>NC_084959.1:14121800-15321800 GCF_949316205.1 Platichthys flesus | reverse complement strand
ATAACATACAGCAAAAATTCTATCAAGAGGCAGGGAGGGATGACTCATGAAAATAAGTGATTTTGACTTCATGTGGGAAAGGACAATAAGGAGCTTTGAAGCTCTGAGATTGCAGAGAGGTAGCTGATGAAGCAAACCAGGGGAGGGAGGCTGGGCGTCGAGGCAGCGGCGAAGCACACACGGTGCGCCGGCTCTGCTACTCGCTCTTCTGGAAATACATGGAGGGCACGGCTTCATCAACCCCCTGGAGGGATGCAGCCATTACATTAATAGACCTCACCTAGCGGGAAGGGGGACAGACTGGTGTCTTTTGTGCGGTGCAAGTTCACCCGTGTCCCGAGCCAATACGCAGCGTTCATTGGTCATTTGTCAGGATGAGACGACTGGCCGTGTCCCTCCTTGGATCATACCATCAGATGGAAATGGAGTAACTCGAACTGCTGTAACTTTTTTAAAAGAGCGTGGGGTGTAATTAAGCGTACTTAAAAAGACACAGACTTGAATCTCAATCCGCTCATTAACCGTTTACTCATATGGATGCTCAAGAGATCCACTGACATCGCTGCAGGATCTGATCATCAGTTAAGGGTTTTGTAATAGATGTATCATCAGTACATCAAGCTCCAAATCCTCGGGAGGGAAACGTCTGATTCACACATCACACCAGTTTACAGGCCGCTGTGAATGAGAGACTCTCCGAGAAGCTTGGAGAATGCTAATAGCTGCACAACTGCTTAAAGCCTCCTCGTGGCTTATGATTAAGTCTGTTGTTAATAAAAACTAAAAAACTGGTGTGTGTGCATGCCAAACAAAATAATAGCCAAAGTCAATATGATTTGCCTGATCCGAACGTCCCTCATATGCACCTGTACATGTACAAATACTCATAAACATATTCACATTGAAATGTTCATGTGGGGCTACCTATTGGCTTTGTCACTCACCCTTTGATATCTGCTGTGCTGCATAAAATTGAGGGTGCATGCTTAATCAATCAGTCCATTCATCTCTGTAATGCCTCCCCATTCGAGGGAGGAGCGGTGAATCCACTCAGCAAATTTTGTCTTAGCAACAGAATCAAAACATAGCCAAAGAAGGCTATCTGGAAACACTAGCACGTCCGTCTCTCCTTCCCTGGTTTGGCTACCAAGGTTAACCTGTCTCACAATGCTGCTTTTTTTGGTTTGGTTTTAGCCCCATGAGCCTGCACAGGTCAAAGTGGGATTGTTACAGAACAAGGAGTATGGTTGCACATTGTAGCCTCAGTTCTGTGACAAGAGGAGAAGCCCTCAGATGTGTCTCCCTGCTGCTCCACGAGTTGTATAATGACTAGTCCCTCTGGCCCTTTGATGTTTTTTATAGTACTGCTCAATTGGTTATTTTTCACTGCTCATTTGTAGCAAGTGAGTGAAATTTCAACCTGTTTCTTGGGTTATATACTGAAGATTTTATACATTAGTGTACAATATGGTGGAATAATGGGGAGTCAAACTTAGAGTGTGTGATCTGAAGTTCTTTGTTCTTTATTTTGTTAGCTGGTACAGGTATGTGTTAATCTAGAAACGTTTGCATGTTGGTGCATAGGAGTCCGGCCCTGCCCAGGTTTATCCAATGAAACAGCACAGTCAAGTAATGTCCCTGTGAACAAATAAGGCCAACAACGAAGGCTCCTTTTCATAATTCAAAAAACCCACTAACGCCCACTTAACATCTGTTTTTTGTGTTCCGTGTGAAAAGGTACAATTGGCTTTATTCCTGGGTCAAACCACTGCTGTAGTGACAGCTTTCATCTGCTCAAGCACTGATTGGCCGTGATGTAAATATGAACAGCTGGCTGGACCCACTACTTTTCACCCCTTTTTCCAAATGGTTTTCTGGGAACACACAAACACTGTAATGTACCTGCCCTCCATGGCGCTGTTTAATAAGAAACCCTGAAGTTGCACCTTATTTTTATATAATATATGGCCTTAACACAGCCAGGATAGCTAGCTGCTAGACCCCATGTGAGCTGGCTGAGTGGGCTGAGCTCGAGCCTTCAAGCAGTTCAATAAGTTATAAAACACATATTAACCAAACAAAGCTACTTGGATTGTTGTTGTTTTGTTGTCAGTCCGCGGTACATAGGGTACAACGTCACTCATTTGTGTTTCTATTCTTATTTTAGGGGCCAGTTGTATTGGTCTATACCCATAGACTGTATAAGGGAAGACCTTGCTGAGTACATGGCATGAGGGGGGATGGTGTAGCAGATGATTTGTTTTGGTGAGAGATACTGATGTGTGACATGTAGTGTCAGTCACTATTGTGAATATATAAGCTTTCATAAAACAGAAGTACATAACTGCCAGTGCCAAGAAATGTGCAATCAGCTCAGATCACATTGTGTGAGTTATCTGTAGGCAGATTATATGTTTGCACTGCAATCTTATTTATATGCCACTAACTGTCCTGTCAAGGATGAAAGCAATGTCTATATAGGAGTGAAAATGATTGTGATTTTCATCCAAATCAACAGCGAGGTGTTAGAACTAAAATGACCCAGGGTTTCTGACAGTTGTGTGTGTCGCCACACATAAAAAAGCTCTTTTGAGTCTGGCCAACAAATCAGAAAGCAGTTAACAATTATATGCCGGCAGGTACTATGACATCTGAATGCGTTCTTTGAGCCAGGTGTAAGAATTCAAGGGGTTTCTCAAATTAAACAGTGCCATGAGACCCAGTGTGAGGACTGTAACGTCCGGGGTGAGCAGTGAGGGCTCATGAGAAGGGCAGAACGGGAACTCTAGACCAAAGGTTCAAATAACAAACTCACACCACAGGTGGCGTTCAGCTGCAGTGCACCCCTGGGCTCTCTGCAGCATGCATGAGGACATCTGTCATGTAAATGAATCAACTAACGAAATGAAGAGAGACTCCGGTACAGAGAAGACCAGATTGAGACCTGCTCTGAGAAAGGACTTTAACATCGGATGTGGATGGAAGTATCAAACAACACAGCCCCATAAAGATGTACAATTTTCAGTTTAGGTCACAAAATTATTATTGCTTGGCTGATGTTGTCTGTGTCAATAAAAAAAAAGCCCGAGCAGTGAAGCAAGAAACTGAGCCATAAAGTCTGTTCTCTTGGTGGCATTACTGGGTATCATAACAGCGTCTGGCATAACCTGGATTCTGAGATTTGACTTCAGTGACCAGGAGAACAGGAGTATCTTGGCAACTTAATAAATCAAACTCCTCAGGTAATTTTGCTGATGGTTTCTAACTGAGCGAGAAGCTGTGTCAGAGTAATTAGATCACTGCTAATGCTACTAAAACTATGTGGTTATCTTAAAATTGAAATAAGAAGGAAAGAAACAACGTATTCTAGTTATATAGATAAAGAAATCTGGACAATTTGTTAACATTTATCATGGCTAATAAGAAAGAACTTGAATGTCTATGCAAGTACAAGGCAATTTAATTACCCCTCCAGGGAAATTGTACAAACCATGTGGGATAAAAACAGGACACTGCAGATAATATAATAAAAAAGCAATTTACATTCAACCTCATTTGTTGTCACCCGACCACTTCACTGCACGTCCACAGCACATATTTACACATGCATGTAGACAGACATGCACAATGCAGTGTACGTTTTTGTGTTTGATCCATTACAGTTTGAAATGATTCAAAAAACGTTCAAAAAGTCTTGATAACATTAAATGTCAATAGACATGAGAGCGGGAAGGAATGTGTAACAGTTGGGATACAACATAATTAACCCCAAATGTTGGAAAGAGCAAAGGATTGTCTATGCTTATATAACTTGAAGGTCCATGAGTTTTATTGTTCACTAAACAAAATCAGAATTACGATTGGGCTAAGCCAAACCAGTGGTGGTGATGATGGTCTCTGGAGATACTACTGTGGAGATGTTCATATTTAAATGATAGAACTCACATGGTTAAAGTTCTATCATTTACTGCCTCATTCTAATTCAAACACCAGTGTTAAATAAGTATTGAGTAGTTCTGCCGCAGCAACAAGGCTCCTTCACAAATTCTCCTTCTCGATTAGGTTTTAGCTTCTTAACTATTAACTTGCTAACCTTAAAATATGCCTGCATAACACTTTGTGTCACAATGTGGTCCTATGAGCATACAAGCTGGGCACACTGGCTGGTCCTTTACTTTGCCCATATCTCTTGAAATATTGAATATTCCGCATGATGACAGTCACCATATTGATTCTCAGCAATGACACAAAACAGCTAAGAAGTATTTTTTTTCACACTGACTGTGACCTGACAGTTAGGGTGCCACCCTGGAGGATATGAAAGTAAATGGCATAAAATAGTAGACTAGAGCAAAGAAGCTTGAAAGAATGCTGCTATATGTATTTGCAATAAAAAAAGAATGATATATATATATATATATATAAAATATCAACACTGTGTTATGTCATTAGATTACTCTTAATCCCTCTTGCCTAATGTTATTGAGACCCTTGCATTGAACATCAATATTTTTTATCAACATAAGAGAACTGTGAATGGGTTTTCTCACATTGAGCCTGCTTCTGTTTTTTTTTTACAGCTTCACTACCTCATAATTCCTCCATGTGGTGCTTCACAGACTGACGGTGGAAGGCTTGACATTAAGCTTCTAGCCACGAATGAAAAACTGTCGACATGAAAACAGAAAGTTAACCTAGAATGTATAATTCCACATTTTTCAGCCTCAGTATGGAACAGAATTTGCCTCTGAGCACAGGACTTTGGGCCCTGTTGTGCCATACTGATTAAGTTTCAAGATCAGACTTAGGATTTGCTGGCAAAGCAGATTTGAGGGTCACTGCCAAAAGTTGGCATTTCTTATCGTCTTTGCCTCACAATTAAGTTGCAGATCAGTCAAGGCCTTCGCGTCTGGAAATCAAATTCTTGCCCATTATCTATAGCTCATCTCTAGTGACTATACAATAGGGAAAAGGGAATTCTGTTGTGGTCTGTCACATGGCATGAAAGGCTTTTCATTTTCGAATTATATTAAATCTAATAAACCAATAAATACATAATAAATAAATAAAACAGCAATTTCCTGGAGAAACAACTGTGGATATACAGTATATTAAAAGAAAGCTGATACAATCTTGACAAGCAAATTTCCTCTCCAATAAGTCTGGCGCATTCGAAATGAGGCATCTCCATGCAAAAACAAGTTGCAGAAATTATTAACGATTTTAAATCCTAAGTCCCCAGTTTCCTTGAGATGGCAGACTCCAACACTTCATTCTGACAGTGCAGTCTATCCCGTGTGAGATGACTCTCAATTTGTGGTTTGTGTGTACATGTTGATCAATATGGAGAGAAAAACCAATCATGCGAGTTTGTGTTGAAACTGTCATCAAACACATTTGGTCTCAACCTCAAATACACTTCTCCTTCCTAACCACTGGTGCCGAGAAAGTTTGATGTATATTACAAGTGGGCTTAAACAGTATTGATTTTCAACACCACAACACAAAAAAAGGCAAACATTAGCTCCATTACTTTTGACATCAGACATTACATAGTTGGATTCCTCTAGTTATTTTGCATTTCACAGAAGTGATTAAAGCCATAAATCATTGAGTGTATTTTCCAGCAATCAATTACTGTATGGGGGGGTGTACTAACCATATGTACAGTACGGTATGCACAGAGCTCTAGGTCACCCTTCACGCTGTAAGATCCTGTTGAGCAGAACCACTCCAAGGGAGCTAATAATTTCACTCCTGTTTATATTCAAACAATGTGAAGGGCTGCGGCCCGACAGACAGACTGGCTCGGTAAACAAAGACAACAGCGCATTTTCTCATTAGCAGGATGCGTGAGGGAGGCCAAGGCATAGACATTAGTGAGCAAAACTGCAAGAAAACCAAACCAACCAGGTCATCTGCAGTGTTTGGCAACCACTGATTTTAATTTCAATACTACCGTACAAATAACGGCAGGAGTGGATTATACGTTAAACATGCTCTTTATCCTCCCCTCTAGTCACAGAGAGTGGTGTGTGCGGCAGGCGATTTGAGAGGGGTTGGGGGGGGGGGCTTTGCCAAATATTTATACCCAAATGCACTCCCCACACCTTTGGTAACCTAAAAACACAGTAATAAAATGACAATTGTGGGCAGGGAGTAGGGCTGCTCGATTAATCGCAATTTAATCGTGATTACGATTATGGGGTCAAACGATCTCCAAACTACTATAATCGAGCTGAAACGATTATTTGGCTCTTTTTTTTTAAGAGATGCGGATCGAAATTCAGTCCTTCCCCCAAAGCATTAAGCGGCCCAGCTGACTGGCTATCACTCTCAAGCAGCAGTAAGGTGAAGAAGGCGAGTTGTGTGTGTGGTGATTGGCGCTGCAAAAAACAGCGCGAGTGGAAAAGCAGGGAGGGCAGCAGCACATCATGTAGCGGCCCCGCCACGCAGCTCTATTCTCAAGCGCGCTCCCGCCTGGCTGGTCAGACCGGTCAGATCGGACCCGCATTTCCCCCGCGCCGGTCAGTCGGTCATAGAGTGTTAGGGTTGCCATCATTAAAGGTTTGAATAACCAGGCACCAATATCCTGGTTTCACGGAGGATAAGACACGCAGCCGTCATCGCTGTTTACCGGAACCGGAAGGGATTAAAAAAAATACAGCATAGACTTCAGAATAAGGGAACATATTAATAATCGTTTAAATAATCGTGATTTTGATATTGTCCAAAATAATCGTGATTATGATTTTTTTCCATAATCGAGCAGCCCTAGCAGGGAGAGAAGGACGAATTTGAATTATCACCTTTATGGTCATGGCATCAAGCAACACTGTCCTTCAGGAGGTGTACAAGGGTGTTCTGTTGCTGGGGTGGGAGCAGTGATGGACCAGCTTATCTTTGAAAGTATTTCTTTATTCTATTCTTTATTCTAGAGCGTTATTTTGAACGGAAAAAATGAATCTACAGCCGATCGCCCATTGTCGGAGGACTATGTGGTCTCAGGGGCAAGGCCCGGGTAGAGGAAAAACAGAAATCATCACAGTCACACCTGCTTATCCTCACATCCCCCCCTCCCCCCAGGGAAACCACAAACCTTCCCCTACATATTGTCAATACACCATTCAAAACCACAGCTTCAATATCTGCTCTCTTTCTGGGTGGATGTGCAATCTCCACAGTTTCTATCCACTAGAAGCTTTGTTGCCCGACCTTCCTAGGAGCACACGAGCTAGCATCATTCATTCAAACAGCTCGAAAAACACTCGACAGAAGAGTGGTTTCTTCACGTTTAACCTGTTGCGGTATATTAAAGATGAAGGTCTCATGTCAGCCACGTCTTAGGGACTTCATCTCCGGTTTCATAATGGCACGGCCTGTTTTCACTCAAAACTTTGGCCAACGTCCTGCCAAGCATCCGAGGATTCAGTGTTGTGTATACACTTGGAATATAACAGCCCGAGGGTAACTGCTAAGCACTGCACAATGAGTGCAGGGATAATGTGCATTCTTTTAAGATCATGCTCAGAGCGAGCAACAGGACTCTACTTTTTTTAACCCTCACTGTTTCAATATTGCCACATACATACAAAAGCAAATAAGCCTCTTTTGGCTGAGCGTCTTCCATGGTGGGGGGGATTTTCATTTATAGCCAAACTAATTGAAAAGGAAACACGGCAACTTTCAAAGAATAATTGCTTTAACTGTTCAACAACACACAGCGGCAGCCTCTGGTAGGGGCTGGTTTCATTTGTCATCCCAACTCGTATGTTTAATCTCACGAATATCAAAGAAATAAATCTTGCTTCAGTGAATTTGCTTGCTATCACAAAATAGCTAAGCCCACTGCCAGATGAGAGAAACCATGATGGCAAGTTAAAAGTAGCAGCTGATGAAACCTTGTTGTGCAGTCGCACACTTGTTACGAACAATGTGAACATTTTTCATAATCTCGCTTCTCGTTTCTGCCGATGTGTCCTCAACAGTTTTTCATTTGAAAAGTGTTTGAGAGGAGCCAGTTAAAAGTCATATCGGATCTTCTTAGATAAGCCAAGCTGACATTTATCCCCATCACACATCACACTATAAACTACAGCTGAGTGAGAGTACGGTGTGCAGAGCACAGTGCTATTACACAGGCAGACACCCACCGCATCATTTATCCTGCTCATAAATCAGCCCTCTGCTCTACTGCACTACCTGCTCCTCTTGTCCCAGCAGATCTCACTGACGTATCATTATATCTCATATACATCCACTAAAATAACCTCTACAGAGCCAAAGAGCCTGGGATGTGTGAAAATGAAAGCCTTACCTTCTCCCCATCCGTCTGTTTGGATGATGCTTTGCATTAGCACGTCAATTAGGCCTGTGATCTATGCTTGTTGTTTTACTGCCTGCTATTTTGTCTGTGTTATGGTTGCGATGAGTAATGCTCGGGGTTGTATAACGCACCATGTCTTCATAGCAAGTCTAATCTTAGGTCTAAGATATATCACTGCAGGTGAGAGTGTCTGCAAAATGAGGACATACTGTAATAATGAGGATAATTGAAGGGCTGAGTCGACCCTGGGTCCTGCATCAAGCTGCGCATTGTCTTTGCTGCCTACCTCATGTGGCGGTCATGCCTGAATTGGAATTATACGCTCCCACCACCCGTTCCCACTCCTTACACACCCACCTATAGATTAATTACATATTTATATAATTATTATATTATTTATTTGTCTTATGTCGACATCCTCCTCTCTGATCCCAACCTGACTGCAACAAGTACATATCATCTGAAGCTCTTTGACACACACACACAACTGGCCCGTGACTTACCAGAATCTGGCATGAATGAACTTCTTTGGCAGTCTACGAGTCTCTAAGGATAATCACTCAAATTAAATCAAGATGAACAAATTTAAAAGCACAGTTTATGGTCACTTTATTAAACACATTTCCGTTTCATGCATGCCGTTCAGATCGTTAACACTCTTCATACTAATCCTATTGGCACGTTCAAATTAGCATATGTTGTTTGTCATATCCCTCGGAGATTTGTGACGTTTTCAATCCAATGTGCCAGACGCGAATGGCAGAGAGGAAGAGCAACAATTCCCGCCAGACATGTATGAAGAAGCTGAGTTTTAAGGTTTTCTGGCAGACGAGGGCAACAAGACATCATTAAAATGGGAGCGAAAAAAAGAAATGACTGAGTGAGTGCCTGATCAGCAGAGTGGAGATGATGGTAAAGAAAAGAAGCTTCAAGGGTTAACATCTGTAGGGATTAGAGATGCTGCTCATCAGGCAGGCAGGCAGGCAGGGGGGGGCTGGGGGGGGTGCTGGGGGGGGGGGGGGGGGGCAAAACCCCGGGTCCCGTATCTGCAGGGGCCGAATCAAGGCTCTGTGGAGAAAGGCAGCAAGGCAGTGCAGCAGCACTCAGGCCTGCAGACACACTGTGTACCCCTTCACTTAGCCGGCACTCAACTTCTGATTCAAGTGACAATGCCACGGAGCGAGAGAAAAAGCGAGGGAGGGAGAGAGGGAAAGTGTGATGAAGCAGTGGAGAAGGTAAGAGGCTGTCAGCATTAGAGTGAACGAGAGAGAGAACATTTTTAGTGGAGGTGAGGAAAAAAACCCAACAAGGACCAATTTATTTTTTAAACTGTGAAAGCTCAAATGAAGAAAATAAAAGGGCTGACACCTACCGAAGTTTAAGAGGAGGGAAAGTTATGTAAACTCCACCGTATTTTCATTACGTTCAGCAGAAGAATAACACTTTGGATCAACTCCCCGCGTTCACTCGTCTCCCCTTGACTGCCCATTGCCACCGCCGCCACTATTGCTTCACTCCCCCTCGCTCGGCGTCCCTTCCTGTCTCCGCTTTGAAGAGCGCCGGTGTGTTTGTCTTGCATCACACCTGTTTGTTTAAGCTGCAATTGACGCTAGAGACAAAGCGCGCCTGTCTCTGTAGACTGGGCCGATGCAGGCCTGTGGTTGCCAACAACACAGGGCTCCCTCTACCTCTCGCCCCTCTCCCTCCACTCTCGCTCGCCCTCTCTGTAGTCTCCTCTCTCGCGCTGTCTAACAAGGGAAATGCAAAACACAGAGTCCTGGTAATAATTCCTACAAGCACAGCGCGGCAGAACGCTAAATACTCCCAAAGCACCTCAGCTTAGTCCCATGGATAATGCAAGGTAAAAACTCTGAATGCAAATGCACTGAGGCTCGTTTAACTTCGACTTATCACCCCAATAACACCAGCAGCATGTTGAGACGCAGCACACCGGTTTAAAAAACAGGTAGCGCATTATCATCTATAAATATAGCATAAGCTAAAAGCTGACAAAATCTAGATCACTGTATACAGAGATAATCCAGTGCGAAAGATCTTTCCCTAAAGCTATTCAGATCACCTGCTCCCCAGTCTTAGTCAGCACCTTTGGATCCATGCTACATACAATATGATAAGCAACGGACATGTGGAATTTATTTACCGCGGTACTTCTGGTTTTAGAGTCACAATAGGTCAGTCTGGCCCTGCTATCAGCAGTCAACGTTATTCCCTGCAACATGCCAGAGAGGATTCACCCCTGCTATGTCAATATGTGTAATTTGTTTCCTAGATGCATGATACATAAGCACAAATTCATATTTAAATAATCAAAGCTACGGTGCAACACACAAAGGGTTAAGACTGGGTTTTATTTGCCCTGTGGAACAACTATGTAGGCAAAAGTGAAGGTCAAAGGTTAAGGACAAAAATAGACCAGCAAGGTTAATATTCCTGCTTGTTTTGTCATCTAAACTGGACAAAACAAGCAACCACTTTATTGACAGACTGGAGAAAAGGCCAAGACCGAGAAGTCCAGTATAACTTAGCACACGCAATCCAGCATCTTCGGGCTGAACAGCACTTTGAATATCAAAAAGGTGGGGAAGGTGGAACATTATTTTATTTTTATTTGTGGAACATATTCAGAATAACGTTTGGTGTAAATACAAAAGGTTTCATTGCAGCGATGTTATAATGTCGTTTTTATTACCTTAATTATTTGAATCACCTTAAAAAAGGAGAAAAATCTTCAAAGTCAGAATAAGGGAGTCTAGTGCAAGGTGTGTTTACACAAACAAGGACTTGGCATGGTGTAGTTTGTGCAAGCTTAGATGTGAAAATATGTGAGAAATAGGCTCGTGCAATATGACCGATGATATATTATATTTGATAACATATGCATCCGTTGTAAACGAATAGTTTCAAAGTAATTAACAAAGAATAAATATACTACATACATTCTATATTTGTTATGAGTTCATTTGAAATTATTTGTTTACAACTGGTTCAGGTTTGGAGAAATGAAAAGTTATTTATTCGTGGAAAAACCACCTTGTTTCTTAGAGCATCTCAGTGCTTTTCTCTCTCTTTTGGTGTTTGTTTGTTCCTTTTTCCGTATGTGCCCCTCAGGTTTGTATGCACCTGACAAGAAGTGGAATTGAAGTCAGATGTGTACCCCTGGGGGGGGCTCTCTTGTTTTTTCAAAGCCTGGGTGAAATTTTCTCCAAATATTTTGTCATTTGCCACCACTGATGGACAAAAATCACAGTGGAAACCAGGAAGGTCTTGTGTATGTCTCTCAGTGTTGGGGAGTGATACAACACTTTACAACAGTGTTTTCACTTTAGAAACTGAAGGCTAAATTCATGTTTGTTTTCAGAGAGCGCTGGAGGTGTGTATGCCCATCATGGAAGGGTGCAGTATTTGCTCGGCTCGTATTAATATTCAGCTACCACATTTGCTCTTTTACTAGTAGCCAACCCAAGTGTAAACAAATCATTCACAGCTTAAACATGCAACAGTTCCCATGCCGCTTGACATTTAGCGGAGGGTTAGGTCAATACATAAAAACAGCACATTATAAGATCTATATCACTGCAGAGAAGGACACAAAAGTTAAATATCACACACGTAAACAGTGGGAAACATTCGATTAAGTTGGGTATCAGGGTTTAAATATCTAGATCGAGCAAAGGAAACTCATCTGCATGAACAGTAAACTACACCTGCCAACGCACACAAACACAAACCTGTTCGCTACCTTCCCTTCCTTGTCACCGTTTCCACATTTGCCTTCATAAATGAGTGAAGAAGCGCTCCCGGGTGTGTTCTCACTCCCCGTTCAGCTCTCCTGTCTCTGCTACTGCGGCTGCTGCTTACGCGCATCTCTCCCGTGACTTCCACGTGTGAGTCACTGCTTTCGGAAAAAACCACGCTTCATTATTGAAGCCCGAGACAAGTTGAGAAAAACCATAACAACAACGCTTCCTGAAAGAGGTTTTAATGTTTGAACGCCACACAATCTCATTAACATAACTAGATCCGGTTAATATAAATGTGACAGTGACAGATTGAATCCCTCCGAGCTACGTGCCGTCCGGCAGGAAGAGGCGCCGGGGAGAGAGGGGTGCTTCGTGGTTTCATTTGCTCTAACCTTGTTATCACTTCAGGCAGAAGACGGAGAGACAGGTAGACAGCACCAACTCTGAGCACCACTTGCCGTGCGCCGGACCAGACCCTCTACCCCCCCTCCCTCCACCTTTCTCTCAACCTTCCCTCTCCACCTCATATAACAAGAGTCCCCCCCCTCCATCCGTGAGCCCGAGGGAGAGAATACCTGCAACCGACGCCCAGTAACATGGCAACGGGAGTCAAAAGGCCTTCATGCCAGATGCACGGCAGGGTGCTGGCATTTACCCCCCCCCCCCCTCTGCACCGCGTTTCATCCCCCGGCTCCGCCCTGGAGCCTACAAGAAATCAACTGTCCTTGCTTTCTCAGCTGCCTCCCTCTTCCTCGAGTTGGAAAAACAATATTCTACAAAAGAGAAGAGGAGAACTTCCTGCCCTTTTTTGTTGTGCAGGCCAAACAGGCAACTTATTGAAGTCCACTGAGTGACTCCTGCTTCTACACACACGCACTCCTTTGAAAGACCAAAAAACTGCGATGGAATGAGTGGATGCCTCTTTTTTTTTTTTCTTTTCAGACAAACTGAAACAATATGAATGTCGTTTAGATGTGGACCATTAGTAAGGTTTCGTTCTGTGTGTATTTCCTCAAGGAGGAGGAACACACACTCAAAGCAGACCACATTGTGTCAGCTCCTGTCTGCGCACAGCTGCCTGTTGCTTCACAGTGTGCCTTCCTCCAAGGTTTTAAATGGGTCACACATTCAGACTAAAGATGTCAGAGGTTATGCTTACACAATTGAATAACAGTGTGCACTTTGTTAAATATTGTGATAATGATTTTATCTCATTTCCGGGAAACTGGAAATTTGGTGCATTATGGTTTTTGCACCTGAAAGTGCTGTTAGATTTCATAACACTAGATTAGACATGAACTGGACCTTATGTCTTTACAGATGACACACTGTAAATATTGTTACATAAGATATTATTGTGCATTACTGAGTGCATTCGTTCTCATTTTTTCATCACTATTGCAATCCATCAATATTTTGAGATTTTAGCTGTACTGGGTTCCAGGCCCTCTGTCAGGGGGAGTCAAAGGGGACAGTTGACCCTTGGCCAGTCCCACGTCTCTCGCTCTCTCTCTCTCTCTCTCTCTCTCTCTCTAACAGTCTCTGTCTCCCTCACGCAAACATATTTGACATCAGACACCCAAGCCCCTCCTCTCCGTGTAGCTCATGATCATATGTGGGTGGAAGATTTTGTCGTAGGCTTTTCCCTGCTGACATAGCTGCTGGTCAACGTCGACTGCTTGTGTGAGTGGAAAACGTTGATGTGAATTCTTTATCTCTGGCTGTAAATGTTTGCTCCCTCGATCCACATTAAAACCAAAAAAAAAGAATATCTCCTTTTTGCAGCTATCTGTCTGTGGCTCGCATATCTCAAGATCAGTTCATCCTATTGGCGTCACACTTGGTAATCGTTGTTATTATAAAAGGCCCCAAAAGTGCCTCATCGAGATTGGTGTGATTTGCATTACAATCAATTCAATATCAATACAATTTGAGGAAACAGGTGACCAGGGATCTGCAGCAGCAGTGGCTGGAAATCATCAACGGGGGTGAGAGCGGCAAAGACAACCGATTCTCCAGTTCCAGGTTCCGTGTGACTTCAGCCGACTTTGAACAAACAGGTGAACAGCTCTCAGAGCAGCGGCGGTGGCACAGCTTCAGGAATCTGCTGAACGAGTCCAGCAGCTGGTCTTTACTTGCCGCGGCTCAATTACTGCGGGTCACTTTTACAGTTTTAGAAAGAAACGCTGCCACCAGCTTCATCCAAAGGTCAAAAAAACGGCCTCTTCCAAATAAGCAGGTTCAGAAAGAGCACTGCACTAGTTTTTTTGTTTTTTTTTTCAAAAGAAGGCAAAAAAGTACCTTGAAAATGCTGAAACCACTCACGGGAAAGCTGAAGAGTCTGACCATCGTGACTAGGTATCAAATTAATTTGTTTTGAATATTTCCAGGACTCAGCCGATGCTGCTGTGGCAGCTGGAGCGGCACGAGAGGTTCTGGAAAGGATGAGTGCAGCTAATGAAGAGAGATGTAGAAGAGGAGGAGGACGGCAGCCAACATGCTGCTGCGGGGGAGCCAGCCTGAGCAGAAGCAACAGGTGAGGGTGACAGCAAACACACAGATAGAAAATTATTATGTTTATGTGTTTGAAATCTTTAAACAACCCCCTCCGCAGCCTCACCATCCATTCACCCACACCCCCTGTGACCGTGTGAGCGATGCTGTGAATGAGGGGCTTCGAAATTGAAAAATGGCGTGTCCCCCCTGTCCATGAACCGTAATGGCTGCCCTGCAACACACCACTTCATCAACCTATCCGAGTTCAGACTAACCGAAACTGGAGTGTTCGAGCCTGTCAGTAGAAAACATTTTTAAATAATGAGGTAAATAAACTAAGTGTGTGAGGTATAATGATTTCTGTGGTTGTAATGCTGAAGCTGCACTTGACATAAAAGACCATTGCTGCCGCATTATGGTGCAAACCTCTTGCAATTACTCTAAATCTAAATAGTCCCCCTTCAACATAACAAATCCAAAGTCAGCCCAGAGATTAGGACCAAATGAAAGATGAAATAAGGACTTACACAGAGCTGCCGGCATCTTTTGCCCTGTGCAAGCGTGAGGGGACCGCATAACAACATGCCAATATCAATGAAGTGTGTGTTTATTAGGTAAAGACAAAATACAAGATTATCTGTTTTCATTACTGCTGCAATGGGGTGGCACGAATGCAAATCAACGACAACAACATCTTGACGCCACTGAAGGGAAACTTGGGCACTGAATTTCATGCATCTATTTTAAATTTACATATTCAATGCAATCAGTGATGGTGATGATGCATCACAGTCTAACTGTTAACACAACTGTTGTAGTCATGCAGTATTGGGACACAAAGCAATCCAGTGTGCGCTTATTTTCCACGTTAATAATTTATATGTTTCCTGCTTTGCACCAGAGCCACTGGGGACTCCTCCAGCCCACACTTTAACATGGAGCCTTCAGAGAAGGAGAGGTGTCGTGCTTGCTTAAGGAGGTGCTAACCTCACCGTCTTGTGCAGTTCCCAATGACAGAGGGAGAAGGACTTGCCCTGAGTGAAGGAGCTTGTGGCGAGCTCATCGATCAAAGCCTGGGAAATGTCAGGTGGCAAGTACAAGGCAGAGTTGGGGTTTTTTTGCGCAATATGCTGGAGCTACACCTCACAAGCTATTACAGTGAATACAAATGTCATATATACAATGATCATGATGCTTTTAAAAGTTACTTCATGATGATATAAAGCAAACTGGAGGTCCAGCCAGGTATGTGACTGGCAGCTTCTCTGTCACTAATTTCTGTTCTAAATGCCACCAGAATTCAGAAAATTAGCAAATTATTCATTAACACACATTTAACAAGTCGGTACATTATTTGCAAAGGGTTTGGAATACTGCCAGAAATACTGTATTTCCACAGAAAATCATTAAATTGGAAAAATGCTTTGTCACCACTGATTTCTGTCTAAAATAAAGCAATGTTTAATTAATGCTGTAGTTGACGGCGTCAAATAAAATCAGTGAAGGAATTCAAACACAAACCCCAACCTCTTCTCCTGAGAACTGATTACCCATGTTGCGCACATCTCATTCTGTGGCTGTGGAGTAAAGCTGAAACCATTAGCAACTATTTTGATCATCTTCAAAATGTCTACAGGTCCAGCTATGAGACATATTCTTATTTAATAGGAAATTGAAATGAATAAATCATTGCGTTTTGATGTTGAATCTGCTTCTACTCGTCTGATTAATTGTTAAGTAAAATAATATTTAGTTGCAACCCTATGACAAAAAATTACTGTTTTGTATCTGGGGTAAGAGGCAAAATCAATAAATCAATGAAAGGTTGGACCTCAATTATCTATATAAGAAGCTATATAAGAAGATTCTGTTACAACAAATGATGATGATATGAATCCATGAAGAGATACTGTTTAAAGCCGTGTGGTTAATGTGCTTCCTCTGTGAAATATCTTTCTGAGTGGCTGACGCTGGCGACCTGAATTGTTCCAGAATCAAGCAGGTAACTGCAGTTTAACATCCAAATGTTAAACTAATTACTCTCTCCCCCTCTGAAAAATGGGCCGCACTGTGCAGCGGAGGGCCACTGCAGGATGCCACTTTACAGCACAAGGAGGAAATATTCCACCCTTCCTATGCAACATAAACAAGATGCAACGATGTGCTGCAGAGGAGAGGACAAAAAGAAAAGCATAACCAGCAACCGACAGATGAGAAAGTTATAAAAGCAGTGAGGGAGGTAGTTTTCTGTCCAAGTCTTTCCCTTATTTCTTCAGACACAGCAGTGAGCTATGTGCGTATTAGTCAGGGACCTGATCCGTTCAGTGCATTGGAGAAAATGGAACAAATGGAGAAACTGCACCTTAATTACAAAACTATTTTTGCTGCAAACAGGAGCTTTACAAGTACACTAATCAAATTACAGAAAGGCATATAGTCCTGTGAAAAATGTTCATCATCTTTTCCTGTGCATGGCTGCAAGCATCACATTTTTCCCACCACGTAAAACCAGTAAAAACAGAGGAACTTTATGAGACAACAGGGGACACTGTAAGGTTCTTATGGATTTATGTAAAAAAGTAGTTAAGATCTGATGTTTAATAATTAAAACACTAAAGAATGCAACATACGAGCTGTGTACAAATCTGAGAGCCGATGGTTTCATACTTGGATTTCAATTCAAATGCACTTCTGGACAAACATGCAATTTGATCAAGTCATTTGAAAATAGTGGCTTTAGGTAACCTTGGTTGTCTAATCCTCTACTTTGGTACATTATAATAAAGGTTCAACCAATTTCTTGTCATTTCACCACACATTAACTCAGCAGGGCAGACTGAATGTTTCCCAGTGGTAAGTATAATCATCATAAAAATATAATCTTTCAATAAGTGTGCATTCCAGTTATTTTTGCTCAGTTTATTTAGATTCCCTCAAATAACATGTGTGCAAATCTTAAAATGTCCTTTAACAACCACAACTGGTAATGCCACAGCCGGGCTGCATATACTGTCCTAAATATCCAATATGTGCTAAACTGTTAAAATGTTTAAATATCACGGGTAAATCTTATTCAAAATAATGAAATGATCACAATCTGGCATTCATAGGGAGGGATGAAAGCCAGTGCAATAATAATTACATACTGATAATGCCAATGCAAAATGAGATTTTACAATTTATATATATTTTGTTGACATATGTGTAGCTAGTAATATCAATGTGGTATAGTCCTATGTTTTCATTGTCTTTAAATATGTAACATCAATTAAACCTGTTCCAATATTCATCAATAGAATCTGCAGTTCAAGTCTAGATGTTTGTGCAGTATATGTGCTCTCATGTAATTCCCATGCATTAGCATGAGGCTAAAACGTCGATCCCCTGCTGCGACCTTGACCTTTGACAAGTTTGAAGGGAA
Organism: Platichthys flesus; assembly: GCF_949316205.1. Classification (NCBI taxonomy): domain Eukaryota; kingdom Metazoa; phylum Chordata; class Actinopteri; order Pleuronectiformes; family Pleuronectidae; genus Platichthys; species Platichthys flesus. Next base: position 15,303,796 of record NC_084959.1, on the reverse strand, counting down.
AAAAAAGATCAGTCCTGACCTGACCCCCAAGCAGCCCTCCAAGGTTAATCCAAATTGGATTAAAACTGCTTGAGTTATCACTGACAGAAAGACCGACAGACGGATAGATGGATGGATGGAAAGAAAGATTAGGGTGTAGCTGTACTTCAAAGATTACAGATTTGCCTTACCCATGATCGGGTGCTTAATTGCTTCTTTGCTAATGTGGCCAATATGTCTCGTCACAACACTGAGATGAGCCGAGCTTGTCTAAGGCCACTCCGGGGTGGACACACATACAGTGGGTGCCATATTGTAATCCAACAATGTCAGCTCTGACAAAGAATATGAGGAATAAGGGGAGTATAATGAAGGCCGCCCTCAATGACAGCACATTTGCAACTGTAATTTAAAAAGGCAGAGATATTCTATCAGGACCTCAGCAAGCTCTAATTTTAAATATAAAGCACAACCTCGCCGAGCCGGATGATGTAATTTAAACACGCTGTCAGTTTGACTGTGGCCTTCGGAGACAAGAACGTGGCCACTGACATTTGACCGGAGGCCAGGAGAAAGTTATGGCGGGCGACAAAGAGACAAAAGACAAGAGGGGCAGTTTCTGTGACGACCTCGCATTGTTCAAACGGATAAATAAAAGATGATAAGCGTGGATTAGAGAGGCCATTTTGTCTGTGGTCCTCTCTCTTTCTAGTCCCGGTGACTTTGAGAAATATGTCTCTAAATTTAGCACCGGTTTTTTATCAAGCCCAGGCAATCCGGGGGAAAGAGGGACTTGGGAATAGCGAGCGCGAAAGAAAGAGACAAGGTTGAAAGGTATCTAAAAGACAGGTGCGGCAGACAAAAAGATTGAGGGTAGTGAGGGCGGGTGGGGGGGGGGGGCATTGTCTGTGTATTCCTGTCAATCACTTGCCAGTTTGAGAATGAAAAAACATCTCCACTAGCACCCCACATCCCCTCCACACACACACACACACACACACACACACACACACACACACACACACACACACACACACACACACACACACACACACACACACACACACACACACACACACACACACACACACACACACACACACACACACACACACACACACACACACACACACACACACACACACACACACACACACACACACACACACACACACACAAAGACGGTAGAGCGAGATACATCAGGAAAAAGAGACGTGAATTTCAATTAAGCTGCCGAGGAAATTAAACTAGTGTTACAGTTATAAAGTCAACCAAGCAAATAAAGACCGCAATACTGGGAAGAAGGTTTGGGAGAGATTAGACGGATGGACGCGAAAGGAGACGAGCGCCCTCACACACACAGATGCAAATATACACGGCGGCCAACAGAAAGCCAGATGGAGGACAGATTGAAGGTCAGGAGAGGTCGGGCACAAAGCTCCTCTGCTCTTTCTACTCTCTGTCTGCGAACTGTCCACTCTGTGGTGTAACCGGGGGGGAGGTAGGCTCATTAAGTGTTGCTGCGACATATAAATACCAATAATTTTAATGAATCCTTTGCCACTATTTGCTTTTAATGCATTCATAGGCGCCGGTGGGCTTCTTTTTTTTTTCCGTCCCCAAGTGGAGCTCCTGTCTACTTTATGCAAATGAAGCACTTCAGACCTCGTAGTTTGCCACTTTTCAAATCTCTGTGATCTTATGAATAAACTTTGGACACATTTTTTTTAAAAAGAGATTCAGAATTCAGCCGCAGTTTAACATCAATCTCGCTCAAATTAGCTTCAGACATTTGCTGATTTCAGTCTGATCGACTGGTGTGGTCCGAAGAGATAATGATGCTGGATGTCCAATTTCAAAACTTGGCTTACTTTACTGACAAGCAGCCGCCATTCAACTGCTGAATACATGTCGGCTGTTAGCGGCAGAGAATTGCATCACACATGAAGATGTGTTTTTATTGCTTGTAGTCGCCCTTGCCAGCTCCTCACCGCTGTTCTTCCACTTGGAATGAATTGAATCTTGTCATTCAACACTATTTTAGTGGTGGGAGTGGATTTCCCTCCTTCCCTCTCCGCTGGTGTCAAATTACCTTGTTTAAACTGTCACCGTGGAGATTTACATGGGAAGCAACAAATATCACAAGGAGAAAAAGCACTGAACACCTGACCCGCCACGTTGTGTCCACAGAAATCATTCAATGTCACAAGTATAATGGTGGACCTCAGTGTTTGAAAAGTTACAGATCTTTTTGGCTGCGGATTAACTGCCCAAGATGCATAATGACATGCGTTTTCAAACAGATTTAATTTATTCACACAGAGGATGAATGAAGTCCAAATGAATACTAAACACCCCCTCAATTGGGATTCATCCGAGGTTGCTGTTTATTCATTTTCCAATACACACATCTGCTCGATATTACATGGGAGATTAACTAGTTCCATACGAAGGATTTATCGGAGTGGAGAGTCATCATGCACCTGTATTCCCTAATGACGTATGTAAGGGCTTTACCTCTTAGTCAATTAGACAGTTAAGTGGTTGTTACGGCCTCATTCCACCAAGGTATTTTTATTTACTCATTTCTTTTTGCCGGTGTTGTCCTTCACTTGGGAAATCCGTCTGAGGGTCAAGAGTATTTCAAGGATATCTATTTCGCAGATTATCCAATTGCAAGTCATCAATCAGGCAATTCATGCAACAAAACCATCATCAATTCACTTCAGTGTCGCCGTATTTCATACAGTGCATGTGTGGTTTATAATGCTGTAAATGCCCGTATTCATTTGACAAAAGTTAATGAAGAAAGAAGGTGAAAATAATTTGGAGCAATATAAATGCAAAGCGAACAGAAGGTCAAAGTTGGTCTAATTAAAAGCGCTATAAAATTGTCTCTCGTGCCGTAAAATCACTGCATGTAGCTATCAATTAGAAATCACAGAGTGGTCTTAGTGATAGTGGCCGAGGAAATGAATCTGTCAACACTTTTCATTTCTGTACGATAACCCCCCGGAGAAAATTAAGTCACAAAATAACCGTTACAAGCTGGAATTGACCTGCTTGTGTATCACCTCCGTTTGATTATTTCTCCGTCTCCACTACTTATCAGCAGCAGCAGAGGGAAAACAGGGAGGCTTCTCTTTCCTTTGTGAGGTTGTTTTTGCATTTTCTCGCGAAAGGGGTCTTCTTTTAAACGGATCGAGGTGAGAGCACAGGCTGTGGTGCAAATTCATGGCACCGCCACATGTAGAGCATGTCGGTGCGAGAACACATTTCTTGGCAATTCTGTGACCAAAGCTGCTGGTGCAGCTGCGGCACACCTGTGGTGTGGCCGCAAAAAGAGGATGGATTAGAAGGAATAAATTAACAGCCCACATGGAAGAGGCCGTGTCAATCACAGTCAATTAAATTAGGTCTTCTCATTCCCTTTAAAAGGGAGCTGACCCCCTTCCAACCATGTGGCAAATTCAGTTTCACCATAAATGAAAGACCAAGGAGGCTGCCCTAGAAAACCCTGCTGAACAGATGGGAACTGTCTCTCACAGAAAAGTGAGTGGCAAATATAAGAGATTGAAAACGTGCTGCCAAGACATGTGATATGCAATTTTAAAGTTGAATTAATTGTACTGAAAGTATTGAAATCTCACAATTGGCACAATAAATCAAATCTGTGAACAGCCAAGCTTGACACTTTGTGGTAATTACAAAGAACTTTGGCTACTTGTTGGCTTGATTTAAATAGAGAGCATTTAAGTGCTACCTGACAGGAGTTAACATCGCCTTTTATTAAAAAAAATAAAGAAAAGAGAAAAGGTATTTATGCTCAGTGGAGGGAGTGAAAGCTGAGTTGTGTGACAGGGTCACTGGCACAAAATGACTGACAACTGGGTCAACAATTGATGGAAGTGGAGAGGTTATGGATGGTACGTTATTGTTTGATATCATCTGAAGGTGATTAGCACATGTTGAGAGCAAGGGGCAACCTCACGTGTCTGTCTGTCATAACCACTTTTATTTCATTAATTAAACGTCCATTACTTGCATGTTGTGCACTTACTGTTGATTTTTAACACTGCAGCATCAAGCATATGCTGTTTAATTTTGAACATAGGAAATGATTATTTCAAGGTTCCTTTCATTATTTGAAGCCAAAGCATTCAAATATAAATAACTTTGTATCTCCGAGCCAGTATAATCTAGTAGAAATGGTCCAAACAATCAGACATAAAATTACAGTTTTACATGATATGTCCCTGATCTGGCTCTTTTTCCAACAGGCCGGTGATCACCACGCCCTCGGTCACGGTGTAGATATGGTGTTATATCATACACATGCACACACATTTCCTCTTCATATACAAACCTTATTTATTCATGTTAAATATCCCTTTTTTTTGCAGCTATACAAGTATCTCGCCCCCCACTGATGCCAGATTGTGTTTAAATTAAATATAAAATCGAATCTCTGGGACGGGCACATAAAGAGTCAAATTCAAATTATGGCGAGCCCACATGAAAACACAACACACATTTATCCAGATGATAAAATATGATGTGGCTGACATTGCCTCGTATGAAAAATTATTGGCATGAGCCAACATGTCAGCAGTATAATCGTGAATGATGCATTGAGGAGAAAGGTCACAGCTGAGGAGCGGGGCATTATGTAGAGGAACAGCTAAGCGCAGACTTAGATGCGGTGATTCAGTATTGAAGACTTGCTGTCTAACACATGCATTGCGTTTATATTTTTTAAATCATGCGACGTGACACACCGCGACAGATGCAACATGTTGGACACAAATAAACATCCGACTTCCAACACGGTGCAGGTGGGTGATAAAGGGGAGAAAGAAAAAAAAATGCCACCAATTTCATTCCATCTCCATTTTGGTAAAGAAATTGTACACATTATTATGGAAGTGAATGACAGACCACCCTGTAGGGGGGAAAGGCAGGGGAGGGTCCCCCCCCCTACAATAAATGTGGAGCAGCATGCCTGCCTGCCGGAGCTCCTGCGCATCCTCCCTGTCATGCTTTGTTACAGCTCAACCCAGAGATTCTATCTGGTTCTGCCTACCGCCAACAATACCATGTAGATGTTTCTGCCACTGTGGCCATTTGGGAGCTATTAAGCAGAGTCTGGGCGAAGTACAAGCATAGCAGAAGCCTTTCAGTGGCTCCTACATCAGGTGGAAATCACAGTGATATAGCACGAGGATTGGAGCGGTGCTGAACGCACAGTCCTTATCGCAGGTAATTTCATCTCCCGTTTCGGAACTACTTCAGCACTTTTACATCTGTGACACAATTTTGTGTTAATACTCTTGAAACCGTTCCATCCCATTGACCTTCTTTTATCTTTTATCAAGGCACGTCTGTTGAAGTGAAACAAATTGCCGATAATTAAGGCATGTTTTAATTAAACAACAAAAGAATCAATGGTCTGAATGCTTTCGGCTAATTACATAATATTTTTTGCATCAGAGTGAAAACAGACACACAACAGTCACCTTCTAGTTAAGATATTCGGAGGTTTAACACACACAAAAAAAAAAAACAGGCCTCACGCAGCTGCTGAGGGTGACAAGCAAAATAACAGTGCGAGTTCTGAAATATGTAATTACAGCATAGAATATATTTCTGTTTGCTGCTTGTTATGTCTTCCCTCAAGTCTGGTTATTGTTAGAGTGTTGCTCTATTGACTGTGGCAGTGCAGTGACAAAACCAAGAATTAGACTGGTTTTCAAGAGCAGTAAAGTCATGAATGTGGATGTTAAGTGGAGCTAAAAGTGACACGAGGGCAGCGCGCCGGAGGCGGCCAGACGGCTCCCGGTTTCGGCCGGATCCTTCGAGGTGGAGTTTGCTTGTTCTCCCCATGTTTGTGTGGGTCTTTCCCAAAGTACACTGGCTTCCTCCCACAGTACAACCACATGCAGATTGGGGATGGTTGATTGAAGACTCTAGTCTGAACGTAGGTGTAAATGTAGGCATGAATGGTTGTTTGTCTCTGTATGTTGGCCACTGTGGTGATCAGTCGAGTGGCGTAACCCCGCCTCTCACCCAATGTCAGTTGGCACTGGCTCCAGTCCTCTCCCCATCCCCCCCACCCTCAAAGGATAAGTGAATAAATGGGTGGATGGATGATGTATGAACTCTTAAAAACCATAGTATTCTCCTCTTGCATTATGCAACATCAAGTGCACTCTCGGATCCTGAATTCCAGCTGAACCCCCTAATGTAGATAGTGTATATTATAGATATAGACGGTATAGATGATGGAAGGATGGATGGCTGGATAGCTGGGTGGAAAGAGGGAAGGAGGAGTCAGTGACAACCAATACTATCATGTAAGTAATGGTATGATCCAAGCATTTGTCAAATTTATTTTTTGAATTAAAATGATGTAACATAGCTTGAGTATGGATTCAGTGATATGTTGCAAGCATGAAGTTCAACCGGAGCAAAACAAAAAAATAAATCTATTGACCATCACCATTAATCTCTCCAATAATGGCACGACTAACCTGACAGGCTCGTCTTGCTGAGAGAATATCAGTCTTAATCTGAGAGGCAGGTGCCCTAGAAAAAAAACAATTCGAACCAGGACAGGACATGAAAACCGCAGAGCATGAACTGTCACACAACGTCAAAGTGAGAAAGCGCAATCTGGCCTGGGAGACTCCAATGTGTTGCTCTACAATGACAACTGGATCCGGTCACGAGAGAAGACCGTTCACACAGACATGAAATCATCAGACTTCGGCGCTACGTTCACAGTCACTTATAAACGGGTGAGGTGACCGATTAAAAGAAACCAAATCAACCACAAGGCTGCTTCACTGACACATTTAACCAAATGTGTGACTGTAATTCAAAGATACAGGCCAACATGAACTGTTTTACATGTTTTCTAATAAACCGTGGTTGTGCATTGTATTTTGTACAAGTGTGGTCGCTTTTATGCAATATTACACTTACAGTATACATCATTATGTGGCTGGTTTAGGGGCCCATATCTGTTTTGTTGGCACTTTACAACAAACACTGCAGCTGTAAAGTTGTTTTGCTATTTGCAACAAAAAAGTGACTATAACCTTATGATTTAACAAACAAAACATTGGATTTTACACAAACAAACGATACAAATTGCACAGATATATATATATATATCTGCAGTCCATAGGGTGGTAATAATTGCACATGTAGTGAAACACCTGAGCCTCTCTTGCTGCAGGACATAGTGTATCTCACTATTTGTTGTACAACTCCCACCATAAAGTCCAGATTGAGAGTACCATCGCTTTCTTTTTATCATTTCCAGTATCTCACGCAAAAGCAATCTAAAAAATGGACCAGTTCAAAAAATTTGAATTAGAAAGGCACCTAACTCATCTGCCTCTTTAGCTGCCACGTACAGCTACTCCTGGAAGTGTTTCAAAATTGTGTATGTTGCATTATGTTTTCCCACTGGATGGGTGGAGACTTGAGATACTTGAAAAGGAAACTGAACATGACTGTCTAATCCCCCTGTCACATTATCGAAGGTCAGAGTCGTTGTTGGTTAGTGCTGACCAAAGCCATTTAGACTGTCAGCAACATTGTTCTGAGGAGCGACCTCTAAACACACACTGGTCCTTTACTGCTGTTACCTGTAAATGTATTCTCCTTTTATCCTTTAAGTAGCTATGGCTACCCTCATAAACCATATTCATATATGGTTTCTAATCTATTAAAAAATAATTGAGGAAAATTTAAATAAACAGTTTTACCATTTATTTTATTTCTTCACACTTCAAGCGTTTTCCAGTGACTGAACAGAAAGCCACAACGCCGCTGCACTAACATTCTGCGATTTGAATGGTTAACAGCTGATTTAATTTCTCTCTCTATAAGGTTCATGAGTAAAGATAAACAAGACACGGCCCAGTGATGCGTCGGCTCTGCTCTACCTGATACACATTAAACTTGTGTGGGCTTGTGCTGTGTTTCCGTGTGTGTGTGTGTGTGTGTGTGTGTGTGTGTGCGCGGCCACAGAGCAGCTTTGATAAGAGGTCTTGAGGGTTATAGTGGACCATGCCCTCCTCTGCTCTCCTCCCTTCTCTATCCTGGCTAGCAGGCCGTCCTCATTACTGTCAGTCAGCATCAGGTTTAGCGGTGCCAGGCTCCTGCACGGCCCTCTGTCCTCTCTGCCCTGCCAGCACTAGCCCGCCTGACTGCTGCTGCCATTGGTGAGCATTGTAAGAACCCCTAGAAAACCTTATTACTCCCGACTCGCAGACCAAGGAGGGCCGGAGCGGAAAACAGGGAGGAAGAAGAATCACACATGTGTACACTGCACTCCATTTATGAAGCGCTCTGGCAATTACTCAACGAAAATACACATTTACACATCATTCCTCTTTCCACTGAAGAAAGGCATTAAAAAAGGACACTAGATATTATTCTGAGAAGTGTGGGGGGGGGGGGGGGGACATGCATGAATCAAACTGAGCATCCCGTACGAACCGTTAACTGGGTCACTCAGTTGGTGATTGTGTCTGACCACCAAACAAACAGTCATTCATACGTCTGTGCTGTGGCCCCATTTTCATCTGGAGCAGTTCCACTGAGGCCGCTGAAAGCAAAGGAACTGACGGGTCAGGGATTTAAACCCATCTCCAGCCTCTGCACAGCGGCCATTAGCGCAGGGGGGGGGGGAGGGGAAAAAAACAACTCCTTGTGACATCCTCCATCTAAGAGAAACGTTTACTTATGTCGTCTGCACATCTGCTTTTTCCGGGGTCGAGGGGGAGAGTGACGCTGAAAAATTCCCATCAACTCGCTTGTCACTTCTCTGTCATCTTGGTCTGAGTTTTCTTCCCTCGTCATACGACTGTCTTGGTCACAGTGAAATGTTGGTGCGTTTAGTGTCAGCTGTAAAAACCCCATTTCCAAAACTACATGTAGACATACAGCAAATGTCTTTTCGATGTGGACGTCATGGCCGCTCACCAGGAAAGGACCTGTGACATGATGTTTGGGTAATAGCCTTCGCGATTCAACCCTCTCTCCCGACCCGCTGTCATTTGAACAAATTCTGCGAAACGTCTAATAAGAAATAATCTCCCCGCACATCATAAATATGGGGGAGGGCTTGTGGTCGTAAACTGTGAAGCTAAAGAAGCAATATTGATATGGCATTCTGTTCCACATTAAGGACTTTTGACCTTGAATATTCGTTCAGACTCATGCAGCTGTGCAGATCTGAGCGGGAGCGGGGAAGGCTGGTGCTTTTAATAAACTCACGGGGACATTCAAGGGGGCTGGCAGCCACAGAGGTTTCATTTTCGTGGCAGTGAGCTGTGTCATTTAAAATAAGGATCATTTTGAGAAGGAGGAAATATCATAATACTAAATCTAGATCAAATAACTGAGCAAGGTGTAAGACTGGATTTACAAGGCCATGTAATCCTAACAGACTAAAAAAAGAGCACAGAGAGGGAAGGAGGGAGAGAGCGAGCGAGAGCACATGTTCAAGTTTGTTTTTGAATTTGTGTACGAGATGTAATATGTGTATGTGTATTATTATGTCACACAGTACAGAGGCACTGCGGGGATGAAAATGTGTGTTTACTTCATGCAGCTTTATTATTAGACTTCATTAAAACTTAAGACTTTAAACCTGGAGAACCTCAATACACCTGAGACTCTTTCCTGCAGGTAAGAACATTAAGTACACACCGTCACTGAGCGACGTGTGAGACGCAAACAACAGGAGGAGGTGGAGCTGGTCAATATGCCGTTCACAGAAAGTGTGTGTGAGAGAGAGCGACAAAAAGTCATGGTGACAACCTGTTCACAATGGCTTACACCTGGTTTGTACTCAGCTCTGTGCAGGATCCATGCAGAGCCAACTCAAGTGGCCCCGGCCATCGACAGCATTTGTGTCTGGTGTATCTGTGTCATTCTGCCATTTCACCTCCAAACACTAGTTGGCAGTGGGGTTTCTTTGTCAATGCATGTGGCCAGAGGCAACTTACACTGAGCAATCACGTTGGAGCAAATAACTATTGATTAATGGTTGTTTATGAAACACTTCATATTATTTGTTGAATTGTCCCATAGCTATCAATTAAGTCGTCATTTTTTTTTTTTACTTTTACTCAGATTACCCCAATACAGTAAAAAGAGAATTGTGTTCATTTGCAGCCACTGAGAGGCATGGATAAGAGATTTGACCAATAACAGCTGCTGCCTGAATCACTACAATTACATTTCTAGAAAGCTCATATCAGATAACAGCAGAGGGTATGTGGCTACACAATATCCGATTAAATGCAGAAGTATAAATTGGCGTTTATGATGCAAAAAATCCCTTCATCAGGTGCATGGCAAGGCCTCGCCCATTGCTCTGTAAATGGCTGCCATTTACATGGCTCTAAATGTTCCTTCCTTTCATTTCCATAACAAGCCATCAGAACTCATCTCCCACTGAAGTGGCCACAGTCCCACTGGCAATTAAAATCATGCTGGGACATGCCATGGTTGTGTGTGACTCCACTGTGGGAAACAAAAGCAGCGGCAGCAGCGGTAATGACGCCAACAGTCGAGTGGTAAATCTCGAGCAGTGTCGGCGGAAACGGGCACTTTGATTCCTCCAGGAAACGGCGAGCAGGCCTCGTTTACATCTTTTACTGGGAGCCTTGCTGGAAAATATCAAAAAACAAGGAGACGGCGAGAAACAGCCTCATCTCTGTCTTCTTTACGACTTTCTTTCAACAGTCACAACACTAAAAAGGGGAATATGAGTTTTTAGAAAAATTATCTCAGGATCTCAAGATATTTAGATGAGACAGAATAAAGACTTTATAAACAGATTTGAATAGTCTTTCTTGATTTAAAGTGCACACATTTTGTTAATTTGCGAGTTCATAATATTATGCTTGCTGTAATTTTCTGTTGGGAACAATTGGTTTTAGCTCTGTTTTAGTCAGAGAGAGACTGGAGGAGGATGCATCACATTGGTAAGTTTTGCTTTTGTTGGGTGTTATCTTATTATTACATTATTATCTTATGTATTTATATGTATCATTATAATTGTGTAATCTGCATGTCATGTGTTACTTGATGATGAAGACACATTATGGAAAAAAAGCCAGGAATGCAAATGACTCCTATTAGGCTATTCAGAGCAAATGTTGTCTGAAGGAGGGAAGGTTAGTTTGAATCGTCAGCTAGAAAACTCACTATATTATGTCAATCAGCGTTCATACTTGCATCTGATCATTATGTATAATTTCTTTTTCTATGGAGACAAGGTCAATGCAAATATCAATTGTATGTATATGATGCAGAGTCACAGCAGAAATAATGGCAGGGCCCTTTTCATGAGACTAGTGGATGCTGACTACAGCACACAACAATTTGGTCTCCGTGGTCCCCGAGCTTCCTTTGCACCGAGCCGAGCCTCCATCACGACAAATACATGCCAAGAGAAGTTATTACATCTTTCTGAAACATAGCGTTAGACTTGTTAAGCTTAAATGGAAATGAGCGGTAGTGATATGTCACACAGCGCTGGACACATATTTAATGATTGAGGCAACTGCTTGAACTGTCACTGAGTGTCCACATTGATAATGAGATGAGATGCGTTAGGTTCTGTCGGATTCAGCTCAGTGACTGATCACATTTTGCATTGGCTTTGCCGTTTTGTCAAGACATTTGTTTTTGAATCATCATTTCTCACAAGGGAAAACCTGATCATGCCCATGACATGATGAACAAAAAACATCTCCATTTGATATTACGTTTTTTCAAAAAGTTTGCCAAAGTCCAAAATAAAGAATCCCGATTTTAAATCCACTGCAATGGATGACATCAAATAAAAGCACTGCTGCCTGTGACAAAAGTAAACTGAGAAGTGTTTGTTGTGAAAGTAAATGCTGAAACATTTATGCAGAACTCCTGGCATTTTAAAGCTACTTTTAGCTGCCTATCTAATAAAGCCATGGCTATTCCCAGCCCGGCTGTATAGGCTGGGGAGGAGACAGAGGCATAAATGAATGTGCATAAAGCACTTTGCATCACATCATCATTGTTTAATCCTTTCATTCTCATCTGTCAATCATCAACGGATGCACCCTAATCCCTGCATATTTGTGGCCCTGTCTGAATTGATACCTTCAACATGACTTGTAAGCACAGCTTCCATTTCTAATACAAAATGGTTTTTAAAGACTTAAGATAAGCTTCAGTCAGGTGACATTTATTTGCAAGGCGTGTGCCAGTTTGCATTTCTTAAGCATGTTTTCTTTGAGCAACGCGACCTGTGGTGACCTCCACGTTTTGTCCTTTACCAGTTCTCCGGTGCGGATGGATGCAAGACAAAAGAAATACTAAAATCAAATATTTAACAGATTCTCAAGCTTAAGGAGGAAAACAGAGGCAATCAGCACCCTGTGACTGATTTGTCACACAAAAAACATATTTGTCTTATCATGACAGTAGCCTATAATCCAGTGTTTCGCTTTAAATTCTCCACAATCATACCTATACAAATGTCCTGAGCTGTCATACATGTCACATTATATTTGAATTAAATGTCCGCCTGGCTGTCTGCTTTAGTATATGCTGATGATAAGCTATTGTCCAGCTCTATTCGTCTGCCTGTGACTGGGTGTTCACTGTGGCACTCTCTGTGTTTTTGAGCTAGTGTCCGCTATTGCTGCTGATACAACTTGTTTTTCCTGTGATCCTGTCATCCCGGTGCAAACACCTTCAGTTGTTTACAGTGAAGTGTCCTCTGTGTTCACCTTCACTTCCTGTCTGTTTCCAGCATTACTCTACGTGTCGTACATACTGTATGGTTTCTACCCTACTGCAGCATTCAGCAGCATGGAGGTCATTGGCAGGGTTACTCGTGAGGTCATTGTTCGCCGTGAGAAAATTAACGCTGATTGGTCTCGTCACGATTCGCTCCCTGGAACCCCCGTGCCACCGAGGCACCTGCCAAACCGAGATTCTTTACACGAGAGTGGAGCCTATTCAACAGCTGCATAAGCAGCCAGGCAGACAGACATTGGCGGGGGAAGAGGGACAAAAGAAAGCTAATGCAAAACAGTGAGGACTTTCTGGATGGGAACCTTAAAGAGTGGGACCTCTTTGAAAGGTCTTAAATCAATTAAACATACAATCCCATGCAATGTTAATCTATCTGGCTTAATCCCATTGCTTTAAGATCCTTTATAATCCACGTTCAATACAACCATTTTACTTCTTTAACAAGCTTGCCCCATGGTGATTTTATAAATCATTGGTACCAGGCTTTTTTCTGTGCCACAAATTCTTATATGAGGTCATTATTTCACTGAGTTATGAATCCCTCAAGGTCATGTGACAGATATGTTTAAGATCAGGAGAACACATCAACATACTGTATTTACCTGTTAGCGAGTCATGGTTAGAGAAACACTATTTAAAAAAGATTTACATTACCAACCGCGGCAAGAGGATTTTCTTGTTACCGGAAAAACTGGAAACTCATGAATAATCCCTCCTGTCTCATTGCACATTTGACTATTAGGAACGCGGTTAAAGTGACACACTTTGCCATGTAAGAAAATGTGGAGAAGCACAGGTAGTTTCTCAACCATGTGCCGATATCCTGAAGTCACGTGCCCTCGGCTTTGAAAGTCCGCACTGCCAATTCCTAATTTGAAACCTGAACAACTCTTTAACAATGCCTCCCTCTGATCTGTTGGGAAGGAGAAAATCTATTATCGATTTCCACCTGGTGTAGGTGGGAAAAGCCCCGATAACGCTGTTGAATAGCACTACACTGTACTCTGCTGTAGACTGCACATTAACTGCTGGGGGATGGTGCTAGGCGGCATGTCAACAAAGCCCTTGACTACGCCACAGCACCATCTGCACACATTGAATATTTAATTGTCATTTGAACTGCTCAAGACCAGTAATCAAGAGAGAAAAAGATAATATGCATCATAAAGAGGTCACACGACAGTTCCTGTGTGATTGGGGCTCTGTGTCTTTTCTTTTTTTTTTTTAAATCATCTATTGTCTTAATGCTAATTGTGATCATTTCTGCATGCATGAGCCACAATTCAAGATATTTCCAAATCACTCATGTCATTCAGCGCCATTCAACTCTGAATGCTACACAAAACATCTCAACAGACTTATTATTCTGGCGGCAAATGTAATTTGTCTCCGTCAATGAGAAGTCAGCAATCATGTCGTGCTAGTTAAGTCAAGCCAACGTAAAGCTATTCACATAAGAACGGTATATATTCCACAATGTGCATCTTTTAAAGTGTTGCAACAGCCAACACAAGAAAAGATTATCTTGATTCCACCAACAGTAGCTGCTCATCTGAAGAGGCTGTCACCTGTCAGCCCCAAACTCAAGCCAACACACTATAAATCTTCATTTCATTCTGCTGCGATGGAAACATACCGCACTTATAAGACAGAGTTCATTTCAAAAAGCATTTGTGCCTATGCCAAGGGATGAAATGCTAAAATAAGCATGACACAAGCACTGAAAAAAATTAAGTCGATTTAAAAAACAGAGAGGTAATACAAAAAAACATAACCTCAATCATGCTGAAAAAAATTCCCTTAAATGTAATATGTCCAACTTTAATTGCTTTGGCGAAAAACGGCACAGACGAGATGAGAACAATGGAGCCACACTCTGTACTTCTCCACAATAACAAACAGACAAGCACTGCCTCTTTGTATCTGCTGCGTGTGAACACAAAATTAGGTAAGCTGGTGACATGAGACATAATCATTTTCTTTGAGCAGGGTTAGTGGCCAATTTATTCTTACCTTAGGCTGGGCGCGACGGGGAAAGGCAACCTTAGGATCAATCTGAGAACGAGAAGAGAAAGGCAAAATTGTTGTTAAAAGGAGAAGCTGTGATATTTCAAGGGTGAAAAGCAATGAACAGGTGTTGAAGCTGTTTCTAAAACTCCAGAGCCCCAGAAAAAGAACCCAGAGAGCTGTTTATGGAGCTGAACATGAGAGACAATTCCGATGGTTACAATTTAACCCTCTGTGGCTGTGAAATACACACAAACAAGTAGACATACAAGCGCAGTAAAACCTGTATAAAAGGACATTTATTAGAAGTTGAGGCTTTTGATTGACAATGAATCTTGAGCCATTAACCCCTCATCCACATTAATGTGGATATCTCACAATAAATCGTTTTTCCTCTAAATGTTCGGCCTCTCGTCCACATGCACACAGTGTCGTAAGTCACTAAAATGGCGACTTCCAACGTAAAGATTTTTGAGTTTCCGTGTGAGTGTTTGGGAAACGATGTTGTCTACTTCGTGCATGCCCAATGTTGCTCTATTTACATAGACTAGAAATGACAACATTGGCATTTCTAGTCCAGGACATCTAACTCATGCTAGCAATGTTCGTCTCTGGTATTTCGTTCAATTGTTAATAAAAAACTATATCGCCACCTACTGCCCCGGAATGCTTGTTTCAGCATTTATAGGCATTTTTGTGTTCTTGTTTGAATGGATATGTTTTGCATAATGCAAGAAAATATCCATTCAAAAACATATCCACGGTTCTGTGGACAACTCCTAAAATTTCGAAAGGCTTCACAATCACACTGTGGTGATCCAGGCAGTCTGCAGTAGCACTGGAGATGCATTCTCAGAAACGTACACTGCATTCAAGAGCAGTTAAATGATCACAATTGCAATTTAAGGGTTTGTTACAGGCATTGTTATATTCCAGGACCATGTAGACATGTTGCAGTCAAACAATTCAAACTAAACAAATAGTAAATAATAGCTAAATGTTGGTAATAAATCAGTTCTTAGTGCAGTGTGCTGTACATATATTCCTACTGACTACTTCATTTGTAAAATAACATTTACCTCACTGTGCAATAACAGAACCTCATTAGTCAGTTTACATTAACCCCTACTCTAAAACAGCAAATCATCCATATTACTGTTGCCGTATTACCTGCCTCCTTTTTAATTATACTGGGGCAAAGATGTGAACCAATAGCTGGTTGGATTTCAAGTCGAGCGAATCAGGATTGTCAGTGTGGGTTAACTTTTCTCGGCGGGAAAAACCTAAAAGAAGGACAATCAATTCTGACGTTTAGAATTGAGGCCAAACAGTTCAATCCTGGTTTCATCAGACCAGACGAGTTGGTTTCTCGCAGTGGGAGAGTCCTGCAGGTGCCTGTCTGCAAACGTTCACTGAGGAGACACTGGACACTCACACCAGTGCACTGTTGCAATGATGGTTGTCCCCCTCTGGACGTTTCTCCACACAGAGTCTCTCGAGCTCGGCCAGAGTGACCATCAAGATCTTGGTCACCTCTGTTACCAAGGCCCTTGATTGTTCAGTTTGGCTATGCAGCCAGCTCTAAAGAGTCCTGGTTATTTGAAACAGTCCTGGAGGCCACTCTGCCTTTGGAAAACCTTATTTACAGCAGAAATGCTTCTGCAGCCTAATTAAGATCAGTGCCTGGACATAATTCTATCTCTGAGCTCAGCAGGCAGCTCACCTCATGATCTGGTTGTTTACTCTGATATTAACGATCAGCCGTGAGAGCCTATATGTAGACTAGTTTCTAAATCATATCCAGTCAATTGAAGGTGGATTCCAGAAAAGGTTTGCAAATGCTGATCAAGGATAATTGGAGGCACCACAGCCATGTGTCATATCAAAGGGTTAATAGAACTTGTGTCAATGTGATTTCATTTTTTCAATTTTAATACATTTGCAAAAACGTTGTTTACCTTGCGACATTGAATGTATGTTCATGACGGAAAGATTTAATCTAAATTAATTAATGTAGACTTAAGATGCAATAAAACAAAATATGGAAAAAGTAATTGAGTAAAAACGAATGTTACAAAGCAGTTAGCGCTGAGGCTGGCCTGCCCGTCGCTCTGCTGGTCGTGGCCGCTGCAGAGACTCACTTTTATTTTAGGCAGGAATTCCTGATTGAATATGACAGGGAGAAAATGAGAGTCTGAGGCCAGTGACGCCTCCAGATATTGCCAGATAACCAAGAGGATGCATCAGATCAGCCTGGTTCTCCATCTTGTGCTTGTTATTTCATTAGCCTAATTTTCCTTATTAATTGCACTTGGATGAAGGAATGCAGTTGGGTGTCTCATCAACATCACACTTGGAATGAAGAGGAACTATCACAAACAGAATACCTACGAATGTGAAAAGGAAGATTTGCAAAAAAGGTAAAAGATCAAAAAATGTCTTTGGCAGAATGTTACTAATTTCAATTTAACAAAGAATCCTATTCATGTGTCGAATCTGAAAATTTACAGTTACTGTATCTATTCTATGCATTTGTAAAAGTGACTCCTTCAGCACAGATGGATGTATTTAAGAAAGATGTCTCTCTTTCTGCTGAGGAAAACAACAGCGAGAGAATGAATCAAGGAACGCGAGAAGAAAAGACGCCATCTGCGCAGATCAATTACGCCAATGAGACTGACTACGATTGAATGCGTTTGAAGAGAAACCATGATGTGCAATGCCATTGTCATCTCTTCTGTGGGTCTCTGTTATTACCATTATCTTTCCAAATCAGGTCAAAATGAGAAATGAATTCAATAACACCTGGGTATGGCAACCCTGCTTGTAATGAATTTCATTTAAAGATTTGTTTTAGCACTTAGCCCCCGGCATAACCAATTCAAACTCAATTATTTTGTGCTCCCTATTCGAGCAAAGACAACACATAATGCTTTGAATACCAAAGTCCAACACTTGGCAATATATCTAACGTTCTAAACCTATACAAAGCGTATCAAGTCCACGATTCATCGCACTGCATGAAGTCCTGAGCAGGACATTTTTTTGTCCCGCTCAGAACTTCTGCTCACTAGAAAAAAAAAGATTCCTGTTTGCACAAGAGTGAACTTTAACACAGCGCCAAGGGAGGTCACGCAGCTTTCTGCCAGTTTAGAATATTAGAATTATCACAAAGAGCCTCAGAACCTGGTTAAAACGGGGCTAATTCTTAGCATTGTTTAAATCGCACTCGCAGCAAGGCATCCAAATCAGGCAACGAGGACTTACTATGCAATCCTTCTGAGAAATGCTGTAGCAGAACCTTTTTGGGTCACACCGTGTGATGAATGACTCCTTTGAGAAATTAAATTCATGAGGAAGGGAGATGTTGTAATTTTTGTCCTTCACTTTACATATTTGTGTGCATGGGATTTACATGCACAGGTCGCCGTTGTGTGTAAGGCCAGGCTCTGTACCACCGTACCACTGAAGCACAGAGGATGTTGTCTCCGATTCACCTGATACTTCCTTACTGAGACAGTTTTTGTTATGCAACACATGCGCTGTCCGGTTTTGGGATCAGCCAACCAGACCTGCCTGCTGCACTTGTTCCAGTAGTTCCATTTATAGAGTACTTGCAAATCGTATTTCACTCAAGTCTAGGTTCATCTATCAATACCTTAAAAAACATTAACCCTATTTAAAAAGCCATTAAGAAAGGTACTTTTGTTAATGGGTTGGTTGGGGGGGGGGGGGAGAAACACTCTTTTGTTCAATGGCTCTCACTTTAATTCAGCTTTCCTTTCCAGCAACAGCTGAACGCAACAAGTTTAGGCGTTTTTCTCTGTGGCTTGGATTCCGGGAACAAATCACAAGCTGTTGCAGAGGCAGAGAAGTCGATTTTAAGGGAACACGTGTGCCGAGAAGCGCATTAAAAACACTTTGGCACGAAAAATAATTCCCGTAACGTATTGAGTGTCGTAAACTGAAGACACATAACCGTAGTGTAGAACACTAGACCTCCCATCCAGCTGTAGCTGCATGGTTATCGTCTAGTAGCAGTAAAAGTGCTTTATTAATCTGCCTCCAGGAAATTTTGATCATGGAAACATCAGCCACAGAGCACACCAACCAAACAGCACATAGATCAGAAACCTGACTTGGAGCTGAATGAACAATCTGCTCTGAATTTGAATGCGCTCCACCCTTGAACATTACGTTTTATTGCTTGCCATATTAGCTGCTCCGATGAGGGAATGTAGTGCTGTTAAGCAAATAAAAGCCAGTATTTATCTTTGTTTATTGTTTGTTTTTTTGTACTGTGGAAGTGTGAAGGTCATTGGGACCACAACATTCATTAAGGAGAGATTGATTTGACTGCTGTGCAACAAGAGAACATCCGCTAAGTGATGATGCCTATTGTTGTCTTTTTTAAGTAGGAGTGTTTATTTTGACACATTGCAACATGGAAACAGTCCAACTTTCACAAAGCTATACGGCCAAAATGTTTGTCATTGACAGGATGCCCAGAATGACAGTAGTCCAGTAATCAAATCGTCAATTGACGGAAAATTTATCAGCAACCATTTTCATTATTGATTATGTCACATATATTATTTTTAAGTTATAAATAATCTTGTTTAACTACTCAAACATTACAGTAAATTGAATAATGACCAGACAATTTGGGAAACTTGACAACTTCTTGGGCTCTGAGAAATCGGAAGGACTTGTTTTTTAGGCTGCAGTGTTTCCCACAGAATTCAGCCAATATATTGCTTTAGCAGAGGTGCACGTGCATGCGCATGAGAGTCGCTGTCAGACACAACACATTCTGAGTAACAGATACACACATAGTGAAGGACAAGTTCTCGCCTGAGAGACAGAGCAGCGGGTATGACCACAACTGCAGCTGAAACCCTGAGGTTTGACTGTCTGCGTGGACAGAAACCTTTTTTGGACAACGGATAGAGAGCGAGCACGTGGGATATAGCACAGTAAATAGCGCTGTACACAGCTATACAATTTTGTTAGAGATCTCTTATTATTTGAAGTGTCAAATGGGAAATACTGAGGCCAAAAACCATAACCATAACTCTATACTTCCACATGTGTCGAATCCTATGCCATTGGCTTGGTTGCGAGAAAAAACAACTGTCTTCAGGATGTACGGGGTGGGGTTCCTGTTTCCCATTGATTATATAAATGTGGACAAATAATGGCAGCAGAGCCTGTTATGTGCAATGTCTGCAATGATGTCATCATTAAAGGGCCCTGCAATGATGGCGTATGGGGCTTTAGCCATATGGTAAATCCAATGCATCTCGGTTTACACCGTTCAGTCCATGCAAGAGCGTAGATGATGTCATGTGCAGTAAGTACCTCACACAGCTGCATGTCAAGAGCCTTTTCCTCAATCTGAAGCACATCTGATCCCCCAGTGGAGCAGTTCATGTGCATCTGTTCACCTTATAGCCTCCGTGCATTAGCCCAACAAGTGTTTTTCGGAATTAATTGTTGAGATTTTTCAACACGATCTCACGCACGGCACAAGAGTGCATATCCCGAGACATCGTACAACCTTATACGTCTGCGTAATAAATGAGAACAGACCGAGAGGAATCCCAGCAAACCCCTACCCCCCCACCGGTCTTTTATCTTCCACAGCCTTTTACTGCGGGGTCTCGGAGGGCTGCTTCTGCATGGGACTGCGGGAGATCAGGGCAGGGAAACAGCATATATCTGAAGTTCACATCTCACAAAAAGGATTTCATATATTATTGCAGCTCCTGGGTAAACTCTCCTCCTCTCTCTTAAGACGTATCTACACGAGCATGATGATGTGGTGTTTAAGCAAAAAGCAGGAGCCTTATCAAAGCCCGCAGCCTCTCCCAATTTAAGTGTGTTAGCAGGTCCACAGGTGTGCTCATGTGATACCGATGCATTGGACAAGAAATTACAACATTAATGTTTCATATCTGTGCTGTCAATCTTTACTGATTTTTTTTTTTTTTTTTTTTCCCCTGCTCTGGAGTAACATGCCGAAAAGGCAGTTTGTTCTGCTCCTCAAATCAATAATGAGAATTTTACCAATGTCACACTCGGCAAGCAAATCATTTTTTCCCCCTTTAAAATATGCAAGGCCAGTATTTGCGAGTGTTATCCAGATTCCCTGATCTAACAAAAAGATATTCCACTGCTGCTCTGACAAACATCTATGTTCTGTATGTACCGGCAAGACACGGACCCAGTTTTAACTAATAACGCTCTCAGCCATAATTAAGTGTAGGAAACACAGCACCTGCTAGACGAAAAAATAAAAAAAGGGCCGTGAGTCAGAGTGTAGCTCGCCGACTGAACTTTGCTTCCAAATCCTATCTGATGAACGGGCTTTAGATTTGTCCGGAACAGCTGTTCGTCCGAGCCCGCTCTCCTCCTTCCTTTTCTCTTGGGTTGTTTCCTGTCTCACCTACAACATCAAACCTGCCAGCGGAGGCTGACCTGCAGGTCATTCAATAAAGGCTGGAATTACGCCAGCACCACACGGAATATGTTTATCTTCCTTGAGACATTGACGTTTGTAGGTTCTACAAGTCGCAGTGAATGAACACTGGAGACATATTGCCGTCTGAACTACAGAGACGGGTATGACACGCTTATGAAATCCTTTATAAATCGAGCCTTTATAAATTAAATAAACCTTGATGGGGTTTTTTTTTCAGCATAACTTTAAACAATAAAAGAAAATCCCACCCTGGAATCACTGTATTGCTTTGTAAAGCTCTGACCTGTTATTTCTTAAATGCAAAATCATGTTCACTGATCTCCTCTGTTTTGCAACCGTCTGCCTTGAAACATCTTCAGGAACAGATGCTGTGTGGTTGAATATTTCTAAACTGAACAAAGCATCATGAAAAATGGTAAATATGTTCTGAATTACCACAGCATGTGTGTTTTGAAGCCCCAGGCTGTTCTTCCCCATATGTCTCATTCGCATTCATCCCCGTGTTTTCATAACCGGACCAAAAGCAGAGCACATGATGAAAAAAATGCATAAATAATAAACCTAAATTCCAGTCTTGTGTTTATGTTTAAATATAACCTAATAATTGGCAACTATGTCTGAGCTGAAATGGTGCGCCTGTGTCAGAACTGATCAAATAAGGTAAAAATAAAACTAAAAATAGACGGAATTTCCATTTCCCCCTGCACGACTACTCATAACGCTGCATGAGTCAACCGGCTCACAGTCGCAGCACCTCCGGCCACTCCGTCCGCTCAAGGTGACCGGGGACGGAAACACTGGTGAGGATTTGCCCCGGCGCTGCGAAACGTAGCAGGCCCCGTATCAAACCAACATCTGCAAGCACATCAGGAGGCGTCCACGTCTGCCCCGGACCAGCTCGTTCGTTTTTCGTTATTGCTCTGCAACTTCATAAGAGATATGATAGATTCCCAAGCAATGCAATCTTGATAGCGCGAATGTTAAGATACACAACAGCGCATCAGATACAGCCTGGTGACTAATGGTGAGCAGGACGACGCAGACAGCCTAGGTTTGTAATCTTCTGCCGCACGCCGACGAATAAACAGCACATTAGCAGCTTGGAAATATCAATCTCTGAGTGCATTCGAGTCAACGGGAATCTTTTGTGTGTCACTTACACCGTCGAATGCTCATCCAATTACAGAGATGTCCACCAAAAAAAAAAAGAAACGTACAATTGACCATACCGTGTGCTCTGACAAAGCAACTGGGTATCCCCGTTATTCACAGTGTCATCAATATATTTCATGTTTAGGGCGAAGGTGGAAAAATACAAGACCTTAGGAACAAAGCAAACGAATAAAAAAAGAAGAAAAAATGTTTCATTAACATTAGACAGGAAGGCAAATTGATTGGCTTCATATCTTTTTGAATACAGACGCTGTAAAAAGCCAACATCCAAAATCATTATGTTAATGGTCATTAAAAAACTATTTATCCGGAACAGCCTGGTGGCCCTCGGAGTTTTAGACACTGACCATGTAATCACAACAGCCCCCTGTCTGGCCTCTCTCTCTCTCTCTCTCCCCCTCATTTCCTGTCGGCTCCGGACCGCGTGCTATTTTGAATAAAAAAAATTTGCTGCCAAAACATATGGATTTCTGTGGCGGGTTTTGGGGGGGGGGGGGTGGGTACCTGAAAGAGGTAATGATAAAACTGATAAAAGGGAAAAATGTTTCACAACGGGCCTCCGGTGACCTGCCATTTCAGATAGCACAGGTGTGCAACAAGTTCACAAAACTTTGCCGCGCCTGTGCACACAACTCAAAGAGACGACGATGATTGGATGTCAGGCCTCAAAATGTCAGTGTTCAGTTCTCAGGGTGAAGTGCTGTCAAATCAGAAGGAATATGACACAAGTCTGCCAGAGGTGACCTTTAGCCTGCAGCCAGTGAAATCCTCTGCGTTTGTATATTTAACATATAAAGCAGGAGTGGCCAACAATTACAAAATGCTAATTTTACACCTTTAAATCACTTAAATCACTTAACATGTTTCGGAGGAGCCGGAGAAAAAAAAAAAAACTGTGCGTAAATGCCATGTGAACATTACTGCATATAAGCTGCAGGCGGAAGCTTGGTCAATTTAATATATGAGCAAGAGATCAAACACCTTTCTTTCAGGGGTGAGCTGTGACGCGGTTTAAGACGGTGGTACGAGCAAGGGGGTCATTAAGTTAAATCCAATGAATATCTAACAGAATAATTAAAAGATGCACAAGGAATTGAACCGTGCCCTGATGCCACGACACTCACAACGCCTTGGAGCACGGTATCAAACCGACAACCGCTCTATTTATCTGGCATCCGCACAAGACCGGGTTGTGCAAGCCAACGCCCAGGTGAAACTGTTTTTTTCATGTGCAGTCGTCTCTCACGTGTATCCTCTCCCTAGACCTTTGCTATAACATATATATATATATATGTGTATATATATATTATACTTATTCTTCATTAAAAATGCCAAACGTGAAGTTATCAAACTGCTCTAGATTCTGCATCAAAGTACATTTTGCGTCATTATCCCTTCAAGCGGCCCTCGAACCTGCTGCCTCTCTACAGACGTTTGCAAGGTTTGCAGTGTCATTAGTCTTCCCGCTGTCTTCTCTCTGTAGTCACTCATTTAAAACAGGAGGGCCCTTGTATATTCCACTCGGACCTAGTCCCACAGCACAGCACTGGGGCTGAAAGGGCTTATGTGTAAGATTTGTAATGTTCCTACACAAAAAAACACTGACGCACAAAGTTTGAGTGACATTGTAACACACCGGAGACACCTTGAGTTTTTTTTTTTATTTAATATTCGTAAATCAGCCACTTACAGAGAACTTGATAATAAATAATTAACAGGAAGGAATACGAAGTAACGTCCACTGCACAACAAACGACAACTTTCCTCAAATCTGTATCAATACGTGACAAACAAATCTGACATTTACATTAAACCGATCCGATTTCAGAGTATCCTTAACTTGTACTGCTCCCTTAAATAAAAATGTATACGTCTTTCAAAGTCAAGGATCCAAAAATCCCGTTTCCTCAACATGCACGACTCCATAACTCCGGACACGACCCCCCCACTGTGGAGAAATCCCAGACAAATAGAACTTCGGCCGAATCTCATCTCATCTTACCATTACAGACACATCTCGTATCAAACGACGAGCGTGCTTAATTATTCATCTGCTGCCAAATTTCAAAAGACGAGTAAAATATAGTTCAAAGTTTTTTGTGAAGTGAGCGTCTGGGTGTGTGCCTGTGAAGTCAATTCAGGGGACCCTTTCAAACTAAACACGCATTAACGATATTTATCGATTGACCTTGTGCCTACGGATTGATGTTGTTTTGCTTCATTTCCATACCCACTTTATTTTACATTACAGTAACCAGTTGGTAAAAATATCAATTAATTGAAGTTGATTATTTTCTGCTTTCTGTTAGCTGACTTAAAAAACACAGAGCTCTTCTTTTTTTTTTCTTCTTCTTCTTCTTTTTCTTTATATATCAGGCCAATGTTTTTGGGAGGAGCAGTTTTAAAACCCAGTTCTCAGCACATTGGTCGTGAAACAGTGTAACATGTGCTGGGTCAAACAGTAGCGGCAGCACTTCTGCACAGCACGCCCTTCAGTGGAACATGAGCTATGTGCACGCTGCACATGTGGCTGCAGCGAGGGGGTGGGCGTGTCAGCCCCATTCATCCACAGAAGTGAAAGTGAACACATAATGTTCACCCTGGAGTCGTGTTTTATTGCCGGGTTTAGTGTTGACAGGCACCATCATACTTTTTTAGCCCTTATAAATGACCTTGATCCGTAAACCCTGTTAACCGGGGAGGTGTTTCCCAGGAGGCCTGAGGCCGTCACACGGTTCAGACTGAAGTGTGACTGAGGGTCTTCGTGAAAAACACACACACACAAAAAAAACAACAGGAAATACAGATGAAATGCATCAAAGTGTAGTCACAGTCAACTCACCGTCTTTGAGTCTAATTCGTGGTGTTGTTGAGCTAAGACTTTATCTACACTGGCGGCGTCTGTAAACGTAACAAACCCAAATCCTCTGCAAGACAGACAAGACGAAAACAACAACAATGTTAAAATGCATACATAACACAAAAATGGCAATATTCCAAAAAAAATGTTTCTTATTGCAAATGACATTGAATGCCCCCCCCCCAATGAGCTGCACGACAATAATGAGGCACGATATTCGCGTGACCTTATTATTGTGAGGATATCTCTCTGTGATGCGTTGGTAACTCCACATTATGGACGTCCTGGAGCAGATTTGAACTTGAGACTGAGGACAGCGCCGATCGCGGTTCGCTGTGTTCCAGCGTGAGACGGCGCTACACCAACATTGCGGTGCAGTCACAAAGTCAATGTCAAATTGCATTCGGCCGCAGCTTTACAGCAGTGAGCGTTTAAGCTTATCTGGCTTGCTGTGAAACCACACGCAGGCGCGCGCGCACCCGGGACACAGAAACACATACGGACACACACACACACACACACAGACGGACACACATGCTCGCGGGATTAATACTCAACACGGACAAAGTGAGAGATATCGTTACATGCACGGGGGAAGCAAAAGTAGGAAAGCCCCGGGGTGGTTTACCTTGAGCGTTTCGTCGTGGGGTCTCTCATCACCATACATTCTCTTATTTCTCCGAATTTACTAAAATAGTCTCTAAGGCTGTCTGTGGAGAGAGGAAACATGTCGGGTCATTGGACAGGAACACTGTGCGCATGCTGCTGTCATTGTGTTTCAACAAGAGGAGACAATCACAACAACAAAAAACACCCCGCGATGCGCATAGGGGTCGAATAGAGGACTTCAGATGGACGGAGATCAGGAACAAACACGGTGCGCACACGCGTCCCCGCACACGCATCCGCGCACACTTCCACCACTGCACGGTCCACACATTCGCACGTAAACGAAAGGCAGCGGCCACACAAGCGAGCACTCGCGCACACAAATGAACACAAACAGACACACGGCAAGCAGGAGAAAGAAACTCACACACACTCACACACACACGCACACACACACACACACACATATACATAGAGACAGACACACGCGCTGGACACGGAGGAAGGAGGAAGAACACTCTCACCTGGCGAGGTCTGCCAGCTGAGGCCACCGATAAACATTTTACTGTAAGGGGAAAACACAACAGAAGTGAGTCCAGATGTCAGTTCGGCCATTTTGACGACTAACTACTTCTAAAAGCGACCTTAAAGGATAAAAGGAGGACTGTGGAGACACATCGGCGGCCGGGTAATTATAGTCTATCTACATTTAAAGGGGGAGGCCACTCTCGATACGAAGCCGGAGCTGTTTTATGGAGGTGGTGGTGGTGGTGGTGGTGTGGAGAGAGAGAGGGGGGGGGGGTGCAAAAAACTGCGTGTGGAAACAAACCCGGTGCACGGTGGAAGTGCGCACCGGGAAGGAGGGGAGGGGGGCACGGATCCGGCACGGCAGGCGAAGTCCTCCTCAAGGTGTTGGAGCAGGAGGAAACGAAATCAGAATCGCACGCAAAGGAGGCTGAAATGCGCAGAAATGTCCTTACCCCGGGTCATGCTGGGAGTCGCTCAGGCTTCCGGATGTGGCTTGACTCCCGTCTCCTTCCATGTCTATTCCAAAAAACTATCGGCTGGGACTACAGTAACAGTGACGGACACACACAGATACGGGCTGGAGATATGCAAAGCCCCGCTATGAGAATATTACTGAGCCGGGAATGAAAGCGTCACACGTGGGATCAGCTCAGCCCCCTGCTCCCTCCTCCCCCTCCCTCCTCCCCTCCCTCTCTCGCAGCTCCACGCTCTACCTTGGCCCACAGGGGGGGCGGAGCCTGCCGCTGTCACCTAACCAATCCAATTGACGTCAGTTCGGCCGGTCCGCGAACCAATCCGCCCGATTTGTCATTTAATTAGGAAATAAGGCATTTAGAAAGCACCGGACAGGCACACTGCAGGACCCAAGAACTCTTGATCAGGTAAATGTTGATCACTCCTGCTCAGAGGAAGTCCTCCCCCTTTTTAAAGCAGCAGCATCATATTTGTTATTTTTATTTTATTTTAAATTAGGTGTTTTTGATATTATTCCACTGTATGTTATTGTAACTGGGAGAGCAGCCACTGAAATGGGTGAATTTCTATAAACATAATAAACATTTTGAAAAAAGTGTGGCAGTTTCTATTAGCATGCTAATTCCTATTGGCAGGTAGATATTTAGATTGACCCTGTTGTTATGGATCACAACAACTACTTTATTCACAATTGTGTGTTTATACAAACATTGCATATGTATATTCTCTGCATAGAACATGTCCAGGTAAAAACCGCCTGAGGTGAAAGTGGACTGTTGCTCGTCTAAATCACTGAACAACACCCTACTGTAAGAATCAAGAAATGTTATCCAGTAAATGTACCTTAGTCATGTTTGCATGGTATATTACAATTAATTAGAAAGAATAATTCAGTCCACACATAGATCGTGAAAAATAATTGTATTTAACATAAATACAAAGACGAGAAGTAATATAAAGATGGAAAATAGATTATCAGTTGTTTTGTGAACATGCACAAGCTAAGACATGAAATAGTTTCAATAAAGTAAACATTGCATGAGAAATAAAACAGATATTATGCAGCACCGTTTGTTTTTTTTAAATAGGTCTGTTAAAGAATATATTGCAGAAAGCATGCAATATAATTGTAACTGATTTCCAACAACTGAACTCATATTACCGGAAATACTGTTAATTACAAGGTCATTGGTGATTTGTTAGACTTGTATTAAGTGCAGATCAATGAGTTATGTCCTAGGTGCCCAAGTTTAAAAGTCCATACCATAATGGGGTCCTACGAACAACGCAAGCCTGTATTTATCAACATAATAAATGTACACACTCACAATAAAAAACTTAACAATGACAATTTTCAAACGCAGAATAAACCAAGGGTCGGATTTTAAAAGGTGTCTGATGTTTGATGCCAGGGTCGATTATTGGAGAAAGTCTCCTGAGCCATAAAAATTGGTGTTTAGGCAGGTTGGAAGCCAAAAGGTCCCTGAGAAGCTCTGTAGTCGACCCCGAGGTCTGACCTGTAACCGCTGTGTTCACGATGATAGCCAACAAAGGCCGTTCCTTTGGGGATCAATAAGGTTTGGTATCCATACAGACAGAGGAGGGATTATGGATCTCTTCATGTAGATGACCTATAACGAGCTGCCAGCTCTGGCCTCTACACCATGTTCAGAATTCTGGAGATAATCTGTCTCTGCCCTCTCGTGACCCTAAAGAGGGGAAGCCAGGTGAGAAATAATACAAGGGCAAGACATTTGAAATGGAAAAAAATATTTAGTCCAAAAGTATGTCTGAAAAGTTGTTTGTATCCATGCCCTATATCTTAGCAGAGGTCAGATGGCAGCTTCTAGTTTTCTTAGAAAACAAAAGACTACCCAAGTTTTGCATGAAATGTAACTGGTGATCATGTTTCATCAAGCACACTCCCAGAGGTTCTCAGTTGGTCTGTCTGTGCTGACTGTTCATGGCTCCACCAGAAGGAATCACTTATCTGGCCACATAGCATGTTTTTTGAAAGAGTGACTGAAATAAAAAAATTTAAAAACCTGTTTGACTGTTTAACAACTAAAAGTCTGTTATTAGTCTGGAGACACTCCACATTGATGCTGTCTGAATCCACGAAAACAAAGGTATAGAAGCAATTGGTGGCAATTCTTCGCAGCGCAGCGGTGTCAAAGAAAATGGAAATATGACACCTCGTGTGAAAGACTATTATTTATTCTACCTTCCCCGCGCCATTGTTCTGTCCCATTCGGTGCCACAGTCATGATTACATTACATTATTGTTGCATATTCTGTAAGTTGTCAAATGTGTGGCATCGTCCTACAGCGCATACCCCACAATGAGAATGGGAGGAAATCACATCCACTCAGTCGGCTGCAGAGAGAGAGAGAGAGAGAGAGAGAGAGAGAGAGGGAGCAAAGTGAGCGAGGTTCCAGAGTGATGTGGAATATGAGCTCTGAGGAACAATGGGCTTTAAAGGCCATCACAAGGTGTGTGCGGAAAAAAACACAGTGGCTTTAAAACATGAAGAGCAACTTCTGTCCTGAGATCAAACAAAAACACTGGAGGCCCCAGGTTTTCATGGCAAGTCGAAACATGACAGGAACTGTGCGGCAGGGGCGATTTACAACATCTGATCAGGGTTTGTGAAATAGATCTGAAGCCGCAAAACAACCCGATGCAGGAATCAGAAAAACAATCTCTGGTGGCGCGGTCACCAGGCGAATCATATCTCAGCGACGTATGGAGTGAGAGTTGAACGAGGTTCGGTTCGCTATGTCGCTGTAACACTGATTGAAGGAGAAACATGTATGGATTTTTAAATTGAGCGGTGCTCTCCTTTAATCAGGGCGGCCAACTGCCTGATGAAGGTGCCTTAAATGTTTATCGCGCTTTAAGCAACTTTAGGTGCTCTGACAGCCATGCTTTCTCGAGCAGTTGAGGGTTTGGTGCCAAGCGAGGAAAGAGAAGAAGGGTTATAATTTACTACAGAGTATATAATAAAAAAATCCCTGTTGTTTTAATATCAACGAGGCTCGGTAGCAGTTATAAAGACAAAGATTTGTGGAATCAATCAACTACTGCTGCAAGATGAGCTGCTTCTTTATTGAGAGAAACCTCAACATGCAAAAAAAAAAAAAAACAGAAAAGAGAAAGCTTGTAACTGAGCGAGCTTTCGAGGTGACGACTGGAGGATTTGGGGATGGAGAGAGAAGTAAAAATTGATAGCGTGTGAAAGAGCTGAGGGGGGAAAAGGAAAGTGAGAGAAGCAACAGACTCGCTGACAGTGTTATGAGATGCTGTTTTGAGAAGAGGCATCCTGTTTCCTGTTGCAGTAATTATTACACACACTCTGAATCTTCACTTTGACCTTGGAGAAATTGTTCTTTTGTCCCAAACAGGCCCCGCACAGATTCCTACATCTAATCTATACATGGTGGACGACAACAAAATGTGCCATGATAAATAATGCATGATACTTGCTTTTGAGGGAAACTTAGAATATGGGATTTTACACTTTTAAATATAACTTGCATGATTTTCACAGAGGCTCACCACATGTATTAAGCATGCAATCCCACGTTAAAAAAAAATCCAATTGTCTAATCCAGATCTAACAGAGAGCTCAGAGTAAAGGCCTTCTATCAATTGCATGAATTGACATTATTCAAACACTCTCGAGATGTTGTTATTTCTAATCCGTCAGATTCTGCGAATGATTTCATATTGATTCACTGCGGGTGGAATGATCCCTGCTTTTCTCAGGGGGGCCTATTACACTGAAATTCAGAAAATCCTGGAGAAGGCTTTGGTGACGGCTGCAGATGTGAACAAATTGTCTCCCCCTAGTGTCCTCTTCTTCTCTTTTTTTTCCTTTTTTTTTTCTTTCGCCTTTGCTCAGGCAAAGCAGCTCTCAGACTGCAGGGAGAGGGCCAGACTGAAACATGCATAATTGACAGTCCTATTTCAGGAATTAGCCTCCCACCAACCTGCAGTCTATACCTGCTCTTTCATCCCTGCCTGGATCAAGTTGGCATCTCATAAAAGTCTTCTTTTCTTTACTCCAGCCATGTAGGATTATTTAATTGTAAGGTGGAGAATTTAATTTAACTCTGTTCTCTGTCATTGATTTGAATGTTTCCCCACGGGTGGCTGTGTAAAAACCTTGTTGATCATGATATGTGAGGATTACTGGGAACGTGCGCCTCACACAGAGGAAGCGTCTGAAGTCAGATCAGTGGGAAGGATGTTCTGATGATGAGTGATTTCTCTCTCCCCCATTATTGCCTGTAACTACGCGGATGAGTTAATTAAGCTGTGTCAGAGGCTACGCAACAGCTTTCCAGGTAGATGGGCCACTGTGATATTCAAACATCCACATTATTAAAAAGGAAACTGCCGTACAGGCCTTGCAGATTTTTTTAAACATAACATGCTTCTCAATTATGCTTGCAAATCTCCAATAATACAGTATTTCCTTGACCAACTATATGCAAAAGCAACCACGGACAGTCCTGGGTGTCCCACAGGATCACAGAGCAATCCACTGAGTATAACAACATGCCCAAGGTACTTCAAACTATTCATAAAATACTGCACCAACTGAAGGTGCTGCAGAATTAACTGCATCAGTTCCTGTTTCATCAGTGCAGTCCCGGCAGCCTTATCTGCATTCGTGACCTCGGCGACCCGCGGTTTCATGTGGGGGCTCTCTTCGACCAATCGGGCTCCAAATCAAATGGATGATGACGACATCATTTACCTGCTCCACTGGGCTGAGAGATAAGCTCATGCCCCCGCTGCTCCTCGGAATTTCCTGGCTGCCGCTTGCTCGGCTGCGGAGAGAGAGCTGAGTGTTACAGATGACGACGAGTGGCATTAAGGCACAGCGAGGAGCCGTCCTATCACCTGTACAGTCAGCACAGGGAGAGAAAAGATGTGCACGTTGGACTTTCCGAGAGCTTTGTCAAGACGGGGGGGGGGAACAGCACAGCGCCTCTCTCTCTGGAGAAACTGAATGTCAAGTAAAGTGGGTCGTGTTTTTGGATTCGTTGAATTCAATCGTTGCCTCAAAACGGAGCTGGATTTTGCTTTTGATTCCAAAATCTCTCCCAATCTTTTTTCCCCTTTTTGCATCCAGGCCCATATTTGGGGGTGAAATCCGCCCCATAACACATGTGCACCATGTGTTCGGAGTATGCTGGCTTAATCATGCAAATTCACAGGAACACACTCAAGATTTCCTCTTCATAACAGTGTTAAAAATAGACCCATGCATGGGGCCAGCTGCAACTGTTGTGACACACAATAAGCCTCTGGATGAATAGTTTGCAGAACTCATATAACCAGGTTTATTTCTCCTCCTCTCCGAGTTAATATGCGATGCCTCTGAAAAAAAAATAAAAAATATCTTCCAGAGGCTAAAAATGGTAAGCAGGCCTCTCCGGACTCACCAGCTAAGTGGTGCTTTCTGGCTCTGGCTTTGTTTTCTATCTGCCTCCTTCTTCCTCCTCTCCGTTCCATTCCACTTTCCCTTTCCCCCCCCACTAACTGGCTGCCATCGTATATTTTCTCTGTTGCCAAACACCTCCTATTCTGCAACCGCTGACCTCAACACTGACCTTGCCTTGTCGGTGCCATTGAGATGAGAGTGAGAGATACCATATCCTCTGCTCCCCCGCCGCCCCCCCCCTCCACCCCCCACTTTGCTGCAGGGCTGAATTTTGCCTGTCTCATCAGTCTTCCGGCTGCTGGAGTACGCCTTGTTATTTCATCTCCCGATTCCTACACATTTCACTTCACAGCTGATCAGCGACCGCACTGCAAAACATCGCTCTCGGCCTAAAGAGATGGGTGAGCCTTGCCATATGGACCCAAGCTGTCAATAAAATGGACCGGCGAATAAACTGTGCTTATATATGGCGCTTAGCTTCACACTTAATGCCCCGTTTATGAACACATTCACACATTCTCACACATCCCTCACCCAAGGACACCTGGACAGGGTTGGAGGAGCCGGGGATCGAACCAGCGGCCTATCTCCCGAACCACAGCTGCTTCCAATGCGGATCAATTCTATCAGGACAACTTTATCTGCAGCATTTGAGCGTCCGTGGGTTGGATACCAGCCGCATTCTTGGTTATAACTGGTATTGAGATGCAAGCTCAGAGGATCTGGAACAGCCATTGTTTTAGCCCCAACAATGTGTGTCAGCTTTGGTCTGTCATGAGGATGACGGTGCATGATAAAGGATGGAGGTTAGATCTGTAGGTTGCTGTTTATCTGCTGTAGTTGCCATGATTGCCTCAGGATAAGGTTTCCAAAAATCTCACAAATTAAGTTTCTGCTTACTGCTTTAAAGGGATCTGTTTAAAATATTGATATTAGTTGGATGTAAGTTATAAATTATTAAGTCCTTCGTTTTTCTTCTTCCTTTCTTTACAACATTCTTTGCCAAGAGGGTGTTGTGTCCTGGTGAGGAACACAGTCTCCCTCAGAATTATGTTTTGGGATAAACATTCATTTTATTCCCTTCGCCACAAGAGGGCACTTAGAGCCCTTTGCATGCAATCTTAAAAAAGAAGGAACTGTCATTTGTGTTGTATGTAAAGTCCTCGCTGTTGGGGGGGGGGGGGGGTCTAAAAACCAAGCCCAGGTTCAGCAGCCACACTGACCCTCTGACCTCTCAAGACAGTGCCTTCTGCAGTGTAAAAACTGTTCTCCTGTGTGGTCTGAACTGCCTCTAGGTCTGTGTGCAGTCCCAGGCAAGGGAGTAGGAACAAGGAGATTCTGTTGGCTTGGCTTTGAGCCATCTTTATCAGAGGTGCACCTCAAAACAAAAGAAAATTGACTTTTTCAGCCGCAGAGAGGTAAAAAGTCTCCCAATGATGCAGATTGTAACAAACAATATATTGTCATGTAGTCCACTGTTTGAAATAAATAACAGATAAAGCTGATGGGGAAATTAAATGTAGGAGAGCACAAGGGCATGGGCTACGAAGACGTGCACAGAGGCTGAGTCTTTTATGGCTGAGAGAGGGGAGGCAGCTCACTCACAGGCCAGGCCGGGTCGGGAGATGAAGAGGAGGAGGACGAGGAGGAGGAGGGGGCCGCGGCTGCAGTAAATGATGCTAGCTGTCTACACCTTGTCAGTTATCAGCAGAGGCCCGGAGAGAAATCTGACATTACTTTGTGTTGTCCACAGAGAAAATAATTGGCCAGCGGGCCGGCTCGCTAACACTCACAGTACTCAGAGGAAGATGTTTTAAAGTTCTGCAGCCGAAGGCGCACAGGAAGATAAAGAAATATAGAGGAAACTTCAATAAAAAAAAATAAAAAAATAGATAAAACACAAATGCTGCAATAAAGAAGAAACAGAATCTCATAAATTAGGTTTATAGTTTATAAATCTACTTCTGCTTCCGGCCAACGCTGGCAAGAGACTTCAATGAACTTAATGATACTGTTTGATTGAACGAAGAGGCAAGTTGAAAAAGAGCCTAAACTGAGAGTTGAGGGGGGAAATGAAAGTTAACTTTCTTTCAGCCTTGAGTCCCATTTATAAATAAGCATCACACTCACTGCTTGTTTCTGTCTGTTTCTGCTTCTGTTTCTAGGCTATAAATATGTTGAATTTATCAAGCAGGTGTTTGATTTTGCAGAGTGACGGCTGGTGAGAGGCAGAATGATCAGATGTTGTTCACGCTCTGTGACTTATATTAGAATGTTCTTTGTTTCCTCAATCTAAAGACTGATATTATTCTTGGTTAACTCATTCTACTATTCTATTGTATGGTATTTATCTTCTGTCAGTAACAATGTGTATTCAGGGGAATGCATTTTATTCTCCATTTCAATTCATCGCTCCTTTGGCGAGCTATTCAGGAGCGAGCCGTGGCCCAACTGGCATAACATCAGATGTTGATCATTCACCGGGTGGGTGGTAACAGTGACTCCATATTGCTTTTCCTCGGCTGTGCCTGGCTAAACCACAGCAGCGTCACCTGTTCACAGGCTCTCACTTCCCTGTGCCACCCGGTGCCAGGAGGGAGCCGCTGTGTCTCCGTCACAGATGTTCCTGCATGTGAGATTTTCTCGCTTCTCTCCGAAGCATCAATAAAGGTCATACAGAGAGCACGCACTTCCAGGATATTGGGTTTCAGAGGGTCTTTATGATCAGAGCAAGTTATTATTTCTAACCCTGCTGTGGGGGGGGGCGGATATTTCAGATTGATTACTCAACGACCAGCAGATAAGACTGTGTTTGTTCTGGGCAGTTCCCAGGTGTGATGAACTGTGAGGCAAAGTCTGACTTGGATAAATGTAATTTTGGGCTTGTAGAGAGAACCGACCCTCGACAGATCAGATTAAAAACAAATCCTTTCCCGCTATTTGATTCTGAATAAGCTACAGTTTGATGTGTTTGATTTTCAGCGTCGAGCAACTGCCGCCCTCGTGAGGTTTGACACAGACTCCATGTCAAAGACTCCTGGGAGATGTAGTTGTTGTGTACTAAAAATAAAACTGCAGCTCGCCTGGCCTCTCCCGTGAGACGTCCTCGCTGTGAACGGCTTCTAATCAAAATCAAGACCGCCAGTCAGCTGTGAATGAACACAAATATTCAAACAATTATCAAAAGGTGTAAGTGACTGAGCACATTTTATTTAACTTTACAGAAATCTTCATGGAGACGTATCCAAAAGTAAACACGTTCCTCTTCAGTTTGTCAAATGCAGCTGGCTGTAATGCATCTCCTGCTGTTCCAGGAACATTATGTGAATGTATTACTGGGAAGTAAAAATGTGCACGCCGGCACATCACTGCCATTTCCACTTAAAATGCAATCAGGACTTGAATATCTTAACATTTCACACAAATAAGCTGAAAATGTCTTGTGCTTTACTGCTCTGCAGCAATATAGCAGTAGGTTAGCATTCCTGGAACGTTCAATCACCATGCAGATAATTTTCACGAGCGCCACTGAATCATGAAGGACACTTAAGTCGGCGATGTGATCAAAATACAGACGCGCTTCTTGGGAGTTTGTTGAAGATAGTGACACAGCATTGTCCATTTGTTTGCCCTCTGCTCCACAGGCTCTATGCAGCTTCCTGTTACATACATGCCATGACTACTTTATTAAAAACATCCCCCAGAACAGGCTGCACACATCTAGTGGTGTGTGATATGATTTCTAACATGAAACAAGCAGGTTGAGGGATCAAGCACAGCTAGGAAAATAATCTGAATCACCCAGAGGTTTACATAAGGGCTCTGAGTGTCATATCTTTTCCACCAAAACAATTATATAACAATAACATGACAATTTCAGCCAACAGTTGTAGAAAATTTGAAAAAAATTACAATAATTTGTGTGCTATAGACCAGAAAACATCTCAGTCAGCCTGGAAATAGATGGACTGTAGCTGCGGACGAGCACCAGGGCCCCATTCAGTTACATAATAAACTGGTAGCTGAATGTATAGTGCCATCATGTGCTTAGCTGTATTCATTACAATGGTATTTCTTTTTTAAATCAGAGGCATTCAAATAGAGGCCTGTAAAGAGCCTTGTTAGAAAGCTAAAGGGATGTGTTTAAATGTATAAATATAAAATTAGCATGATAGCATTCTCAGCATAGCAGGCATTATGACACTGGTCCTATAGTTTGTCATCTCTATGGTAAATGCTTCATTTTTCTTTGCTGGAGAATGATGGTAATCTACATCAGTGGTTTGTGTCTGTAAACTGTAATGTAGGCTAATCACTTGGCGCTCAGTCTTCTCCGTTTCTCTCTCAGAGCACGTGTTGCAGAATGAGAAGCAGAAGCCCCAGGTTGTGAAGGAGAGGCAGCGAGGAGCCTCGGTTGCTGACGCCCCTCGGGTGGGACTGATTCGGCCTCCTCACGCTCCTCGTGCGAAGCGTGGTGGTTTTCTTTGTCTTGGCGAAGGGGCTCTCTGTGGTAAAGAATCGATCTATGGCCAGGGTCATGTCAGCCCCGATGGGTGTTTCGGTAACGACGCTCGTGTCAGAAAAAGGGGATGTGAGTGAGTCAGAGGGTGAGTCTTTGTCGGTGCCAGGAAAGAGATGAGGATGAGTGTGGAGCATGTGATCCCGGATGCTGACTGGTGTGTCTGTGAAAGGGCGATGTCCCATCTGGGTGTGTGGGGGGGCAGACACAGACAAGTACCACCACTCGGTAACGCCGGCCCCCGGGGGCAGGGAGCTCACGTCCTGGGCACCCGCTACCAACGGGGGCGGGTTGTAGGAGGCAAAGTGCCACCCTCCAGTCCTGCTAGGCTGTGCCCCCCCACAGACTGACTCGGTGTGGCAGGGGCAGCCCAGGACGCGGGCGGGGGTGTGCTGAGTCCAGGACAGCACGTAGGTGATGTTGTCGTAAAGGTGACAGGCCCAAGGGTTGCTGCCCAGAGCGATGACTCTGAGTGACGTCATCTGGTCCAACACTCCAAAGGGCAGTGTGGCAAAGCGGTTCGCGTGCAGGTAGAGGTGAGTTAGTCTGGGCAGCCGGTCCAGGGAGCCGGGCAGCACCTTCACAAGCAAGTTGTGCGAGAGGTCGATAGCCTCCAGGTGCATGGGCATGTTGGTGGGCAAAGTCCAGAAGTGGTTGTGACTCAGGTTCAGGGTGCACAGGTTGATCAGCGTGTTGTTGATGAAGGTGGCCCGCTCCAGCTTGTTGTTGGAGAGGTCCAGCAGTCGCAGGTTCCATTGATAGGCGGTGTCGTTCTTGTCCAGCAGCTGTAGGTGGTTGGAGGCAGCGTGGAGCTGCCAGAGAGAGCGAGGCAAGCCGGCGGGCAGGCGGCTCAGCCGGTTGTGAGACAAATCGAGGACGCGGAGATGGGTGTACATGGTGAGCCGCTGGTCCAGGTGCTGGAAGCGGTTGTGGGACAAGTTGAGGGAGCGCATGTTGTGCTGCAGGCCGTCGGGCAACTGTCTCAGACCCCTCCAGGAGCAGTCGACCTCCCTGTGGCTGCGGCTGCAGGAGCACATGGAGGGACACACGGCCAGGGCGTGCATCCCAAGCAACGACCCAACCAGGAGTCCCAGGAGGGCGGCTGTAGGGGAAACCCTCAGGAGAACACACCTGCTAAAAGAAAGGCAAGAGGGCAAGGGTATTAGTGTTTGTCCTGCACCACTACCTCCAAAAGTCACATGTGCTGTGCTTGGTGAATACTTGCAGGGGAAGCATGGTAACAACTTCTTTATAGCCCCACCCTCTCTTTCTCCCTTTGATTTATTTTTGTGTATTTTATGCTAGTCTGCATGTGTTGTTGTATTTGCTTCTTGTGTTTTTCTCTCACACACACAGAGATATGATATGTGTTTGCCCCTTTTCCGATCCCTCAGATCCCCTGATCAGTTGCCCCTGGCTGTTCATTGGTTATGGCTAAGGGGTAAGGGTGAGAGTGAGAAAGCTTCCCTTCTTTTTATATTATTTGCTGTATAAACAAACTTTCTCTTGTGCTGCGTGTTTATTGTACACACACAAACTGGCTGCTCTAAATTGTGTACCTTCCATGCAGCATGTACATTACATGCAAAGACTGACTGAGCGGGCATGTATCAAGGATGCTGCAGCAGCAGTATTTTTTGTGCACCATTAGCCCTGGATTGAAATGTGCCTCTAATAACTGATAAACGTTTGTGCTGATGTGTAAGAGGATATTCAAGTCAATTTTTTTTTTTTTTTATAAATCATTCATTCATTCACTGCAAAGGATGAGAAATCCCTGTAGTCATTTCCCTGGCATCAGTTTGCATGTTCAGTCATCAGTGGCTGTCAGTGCAGTCGCTCCCATGGTCTCAGAGGAGCACAACTAGCTCAATGGATGGGTTTTAATATTGACTCCACAGAGGACTCATGCATCAGCTGCTCCAAAGGCAGGCAGGGGGAAAAGAGACAGAGAAGGCAGCCAGTAGTGCTGCACTGCTGAAACAGCAGTATACTGTATGTGAGCCAGGGTGCGACAGAATGTCTATGTGTGTGAGTGTGTGTCTGTGTGTGTGTGTGTGTGTGTGTGTGTGTGTGTGTGTGTGCATGTGTGTGTGTGTGTGTGTGTGTGTGAAAAGAGTCTTTACATCTGTTCATAACTTACCTTCTCATCTTATCATTCCAGTCACTTTTCTCTCCGTGCTCCTCTCTCCCGTCCTGCTCTGAAGCTAAGGACCAGCTGCTGCTCTGCTGAAGGTGAATCTTTTTTCCCCCCTCACAGAATTGGACTCTTGCTCACTCCACTTGTCCAGTGTTTAGGCGGCCTTCTCTCTGCCTCCCCTTGCTTTGGTCCTTTTTGTCCTCTTTGAAGAAGCGAGAGCTGATACTGCCTCCTCTATGTGGATCTTTTGGGTTAGCGCGATCAAGCACTGCAGGCTCTGTGTGCTTACTCTTGTGCTGTAGAAGTGCAGAGATGGGAGGGGTGGGGTGCTGGTTTTTTTTTTTTGGGGGGGGGGGGGGGTGGAGCGCATAACGGAGGGGGTCCCCTGCATACAAGGCTGCTGCAAGGGAAACTCCTCAGCTCATGATAAATGCAGCAGCCTCCGAGAATTGATTCTGCATTTAAAGTGACAGATATTGTGGTCTGATGAATGTATTAATATCAATTATCAGATATCACCTAAATCAGAACCCCCCCACCCCTCTGTTAAGTATCCCCTCACAGTCAGACTGCTGCGATTGGCTGTTGTTTTCCTTGTGTTCATTTTAGAGGTTGTCACGAAAATAAACTCGAAAAGATTAATTGCAGAGGACTGTCCTTCACTGCAGCTTCCTACCTGTCATCAGCAATACAGCCGACTCTCCATCCAACACTGCATTGCTGTACCACTAGCACACACAATACCATTCACTGCTTAGGGACAGATGTTTGATGCAGATGTGGTTCAGGTTTTAACCTTATAAAATTTGACAAATTTGCACATATCATTGTAGATGATCCGGACTTATGCAACCAAGCAGCTGAGAGGACAGAATTGTTCTGTCTTCATTTTGTGCCTCTTTTGCAGCACATTGGTTATTTCCTCACTCTGTCTGTGCTTTCCCCTCCGGCCTGCAGGGTTCAGATTCAGGCCCAGCCTCATGCAGAGGCTGCAGTGCCGTGACAAGGGTAAAACTATACTCAAAGACTTTTCGATAAAAGGTGCACATCCATGGGGACGTCACAAGCAAGTGGACGGACAAATATCTGCACAAGGCGGCGGAAGCCACTCCATATTGGTTTGCTGAAAAGGACTTTTGTGTGTCCTTTGTCAGCCCGGGCCGACGTGAAAGAGAGCGTTCTCTTGGAGTTGAGTGGCACTGCCCGGAAGAGGCACATTCTCTGCTTGCTAATTAAGTCAACCTCTCTCTCGCTCTCTCTCTCTCTCTCGCTCTCTCTCTCGCTCTCTCGCTCTCTCTCTCTCTCTCTCTCTCTTTCTCTCAAACATAAATACACACACACATACACACGTACACACGCACACGTCTCTATAGTTGTGAGAGGACACTTATTGACATAATGCATAACGCATTCCCTAGCCCCTTACCCTAAACTTAACAATCACAACTAAATGGTTGTGATTGTTAACCCTAACCCTAACCCAAATCTAAACCTTATTCTAACCCTAACCCAAAAACCAAGTGTCATCCCTCAAAAAGGCCTTTGAATTTATGAGGACGAGTTCTCATAATGATGGTATTGAACTAAAATTGCCCCTCATAACTATAGATATAGAAATGCGCTCACACAAACTCTCAAACTCTCAAACTCTCAAACACACACACACACACACACACACTCAGACACACTCAGACAAACTCACACACACACACACACACACACACACACACTCACACACACACACACACACACACACACACACACACACACAAACGAGCAGTGCTACACCTCAGTAGAGGAGTCAGCTTCAGCTTTGCTTGACTTCGGATCAGTAGCTTCCTCTTGAGGCTTTGAGGACAAGGCCTTTTTTGTGTCAGGTGTCTCCTTCTTACTCTCGTCACCGTTTTCTTCCACCTTCTTCTTGTTCTCTTCTCCCGTTTGTCCATCCACGGTTACTTTCCTGCCCTCTTCCTTGTCAGCACCATCACCCTCCTGTGTTTGAATGAAGTCAGTCATCAGCACCTTGGTCTCTTTGGCCTTCGGCCCTGATCTGCTTTTGTTCCTCCTGGCAGATCCCATCCAGAACTCAGAGTTGCTGATCAGGTCAGCGTCGCCACTCAGCGCCTGGAGGCGTCTGCTGAGGTGCCTCACCTTACACGTCAACATCAGACTGGAGACCAGCAGGACGGTGCAGACTATGATGAGTCCGCCACTCACCAAGTAGAGTGCGTGACATTCCCTTCTGTAGATCCCCCAGTGTGGGGCGACAGTGGTGGAGGTGGTGGTCTTGGGCGGACGGACAGACGTAGCTGCGGGGCTGCGACTGCTGGAGAGCGCGGAGACAGTTGTGAACGTCTCGGTGTTCATCAGGCTGCTGGCCTCAGACATTTCAGCGGTGATGAAATCAGGTGATGTGGATGCTGAAATGCTGCTTTGAGCGTTAGAGAGAGTAGGTGTAATCTCGCCATTAGCTCCACACAGAAGTGCAGCCAGGATTTCTAAGCAGTAAAACAGGAGGAGGAGGCCGTTCATGTTGGTATCTGAGGAGACAAGGGAAAACAGGGGTATTGAGTATTTGCTCCTGGTTACAACTGATTTGAATCAGAATCAGAAAGTATTTATTGCCAAGTAGGTTTACACCTACAAGGAATTTGCTCTGGTTATTGGTGCATACAATGAACATAGAACATAAAAACATAAAAACACAATAAATACAACACACATTGGAAAAGCTGTAAAAAGAAACAATATATATTTACTCACTATTTACTTCTTATTTACTGTCTGATACATGCCTGCTGAGTCAGTCTTTGCATGAAATGTACATGCTACATGGAAGGTACACAATTTAGGGCAGCCAGTTTGTGTGTGTACAATAAACACGCAGCACAAGAGAAAGTTTGTTTATATAGCACATTTAAGAACAACTGCAGTTGATCAAAGTCCTATAAAATAAGACAGACTGAGAAATACAACAAGAAACTACAACAACACATGCAGACTAGCAAAAAGTATATATATAATATGTATAGAAAGTAACATTTATTTAGACATAAATATATCTAAATAAAATATATAATAGATAAAAGATATAAAAAGTGAAGTAAAGTGAAATGCAAGATGCAAGACAGTGAACAGTGTCAGATTGCAATATGCAATGGAATGCAGTATAATATAATATAATATAATATAATATATAAGTAAGTGTCAAACTATTGGAACTGATAGAGTCCTTGATTTAAAAGGCTTCGGAAATTACATGACAGTGAGCGGAAGGTTCTGATCATTATGATGCGTTATCCCACAGTTCATGGGATCACGGTCAGCAGCAGCGTGGTCTATTGTACATTTCATCAGTGTGATCCTATAACACTGATTTAGTTTTGAATTTATAGTTATGATGCTGATATTATTTTGTTTGTACCGAAATTGTTGATTAAGTTTTGTAGTTTTTCCAGTTTCTTTTTCACACCTTTTCAGACATTTAAATTTGTCAAATTACCATCATCAGGCTGAGAGCATTATTTGAATAGTCATAAAGACATAATTGTAATTTTATGACACTGAAACTGAAGTAACCAAACAAAAAATTGTGATGAAGTGTTCTTAGTTCTGCCTGAATTAGTGCACTTTGTTTCTATAAGGAGCTTCTCGTGTTCCAAAATGAGGAACTGTGACTCTTTACGCATTTCATCACTTTTGTATCGGCACAAATACATAATTGTGATTTTATGTCCCTGAAACCAAAGTAACCAAACATATCTGTTGTAAACCAGTCAAAAGCAACAGAAACATTAAATCCAAAGATAAAAAATGTAAAGTGATAATTACTATAATTCTTAAACTAACGGGTTTCTACGTAAAACAATGTATTAATAAAAGATGCACTCACTTACCCTGTTCTTGATGCCAGACGAGAAAGGTGTCATGTGAACAAATATGTCAAAGCTGTGATGTGGGTACAGAGAGAGATCAGCGATGCGTGAACCATCTGTGAGACAACGGCAGTAAATTAAAAAAAGGGGCGCACACACGACGCTGTCTCACGCTTACTTCTCTATTTTCTCTATAAGAAGAGAAGGAAGTGGCTTTTAGTGCCGTGTGGTTATCACAAAAAACATCAGTGGTGGGGCCGGCTATAAAAAAAGTTGTGGGTAATCGCGCACAAAAGAATCTCACGATACATCTGACTAACGGACCATTGAGTATTTATAAAATGCAGCACAACTTACACACGTCTTCTGCTTTCGGTGTGGCCTACGGGTTTTTAGTCCGAGCCACAGATGCCACAGTTAACGTGTCAACTAATACATGTGGCAAAGA
Source organism: Platichthys flesus (assembly GCF_949316205.1). NCBI lineage: Eukaryota > Metazoa > Chordata > Actinopteri > Pleuronectiformes > Pleuronectidae > Platichthys > Platichthys flesus. Next base: position 15,260,416 of record NC_084959.1, on the reverse strand, counting down.
CAAATGGCAAGTGTAGAAAATGTACTTTAGGTCAGATCCAAGAATATGTACGAGGCCGTGTTCAACATCGTGCCCTCTCATAGAAATTTGTGTTGCCATGGTGAAGTGAAACAACAAACATTATTCATAATTTCTGTTGATTTCGATAGTATTTTTCTATTATTATTTGCGGTTCCCCATTGAGTTTCCTCTCTCTGCAAATGTGTGTTTCCTGTCAGATTTACAGTTATTTCTGCACATTCGCAAAAGAGAAAAGCCTAATTGGAAAGTGGCGTCTTGCTGCCTTGGTCCTTCGTCATCGAGCTGTTTATCAACGCGGCCATCCAAAAGAAAGGGGCGGTAAATCAAGAGCGACATGAACACAAATCTGCGCTGCTGATATCGGCAGGCGTCTTGTTATTCTTGTTCAGACAGAAGGACGGAGGCAAGGTCACGAGCTCCGCACGACTAATGTAACAGGGAGGGTTATAAATTACTGTGACTGACTGAACGTAACAAGTTGATATGCTGTCGTAAAAACCCAACATAAATTCATTTATTCACAGGATCAGTTATTTGTCATGACACAGCAGCAGTTTTCACAGGTGCTCAGTAAACGCAGTGAATAACCAGTATAAGAGTTAAGAGGGAAACATCTCGATATAAAAATGAAATATGTATTAATTGAGCCAAATACTGTAGAACAGTCCATTCAGCCCCTCAATTTCTAAAATAACTGGGCCCGAGCCTTGTGACCCCGGTCATGGTGATTATTTGAATTGTAACTCATATAATGTCTAGCTTTTGTAACATTGTTGGCTAAAATAGAACAATTTGTTGATTTTATTTGCTTCCTAGAAACCATCTTGTGACCCTCTCGCTGTGTCTCACGATCGCCTAGAGGGTCCCGACCCCTAGTTTGGAAACAAAAACAAACGTTTACCACATTGCTTTCAGTTGATTTTTTTTTTTGTTGCTATAACTTGTGTTTATTGCATATTCTTTTTTGCCATAACTTTTAAATGATGTTTTATTTGCTGTCTTTGATTCCACCTTAATTCGCTTCTTGTGTTTGATGCCTTATTTTAATAATCATCTATGTGAATAACTTTGTAACGGCTGTTTTGATAGGCTCTATAAATAAAGTTCCTAAGTTATTAACCAACCTTATTACAGTTAATTCTGCTTCTATCCTGGAGGAGGAGGAGGAGGAGGAGGAGGAGGAGGAGGAGGAGGAGGAGGAGGAGGAGGAAGAGGGCATTATTTAGTTAAGTATGCATGAGGAAGTGAGAGCAGGGGAAATACAGATGACTTCATCGCCACACCCTTGATGGAAAGTCCGATGTTTCAGTAGGTACAATCTCAGTGTTGTGTATTTGTCCTCACAGCCAATCAAAGGGCATTTGTGCTTATGTGTGTGTGTATATATGTGACACCTTTGTTTAGTCTGTGTGTAACTTCACCCACCGTAAATAACTGACCTGGTGGATGTGATGCTTGACAGCCTCATTAAGGAAAATCCCCAGACCATCAATTGATGGCTGACAGGTGGAGTCGTGGGTTCATTCTGCAAATGTCAAAATGGCCTAGTGAAAGCTCTATCTCTCTCTCTCTGTGTGTGTGTGTGTGTGTGTGTGTGTGTGTGTGTGTGTGTGTGTGTGTGTGTGTGAGAACCAGGTTTCACATCACACTTGCTGACTGATGTGTCGGCTCTTCTGTGAATTTGTAGCCTGCTACAGTTCTAACTTTCCAGCATTAAACATGTTTAATATGTGATTCCGCACACGAGTTTCTATTATCAGATTTGGTTTTGACTGAGACCAGGACAGAAAGAGCATTTTGTTTTCCTGGTCTCCCAGCAAACGCACAAATACTGGTCACGTGACCCGGTACCAGTTGGAGTCAGAGAGCTCTTAGTCGCAGTAGAGGATACAAGGTCCTTTCTTTTCTGCTGGATTGATACCAGTATTCAGAATCAATCCATCATTCTTATTATTCAAAGCCACACTTACGGACGCAGCCTTACTGATAACAGCCTTCAAGGTCTGCATCTGAGCGGTGTTTCTCATTTTCCTGACAGCTCCCAAGGCCTTGCATTATAAACTTTTGATGGATTTATCACTGAAAAGCTGCCTCAGCAGAAAGGGGAGAAAACAAGGCAGACTGTTTTTTCTCTGAAGCCTGTGAAGCAGTTTTTAAAAGCTGATAATCCGGACAAGTTCTTCTAAACGCAGATTCACTGACTTCTTTCCCCCTCACTTTAATTTCCGAGCGGCTTCAGACAGTTAATCTGACAATCGCACAAGTTTCAGTGGTTTCCAGATGCAGGAGATATAAGAGCTCGTTCTCACACAAGCTGAAGCGCTTGTTCGTTAAAATAGAGAGACGACACGTCACACCTGAATGACGCACAACACACAAATAGATGCGAACCACTGACCAAAGCGGACCTAAAATCTGCACAACCAAAGTATAATAACCCAACTGCCTCACAGGTTTGGTTCAGACTCCCGACAACTCTGTAAGGTGCTTGTGCCACCTAGAGGAATGCTGTTGCAATGGTTTCCACAACCTTCCCCTCAAAAGACCTCAGGGAGACAGAGCAATCTTTTCTCTGTTAGTTTTTCAATTTTTTTCAGGAGCTAAACCCACCGATGTGCTCGCAGTATGTAAATAAGCTTTGGCCTCTTCCTACACATTTCAGTGTGATGCCTTTTTTGTCCACGTGAGAGAACACCCCCCCTATTCTAACTCTACTGAACAGATCCATTTGTTAGTTGGTAAAATATATTGTTATGTGCTTTGACTTCAACACACATCTTGATCCCAGTTTAATAAGTGAGTTTAATAACCGTTTTTAGAATTTCTTTGGTTCCTTAAGATGCAAAATAAACAAACTAAACGTGGATACCTGCGCAACTGAATGTCAAAAAGCCCCATCATGCATGTAAAAGAAAGTCGAAAAAACTAATCTTGCATCTGATCCAGGGCCGCACCAAAATTTAATTGGATCTTCCCTGACTCATATCTCATCTTTCCACATTTATGGATATCCGTCCTGTAGATTTAGTCTTATCTTGCTTCAAAACAAACAAACAAACAAACCAACCGAAAAAACACAACCGCTTTGGCAGAGGTAAAACTGCAAACAAATTAAATCTGCATATCTCAAGGACATGTCAAATTCCCTGTTCTTGTCTGTATTTATGTCCAGTTTAAATATCTTCTATTTGCCACTTAACGATGCTTCAGTTGTTTTTAAATTCATCGGACTCATTCACCTCAGGAGAAAAACAACAGCCTCCATTCTGTGGGTACATGACAAGCCTCATTTTATTGTCTTCCATGGATGAAAACAGAAACTGTGAACAGAACAGTAGTCACATGCAATACAAAAATATGAATTTTTACAGTAACATAAAAAACATGTATTGGCCCATTCTAAAAATTGTACAGCTTTTATACAGTATTTTTTTTATACATGAAAAAAATATAAATATATACACATCTGTAATAGCCATAGCAGTACCTATTCAAAAATGTTGTGATGTATTTTACATATAAAATGTTTGTACAAATATTAGAAGAATCATGTTAATTTTGCTATACATTAAATAATGTATGTACAATTGGATTTTACAACACAACATTTACTGCAGTCTTTCACAAAAACCAACCCGACGTATTCCGACACAGTACACTCACACAGTCGCACATGCACACACACACATACTCACACAACACATAAATACAAGCACCCCAACTGAAGCCAGCAATCACAAACAGTATGCACAAGCGCGCACAAGAGGTAATGTTTTAGGAAGATATAGGACACTTTTGCGCCAGGTTCCTGATTTATCTTTTTCTTTCTTGCGCAGACGGAAATCTCTCAACTCCCCGACAGGAGGATCTTTCCAAAGGAACTCATGTTCTCATAAAGTGCACTTTACACTTCAATGGATGGACACGATTGAAAGAGTCTTTAATCATAAATAACCAGCATTACTCTACTCCCCGTGTGGATTGTGGATGATGAAGGGGACATTTCACCTTGTGCCTCGTTTTTCAAAATGCATCCCACAAAACAGTGAATGTAACAGGTTATGCTTCATAAAGACAACATATGAGTGAGCATATCACACTGTCCGAGGCCTCCGAGACCCTCAACAAGTAGAAAAGAAAAGAACAAAAAACACACACTGCAAATATGACGATTCAAAACCAAACTAAACAACAGCAACAACAAAAGACTGAGTTTGTGATTATTTTCTTCCTGTTGACAAAGTGCATATTGTGTCTGGACATGGGGCAGGTCAACATGTAGGCAGGTGCCGTGACACACAGGCGCGGAAAAGGCCGAGGGAGAGGAGCAGAGAGGCAGTTGCTTTGAGAAGATATAACTCAAGCGGCCTGTCAAACGCGTGTCAGGCCCTCGGGGGGGGGAAACAGAGATAAATGGAGTGGTCCATTTGGGAGTGAGGGTTCACTTTACGTCCAGCGGTGTGCACGCGTGTGTGAGATTAAGAACGACACCAATCCCGGCGGCGCAGCAGAGAGAAAGGTGAGCGGGGGGGGGGGGGGGGGGGGGGGGCGAAGGACAGGGGGCAGAACATCAGGAGGCACGGACCAGGGCGCCACCAGTCAGTCCCAGCACAGACACCAGTTACTCAGAGTCAAGCACAACATCACAGACACGAAAACAAAAAACGAGAATGGGGGGAAAAGGGCGAAGAGATGTGAAACGAAATATGAAAAAGGTGGGAAAGTACGAAGGAGGATGGTGGTGGTAGTTGTCCCGCTATCTCGCCCCCCCCCCCCGGACACGTCAACCAATCCCCTCTAAGGAAACGCAACGGTTAGACACGGAAGATCAGACCGTGGATTAGTGGAAGCAGTGCCTGTTTTCAGGCAGAGGCAACGCTTTGTTCAATCCTGCAAGAGTTAAGGATTCAGGAGCATGCAAGGCAGACCCAGGCTTTGTTGTGCATTGCTTATGTTTCAGTGCGCCCGCTACAACCTAGATTAGAAAAGAGAAATAGAAGAAAAAGGACGAGGGAAGAGCAAAGGGGAAAAACACAAAGGTTAGACGGTTAGTGGAAGTGAAACAAGTGAAGAAAGCATCATTTGCAAAAAAAGCAGCAAGATATTTCACACACGTGTCGATAGGTTTGAGTGGGTTTTCCTTTTAAACGTAAACCATCATCCAGGCAAACAAAACTAACATTTAACCACACAGGATCTAAGGTGAAGCCCTGAACTAATGATTTGAGATTAGAAATGCAGAAGGTCACATGTTGCTTTAGTGTGAACATGACACAGGTTGTTTGGAAGAAGCAAATCATAGAGAAGAAGCAGAGAGACACGTGGTGTGAAGCAAAGCTGTAATGGAGACATGTAAATAAAAGTGATGGGTGGGTTTGCAGAAACTGAAAGATACAAAATAAATCGCCTCTGGTGTGGAAATGATCAAAACTGTCAAACTCCTGAAGATTACAGAAAATAGAGGTAAAAACCTGAAGAAGAGTTTTTTTGGTCCAAAATTTTTGGTCCTTAATTTATTTATTTTCAGCCAAGGTCGTTATGTTTTTGTTTGTCTGTTTGTTTGTTAGCAGGATTAAATAAAAGCTACCAGACAGATTACCATTAATCTTTGCTGCGGATCCAGAATTCTTTAAATAACGAGAAGCATTTTTCAGATAATAATGAGTTGTTGAAAATGAAAAAAAAATGGAATCAAATGGATTGATGACTTATAAATGTGAGAAATTAGTTGCAGATTCAAATATAAATCTGGATCTAGTGAATTTAAAATGTCGTTTCATTAAGTGACTGTTGGGCCTGGTCTGAGGTTTACGCTCTTCTGAGGGTCATTCTAGTTTTTTCATGGTTTTAATTTGGTCCTTTCACACATTGGACAGTTAATGTCAGCTTAAGATGACGATGTGTCATATAATGTCCCGTGCTTCAGTTAGTACAAGGAAATGTGTCACACACGCGTGAGGAGGGAAACTACTACAGATCTAATTTTGTGTCTTTGTACATATGTCAGATAATTTATTTTTGCTCTTCCTGACTGCATCTGAACAATCGTCCATGACAACGAGCTACCCAATCGCAGACTACTTAGAAGAGTGAGTCGACATTTCAGTTTCCTGTGACCAAGAATAAATTGACATCTACGTATATAAAGCACAAAGTTCACATTTCATTAAAGAGCATGCAACGGTAGCGGAGACGCTCCACGGTGCAGTGACAGTGCAGTCAGACAGGTGTGATGCTGAAGAGAAACTAGCACATATAACCGTTCAAACCAATTTATATTATCTTATCATGTACAAAATATATCAACCAAATATCCTTTTATATATCTCGCTAATAAATAAGATAAAATAAATAAGGCCCAAGGCTGCTTCACTCGCGCTGCTGGGATCCTCATTATTATCAGGCCATTGTACCACAAGGAGTCAGAAGATGCACTGGGAGGTTTGGTTTTCCCGTGTCCAGCGTCTCCACATTGCCCCTCGCTCTCTGGATACCTACTCTGCAGACTTCCAGAAGTGTCCGGGGTGGGACAGCCTGCGGTTGAGCTTGGGCAGCTTCTCCAGCATGTCGGCCAGCTGGGTGAAGGGCGGCCGGTCTCTCAGGTCGTACGCCCAGCAGGCGGAGAGGATCTCCTGAGGCAGCCACAGGGACACAAACACCTCGGGTCAAGCTTTGCACTTCCTTGATATCCCTGCGTCACTGAACCATGGTTGATTATTTGCTGTTTCTTTTAAAGGAAGAATAACCGTGTGCGTATCTGAATGACTGACACGCCTCTTACTCTACTCACAGTGACCTCCTTGCCCAGGCTGATCTCGGCCAGCACCTTCTTGATGCCCTCTCCGCTCCCCACCTGCCAGATGGTAGCTTCCACATGCTGATTGGTGATTGGCCAGTCCCTCGCTTGAAGCTCATACCAAATGGTGCTGAAAGGGGAGGGGGGGGGGGGGGGAAATACGTTTTATTACACTGTAATAGTAAAATAAGCTCCTCTAGGTCTTCATAGCTTTGAGGAGATGTATACTTTTAGCACAACAAGATGTCCGCCATTTGCTAAATGTCCGCCTAGCGACTAATCTAGCACGTCAGCTAACAAAGCTGAGGCTGGCGTTTCCTACACGTATTCGACCAATCACAACCAGGTGGGCCAGCTGACCAATCAGAGCACGGTGTGCTTTATTGGGAGGGGGGCCTTTGAGGGACAGGAGTTGAAAAAAGGACCTGCAGCACTGGATAGTATGTGGAAAGATTTCTCAAGATTAAAGCATATAAAGCTCAAATTTAAATCATGAACCAGAATACGAGCGTAATATAAATTTAGTACATTTATGTTTACTACTGCAGAACTCACCCAAAGGCGTACACATCAGCTGCGGTGGAGAACGGGAGGCGGTCCTCGTTGTTACCTGGGCTCATCCTGCGCACGATCTCCGGTGCCAGGTAACAAATCCAGCCGTGGGGAAGTTTGAGTTTATTCTCACGCCTGGAAAAAAGAAAGGTGTACACTTTTTCAGTAAAAAATAAGAATCAGAATCAGAATTATTTTTATTGCCATGTATAATTGCACATACAGGAAATTGCCTTGGTGTGGTTGGTGCACTTTACAAACAACAAATTAAAACAACAGTATCGAACAATGTAACAACAATATAAAAAACAACAATATATACAGTAGAAGAGTTACGTGCGGTTTTAAGGTGGAGAGATTGGTGATAGTGCCAGTAATATAGTGTTATAAATTATGTGGAGCGGAAAAATCTAAGCGGAATGACACATTAAAGAGTCCATCATCAACTACTGTGTAGAAAATGGCTACTCGTGAGCACAAAGGAGAGTCTGCAGGAAATCATTTAGTTTTCATGACCAGGAGATTTTGAGGAAGACGCCTGCAGGACTCAGCAGCAGTCACAAATCACTAGACTTCCACAGGTAATAGCAGTGTGGCCTGACCAGCCGTTTAGCTGAGCAAGTGGTTTTACTGCCTCTCGAGTGGTGGGGCCTCTCACCTCCCTTCCTGAACGACCCCAGAGATCCCGAACAGCCCGAAGTCCGTGATCACGACCTTATTGGTGTCGTGAAAGACGTTCTTGGACTTCAGGTCCTTGTGAACGATGCCCTTGGCGTGCAGATAGCCCATTCCCTGCAGCAGAGGACAAACAGCAGCAGATCTTTGAGTGTTGGACAGGTTGGATGTTGATTCAGACGTGAAAGTGTTGGTTCACATTTTGGATCTTTTCAAATGTGCACAAAGGATTCCGGTAGTGGATGCTGGTTCACAGAAGTTTGCCCAATCTACTTTATTCCTTGTGGAGACTTCTTTTTCGTGTGGCATTGGCTTTTCATGCAAGAGCAAAAATGAACTATATATATCAAAACTGAAAAATATCTCTTTTAATAAAAATCTTTCTTGGATTTTAACAAAGCCCATTCCTGGACATGTAATCCTTCACTTCTAAAGACATGAATCAAGTTTTGGATCTCCCCAACTCAAAGGCATCAGTGGGAGCTTTGAAAAGATATGAAAGAAGCATTTACCTTTACAATCTCCTGAGCGATTTGTCTGGTCTTGTTAATATCCAAAGTGTTTTTAGTGTCTCTAACAACAGAATACAGCGTCCTCCCTTTACAGAAGCTGCAAGGAAAGAGGGGGGGGGGGGGGGGGGGGGGGGGGTTAGATTGATGAAAAAACAACAACCCACGTATTAAAGTTGAACCCTCAGGAGTCGCTGATCAAGCTGGTGTGAGGGAAGCGATAGAGAAGAGGACAGAGGCTTCAATAGGTTGTGCTTCCAACAAGTGGACAAAGAATTAACCCCACACTATGAAATTAGACTTTGTCTCAGTTTGACTTTTACATCTTATTTTTGCCTCACTTAGAAACTCCCCTCACTCTGAGAATGCAAAGAAAGTGACGGCATTTTTACATTATCAACTTTGAAAAGCTTTGTGGGGCATGATTGTAATTCTTCTTAACTTTAAAGTGTTATTAAACGGCCAAAACAGAATAAGACTCCTTCGGGTCATTTCCAAGGGATGTTTGATATTTTGGTTCTGACCTGGTGATGATGGCGAGGTGCGGTGGAGCCATGCAGGCCCCCATGAAGAGGACCACATTCTCATGTCTGGTCTGCCTGTAGTTCATCACCTCCTTTTTGAAGAGCTTCAGGTGGTCCTGGTTGTTCCCGTCGATCTCCAGGAGCCGTATCGCTACCTCGCCATGCCAGCGACCCTTGTGTACTTTGCCCCAGCGGCCCTGCACGGACACGGACACACGTCAAATTCAGCAAATGTCTTCAGCACGTGCCACAAATGCCAACTTCCACAGCGCTCACCTTTCCGATGAGTTCCCCGAGGTCCAGCTGCTCATACGGGATGTCCCACTCCTGGAGGTAGACGCTGGTCTGGCTCGCCTTGCGGGAGATGGGGCCCTTCCACTGGTTCCCCCGCGAGCTGGGCAGATCGTCCAGTTCGTCGACGTCCAGCTCCCCGTCGGAGCCCATGCTCATCCTGACGTCCTCGTCGTCTTCCTCGTCCTCGTCTTCCTCCTCCTCTTCTTCTTCGTTCTCCTCCTCCGCGTCTTCATCTTCGGCCTCGATGTCCTCCTCCCCTTCCTACAAGAGAGTGGTGATGGCTGGAAGTCAGATCAAGCCTGTATAACACCTGTTCCTATGAACTTTGACCACTAAACATTCTATTCCAGTTTTGGAAAACCCACTTTGACCAACAAAACTCCACAATTTGTTCAGTTTATCCGTCACATTTGTGCATCAAACCGGCTGCACAGAACAAACACTGAATGTTCTAAAATGACTCCAGATATTACAGAGGTGACAGTGGGTTGACTATGCTACTCTCAAAATGTTACTGAAAAAAATGAAATAAGTTTCTTTAACCAATCTTTAGAAATCTTTTTTTGCCTTGCAGTTGCTGACCTTCAACAGTAGGGGGTGCTGCTGCCCTGTCAGCGCCATCACTTCCTGCATCCTTGGATCATGGTGTTGTTATTCTACTACATATACAGCTAATTACTTATTAATTTCAAATTAAAGGACACATCTGCATCTCCGTATTTTAATCGTCACATATAAGTTCATAATGGCTCGATCGGCATTATTTAGTATCAGAAAAGGCCTAGAAACAAGTGTTAATGGAGGATCCTATTTTTCTTTAATCAATTTTGTACAATGTCCTTTAGTTTTTATCCTCAGAGTTCAGCTTTGTGCTGCTGTCTCTTCAGCATGACTCGTCTGGTTGGATTAATGACTTCACCACCTCAGCCCTACCACCGCAAAACAGGTCCGCCTGGTTCCAGTAAACCAACCTCAGAGAGAGGATGTTTGTTTTTGGTTGATGCCAGGCCACTCATGTGGAAATCATTTACGAGAAAACAGAAGTCTGGGGTTTTTTAAAGCCATGAATAGCCGCAGCTATCACATGCCTGAGTAAATAAATGAATATATTATGATTTCAACTGCCCATCAGCGTCTGAGAGAAATGAGTTTGACACCTGCTGCTCGGCTTTGATAGATGATATTCAATTCTTGTTTTGGTGCCATAACAAACTTCCAATGTGACAAATGGTCTGACTCAAAGACCATCATGTGGTGACAACTTGAGGCTGGTAAGACTCTCAGTCCTTCAACTCATTTCATTTCTGAGGGGCAGCTGTGGCTCAGGAAGAAGAGCACAAGGTCGGCGGTTCAAACCCAGTCAGCCCTATTCCACGTGTCCTTGGGCAAGAAACCCTGATCAGAAATCCCTGATGGCTGAGAAAGTGCTGTAAGTCGATGCAATGTATGAATGTGTGTGAATGGGCGAATGGCAAAACTGTACTGATAAGAGATATCACTTGTCATAGAGACCGGAAAATCACTTCATAAATACAGAGCATTTACATTTCAGAAATATCAGAAGTAGACATCACCTCTTCGTCTTCATCTTCAACCAGCTCCGCGTGTACGTCGTCTGATTGCTCTGTCCCACTGCTATGGTGCACAACATGAACATCACAGAGACAAACATTTACTTTCTGTTTGAACACAATTATTAAATCAACTTGATTTTATTTTATTTGAACAGAAATGTCTTACACAGTGTCTTGTAGGACATCAGGGTGCAAATGAACAGGACTGGAGACATCTGCAGAGAAATATACCAGAGTTTAGGAATAAATGAGAACAACCATCCGTCCATTCCTTTTGTGTTTCTGCACTTTTGCGTTTAGAAAAAAAGCCTCACGAAGAAGACGACATCTCATGCAGTTCCACACTACCACCAGCAGATGGGGTCGAAAGGCTGTCAACATGCACAGTGGAAGGATTTGGAGCTACACTACCTGCCACAACCCAAACAGCAAACATGCAGAGGACAGGGGAGGATTTGGGAGAGTGGGATGATGGGAAACTAGCAGAATGCAGAATGATGTTTTCGGGGGGGGGGGGGGTGGGCATCAAACTCACCGGGGAAGATAAACTGCTGTCTATGTTGAAAGTAACAGGCAGCTTTTGCAAAAAGAGACGGGAAAGACCGTCAGGCACAGCACGGAGGGAGACTCTTGGTTAGAACAACTTTGAGTTGACAGATGTTGTAAAAAGTGCAGTTGCTTGTTAGGGTTAACATCATATACACATAGAGAGAGAGAGAGAGAGAGAGAGAGAGAAGAGGAGAGAAGTGTGTGAGAGGCCCAGACTCTTAGAACCTAGAAAGCTGGAACTTCGATTTAGGAACAGTCCAATTAGGAGAAATGACTGCTACCATGCATATTTTCAGTATGTGCCACATTTCTCAATGGCTCCATCTGTTTGCCAGCTTACCAGGGAAGTTGAAGCGAATGTGACCTTTGGGCGAGGGGTTGGGCGGCGGGGTGGCGCTGGGGGGGTTGCTCTGCTGGAAGGGCGCCGGCGAGGAGGGCGTGGACGAGGTGGTGGAGGACGGGTTGCTGCTGGAGTCCAGCTGGTTCAGCACTGGAGGATGGTCCTGGTGGAGCGAGGATGGACGCAAACAATATTACTCAGGCCCGACATATTATATAACTAATTGAACTGTGCAATACTCATTTCCTCTCTGTGCGCAATTTCAATATCCTACATGTGCAACCATGCTTCACTTTGTATCTGTTTACGTTGTTTATCCAATTTTTGTATTTTTCATATTTCAATGTGTTCCCATTGTGTGTTTACTTAATTTTTATGTTTACTGGTGTTATTCTTACCATCCTTTGCATTAAATGGGACGAGAGCATCACTAATGGACTGATTTTAATATTAACCCAAATAACCAATAGTCTGAATAAGACACTGTCATGTAAACAGCTTTTTCAGATTTAACCTTAATAAGGGTCGTACTCCAAATAAGCAACAATCAAATTAAGAGTATTCTGATATTAGCAACATTATGTTAACATGTTTGTCTTAATCGCATCATAACGTCCGATTGGAGTATTCAACATTTTGCAACACCGACATACAGCAGTAACCAACTGCTTGATGACATAACCACATGGGGTGAAGGAAAAACTCCAGTTATGCTATGTGATTTATGGGAAAGTATTTGGATGGGCTTTAATATAATAAAGAGGATATTTTTAAAAGAGGTCGCAGGAACGTTGCACTTATGATATATTGGAGATATTGATGACATGAGTCATAATCAGACAGACAGGAATATGAAGTAGGATTATTGGTGTCCACCTAAACGAAGTCAGTGTGTTGCATGAGCAGATGGTGCAGATACTGACGAGGGGAAGACCAACATTTTTTGCATAATTATTTTTCTTTCTAAACGTAGTATGGGATCAGGGAGAAGTAGAGGTGATATGAGTTCTAGGAACCAGTGGAGTTTATGGGAGATGTTCCGTAATACAGAAAAACAGTGTGCTGTAATGCAAAACTCCTAAGTCATCTTTTCTTTAACCTTTTTTGTGATGGCTTTTGGTAGCGTGCCAAACTGGGGTGCTTCTGTCGGCCGATCCACCGGGTTGTTGATGTCAGACGGAACGGACTCAGTCCTCCGGATTTTGGCAACTACAACAGAAATAATGGCAACGTCACAACGTGTGTACACAAATGTAAAACACACACTGCTTCCAGCAACTGCAGATTGAGGATGGATCAAAACTTACTTGGTAGAAAGGAGATTCTGCAGGATGGAGCTTCCTTTGTGCATTTGTTGTGGCACTTTAACCTTCACAGAAAGTGAACAGCACGTGAGACACCCAGGACACCTAGAGACACGCTTTCTCATGCTGCTGCAAAACCTCCAACAATAACAAAATCACTCCAAGTTGATTGAAGTGCCCTTAAAATAGAAAGTGCTCCACTCACCGGCAGTGTTTGCACTTCACCCCAAACATCATGTTCTTCTGGCACACCTGACATGTCTGGGAGAGCCAGGACCTGGTTGAAAACCTACACATAGACAAGAGCTTCTGTGAGACCTGCAGATCCAACCTGCAGCTGACTTAAGATTTGTGTAGTTACTTCCTTAAAGGAGACATGTAATGCATCAGTTCTACTTTCGTCTAGTGGGTTGAAGTTTTTTGTGCGTGTCAAAGGTCAGCAAAGTCCTGAAGCCCCTGAAACATCTCGGCAGTAGTCCGACTCCATTGCCCACATTTGTGCAATCTAGTGGCCAGTCTGGCACGCCCCCTAAAAACCCAGGTAACGCTAGAGCAGAGGCTGACATTTCCTACTTGCTCTGGATGTACTTGACCAATCAGAGCAGACTTAGCTCTATCGGGCCTGATCGTGCTGTAATAGAACGGCTTGTATAATCAGGTATTCATACATGGAGAGCCTGACCAGCGGGCCCACATTTTAGCATCAATAGAACCATGGGCATGATAACATTATTAAAGAGAGAAGAACTAAAGCTTCAACCAAAAGCTGAAAAGAGGATCCGCAGCAGTGAACAGTTTTCTGATCCTTAGAGCATGTAAACCTTTTAAAGTAACTACCCACCTAAATACCTTTAATGATAAATCTGGTTTCTTTTGCTTTATTGGGAAACACACTTAGGATGGACAATAGTTTGTGATAAAGAGAGATGTACCTGTGTGTGACTGAAAGGCCGATGTCCCTCCTCACTGCTTGCGGGGAGCTGCGATGCACTGCTACATTATCTAGCCGGAGAGAAGGAGATGGAAGACAAGGGGAAAGAAGGGAGAAATAATGAGGGGAAAGGATGTACATTCAACATTTGAAAAAAAGATTTTGAATAAAGATTATAATATAAAAAATAACAGGAGTGGTTATTTTCCAGACCCCATTAAGTATCAAATCTAAGTAGACAGGTTCAGAGTAGACGCTTGACTCTAAAACACACTCTTTCAGCGAAAAAGCTAATATGTTGATATATAATATATTGATGACTCACTCTTAATGGTGCCGTAGTCTTCCATTAGGGTGGGTGTGCCAGGCAGAGTGTAAGGTGCTGTGGTGGGGGTCGGGGTGAACCCTGGCGTGCGCACCGACCCGGTGGGGTAGCGAGAGGGCAGGTCCTCGCACCCGTTCCCGTTGACTTGCATATTTAGGAACAACTTGTTCCTCCGAACACATCTGACGACGGGGGAAAGAGAGAAACAGAGTACGATGAGAATGCGTAGGTCTGGCGCTGTCGCAACAAGAAGACGACATATCACCACACGGCCGTGCACGATGCTGGTTATGTAAGGGACAGAGAGAGAGAGGTAGCACTGGCACAGGATAACCAGGGTTACATCTTAACACCCAAGATGGAACTCACAAGGACTGAGGCACCAAGCAGTGCCAGTTCTTTGGCTTAGACACACACACACTTGCACACACACGGCCATGTGTGCACGCGAGCAATCACAGAAGCAAAAACAATCCATTAGGACATTCTTTCCTTAACCTCTGTTCAATCAGCTATCAGACCTGTGACCTGGATGAACCAGCCGGATTGTCTGCATGTGCGTTAAAGGAGGGAATCTGTGTCAGTCGTATTTACTTCTGACTTAGTCAGTTTTTCCCCCCTCGAAAAGTAAAGCTTTTTATAAACAGACAGGATATTATGGATAAACATGTGGCTTGTTTGTGTATGTGCATCCGATCACAATAGAGAGAGAGAGAAAGACAGAGAAAGAGAGAGACAGATGAGGAGAGAGGGAAGGAGGAAGAGAGGGAGAGAGAGAGAGAGAGAGAGAGGGGTGAGAGATTGTGTTTGTCTTGCCACCTCGGAGCATTAGTCAATCAAAACTTCCTGTTTTGACAGGACTCATAATATCTGGGAATCTATGTGGGGATTAGCTCCACGCATACAGTGAGAGCAAAGGAGCAACAGGCCGGATGTGGATGATGGGAAAGAGGAAGAGAGAGGGGTCACCTCTGTGCATCACAGTCATTATAGACGGGGATACAATTTGCATTCACACAGGTTTCAAGTTACCAACTGTCAAGAAAAAAACTAAAATAATTCATTCAATTGAAACAGGAAGTTCACAAAGTCATAAATACGCTGAAAAAGAAAATTGTTGGACTGCTCAACTGGTATCAAAACAAAATTATTTAAGTTTGTTCAACTTCAAGTTAACAAGCTATATAAGCACAATTTCTAATTTATATTAAACAATAAAACTATATTTATGTGTAACCAGTTGAAGTTTTTCATTTTAAGAATTAACAATATTCTTTTTTTAGATAATGGTTTGCCATTTTGGGGGATTAATACTTAAAACTGTTATTGAAATTATCCTCAATTTATTTGCTTCATTGGATGATCAAATTAAGAAAGTGGCAGCAGCATTACTTACTAACCATTTTGCCCATACTGCAGGTCAAAGAAAATTACTCACATTCGCTATCTATATATCAATCTATCCATCCATCCATTTATCTATCTATCTATCTATCTATCTATATATCTACATCTACAGTACATCTATCTTTGAGTGATGGAACTCATTTTAGTGTTAGAGGTTCTGTTAGTGACACATAGAAACCCTCATATCTGTCACCAGACTTCATGAACAGGGAATTTAAGGAAGACTCAGCAAATGAAACTGCACCATCAGGCTGTAACAAGCCCATTTACTGAAACTGAAGAATGGCAAAGAGTGAGACACCGCAGCGGTCCTCTCACCGAACATTTTCCCACACTCCCCAAAGCCTGTAAACCTGTGCTAACAAAGCCAGCAGTGGCAATCTGTTATAATAACAATGCGATGTGAGGATTCCCACTCAGGTCAACTCTGACCTACTTATGAAAAGCTGCTGTGAGAGGTGAAATCTGTAACGGCCTGTTCTAATCCAAACAGTCACATCTGACCACCTACTTGCTGGTGGGAGGGTCCTCGATGCGGTTGCCCAGCTGGGACTCGTGGCTTTTGCTGCGCGTCAGCGATATGTTGGGAAGTAGATGCAGCACTTTGCGGGAGGGAGGCGGAGGAGTGCAGGGCGGCTTCAGTCGGTGACGCCTCTTCGAAGGCGGAGTTATGGGTGGGGTGGAGGTGCGTCCGTGGAGGCGGGCCGTGCGAGCTAAGGGCATGGGGAATGGATCCGTGAGGGGGCTTTCGCCGTGGAGGTGCGATGCCAGCGCTTCAGACGTGGGCGCCGCCGACATGGAGCCCGAGCGGTGGTGAGGGAAAGTGGGGCAGGGTGTGGACGGGGTGGAGTGGACGGTGGAGGGTCGGGCAAGAGGCGAGGGGCTGTGAGGACGGAGTGGGGTGCCCAGGCCTGTTAGCTGGTCTGCGGTCAGTAGCGAGCCACTGTCCCTCCTTGTGGGCTCGGACATCCACAGACCGCTGTCTTCCCTCAGTTCACCTCCTGGACACGGAGCACAAACAAGAGAAGAAACCTCGATGAGAAAACAGTGTGATGCATCTTGATCTGGGACGTTTCCAAGCAGTAAACCCACATACCTGATTCAGTGGCACCCTTCAGACAGGAGAGGGCAGCACCGAGTCTGGCACATTCCTCTGATCGTGACCCGAGTCTTCTCATCGTGTCCCTCACCTGAGTACAAGTCATCTGCAGTAAGGCATCCAGGGACAACTTTGCTTCCACTGCCTGCAGACGAGCAAAGAAGAGGAGATGGAGCTAACTGAATAACTGTTCGACAATGTGCAAAAGCATAACAAACATACAATCTATCTCACTGGGAAGTAGTAATAAGAAGATCGGTAATAAATAAAGTATAAACAGTCACCAGACTTGTGGTGATTATTTGTTCAATATTCAGAAACATCCTGTATACTCTTGTATCTAAACTACTTACCAACCCTAGTGTGGCCGTAACAGAACTGACATTTGCGTCACAGGATAAAACAAAGACTGTGCTTGAATTTGTTTATATAACATCGATAAATAAAAAACACATTTCAGCGTGTGCAGCATCCTGTATCAGTCAGCATTACAGGGTCAAACTGTAAAGGCACTAAATAGGTCATTCAACCCTACAGCATGCTTCCTGGAAAATAAGTGGTAATCCTGTTTGTTTGTGGTATTTCAAATGCTAGCTGATTGTGCAGTTTGTGCAGTGCAACACACAGTTTTATGCCTGCAAAGAAAATAATGCGTCAACACTGAAGTCTGTCAAGAGCAATTAAACTCTCAAGATCAAACATGAGGTTGAATTTAAACAGTGTCAGAGAAGAGTGACTACGTATAACATGGATGGAATCACATATCATAACATTAACATTAACATTGTGCAAGTAGGACATTCCATTAATAAAGCAGAGCTCATAACCCTGACAGGCTACAAGTCAAGATAATAGGACCACAATGTTTATTTGATATATTAATAGAATTTCTATTAATAGACAACATTTAAAAAACATTTCCTTTAAGGAGAAACAGATATAAACATTCTCATATGTACATGTGCACGACTAATGGCTGAACTGATTACACTGCAACCTGATTTGCAAAATGTGTAAGTGAGTGAGTGAGGGAGTGAGTGTTCAAATATATAAATAAAGATATACATGTGTTTTGCCTAACACCATGGGATGTTCTATGTAACTTCTGACAGTTATCAGCTTTTTAATGTGAAGCAGCTTCATCAGAACTTAAAGACAAAGTTGTAGCAACCTCCACCAAGTAGATTATGTTTTCACCCCTGCCCGTCTGTTTGTTTGTTTGTTTATAGGGATGTGGGATGGGTCGGGGAAGAAACCATTATATTCTGGTGCGGATCCACATCAGGGGGGTGGATTTCAGGAATTTGATAATAAAAGGAAAATAAATCCTGGATCAGGCCCATTTAAGGAACTGCTATTCATGAGTGTGTGTAATGTGCAGATTGACTACGTGTCCGTGCTTACTTGCCACACTAATAAAGGGAACGTTCATCAAAACTGTGACTCAGACTTAATAATGCTGGATCACTATTTATGTAATGAATTCAGTCTTTATTGAGGCTAATTGTCCTATAATTGTTAACCTACTTCCACAAACGTCCGACCCTCTTGCAGTGAAGTACGAAGGCCTTTCTCTATTTCCTCTCATTTTCTCTTCTTATCAGTCTTTCATGAGTTCAGTCTGTTAAAGTTCATTTGCTCTGACAGTCGGCGAAACAACAGCACAAAAACAAACAGCTCGTTGGACTCTCTGGATCAGAGCAGGAAATGAGATATTCAGGAGATAGTACTGTGATTTTAGGATGTTTTTTGACAAGGGAACTGCGCAATTGCTTATCATTAAGGT
This sequence comes from Platichthys flesus, assembly GCF_949316205.1. Lineage (NCBI taxonomy): Eukaryota > Metazoa > Chordata > Actinopteri > Pleuronectiformes > Pleuronectidae > Platichthys > Platichthys flesus. The sequence goes on along the minus strand of NC_084959.1, from coordinate 15,241,730 downwards.
TAAAACCTTGCTCTGAGAGGGCAAACACTGATCAGAGGAGTAGGGCAAGCTCCCACACTATGTAAACAGTTGACAAAAAGGACACACACACAGACACACAAGGGAGAGTTGATGTGATATTCAAAAGTGCTCGCTTCCCAGGAAAGTTGAGGAGTCCTCAACCTTCTGTGCCCCTGCGCTGATAAATAATTTATATTTTACTATAATTTATATTGACGATAAATATTTTATCTAAATGCAAGACTTTAGTTTGTGTATCAGTACGTTTTGAACATTTACACACATTTGAACAATACCAAAATAATACTGATAAACGTGACGTGATACGAAATGTTCACAATGTTTCATCTCCAGCGAAAACAGAACAGGAACACTTTGTTTCTCCAGTTAACTCATGGACAAGATTAACCACTCTGTTGTATACCTCCTCAAACAAGGGGCGGACAACCCAAAAACCTAACGCCTCTGGTCACTGGCTGTTGCCGGCCCGGACAAATAAAAAAGTACAATTAAGTTTTACAATTTAGGAAAGTTTCACATGCCTGTAGGACGTTATGTAATACTTCCCTGTCTGTTGCAGCGTATGAGCACAGAGGGTGTGTTTCAGTATTTAAAATAATAGTCATTGTAATTGTTGGTCCATCTATTACATAACCCAGGCCTCTTAGTATAGAGTGAGGTCATGCATTGTAGAAACCTCAATCTAATAATCTTTGATCTAAATGGGTCATCACCACGCCATGACAGCTCTGGATCTTTTGAGAAATCCCTCACTGGTATACAAGATATATATAAACATAAAAATAAAATAGAGCTTTTATGATGCTATGAAACAAACAAAAGAGAGTCTTATTTCAAAAGTTGCTGGGGGATTCTTTAAAAAGGGGAGATGAAGGTTATAAATGAAAAGCAAAAAGAGCATGAAAGCTCTGACCAAGTAATCAGATGTGGGACAACAAGTGCAGAACCATTTAAAAGAATCAGGTCAGCGTTAGAACTCAGAATAAAGACACACAGAGAAAAGTATTGGGACCAGACAGGAGCTGAGAGGGATTCACAACAGTTTACAGCGGCACAGGAGAGAGGAGCCAGTGGATGGAGAAAACTGAAAATGACAAACAATCATGTTTTGGAAAAGATGCGAAATAAGTAAAAAAGAATGAATGTGATGTATTTCAGAAGCAGATTGACCGGATCCAGCTGCTATCCCTGTAGATTCCTCACAACTTAGAAGAAGATAAACAACAAATAGAGAAAGTTACAGATGGTCCCATGTTACAGCCAAACTGTCACTTACTGAATTCTGTTCAGAGTTCTAACATTCTAACTTCAGCGCTCCATCAGGCCCTTACATATCTAACTCTACCCTTATTCATCCACTGGCTCTCTCAGATCACACTCATTAATATCAGTGGCCTCATTTATAAAACTGTGTGTAGGATTCATAGTGTACATCATACAAAAGCTAAGTTGTTTTATAATCTTTTCAATTTAAGTTAATGTTAACGATGAAGAGGATCAATAATCTGCTTCAGTTCACCCCCTCATCATCCTGTCTCTAAAATGTTTGTATGCATGGGTCAGAATTACCCCCCCCTTTTTCCCGTTGAGTTTGTTTTTTATAAATGCCAACGCTTGCGTGGGAAGTGGCGCACACATTTTTTCAGCCCAGTTTTTGTGCGTACACAACGGTTATGAATGAGGCCCCAAGGCCTCTTAAAATGCCAGCAGTTTTACATCAAGGTTCATACATAATAATGAAACTTGACCAATTTTCAAAGAAATCGGTTGTTTAGTTTTTGCATAATCATGCTACTAAAAAACAAACGCAGGTGAAGGTAGTTGTAACTGCAGTGATAATTGAACTTTTCTCCAGTGAATCTCTCTGTAAGGACACACATGGAATAAGTACCGTTGACTGAGACTCATTCCCAACCACTGGAGGACGCACAAGAGACAGTGCTGGTATAGCTCTGATAAAATATTTTAATTTCAATAGTTCATGAAGTTTGCTCTAAATAGTAGAGTAAATATCCACTGAGCTCAAACACTCTCCAGTCACACACACCTGATGAAAAGAGGTGCACAGCAATAGGCGGCAGCAGCCACAGCGGTTTGTTTGAAGAAGAACAAGTCTATCTTGTCTGAGTGATAGTGAGCAGTCCCTTCACCTGCCATATTAGTCTCATGAAAGGTGTTTTGAATATTGCTATGAAAATTCCGCACTAGGCAACGATAGCTTCTCAGAATTCATCAGGTCAAGTTTGGATTGGCTGCCGCTGTCTGCAGCCTGAATTATCCCGATGATCAAAATGACTGAGCTTCTCCTTTAGAAAGGCATTTTGATGGTGACGGGTCAAATATTCCTCATGCACATGCGAGCGCAGACTGAGCACACATCCTGAACACAGATAAATGTCACAGACACACATTAGTCACCCGGGCCGTAGGTGGGGAGACAGCGAGAGACCGCGACATGCACACAAAGCAACACACGTACCACGGTGAGCTCCGGCCGCAGGTTGATGGTGCGTAGCCAATCCCGTAAGCGTGGGTAGCTGTCCAGGGCCTCGGGCCTCTCCGTCTCCGGCACCTTCTGCTTGCACTGCAGCTGTTTACAGATGTATTTCATCAGCTTCACCTGCAGGGAGCAACAGAGAACACAGTGAGGAGGGGAGGGGCAGGTTAGAGTGGCGACTGGCAGCGTGCAGCGGAGGCCTTCAAGAGGGACGACCACTTATGCAGTAGATGTATTTTATCACGTTTCAATTGAGATTTATTTTTCCGCGCATGCAACCATCATCTGATCAACACAATAAACACTAAATTCATGGAAATGCTCCTGAACTCAGCAAACCTGCAGTAATGACTCCAGTGTTTGTTTAACCCCATTTCCCAGTGTCCCCTGTGCACCCGACTGTTAATTAGATATAAACAGCAATCATTGTGCAGAAGAAAAACGAGCTGGTCATCTAATGAGAGCATCTGCGGTGCTGGAGGAACGAGGAGGCAGCTCAGTGACATCAGCAACGTCAAGAGAAGTGCAACTTTCCATTCCGGCGCTTCACTATCACTCTATAGGGGAAGCATGATGCAGATTCAACCGCACTGGGTGGCATAAAACACGCTCCAGCATGAAGCTGTGGACATGCGCCTGGACAAAGCCTCCTCCTCCTCCTCCTCCTCCTCCTCCTCCTCCTCCTCCTCCTGAGAGCATCCCCAGTGTCTTCACACTCTGGTGGTTCTGCTAATGAAGCAGGGGAGTGACCAGAGAGGAGAAGAGAGGAGAAGAACAACTAAAGCGTCGCTGGCAGACTGTAGTAGCTTTCTGATGCCCTGCTGAGACCTTTTGCTGTAGTGTCACATGGCACGTGACACGCCATTTAACATTAGTGGAAACTTAAGTAAAACTAAACCCTGTTGTGCTTAAAAACTGGACTCTATATATATATATATATATATATATATAAATAAAATACTTCAGGCCGTATTGCCTGCATTTGCCAATCGGCTTACTGCTCTCTCACTGCGAGGGCCACCTAGCCACTAAACAAAATCCCAATTGCTCTCTTGGCTCCCCTTTGACTTCAGGACAAGGGTTAAAGGCAAATCTAAGAAGACGATGGTCTAATGAAAAAAATATATAAATTAACAACAACACGTTGCACTTATATGTTGCACTTACATGTAGCAATTTGTAGTTTGGCTTTTCTGAAGCTAATGCACTTACATGAGTCTTGCTGTTCTGGCATGAATGGAACTGTGGCCATGTACACGTAACCAGAACAAGTATGGTCAACACTTTAGTCTCCACAAACAACTAGAGCCTGAACTATGTGGTTTGGCCGATAATACCAAACGATATTAGCCTTTCACATCACATGAGCATGTTTGATATTATGTCCCAACATGAAAGCTTTATTTTTCCAAGATAAACAATGCAAAAAATCTCCAGGTGTCTGCTCGTGTTTTATCCGGATACGCCCGAATCTTCCCACATGCAAATTGGGTTTAGGCCGTAGGTGTATGTGTGGAGTGTGGCTGGTTTGTTTGTCTCTGTGTGTCAGTGATACACCAGTTCCATGTCCAGGTTGTATCCAGCCTCTCACCCAACATCAGCTGGGATTGGCTCCAGCAATATAGATAATTCATGTGGAACAGATAAAAAAAAAACAGTTATTTTTATATCAAAGAAAGTTCGTTTTTTTAAAGCTCTTTACATTTGGTTTGGTTTAATTCAATTTAATGTCATCTATAAATAAGTTGTTTGCCGTAAAATATCAAGCCTCAATTAGATTTCAAGGGTTTGATAAAATCTTAGGAATATTAACCGATTTACAAAAAGTATATATATATATATATATATACACACATCTTCTTATATTATCGGTAATAGACATTTTTTAATCCCAGATTTTTGTATAAAAGGCCAGAAGGTGTGAGACAACTCAAGAGTCTTTCTTAACCGATGACAAGCGCAGTGGTCTTGTGAGTAAGTATTACATTGAACACTGTGGTGTTGGTTTGCACGGGCTCACCTTGTGCAGCTCAGCGCAGCCCTATAGTGTGTCTCCTTATCTCACAGCCTATCTGAGAGAGTCCATTACAGCAGGCAGCACCTTCAGATGAGCCGTGCGACACCAGCTATAGCTGTTGACCCACCGTGCACCTCTCGAGTGCCAGCGCGACAATGAGGAGGCGCGCGCTTCTATCTCTGCTCTTTCAGCTTTCTCTGTGACACGTCGGCTCTCCAAATGGCAAATAGAGAGTCATGGAGCCGTGCTCATCTCTGAAAGCGTGGCCTTGGGGATGTAAAAGAGAAAAGGGCTGATTCGTGGCAGCTGTAATAGAAGCAATCTCCACTGAGCGCAGAAAGAGAGAGAGAGGATTGAAAGGAGGTGAATGCTCTCTAGGTCTATTGACGGCTGCTGCTCTGCTCTACAGTTACTCATCAATTATCAGCTGCACTGAAAGCATTCTCCAATAATATAACATTCCATTTCGGAATGTAAAATGTGTAAACTTTCAGGCAAGAACTGTAAGTGGTTATATGTGCACTTACAGTTCTATATAATTTGAAAAGTTGGTCTTATCACGGCTGCAAAAATACTTAATTTTTTATAGAAATTATATTTACTTAAAATCGACACATCTTAATTAATGTGCCCGCCGTTTCATTTCATTAAATTTCACGTCAATGACGGGTAGCTATTGTGTAAATGATCTATACAGAATTTGCTATGTGGTAGGCTGTGCTATTTTGTTCTTTAAATATGAAAGATTGTTATGTTTGGTCCAGGAGATGACAATAAATGCAAAAGAAAAAAATACATTTGCATATATTGTGCATCAATGTTCACTTTCTGACCTTGCACATTAAAGCCTCATCAACCAAAATATTTGGTTTTTAAAACCAGTGGTCTGTTTATCTGGAGCGGTGGTATCTGTAGAGTTTGAACCTCTGTTGAGCTGCACGCATTTGACCTTTGAGGCCGGCCTGTGAGAGCAGCTCCTTCTATGGCTGGAAGGGAGGGACAGGCAGACCCCTCCCCCTCTGACATTCTAATTTCTTAACGAGACGGCTGGAAACTAATGTCCAAATACATGGGACATTTTCATTTACATGTACACTTCAAAATTCAGCTCCACAGCTTCAGCGCGCTCCCATCACCTGTGTGAATATGCCCCATTAGAAACCCTGCTCCCAGTGTGTCTGAGCGGGCCTCCTGCTTTTCCTCCCCGTACACCAGTGCAGTGCAGTGACGTCAGGTCACCTAGCAACCCCTCTTCTGAGTCGTCAGCAACATTTCACTGGGATTTTCCCAACATGTGAAGCACGGCGCTCAGACACCATACATCTCCACACTCTAATGTCAGTGTGCATCTCTCTGCAGCACAATGTGTTGTGGTGGCTTCAGACACAGGACTGACACTTTTACTTCCACACACACAAACACATTCTCTTTCACCTATCATCATCCTAAATAAAAGTGAGGTGGACAGGATTACACAGCCGCACATGTCCCCAAATCCCTCAGTGACATTTGTAATGTGTGTATTTGTGCTGGGAGCAAATTGAGAGATAACGACAGGCCCAGCCCCCTTCTTGCATCTTTTGCTGCAGAGTGGAGAAGGCAGCATTTGACGTGTGGCCTGGGGGTGGGAGCAGGAGGAGGAAGGGGAGGGGGAGGGGGGAGAGATGGCGTCTGAGACCACCTGTCGACAGAGCTAAACAACGCCATGGCAGCGGCCTGATGCCGCGAGGGGATGAGTGACAGCCGGTGTGTCAGCGAGCAGGGAGAGAGAGAGAGAGAGGGGGAGAGGGTAAGAGGAGTCCCAGCAGCGGCCTGTCGCCTGACACAGCAGACTCGGGGAGCAGATCCCACTGCTCCAATTGTTTCCTCAAGGCTCTTGCTGACACAGCCACTTTGGTGCACCTGCCATATCTGAGCAGAACTGGGCAGCGACGCTCTGTCCCTGAAAACGATATTTGTTCAGGAAGGTCAGCTCGCTTTTTCTTGCGACTAAAAAGGCACGTTGTTTTTCTTGTTTCATCAGAGCAGACTCCCTGAATAAGAACGCAGCTGAATCACTCAAATTAAATTCAACATTAAACATCAAAAGGTAAAGCCCATATTCCCAAATCACAATTTTCATCATAGGGCTTGACGGCGTGCAACATCCTCTGCCCCCAACCCTCGACACGAGTGAGGAAAAACTACCAAAACAACTCTTTCAACGGGACAGACAGAGGTGCAGTAGCTGCCACGTGTCACAGAACTAATCAATAAAATAACATATTTACAATATTCATGAGAAAGACACTGTCTGACTTAAATGGGAAGGTGAGAAAATGTATTTATGCCAAAAGCAAATGTCTGACAGAGAAGGGGGAAGCCATCACTTGCCATAATGACGAGTGCAATGACAGATCCATCCTCATCCCCGGTGACACAGAAGATGTAATGTTCAAGTTGTCGTCTGCAGGATCCTCTGACTGAACATGTGTCCTTTATAGTCAGAGTCACTCACACTGGAATGTGACAGGAGCAACTGCAGCACTGGAGCTGAGGCCTGATGCAAATCGAATGCAAACGTTATCACTTTCAAGGGCACATTTTATAAAAGGATCGTGCAATTAAACCGTGCGAGTCCACCTGATGGTTTATGGCTGGTGCACGATTTCATCTGAACGTTAAAGATTACAACAAAAAAGTAACACAATGGAACCAGGCGGTCCTTGTTATGCAGGGGTCGGGTCATGTGGATTTTTTTGGGTGGGGATGGATATACATGGTTGACGGTCCCAGACAATGGCCTGCTGCTCCTCCTCCATCATTGTTATCACCAGTGTGAGTTGACCCCTACACTGGGCTGGGTGCAGTGGTGGGAGGCGAGGAGCCGATTGAGCGGCTTTCAACGCTCTGTGTCAGGGTTGAACAAGGTTAGTTCCTTGACGACATACACACACGCACGCACACATAACACACACATGCATGCGCGCACGCACACACATCCTTGTTTAAGCTACACTTTTCTAACAGAACACAGTGGTCAATGTGGCAATTTCTAATAGCTAAAAAAAAAATGATTTTTAAGTGTCATTTTAAAGTGACTGCAATAAAAAGGTTTAGAATAGGAATTTAGGGATTGAAATTAAAGCACGCCATGCTAACTTCCTCTAAAGAAGCACAGCGGACCTCAACATTGCAGGATGTAATGCAACATGCCCGTTTAAGAATAGATCAAGGCCGGCCTACACCGTTCAACCATCCTGATTTCCACATCATGCAGTCCCTTCTTACTGACTACACCACCGGCACTGTAAGAAGGAAAAGCGAAAAAAGGAAACAGGGTCAGCATTGCTACAGTCACTAGAGCAGAGCTTCCTTTTATACCCTCATGTGAGCGACAATCTCCATTGTCTTCTCCTAGGACCCCAACACACACACACACACAAACACACACACAGACACACACAGAGCAGAGCGGTTGTCATGTCATGAGCAGGGGCCCGGCGGATTGGCCAGAGATTCTCCCCTCCCCTTTCCTCCCTGCTCTCCCCTCTTGCACAGGCTCCTTGCGCGTCATTTGATTTTCTTATTTAACAACCAACCCTGAAAACGCGTAGGAAGAAAGATGTCTAAATATAGCCACAGCCACAACAGCTCGCACCACAAGCGCACACAGCAAACTCTCCCGCAGCACCGTGAGGAGACAAAACAAGAGTGATGCTTTGCTGTTCCCTGATCAGCACAGAGGGCAATGCTTCAGAAAGAGGAGAGGCTTTCATGTGAATACACTTAACAGCCCTGGCTTTTTTAAAGGATGTGTAAAACACAGCGCTCGAGATCTACCGTTTACTGGGCAGGAAGTGTCTGGATCACGTAAACCTGATTTGTATCTGCTTGTCAAATACTGTAGACAAGCTGCTACGGCACTGGCCCTCTAGCGAAAGTTAGGAAAACACAAAAGAGCTACAGTACAAAACTTACACGGAGGCAGTGAGAGAGGCTGCAGACACCAGGCTGAGTGGGATTAACATGTGAAAAGTGAAGTACCAGTTAGCACTCCATTGGAGAGGCCAGTATCATTATCCTCTCACTGGCGAGGCTGCAAAAACACACAGTTCAAGTGGACTAATAAAGCTCTCTCGATGGAAGTAGAAAGTGAGTTCAAGCCTCTCTTCAGTGCCCTCCACTGCAATACGGGAGCGATACCTGTTTGCACTGCGAGTGTGACGGCTGCTCTCGCCTCAGACAGCTCGCTCCAATTTGCCGGATGAATTTAAGAGGCCGAAGCTACACCCACACTACTACATCAATATCTTTGCTACGGATTTGCCGGACATCCACGCTCCTTCAGAGATGTAAAGTCGCTAAAACAGCGACATTGGAAAAGCTGCTGACCCCGCTTTAGTTGGAAAACTCTGAGACTTTGTTTTAGTCATGTGGACAGAGATCGTTTTAGTTTGAAAAGGCTGTAAGTAGATAATGGTTATGATCATATTAATAACTTTATTTGTATAGCACTTATCTACGCAAAATCGGGGCATTAAAAAAAAATGTATAAAATAAAAGGTTAGCAGATATTAGGGACCTATTCAATTAAATTGTAGGTGCCAAAGAATAACATATTATGGTAAAGACCATAAGAATTGTATAGTTATAGTTCCCACAATAAGCAAAAACATTGGATATATGTTGTATGTGATTATTTAATATCATTATGATATTTTCAAAGTTGTAGCCTCAGAGTGTTAGCGGTAATGACGCCTACCTCAGGTGAGAATGATCTACGTGGGATCACATGGAAATGATACAGGGGGTTTCACACCTCTCACATCAGCTCTCAGGGTTCAGACAAAAACAGGTTGATGTGATGTCTCGTGCAAGCCTGAAATGAAACATCTGACATATTTGGCTGAACTTTGGAATCATAACAGAGCCAAGATCTACAAAGCCAGACAAAATCTCTGATCAACGCCCCCGTCACGCTGACTTGAAACACAAGAGACGTGTGAAATCTGCGGGAGGAGTAGAGCGAGAAGTGAAAGTGCACGCTTATGGCGAGATGTGGTGTCAAGACAGAGTGCCAGTAAAGACACAGGAAGTAAGACGGCTGATGGGGACAGCACCCCGTGCCTTGGCCTGCTCCGCTCGAAAGACATCCTACGCTCATGGATCTGGGGACGAACCTGATCAGTAACCTGCTGATCTATAGTCCAGGTCTTGTCAGTTCAGCCTCATTGGTGCTGATTTAATGAATAGAAACTGGAACAGTTGCACCAAGTATATTTTGTCATGTCTGCTCACAGGGAGCTCAAAGTTCAAGGAGCTAAATAGCTGCAACCATGAAGGTGACAGTCGTCACAATGTTTCTAAACCTTCAATTTAAATGGGTTTCAAATATATATGTCCATAAACAGCAACTGTATTGTCACTTACACTGTATTTTATATTAGTTGTAACTGTTTCAATAGCTGGAAATATTTCCAAAGCAAGAACTGATCAGTATTTCTCGTGAATAAAAAAAAGCAAGAGGAAGTGCACATATAAATCTGCACTTACCTTGTACAGAAGTGGAAAAATGATGATAATATTATACATAATATATGATAATAATATGTCAGGATTCAAAATTAATAAAACTAATTAAAGTAGACACCTGCAGCTAAAATAAAAGTATGGATGCCGAGCCGCTGGATCTATTTACACTCGCTTCCACTGAGCAGAGACGCCACAAGAATAATGTTATCATCATATCACAAGAAAAAAAGGAAGAAACTGACACAGATAAAGGCCTGAAGAGCTCCAATAAAGAGTGAAAACATCAGTTCAAGGTGAAGTTGTGTTACGAGGAACAGTTTGAACATTGAGACAAAAGGGAAGTTATAATCAGTTAAAATAAGATAAAATAAAACAACTACAATGGCACTTAGTGGAGCGCAGACCTCCACCAAGGTCCCAACAGTCCTTGTAAGAAACCATATTTATTTATTTAAATCACTAGAGATGCAGCCACAGCAAATTGCACACACAGTTATAACAGATGTCCCTTAAACAGGTCCGATTTTTTTCATCGAGATCCAAAAATCACTGTGAGAAATCCATGAAAATGTTGAACCAGGAAGTGAAAAAAGCTTGATGGATGCTCACCATAATGTAATGGGTTCTTCCCTGACCGATACCACATCATTCCACCAACTTTTGTTTTAATCAACTATAGTGTTTGCTTAATCTTGCACAGATAACACCAAGGCTCATATTCAGCTGTGCCTAAAACGACAGTGTCTGCTGTACCTGTTTCCACTGCAGCAACTACAAGACAGAAAGCAGTGAGGGAGGATGTCATCTCTTTCATAAATGGGGTCTCCACGATAGAAGCTGGAGGATCAGAACAACCGTTAAGTCTTGTAACCGCAGGAAAGAGACCTCAAGAAACACGTGTGACCAGTGAGGTCTGTCCATTGTCACGCAGAAACAATGCTGGTGCAAAAAGGCATCTACGAGACAGCACACCTCAGGAAGTACTCTGCCAGATCACATCCTGTTCAAAGCAGTGACGAAGGCATGCATGACGACAAATAAAATAAGAAGAGTTGAAGCATGTGGAGGAGAGCACGTTGTGTGCTTCACTTTGCATTTATTTGCACAAACTATTCAAGCACACCAGACGTGCTTTAACCCGTTAAAGCCGCCCTTTGGACAAACTGTAGTTCTGCTCTGCTTGAGAAAACAAAGATGTGCTCCGTTCAGCTTCATTGTCACTCAGTGTAGAAAGGCAGTTGGGGTTTTGGGGATGACGGCAAACATGCATCTGATCTGGTCTGCTTTCTATTTAAGTAAATACTCTGAAAATGCTTCTTATAATACCAGGCTTCTTTACTTGAGCCTGTGAAAACTGTGTTCCCACACACAAGCTTGCCAACTTGCACCCGTTTGCCTGCCAGGCAGCGAGGGAGCTATACCAACCTATTTTGTTATCCGACTGGATAAAAGAGCTGCGCATAAAAAGCACAGCACTGTCTTGTCATGTCTGTCTCTCTCTGCAGACTCTGATCCGACCATCACAAATACAGGTGCATGATTTGACATATTGTCTTGCAACATGGTCTGCTAAGGCAAAGATTACACATACAGTGAAGGGGTTGCTTTAGGTGGCTATTTTCTTCACGAGTCATGATTCGCGTCCGTTTTGAAGGTTCTCTCGAAAAACCACAGTTCAGCCAAGTCCCTGCGTTGCCGAGCGTCTGAAACCAAATGCTCGGAGCTTTCTGGAACATTAGTTTTTAGGGGCGACGGCACGATTGTTCCTGGGGTGTTCGGTTATACAGAAATAAAACAGACATGGATAATTGATAGCCCTGAGCCAATCAGGAGTGAATATTCCTTTTATCCAAGGTATAACGCTTAAATAAACCATGAGCCAGAAAACCCATTTACCATTGTCTCCACAGTGTCGGTGTCTCTGCTGCCTTTTGCAAAGATGCAATCATCTGACTGCTACCAGCTCACATCTGTAGGCTTTCCACATCTCCATATCTCACCAAAATCAACTGTATCCACACACACAAACACACACACACACGCACACAAACACAAACACAAACACCTTGTGTCATTTCACAGTGTGCAACTGTGCATTAATCCCATGCAGGCTTGAGCTAAACTGACCCTAATGCAAAAGGATCATATCAGCAGTGGTGCAGCTAGGATTTTTCTAAATCAGGGGCCATAAAGGGGCCACAATTTACTAAGGGGGGCCAATAATGTGTGCATCCATGCAAAATTCCTGATCTGGTAAGGTGCACATTGAAGTCATTCCTTGTTTACTGTCAGCTCTTTATCTTTGAACAGAGCACGATTGAATGTTTTTCGAAAATTGAAAGCACATTGTGTACTTAACAAATTGTCATATATTTTTGGTATTGTTAGTAAAGCTCAATCAACAAAACCCACTTCCATCTGGTTGCAATTGGAATGAAATCAATCGGCATCAAATGACTCGACGGCAGACACAGGTTTCAATCGGGCGAACGAGCTGAATTGGCAGACGTTGGCAGAACGTGACAGGGAAAAGATTCCAGAGGCAAACTCCTCAACTGGAATTAGAGAAGCATGTTTACCCGTGATGTGTAAAACGTATATGTGACAAGATTATGTAGGGGGAAAAAATATGACTGGCAGGACCCAGGGACTTCCGTGGCCAATCAGATTTCAGGTTGAGCCGGTGCCCCCCTGGCCCCACCCCTGGTTTCACCCCTGATAAAAATAGGAATCCCATAGTAGGAATAAGGAGGATTATGATACCAACAAATTCACGAATAGGTCAATTTCAAATAAAAGGCGGCGTTTCTCCTCTGCATCTGAATGTTATAGAACCATTTCTAAATGACAGGGGGGGGGAAGGGTGAAGGGATGGGAGCAGAACACACTGTGTGCATCCTTCGCTGATCCCGGCACGTTAACCGTGGCATGACTCCTCCATTGTGCCGCCCGGGAGGCTGGGGCGCGATGTGCCGAGGCCCAGCAGAGCGACGTGCGGCTCTTATTGCGCAAATGGCAATGTCAAGTCATCCCATCACGACCGAGCGGAATCTGCATCCAAGCTCCGGATGCGGGGAGGAGAGCCGCGCGCACACGGAGCCGGGCAGAACACATGGAACACGTCGTGCATTTGGCTTTGTGTTGTGTGTGCGTCGAGGGGGGTGGGGGGGTGGGTTCACATGAACGAGTGAGCAGTGTGGGATTATTGAACGTGTGCCATCAGGGCCAGGGCTGGACTCGGCCCCATACCCACCCCGGACAAATGTGTGCACCTCCAGGGGAAGGAGGTCACGCAGAGATCCTAAGTGGATCACTGATATCTGTGGGGATTATCGTGGAGAAATAAAGAAGCAGCAGTGTAGCTCCACAGACACCCTCACACCCCCCCCCCCAACCAGCAGCTAGAAAACACACTCCGCCGCTATTCAGCCTGTGATCCGGACGCGCATGACTCCGCAGTTTGACTCGACCGCGGACGTATCTGTGTGACATGTCTGCAAGGAAGACAAATAAAAAGCCCATTACCTCCAAAGTGCGTATCTCCTGCTGCGTGAGGTCGTTGGACGCGGCGCACTTGGTGCGCAGCCCCTGTAAACTGGAGATGGAGATATCAATCATGTTCTGGATGAGTTCGCATTGGTGAAGCGCGGCCATCGCTGCGCCACCGCCGCCACCGCCGCCACGGCCGCCGTCCCTCTCCGGCTGAGGGTGGTCGTCGCTCCGGACCATCCTCCCACCTTTCACAGACACGCTATCCATTCCTCAGCATCGGGGCCGCTGCTGGAAGGGACTGGAGTCAGACCGCGGGGCTCCGGTGCAACATATGCAGCCGTCAGAGCGACGCGGCGGCGGCGACCTATTGTGGAAGTTCGCTGACACCAGCCGTCCCCCAGCGCCCGATCTGTGGCAGAGGATGGAAGCCCTGACGTGTGAGGGTAGAAACGTGTCTTTGCTTTCTGGTTCTCTCTGAAATACCAGAAGCAGATGCTCGGCGGTGGGCCCCGGGCTGAGAGGCGGTCCAGTCCGGTGACGCTGGGTTTGGGTTTCCAGTCCGTTCAGGCCACCGACGAGCGGAGAGTCCACCGACGGCTCAGGCAGAGGCTTCACCGTCTGTCAGCTGTTGGGAACATCATGCGCCGCGCTGCACTCTGGGAAATGGAGTCAGCCACACTTGTGCGCGTGCTCAGTACACACATGCACATGAAACCTTCAGTACTATTCTTTGTGCAGTGAATATACTAGGTTACTACTACTATCACTACTACTACTAATACGACTACTACTACTGCAAATAATAATGATAATAATAATCAATCCCAGCCCTGCCCTGCCCCCCCAAAGAATGGATGGATACTACTACCAATACTAATATTAATTATCATTGATAGGCCTAGTACTACTTCTACTACAACAACAAGTACTACTACTAATTCTACTAATAATACCAATAATAATGCCCACCCTAAATAATGGGTCAAAAGGATAAGCGGTATAGATATAGGTTGGATGGATATATACTACTACATCTACAACTAAAACTAATACTCATACTACTAAGAGTAGGCCTACTGCTACTATTAGTAAATCAATAAATACTACTAATTGTAGTAATCATTATAATTATACACTATCTACAAAGCCATAAGTCAACAATAGCATGGGTGTAAGAAATCAATTAATAATGGCTGCATTCTCTTCAGATGTTCCAGTTTTGGTTACACTATGGACACACTTTTTCATGATACAGTTTGACATGCAGTACATGGAAGAGCATAGGTATACCGCATCTAATGAATTAGGATTATTATCATACAAATCCGTAATTTATCATTAAATCAGTTGTCGTTTGTTAGGGTTTTCTGATGTGACCACTTTGAGTAATTCTGGGCCACAATAATCCTCATCATCTCAGACAGTGGAACGCCATTGTGTTACCATGTAGTGTGTGTTGAGCACCATAAGGCCCACAGGGATTATATACATATCTCATTTATATTACAGGTCAATAGTGAGCTACATAACAATTTGGACTGTGATATTTGTTATATGGTACAGTGTAACATTTACAGATTCTTTTCTTTCCTCTGTGTTTTATCAAAGGCTGAGTCTGTAATTGCACAGCCCTGCTCCCATCCCACCACTCAAAGTCCACCTTCACTTTAGTTATTACAAATGCTGAAAAGTAAATGAGTACTAAAAAAATATTAATTCACCTTGCATTCTCTGAATAATAGAGCACACCAAAAATAAAGAAATAACTGTTTGTCCCTGCAACATCCAGACTGAAGTGGACGGCTTGTCCTCTAATCAGGACAGCGCATGTGTTATGGACGAGGGGGGGAGGAGTGTGCAGGTTCCCACAAATATTAAGCAACAGTACACACATGGCTCAATGCTGCAATGAGGGTGTGATGTTCCTTCCTTTAATATACCCTGATTATACAATGGTATGTGAGTCACTTTTCATGGAGCCTTGTGATCTTCACCATCCATCTGTCCATCTGTCTCCTCTCTGCTGATTGCAGGGGGAACTGTGTATCGCCCTGTGATAGACGTCCACCCGTCCAAATTGCAGACTTGCATGGCCGCACGTACATGAATCAGACAGTGCAGAAGTGAAAAACCAGACCAAGCAGTTGGGAACCTCACTGGCGTACCACAGAGTCCACCTCCATTCTGCTGAAACTAGCAATATGACTTCCTCACACTATACGATGCAGTCTCACATAGTATTTGAAGTTGGTCTACAGCGACAATAGGAATGAAACAAAAGCGAAGCCAAGTTTCGATCCTTCACTATCTGCTGTGGTCCCAGAAACTGCAAATTCGGTCCTGGTGTGTTAACAGCACAGATTTGATGGTGACATGCCAGATGGACGCTGTGCCAGCCTCAGCTCTTCTTTTCAAATTCAAGTAAAGGAGGAGATATTTAATACTGGTTGTTTATGCTTTAGAGAGAATGGCACCGAGGGGAACAGTGTGACGATAAGTGAAGTATACGTTGTAGAAACACATAGACATTGCGGTAGATCCGTGTTGTGGCTTTTTGTTCAGGCAGCACTACACACAAGCACTACCTGGTAAGACTAGTAATACTACATATATAATACTACATAAGGTCTGTTAGTTGTCTGGAACTACTTGAAAACAGCGTCCAACTGACTATTTTAAAGTGAAATACTGTTTTACCTCTATTACTCTGCACTATTTTAACAGCTTTACTCTGTATACAAATGGTTTAACATCGGAGCTGAGGATAGAATGACCCGGTCCCAGCCTGAAAACTCACTCAAGCCATTTGGACTGTTGGACTATAGGACAGTTCAGACACCACGCCTGACATGGAGCTCGCTGCCTCGGATTATATTAGACGTGCAGAGTGTCCAGCGTCTTTGGTGGCCAGGATTTCCAGTCAACCTTCCAGGTGGGTGGGGTGTGTGTGTGTGTGTGTGTGGGGGGGGGGTGCTTTAGTACCAACTGGATCCTTTGAGAGTCGGAGCCTTTTCCTTAGAGCCTGACTCTGGAGTGCACCACTCTGATGACAGCAGACTCAGGTTATTGCACTCTTTGGATTCGACTCTTTTTGGTGCAGGTCAAGTCATAGCAGAATCCACGTCGATAGAACATTGGGAAATATGTGTAGCTCAGTCTGTGAATGAGATGTGCCATACCCAGAGTGCATTTTGGCTTCTGCAATGTGCCAATCTATACATGTTTGACTTTCAAATATAATGCAGAAATAACACTCAGCTGATTCAGCAGAATTACATAAGGAAACAGGAACGATGGATTCAAATTATTTGGACCGAAATCATTCAATATTTTCTTTCTAAGTTACTTGAGAATTTGAAGCAATTAAAA
This sequence comes from Platichthys flesus, assembly GCF_949316205.1. Lineage (NCBI taxonomy): Eukaryota > Metazoa > Chordata > Actinopteri > Pleuronectiformes > Pleuronectidae > Platichthys > Platichthys flesus. The sequence continues at coordinate 15,224,820 of NC_084959.1, read as the reverse complement.
AAGTCATTAATTTGCACAAAAAACATTTTATAGAACCCCTGCAGATCAACTACTATATAACGTATCATTTTAAACTAAAACCAAACTTTGAAGGAAAAACATTCCACGTTTTCATCAGGAGAAGGTGATCACGATCATGAAAGTCTGATATTATGATGCAGCACTGACTTCTCACCTCCCATAGTTTCTATATTGGCGGATTTAGAGCTTGAAGAAGGAAAATACTTTTAACCAGGATTCGTTTAAATTTTTTGACCATTGACCATTCTTCAAGACATTTATAAATTTCACAGATATAAGTCCTGCTGGCAGATTTTCTCAACACCCACAGACGACAGTGTGGGCAGTAGGAAATTAAGTGTCAATTTATTCCCAGTTCCCACGTACCATAAGGACACAAAATAGGTCCCACTTCATTACAACATGTCACTCAGCCACTGATACAGACATTTGTCTATGCACCACTCAAACCTGTTCCTAAATCCTTGCATGTTGTGATAATGACAAAGTTGCAGATGCGTGCAGAACACGTAAGATGTGACAGATTCGATCAGGGGGCGAAATTATGATTTAAATGTCAAGTGGTGTTTTGGTGCTTTGGAATTTGTTGTTTTTTAATCATACGTCAGCCGTCTGTGCAGTTGAAATGATCGATATTTGTGCATCAGGTTAATATTCAGTTTACAGTTTCTGTAAATGAATCCACTCCCCCCCGGGTCTCCTCAGTGCTCAGGAACATGTACAAATACCCACTGAGTCAACGTTTTTAAAAGATGCCATTGTAAACTCTGCACCTCTTATTTTGAAATATCCTTATTTCAGAGTGGTGTCTGTTGGCGGTTTGATATCAAGACAATTAATATGAAAACAGGAAGTGAGAGAGAGCAGGCCGCCTCTAAACTTCAACTGAACTCTCAACCACACAGAGCAGCCAAGTTTTTTTTCTTTTTCAAGTTCAGGGCACTCTTCCAACCTTTATTATTTTAACTGAACACATACAGCTGGACAACAGGGAGGAAGACAGAGGAGACGGAGCTGCGGCTCTGAACTTGGGACCACATGGGATTACATTTTAAGGGGAAGAACAATGTAGACATTGCTGACGATTTTCAAGTAAATCCTATGTTAGGAAAGCTAGTACCTTTAGGAGGATGATATAACAAAAAGTAGAATATAACCTAAGAGCACTGAAATATTATCCAGGCAGGATAAGATGCAAACTTTGCCATTTGGTAATTTTACTTTATCATTATTTTTTTTATTATTTTATCATTATAATTCATGTGATGGTTTGTTCTTATTGTTTTTATTTATTGTTTTTATTTATCTGTGTAAATACATTTTGCAAAAACCCTTGATTCTTTCAAAGCACTTTACGGTGCACTATAAACATAGTTATTTAAGTTTATTTTGGAAATGCAAACCAATTTGCTGACACTGAGGACCAGTGGGATTTACTCCTCACACGAGGATCACAGATTACAAGACTCAAGAGAGAGGAACAGGGATATGTACATAAACACTGCCACCTGCTGGACAACTCTGTGACGCAAAAACAGACAAAGGCAGGTCTCTTCATTGGATCTTTTAAAAACTTTTCCATAACTTGATCTGAACTGGAAACAGAGAAAATCACAAATCATTAAAACAAAAGGACAATATTCTCTAGAACTTCAGGCACTTCAACATAAGATAATGACTTTTAGTTATCATCTATATCTATATATAGTTTTGGGTTTAATGGGATAGTTCACTTAGAAATTAAAAATCACTCATTATTTACTCACCACTTTGCAGATGGAGGGGAGGGTGAAGTGTTTGAGTCCACAAAACACTTTAGAAGTAACTAATGACTGATGCTTTAGACGTAGTAAAACAGAATGTGCCTCCATTCTGCTTGTGGTGTCTTCCAAGTGTCTGAAAGCTATGTTTTTTTTTTGTGGGGTTTTTTATATTGATCTTAACATTTGTAGTCACTTCTGGTGTTTGTGTATAAAGCAGCTGTAAATAAATTAAAACATCAGATACAGAAATGAACCATATGAGGCTGCAAATGCAAAAGGCACACATAGAAATACAACTATTCAAAATCAGTTTAAGATGGATGAGGTGCTACAGGTGGATTTCTTTTTTATGTCAGAGAACATATAAAATGTTAACTATTGCCTTTTCACTTCCAGGTAATAAAGTATACTTGATACAAAAAAGGAATATTGGCGACAAATGGAAGCAAGAGTCATCTGCATTGGCACTTTTTTGTTCCCCGACAGGAAAACGCAACCGCAGCCACAACACAATCGTTTTCTCTTCGTACTCTTTATCAAACTATAATAGAATCACTGAACTGTGACAATTGTTAACTCAATTGATTTGAAAACAAATTTGAGCTTTAGACAAAACATGAGAGGGAAAATCAGGCTGGCCAAGAGAGTGGGAAATACATGTTCTTACCAGATTTCTTCTTAATTTCAGGTTCACGGCAACAAAGAAACCAAAAAGTGAGCAGTAGAAAGAGCAGTGGATCTCTTTGGCAGCAAGGAGAGCCATCATTCTTGAGTTGAAATTGTCAATGTGGAATTATATTTTCTTGTTATTCACTCCAAAATTCTTTACTGGCAGACAGTTCCCGAGCCAGGATGCAAGTGACCTTTGTAATTTCTCTATTAGACAATTAGTCAAATCAGAACATGCAAATACTATATTTGTCCGAAATGTCATTTTTCATTTGCACCAATATGTGGGCTATATACTTTAATGGTAGAACCGTTTAGTTGACTCTAAATTATGATTAATGATTCATTTCAGGATTTAGATTTTAGTAGCTTCAAAAAAAAAAAAAATTATAAACTAGAGCTGTAAGAATTATTATATGGTGTAAAATAGTAAAAAGGTCCAAAGATTCATAATGATGACTTGATACTGAGCAGAACTTCAGACAGGAACACATTTGATAGTTTTCTTTTATTTAGACAACCCAAATAAAAGGCACATAACATTGCGCATGTTTATGTAATAATTTGACAAACATACATTTAAAAAAAAATGTAGGAATGTTTGATCTCTCTGCTAATCAGAAATCCTAACCTCTCATATATACAAAATTACCATTGTTAATGTTCTAATACAAAAGATTTATAAAAAAAGGTTATCTTATCTTTCACATCTATCTGAACTACAGTTTCCTTGGAACTAAAATAGTTTTGTACAAAGATATACATTCAACTGCTTTCACAAGGGTCCTGGAATTTCCATTTTTTCCCTTAAAAATAAAGAGTTGTTCAATTCCACGAGAAATGTTCAGTTTATCACATGGTTATTGTATCAAATTTGGCAAACAGGCTATCATAGTGTATCTACGTAAATGCATAACAACGAAAAAAAATAAGCTACACTATCATTTTGTTTAAAACAAAACTTGGGAAAAATGGCAAACATGCATATTGCATTTTTCAGTATGAACTGAATCAACTCGAGGAGCTGCAACACTGTCGAAATCACGTGGCATTCATTCAAAAAAACGGCTGATGCGCAACAGCTAGCGTTTGGGCTCATGCAACATCAATCGTTTCCCATTATTTTAATGGACACAAACTTGCATTTGATCAAACTCGTCCGGATCTCGGCCACATGGCGATGCGGCCCGAGACCGAACTAGGTTTTAAAAGAAACGTTAAAAAGGTACAGCATGTGTTTGATCATTTAAATGGACGGCTAAGTTTAAAAATCAATCATTGGTGGACTTCTCGTCCCTGCTGGAAACCTGGTTGTTTAACACAACACGTTTTTTTTAAAGTTTATGTGTAATGGGATTTATGTGATGTATCCTGAGTGAATGATCCTTAGTATCATCTAGGGGCTGTCACAGATAGATAATTAAAAAACAAACTATAGTGTACAGAGGAGTCAGACAAAAAAAATGAATGAGTCACCATTATGATGACAGTAACAGACTGAAAAAGCTTCACTATACCAGGCCTTTCTGTTTCTCAGCCACTAGATGGCCCTAAAGTGTCGGCTGGCAAACCCAAACACGATGGACTTCAATTTGATCTTTGATAATACTGCTGCTCACCTGTGTGTAGGATATGCTTTCAGTGCAAGACTTGTTTCTGACTTCATGGAGAGAAAAAAAAAAAAAAAAAAAAAATGAACACTACAGATAGGCAAAGAAAAACAGACCTTTGTGTTTCCGTACAAACAGAAAAACAACACACAAACATTTCATAGTCAGGAGGACAGTGTCCACATATCCACTTGACTTAAAAACAGAAATGCTGACATGAAAATACATTAATATGTCAACTGTTAGTCACTGTACCTTCGAGAGCATCCTACTATCTGAGAAGAAGAAGAAAAGCTATGCACTGTGAAAAAATAGTCTTCCATGTATGTGGAAGCGGCTGTCCCTTTTACTAGACTCATTTCCTATGACATTAAATAGTGATTAGCAGGCTATAGTTAAAAGAAAACGACATACAAGCAAAACCCAGAGGCTTCGGGAGAGAACTCGTAAAACATCAAAAACAGCAATTTCGTCGTTATTGCTTCAGTCCATTTCTCATCTCCCTTTTACAAAAAAAAAAGAAAAAGCACAGGTGGGTCTTCCTACGGAGTCCTCGGGAGTGTCTGAGGAATCCTCTCCTCTCGTCGGTCATCGTACAAATCACAGTTTCCTCTCTCTCTAACTGACTACGCTAAGTCCTGATATCAAGGTAAATCCTACTCAGTTCCTACTCAAAGTGTCCTGCGTCACTCAACATCGTTTGGGACGTGGCTGCGGCCTCGGGGTTCGGGGGCGGTGGGGTTGGGCTCCTGCCGGCCGCACAGCTCGGGTTAATATTCACTTGGTGGTGTGATGGAGTGTGATGGAGTAAACAGGGGGGGGAGGAAGAGCCGGGCTCGAGGTGCAAATCATGAGGACACAAGTCTCCTGTTTCGCTTCATTTTCCCTTTCTCTCTGGCCAGTTCAACTCTCTCCCTCTCTCTCTCTCCGCTTTCTTTACCAGGGCTGGGAAGGCAACACTTGGGACAGAAAAGGCATGCTATCAACGGACCTCATGGCAATGTTGAGCTGGCCTATATTCATAGGCATGGAGGAGGTTATTGCGACCGGGTGGGCAATATTCATGGACGCCGAGCCGGGGATGTTGACGGAGGAGATGTTGACGGGCCCGGTGATGGTGACTGGATGCTGGAGGCCCATTTGAGATGTGATGTTGACCGTGTTGGTGCTAATGTTCATCTGTGCAGCAATGGTGATGGGGTGGTTGTTGAGGTGGGAGAGGCCCCGGTTCATCGCCGAGGTGATGGGGGCAGAAATGGTCACAGATGTAGCTGAGGAAGAGTTGCAGACATTGTTGCCGTCTGGAAAAAACACAAGATAAGAGCATTTGATTTAAATTCTGCAGTAAGGATAAATAGATAAATACCATGCTACCTTATCCAACAGCAATCCCATGGAGTATAAACATTTGAATAGAACCAAAACATGGTATAGAAGCAACCAGGATTAGAAGAGGCTGGTGGGCTTTGATACGGAAGGCTCGACTAACAAAGTAAATACATCGAAGATGTTGTAAATAAAGGCTCAACAAAATAAAAGTGGTGGAAAAGGCAGCAAGAAAATAAGTGTAGTCGAGATATCTGTTTGTGGTTTGTTACGATGCAGGATATGACTGCTCCCAATAGGGAAACCAAAAACAGCCCCTGGTGGCTGGTGTAGGTTACAGCCCCCCTTCTGTCAGCAGATGGGTCATGGGGCAAAAAAATTCAAATAAATGTAGTATAGGCCAAATAACATTTTCCTAAGGCGTTTTTGGTTGTCATTTTGGGTAATTTGTTTCACACTGATGTTGAGTGTTCATTTTCTTGATAACTTTGTTTTTATTAAGTTATTTGGAGCTATAAATATGGGGGGGGGGGGACTTGCAATTGTTTTTCTGAGTGTTTTCCACAAAGTCTGCGGTCCGGGTCATTTCCTGGGCTGTGCAATATGTTGTCATTGTCGGCAGATGTGTACGTTTCATGTGAAACTGCAGGCAGGACAGTGCCCAAAGCAAGTGAGAAGAAGTGAAGACATGTTGTCCATCTTTGAATATACAGGCTTTAGTTAAGACAAGACATGCATTATTTTGGCAGGAAATGTCCAATGAGTGCATGTCTGACTGTCGTGATGCTAGTGGTGTTTATGGCGTACCTTTGTTACAGGAGTTAAAGTTGGTCTGTCCGTGAGTCTTCAAGTGGCTGGTGATGTAGGCTGCACTCAGCATCTTCCCGCAGATGGTGCAGGTGACCTTGCCTTCATGCCGGATCATGTGGGAACGGAGTCGGTCTTTGGTGGCGAAGGCAGAGGTACAGGCCTGCAGCCGCACAGCAGACGAGAGTCAGTGGGTTGAGATAAAACGAAAAAACAAATGATAATAAAAATAGCAGGGAGCTGAGGGTAATGACTCTTACCGTTACTTGACATTTAAACGGTCTTTCTGAGGAATGCACATGCTTCACGTGGCAGCTCAAGTGGTCTGGCCTAGATTCCAAAAACAAAACAAAGCCATGTTTAATCACAGTTGGACAGTGATGCAGTAAGCTGCAGTTGAGTCACACAACATCTTCTCGACAGTGTTTCCGCTTCTAAGGAGACTTCAAAGAAAAGAACAAGGAAAGAGCAAGTTTGTTGATTCAGATGCTTCATTTGTAATGACATTTTAATAGCGTTGGTCCTTGAACTGAAAAGAACATCATATTTTAAAAACAGTCATTGCCATCATCAATTGAAATATTAGGTTGTCTGCTGCAGATAACTTATTAATAAACATTTTGATTTAACCACTAACACTAAAATATGGGTTGTTGAAAAACTTGGATCAATCACTGACAATGAGCACCACATGTAAGCACATATGGAAAGTCTACTAAGATGTGCTGTGTAGAGGCTTTTTACACCTCACAAGTGCTGTATCTGCAGAAGCTTGCTGATGTGCTCTGTTTACTTTGATAATGAGGGGCTGGGCACACAGAAAAAAACCAAAATTCAGTCAATGGCAGTTAATTCTCCATGATCAATCGCGCGTGAGATAGTTTGACCTACTTTCAAAAACGCAACACACAGGGTTTTTTCCAACGGTGACAACTTTTTTCGACTATTAAGTTTTTTTTATTTGCTTTATCTTCTTTTCTAACATAACCCACATTACTTACCTACTTAGAGTTTGCAGTAAGCTTGATAGTTTCTGACTAAATGTCTCTCTGAGGATTAGGGGGAGATTATCCAGGCCACAATGTTAACTTAACTTCATTAACGACATGGGATGGGGGTTCGATTTGTTTTTCTGACAATGGTATACTTAAGTAAGAGTATATACAAAAACAGTGAGCAGTGAAGTGTATTGAACTGTTTGACGGTGACACCAACAACAACGACAAACAAACAAACATGCAGGGCCGATCATGCTGTGTTTATCTGATGTATAACTTAGAGAATTCACGGCTTTTCCCATCTTGCAGGAAAACCTCCCCCTTGATCTTAACAGCGAAACTGCAGCATTCGCAAATTCTTCTCGGCAGTGCTCCATCTTAGTTTGCATGTTAATTCTCGTGAAGCAGTGAGCTGAATCATGTTAGAAGTGCAATATTGGAGCTTGTAAGGGCTACAGCCCTGGCAGCTGCCCCCTCACCGGAAAGCTTCATGCTGATAGATTTTTTCTTAAATACAAATGAGAAGAGCCAAGTAGAATTTTCTCAGTCGGGCCGTGAACAGGAATCAAGGCTTTTTTTTTGTTGCCCTCCTGACAAGCAGTGTGGCAAACTCCAGACAGCGTCTACTTGGAGATCTGGCCGAGTGGCAGTGACTCAGTGCACTGTTATTCAGTCCCCATTCTCACTTTCCAGTATGCTGATGAATCCCTGCCCCACGTCACTGTGATGGAGGCATGCCCGAAAGTGCCCTACACAGCACGGTGCTAGGGTTACAGCTTGGCCAGGGCACACTGTTGAAGTTGTGTTGCTGTACATCAACTCTTACGCTGTAATCGATAGTCCTTGCTCACTTGTTGCTGATTTACATAAACAAGAACTTTCAGCTCACTGGAGGACAAGTAGATGTTTGCTGTGTTGATAAATCTAAAAACACAAAAAAAACGCTGAGCCATCCTTCGGACAAAATACTTAGTGGCTACATAGTAAGTGTTGTTGACCTGACCTTTACTGCGAGGTTCACTGAATTCCCGGGGGAACGGGTCTGTGACATGCTGGCGGGAACCACAAAGTGACAAGTGACGCCTACCCTCCCTTAATACCCTACTACCAGTGCTCTTCCTTGTGCGACAGTTAGAGCATGCGGTTGAAGTGGCGGGGGGTTCAGTGCAAGTACAAGTCTGAAATTACTTAGGACAACTATAAACAATTATAAAAAACACACAGACAATGGGACGCTATGTCGAGAGTAGATGGTCACTTTGCAGGAAATAATGCTGTGGGCGTGGACAACCAAACACCAATTACTTAATCATTGATATACAAGTTATGGGTCGCTATTTAGCAAAGGATTGGTAAACAACACCAAACATAAAAGGTGGTGATTTATGAATATATCGGGGGTTGATTTTAGCTTAGCGATCATGTCTTTCATTTTGAGATGATTCTCGAGTCCTAATCAAATGTGAAGAAAGTTGTACGTGTGTTACAATTATCACGCTGCTATTTTGAAATTCAATGCAAACAAGTCATCTCTCCTAATTCCTGGAATGCATAAACCTGAAACTGTCTCCATTCCAATATGAATACATTTGATCTTACGTGCACATTTCCTCTTTACGGTTGTTACTTAATGATTGAACGCATATGAGTTTCCAAAAGCAGTAAGTCAGAAATCTCTTTGGGGCATTTGCAGCTATCATTATGCATTGTCCCTGATGCTGCTCAGCCAATTGCCAAACTAACAGCTCCTCGGATACACAGACAGTGGAGCTGAACGCCACCTCCCTTTGTTCTGGAGTATAACATGCAGAGCTTCAAAGGCCGGGAAAACATCACATCCCAAACAAACCAGTGTCTAGTGCGATGACGACTTGATACCCAGCTGGACCCTGCTGGAGAAGACTGTTTTCGGGCCTGCCTCGACTCAAGGAGCAGGTTTACTGAAATAAGCTGTGTCAGTCTGGTCCAAGTGGGAGCAACTTATACCACTACCTTAAGAGCTACATGAGGAATGTGCAAAGACATTTGAAACGAGTAATGTAATCTCCCCATGAAATCTCCTGCCAGCAGTTAACAGCCAATCAATGCTCAGGGTTTGCCAGTGTGACGCCCTATGACAAGTGTGTCTGGTGGCATAGAGAAGAAAATAACTTAACATTAGAGATACTAAAGTGTGAAACATACAGTTTACAAACAATTCAAATATTGCCAAAAAGGTATTAAAAATAATTAAGTTTTGCAACAATATAAATACAACAGTGTCAGTCTTGATATTATTTGGCTGTTTAACCTTTAATTGAACAGTTACCTCAACCCTAAAAAAAAAAGATCCTTACCTGGAAAAGCCTTTCCCACACACAGAACATACGTAGGGCTTGTGGACTCCACCGTCATGAGAGCGGACATGGTAGGTCATTCGGTCTTTCCTCTTAAAGCGCTGCTGGCAGATGGGGCACTCAAAGGGCTTCTCGTCGGAATGGGACAGCTTGTGGCGATTCAGGTGGTACACATCACGAAAGGCTTTGCCACACATCTCACACCCGTGGTTTTTCTTGACGGGCTTGGCGGGTTTCTTGACGATGTTTTGCTGTGGCATGTTGCCCATCGCGGACGACGTCATGATACTCTGGCCTGAGGAAACCGAGGTGGTTGCTGTGGAGAGGAGGCCTGCTACCGTGGAGACGTAGGGCTGGTGCATGTTCTCCCGTGGCATGGATGAGATCATTGGTACCATGGTGGGCGGGGCATGGGCTGTCTTCTTTGGCCGGGACACCATTTTGATGCCAGTGTGGCTGGACTCGTGGCGTCGCAGGTGGTAGCTGTCACGGAAGGCCTTGTTGCAGTAGCCGCAGACAAATGGTGTTTTGCCTTTGTGTTCCTTCTTGATCACAGGCATCGGTGGCCGTGCACCTCCGCTGGCCACATTATCTTTGAGGAGATCCGCAGCACTGGTGGGGGGCTTGTGGTCAAGCTGGATAGGCAGGATAGGCTTCTGGTCTATTTGATCTGCTCCTGAATTGAGAAGCGGCAGCAGGTTGTTCTGGGCCATATGGTGCTGGTGCTGGTGATGGAGGGCCTCATTTGCCTGCTGTTGAAAATAAAACACAAATACAAAGATTGGGTTATGGTGAAATCATGATTAATTACAGGATGAGGTTTCAAGATCTATAAACTGAAGGGTTATCCTTTATTGTGGATGAACAGATGCTATAATCAGAAATACTTTATTGATCAAAAGGGGAAAAACATATATCATATAAAAATTACATTAATATTGGAGAGTGCAGCTGCAAAGCAACAGAACTGTGTCAAAACGCATAACTCTTCATGAGAATTGCCACAACAAATCAAGTGTTGCTGATAGCTGCATCACCACTACTGGGAGTTTGTCAGGAGTTAACTAGGACATGAATACAACGAGGGTTAGATACTTCAGATTTTACAGAATACACGATGAGCGCCAGATCTGTCAGTAAAGAGGTTGATGCAGCATGCCAGTAATGCTAAAGAATCCAGATATACTGGATGAAAAATGACCCTGTGGCCATGCCTGTAATATGGTCTACAGAGAACACTTTAACTTCCAAGAAGGCTCTAAAGAGCAGGCCATTAGCTTCGTGACAGAAATCAGTTAGGGGATATGTTGGAAGTTAGATTATGAGTCAGTGTTGGAGTGAATAATGCACACATGTAGACAATCAACAGTGAGCACAGTGGCGAAACTGCTCACTGGCTATTTGGCCATCTACATTGTGAAATTGTGGTTTTGTCTGCTGCTAATCGTTGCCAACTGCCATGACAGAAATGGATAAAGGGACCAGGTGCAATTAGCAGCAGCAGCAGCAGCACAAACAACTGTTTTTTAAGTTGGATTTCACTCATATAGTTTATCAGACACTATTTGTATCACTTGCCAAAGCCCTGACCTAAAATAAGATCACTTGATCCAAGGGAGACTGCTAAAACCAACAGGCAGCTCCTAAAAAAAGGATTTACTAAAAATGATTCAGTGAATTTTGTGTGGGCAACAACCACAGAAGGCCGGCCAAAGGCAGAGCATTTAAATAACATTCTTACCTAACCATTAATAGCCTGGGTATTTTTAAGGTTAATGTCCAATAAACAAAACAGCACAAATGTATTACAGAGATAAGATAATCCCGATAACCATGTACTCAACACCGATACAGTTCAACTTCAACCAATCCTGTTGCTGCTTTCAAATTATCACTTTTATTGTCAGTCTGCCGCAAGCAACTTATATCGGTATTGTTTTTCAGCTTAGGGTGGTTATGTTCAAACCAGGGTTCTGCCTTCCATCCAAATTTTGACATGAACACAGCTCACATCAGTATTTAATGAGTCACCCCCCAGTGAGTTGCCATAGATTTCGTGTTGACCCAGTAACTATTCTGCCTGCATAGACAGAAATGAACAGAGAAGCCAAACACAGAGTAGCAAATGGATGGATGCTAATGGTTATTCATTGATTCCTTTTAGTTCAAATTTCTCTGTCGTGCTATTGTTATATTGTGTTTACTTAAGACAGCAGTTAGTGTCAATATCATACCTGTATAAACATTTTATTATAATAAACGGACACATTCACAACTGGTTTGTCAACCACCAGCAAGAAAGGGCAAGGTGAAATACTTGACCTTTCCCTTTAGAGGTTCAATCATCCATCGAAGGACAGCCAAGAAAGAACTTGCAAAGGAGGAGGCAGGGGATAGAAAAGAAAAATGAACCGCACAATGTCCTCCTTATGTCATCTAGCCTATTGTGAAAGACACAAATCTGAGCAGTGATGCACTTGGGCCTCAGCAGGGGATCTTTGTATGCTCATCTTCATTGATTTGGCTCATCTATTCATGAGACAGGGACATTGTTTATCCACACACTGCGCGGCGAAACTAGCCACCGTTCCCTTGTACGCAATGGGACCTGGGAACTCGTGGGGAATGCCACCAAGCCCACCCATCCATTTGTCCGAGCACCTGCTCACACTTGCCACCTTCGAGGATTAGCCACCATCATGCCAGTGCTAACCCTTCCACTGGCACACCGGGGGTGGGGTGGAGTGGGGGGCTTTATGTTTGGGTGGGGGTGGGGGGGTTACCAGCCGGGAACCCCCTTTGTGAAGCTTGTGAACAGCAGACAGAGTCGCTGCAGACGGCCTGGGCTCTATACAGAGGTGCAGGGCCTGTAAGCTGCTGTGCTTTCATGCAGCTCTGACCATTTTGACACAAATGTGCTCTGACAACTGGGACTGCTCCCTCATAAATAACATCAAAATGGAGGGAGGGTCCTGATGGCTCCGCGGGGCCACTGTAGACTGAGCTCATGGTTCGATTTAGATTATGCATTGTTTCTTCGATTGCGTCTCTAGAGTTACATTAAAAGGGGAAGGAACAAAAACTTAAAATATTGAATACAAATATTTTTTTCTGGTACGCGTCAAGTCTAAGTTTTAATGTTTTTATTAGTTCTGAAATCTTGACACGTAGTTGCAAAACATCTCTTTTGCACTGTTATTCATCTTTCTGGGTGTTTTCATGGCATGTGAAGGTAAATGGAGACTGCAGGGATTCAGTGACCTGTTTGTTGCTGTCGGTTACAATTTGGGTGTTTTAGATTCTGCGAGGAGTTAGAAAATGTTTCAAAGTTTGCTTTGATGAACCAATTCCTTCACCTGGATTTGTACAGCAGCTTGTGAGAGATCAGCATCAGCCTTTCTTAAACTAATCATCCATTCCAAAAATGCTAAAAAACTTAACTGAATAAAGCCAAAACCTCCAACCAGCTTTGTCCTACAAATAGCTGGAAGGTAAGAGCTAACTTTATCTCAACTTATTTTAACTGTTATGAAATAGTAAGCCATCTCATATAAAGGACAAGTCTGACGAAGGATACATATGGCAAGATGAGTATGTTATTTTTGGCATAACAGCTACTATGAAGTTGATCATCTTGGGAGTTCAACACCAAATCCCCTATGTCACAAAAGATACTCTAGGAAATATTGAGTCAAATAAATAACTTTTTAATAGTTAACTGAAAAAGTCACCCTATGCCTTTATAACCACTGCAGTTACAAAGAGGGATGAGAACATGAGGTAAGATGTATTTGTAACAGTCATGTAAAACACTCATCTCCAGGGTCGCTCATAATTTTAATGCATGCTGTAATATCACACTTTTTTAAATTCACTTTTATTTTCTGAAATGCATTATTACCAAAATGCTGCAACCCACCAAACCTATATCATAGACATTTTGGTTTGTTAAATCAGGCAAAGCACACATGTAACTGATAACAATAAAACATAAAGTCCAGGTAGATAAACTGGTTCAGGGCTCTGGTATTGTGCATTCTGGCCAGCCGCTAGATGTTTTTGAGCCCCTATTAAGACAATGTATTTCATCCCAGCCTTGCATGCTATGACAAACCAGTATCCAGTACAATACATGAAACTGATGAAATGTTTCTCACTGAGTGTGTTAAGCCACAATTTTAAATAGGATATAAATTATTGTTAAGAATTATCAAAGCTACATAATGGGGGGGATTATGCTAATGAGTGGCAAAAGACAAGGGAAAAAGACTGGGACTGAAATCTTAGGTTTATGATTGAAGCTAAAACTCCATTGATCAATTTATTTACACGTAGAGTAAATCAGAAACAAATCAATTGCGAAAAAGTAACTGGTTTGTGAACAGTTGAAAATAGCAGGCTTTAGGCTTCTAGATTTAATGGCTATGAATATATAATCTAGTTAATATAATGTCAGACAACAACTTAATGACTTTATTGTATGACTGTGCAGTCCAGGCCATAATAAAAAAAACATGAATCACAATAGGGGCTCAACTGTAGCCTGATGAATACTGCATGTATCATTTACTGAACATATATATTAATAAGAGATACACCCGTACGTAGGGTGATATTCAAGCTCATTTACAAACAATAAAAAGATATTAAAACACCTGACAAGGCATTTTATCAAGAATACGTTATTCAATTTGGATAAAATACCTTTTGACAAAAGGTAACACGGCAGAAACCTACCCTGCTTCAAAGCAACTGACAATGGCTGAATGAAAATGTTGCTCTCCAAATGATTATTGGACACACAGTTTTACATAGTAACAGTGCGAGGTATGCGATCCATGCAGCAGGGCCTCTGGCAAGACGCCAAGCACCCGCCTAACAAGCCACAGAGTCCATCTGCCTTTTTCATCAGGAAGAAACGGTGCTCAGAGATGTGAGCATCAATCTCTGACAGCAGAGCAAAAGTACCCATGTGCCACAAAAAAAGGCAGATGCACCCTTTTAAAGCTCGGACGTGTAACTCTTTCTACAGCATCCCATGGTGCACCATTCATGTTCTTCTTAGCCAATAATTGCATTACACCAAAGCAGGGAGCACATTCATTTGTGGGTTTTATCTGCACTTTAATATGTTTCAGGATCGATAAAGCAGGTGCAGAAGATGGTTAGAGATCCAAATTAGACCCTTCATTTTAAAGAGGGCACATATTCACCAAAACTATCATAAAGGCCGGCTGCCAACAAGACATCTGCACCTGACTCTCTTAGTTTGATACAGTCAACTCAATATAAAAATATTAAATTGAACACCAACTCTGCTGTTCTTTTTGGGGACGTAGACTGCGACTGGGTGCAGTATTATAAAAAAGGTATTATGTGACTAGAACTGCAAAGCTCATTGAGGAAGTTTAGTTCCCGTGAGGCGTTTGTAGCAAATGAAATAATAATCCACAAAAAAAATGTGATTTACGACTTGGTAATGCACCTGCGACTGCTAAATGTCGATTTTTTTTTTTATTTTAGGGATACGTTTCTATTCTAATTATAAGCTTGAGTAAACAACATGTGAAAAACATCAGTGGAATCCGCGGGAAAACCCTCCATCATTTAAAATATAGCCTTTCCGTTTAATATCCGGGGTCTTCGGTCTCCCATGGTTACACTGGGCTTAATTCTGCCATGCTACGAAAGGCCATGGGAATAAGATGTTTCATTCATGTCTGGAACAATAGCCTTCCATCTTTACACCAACAGTTAACCGTGTCAGATCAGGCCATCGCTCCCAACCGCTGCACCCACTTTACTCACTGGGATATAGATTCATATATATATTTATATAATTGCGTAATGTCGTTGCTAATTTCTAATCAAGCTTCTCGTGTTAGCTTCGTAGTTCGCGTTCCTTTCCGCCGCGGTAACCGGAATAAATAGAGTTAATGAAAACCGAGCTGTGCTAACAAGTCGGGGAACGATGTTTTTTTTTTTATTGTTGTTGTTGTTGCCGATGATTGCAAGCAGCCTCGCCCGAATTAAGCTAAATGAGCTAGCGAGTTTTGATGAGGGCAGCCGAAACACCGTTAGCCAACTTGGCTAGTCGCCGTGGACCTGGAGGAGGCGAGCGGAAAGTTCACCGCGGACTTGCGAGTCGTCGTCGGTAAATCTCAGCGTCTCAAAGCGCGTATTCAACATTTACCGACGCGATCCACTCGGAACCCGAACCCATCCGTGGGGTGCACCGCGTCTACCGGGAGAGCGATCGCCCGGGTCTCACTAACAAGAGTCCGACCGAAGCCTTCCTCGGCGGGGGAGAAAAAACAGCTCTCGCTTGGCTTTAACGGTGCAGCTGCAGCAGCGACGGCGGGTCCAGCTTTATCGCCACTTCCAGCGGACTCGCATGTTTTCCCTGGCTCCGACTTGGCCAACAAACTTCACAAACCCCCACATTCACCGCCGATATAGCTTGTGTTTCGGACAAAGAACCATGCACGCGATCGTCGTCTTTATCGAATAAACTGGTTCGGATGAATTGATTTTTTTGTTCTAGCGTCATTCCCGAGCCTCACAGCTGGAAGCCTGGATTCATATGCCATTGTTTTGCTCGGGGGTGACTTGCTCCTGGCTTTACTCGTTTTAAAAACTGCTTTTGCCGCCAACGCGCAAAACCCCGACGCGAGTGAAAGGTTGCTCGGCGAGCCGCCCCGGTTTCCCCCCCGCCCGGATGAGAGTGGACTTACTTGGAAAAGAAACGTACTCCAGCTCGGCTCCATTTCCACACTTACTAATTCTGTAGGAAACCTGGTAGAAGCCTACAACAAAGCAACCAAACATGGCAGCTGAAACAACTTCCGGTTACCTCGAGGGCCGAACCACTACGCGCACCAGTCAGGGGGGGCGGGTTTAAATGTAGTTTGTTGTGATGAAAGCTTGTTTTATCTAGGCTGCTTTTAAAACATTAGTGTGTAAAGTAACGTTTTTAGGATTAAAATGAATTACACGTTATTGTTTGATGTTATGTGGATGATTGTGCTGCAATCACGAAACGGCTTTAATTTGGTTCGATTTGTCAAACACCCCCACACTGTGTTATCGCCGATTCCGCGAGGGGCATTTGTTATAGTGGCCTACTGACGCATGTGGTGCGTTTATGACTGTTTCAGTAACACTCATCTTTCTTCTGAATGAGAAAATGAAACCGGGAAGTTGTTTGTTTTCCTTTCAAAACACAAAGATGTTATCTTATTCCTGTGATGTGACATGTTTCAGTTTAAACGGAGCAAGAAAGGATCCGCGTGTTCAATTTCATTCATGGGCTGTGAATGAATGAATACGCCAGAGCTCGTAAATTACGCGGATTGGCTGCAGTGCACTTAAAAATATCCAACATTGCACCAGAACAACACTTGCGTCATATAAAAAACAGTATTGTATATCAATAAAAACACATGTTCTATTTAAAAAATAAAAAAGTAAATATGATGAATGAGTCTCTCCCCATTGTTTTTCATTTAAAAATAAAGCCCATGAAATTGTTTCTACTCTATTTGTGTATGTTCATTATCCCTCACACTTCATTGTTGACACATTGAGGTTACTTATTTCTTAAAAATATTAATTAATTAATTTTCTTCTCAGGAGATAGGAAGGGATGCGGCTCAACATTACGCAAACCATATCCTGTCAGAATAATTGTTCTACATGTGGGTTTGTTTATTACTAATCTCACGAGTACACGCATTGTTGTCCTTCACTGTGGTTAACCAAATCTTTCAGTTTGACAAATGATCAACTAACATGTAAGGGAGTCAACCCTGAGAACGAATAGCAACTGACACACACAGGAAACACACACATCTGCATTGTGTTATCCTGATGTTTCGCATCTGTCTCAAAGGTCTTTCGCAAATGAGCGTTTAAAGAAACTATGACGGCATTTTCTCATGGACATCAATACATAACCACCGTCTATGTGACAAGCCTTTCAGAACGCAGGCAGACAGTACCGGGAATACAATATGATGATGTGTGGTCAAGTGACACTTTCAATTCTGTGGACAGCTGAGACCGAAAAGTACACAAGTACAGAGGCTCTGGAGTTACAAGAACAATGGGTGATGCCAGATGACCTTCATGAGTACCAAAGCTCAGATAACAGACACACACAAATGTTTCATTGTCATGTCATTGAAACATCTTTCATTCACACTTGGGGACGCCTGAATACTGCAGCTTCATACAGATAACTTCCCTTTTCTTATCTCCTATAATTTGAAATGATAGTCTATGAGATTGCAACATTTAGTTTAAGGCAGCACAAGACCTGAGGTCACCAAAGCAACCCGGCCTTTGGCAGCAACAGATAATGTGCACATTGCACACTTAGACAAGCATGTCACTATTTGTCGTTATTTATTTTGCATTATGACTATTGGACCGCTGTATCAGCCAAATATAACATCGTTATTCCAATGACAACCTTGTAGCATTTTTCTCCGATATAGCACCAATTAATGATAAAGGGATTTCTTATCCCTGTTTCTCAAATCAAGTGGAGCATAGCCCTCAGCTAAAGAAAGAGGTTTCTCTCCAGCCCTCACATATAACTATCCCTAATGTGCAGAGCCACCAGGGGAGAGTTTACCTCCACAAAAGGAGATTCTATTTTAATCCCTGTCTGTGTGTTGATTGTTTTTAAAAGTGTGTTTGTTTGTGAGCTACATGACTCAGAACCTACTGGATGGATGAGCACAAAACCTGGTGGAAGGATGCGGCATGTGTCATTAAAGAACCTGTTACATTTGTGGTGCAAATCCAGATCTGGGGGTGGATCAACGGATTTCCTTTCACTTTGTTTAACATCAGGATATAAAGCATTTTTCAAAATTGTCCTTGTTTTTCTCATGGGTCGTAATAAAAGAAATTAAATAATCAGGCATGTTTAAGGAAACTGCTATTTACAAGTGTGTGAATTTGTATCAACAAACAAACCTACAGATCAAGTGAATTTAGTGGTTCCATTGAAACTTTCTTTTTTAGTTTTCCAAAGAGGAATTTCCAGCTTTTGCCTCATTGTTTCAGAATGTCTTTCACTGAATTGTAAAACTTCATTACAATAGAGGAAAATTGATTTACAGTGCTGCAGGGGTTCTTCACATTATAATTTGAAGGTCATTAAAGAGCCTCCATTAAGACAAACGTATGAAAAAACCTTCTGGGAACTCGAAACCGTGTATTTCAGCTCCGAAATCAAAGTGAAAACAGATCCACGCATGTGCCAGTATATTGTCCCCACTCTTTCCAGTAGCTTCCCTGAACCCTCTGCTCGTCCGTGAATGGCTGTTCAGGGAAGGTGCCCCCATTGTGCATTTCAATCTTTGTCCCACTGTACATTGAAAGCCTTTATTCACATACAGTGCAATGAACGTTTCAGTTAGAGTTAGGGAATATGTGTGGTCAGCCCATTCTGCTCTCTCTCATCCAGCTCACAAGATACAACAACATTCGGCAATGAGCTCCACTTGAAAATACAGCTATGCAGATTGCTTCCTCTGATAATTTTCCAGCTTCGGATAAGGAAGACGCAGACTCTCCAAAGGTAAACACCTCCGGGAAAGAACAAACATTGTAGAGCTGATAATGTTTTTGGCTCGTTTATCTTTTAAAATGTATTTTTCTGGTTAATTTCAAAATGAAACGTTGAATTAAGTTAGTTAATGGGTAATATGAGAATGTTTTTATATACTCGTGTTTTTTTTAGCCTTTCTTTACTGAAACAAACAGCTTACTACGGATTTTATAATATTATGACCGTATCAATTCTAGATTGCTAGATTGTGACATACGAACAAGAGTTGATGACACACTGAGAAAGCTATTTTATGGTCTTTACGGTTGTTACGAAAGCTCTCCATGGCAATATTTAAATTCAGATAATATGTGAACGTCACACATTGGCAGATACATCTGGTTTCATGCACCTGCTTCCTGCTGGGTCAAATTTCGGCACCTTTCTGAGGAGCACGGGGTGTATTAGTAACCTCTACACTTTGAACATAGATGAGGTATTGATCAATGAAAAGAAACATGACTGACGAGTGTAACTAATGTATTGACTGTCGTGTTTCCACAGAAATGGGAGACTGGTCCATTCTTGGCCGCTTCCTAACAGAGGTTCAAAACCACTCCACAGTCATTGGTAAGATTTGGCTGACCATGCTGCTCATCTTCCGCATCCTGCTCGTGGCCCTGGTGGGCGACGCCGTCTACAGCGACGAGCAGTCCAAGTTCACCTGCAACACCCTCCAGCCCGGGTGCAACAACGTGTGCTACGACACCTTCGCTCCGGTCTCCCACTTGCGATTCTGGGTCTTTCAGATCGTCCTCGTATCCACGCCCTCGATTTTCTACATTGTCTACGTCTTGCAAAAAATCACCAAGAATGAAAAGGTGGAGGTGAAGAAGATCGAAGTGGTGTCCAGGTCCTCACCTGCCCTCGAGAGGGGCAGACATGTGGAGGCAGGTAAGGAGGGCGGCGGCCATTACAGCCCAAATGAGGCCTGGAGCTCTGGGAAGGGCGAGTGTGAGGAGAAGGGTCAGCTGGAGGAGGAAATGAAGGAAGTAGGGAAGGACCCGACCCAGCTCTCCAGCCAAGTGCTGCTCATCTACATCATCCATGTGCTGCTGCGCTCCATCATGGAGATAATCTTCCTCATTGGGCAGTATTACCTCTTTGGATTCGAGGTCCCGCACCTTTTCCGCTGTGAAACCTACCCCTGCCCGAACCGAACTGACTGCTTCGTGTCTCGAGCCACGGAGAAAACCATCTTTCTCAACTTCATGTTCAGTGTCAGCCTCGGTTGCTTCATCTTGAACATTGTGGAGCTGCATTATCTGGGCTGGATCTACATCTTCCGGGTGCTCTTCTCCGCCTGCTGCACGTGCTGCGACACCAACAGGGACCCCATGCAGGTGGAGCTGTACTCCGACCACAACCCACTGCTGCTGGAGCTCAAGCACTCCTTGCGAGGCCGGGTCGTCCTGCAGACCTCACCCGCCACGTCGTGCGACAAGACCGGCGGCGTCCCCAACCAGGGCCCGGCCATCTCCTTCGAGACGGACTCTACGCTGGAGTGCACGTCGAAGAGAAACGTCGATGAGAAGGAGCGCGCCAAAACTAGACAGCACAATATGGCGAAGATGGGAAGAGGCAAGAAGTCCTGGCTGTGAAGCTCCAGTTTTCTTTTGTGTTTTACTGTAGATATATTTTCTTTCCATCTTTGACTGCATTTGTGTTGATTTAAACGGAAATCTTTTCAAGCTGCATCACGTAGAATCGGCTTAAGGGGTGAAAATGAGAGGTTCTGGGATCAGCCATCAAATTTCAGTAGGACAGTTTCAGTGTGTTTATTTCCTCAAAAGATATCACATGTGTAAGTGTATTTAGCTTTACTAGGCTTTTAGGGGTTTGGAGGTGTTGCAATTTCCTCTATATTCACTGTATTGGGAAGAAACTGTGTAAAAAATGTTTTGCAGCATTTCTTGAAAGCTTTTCTATAAATATAGTCAAACCAATGTACAGTATTGCTTTGATTTATTCATACTTCCCTCTGCTACACCAACACTATCATTACTGACAAAACACAGTCCGTATTCAAAGAGGCAGATGCTGCGTTTAGGCACCAGTACCTTAGTGGGCCTGTTAAGCAGCAAAGCGTAAGGACTCTGATGTGGTTCGGTCTCCATGTTGTGTGTGATTCTCATTGTTTTGTTTTTCCTAATTGTGCTACAGGAGGCCAAATTTAATCAAAGTCAGTGGAGTGTAACTTGCAACATGTCCAGATTTTGCCTGTCACGGTCAGACGTACTGGAAAAAACCTCCTGCTGGGAGTTATATCACATTGTAAACCAAATCAATAGGATATGCTTATGTTTGATAATTTGGATAATTACATGTGTCTGATGCAACATGGAAGGAACAAATTGGGGCAACTAGAATCACACTAACAAACCAGAAAAACAATTATAAAGAAAAGTCAAGCAAAGAAACCTACACAATCGATTCAGTAAAATGAAATATAACACATGAAAATAAAACCTTTGCAGGTTAAGTATAATTTAACTGTAACTGCATCCTATGTTCTATGTCAAAACACCAGGAGGGGTCACTGCTGTCCAGTTTACACTGATGCTGCATTCAAGTACCATTGGAACAATTCATATTTAAAAACCCACAAAATAATGCATATTGAATTTATCCACACATCATATGTACAGACCGATTAAAACTTAATTTTTGAGAATAGAGACATTTTGTGAAACACTGAAAAAAGAGTTTAAAACCTTCTCAAGCGTTAGTATAAACACATGTTATAAACTTTATTCATGTTTAGTATTTATGTTGTTAAAGTAATGAGAGTATGCGTGTTTAATTGTTGGGCAATTCACTTTAATTTAATTTTTTAAACAAAGGCGAGATTGATTGCATTCGCTGCTGGTCGGGTGTGGTAAATCGGAGCTCACAATGAGCCCTCGAACGCATCACAAGTACCTTTCCTCGCACCTCCTGTCAATTCTGAGGGAAGAAAATGCAGCAAACTTCTGGAAAGACAACAACACAGTCATTGCAGGTAAGTCCCCGTCACATCTGCTCACAGTGTTTACCCTGAATGTTTTCATACGAAGGACATGTTTACTGTCTGTGCTGTTGTTCCCTGAGGTGCTGGAGAATGAGGGCAAAGCAGCTTAAAGCCAGAGCTTTATGGTCAAGCTGTGGGTTAGTAGCACACAGAACGTAGCTGTGCTGTGAGGTGACTTCACTGAAGCCGAAAGACAAGGTGGTTTCAACGCTTTCCTGCAGAAAAACAAGTTACCAGGAGAATATGCATGGGACGGGAAGTGAGTGTAATTTGCTTTCGGCTGTTTTCATTGCCTCTGTCAACTCAGGACACGTGACCAAGTGTGGATTAAGTGCGAATTGATGGCTTTTCAACAACAAAGCAGGGTTAATATGGCTGTGGGTGTTCAGTGGAGAATGTCATGCACCGGTGTTGAGATGTGGCAGGTGCACGAGCGATGCTGAACGTGTGACAGCAGAGCAGGTGGGGTCAGAGCTCCTCCAGTCCGCAGGGCAACTTCACACGTGTCAGTGTAAAGGACCAAGTGGACCCAATCCAAATCAAGTATGTAGTATTCATGGTTTTAGGCTATTCATTTTATAATGCATCGATAGGTGTTGTCAATTCCCTGACACACTGCTGACAAAGTAGTGTCCCTCTGATTTCAATTGACTTTGCTTGAGAAAATACAGATTAAGAAAATCTACATTCTAGAAAAAGAACCATGAGCTGTTGTCATGCATTTTACTATTTAAGAGCTTCCCAAACTTCTTGAGACTTGAGCCCCCTCTAGAGATTTAACAAAACCTCCGAGGCCTACAGCTGGCTTTGCACATCAGCAGGAACATAGCACAAAATTAAAGGGAGATCAATGCTCTGTTATGTAATTGTGCAGTAAGAATACTGTAATAATCATCATAAATAATCATCTCAATACTGATTAAAACAACCGTGATTACCATATCAACCATAATCATGCAATTTTCTGTTCACAAATGCCCAAATGAAATAAGAAAAAAAACTTATAAGAATTTATGAGAATCATACTCAAATATATTTGTAATCCCAGAGCAAAGAATATATATTGTGATGAATTTACTCAATGTAAACATTTTATAGCTCATCCCTTTGCAACCACTTTTTAAAACACCATTATTTAATAGTTTTTTTGCAACCGCAACATCTAGGAAGAATGTTGAATGTACATTTCAGCAGCTAGGGATATTATTATTTTAGTGTAAACATTTGCTAATGATGTGTCATGGCTTCCTTATCCTGTAATGGAGTGTATTTTACATAGTGCTTTTCCAGTCTTATTTACCACTCAAAGCAGATGTATTAATTTGTCAGAGGAACAAGACTGATGCTTGATATCTTAAGATGATTATCATTAAAGTGCACAATAATCAAAAATAAGTCAATAATAATTTCAATTAAAAAAAAATCAAATAGCATCAAGTTCATATTTTACCATCGGTCAGTTATTATGATACCTGTCCAGGTAACAAATTCAGGTCACATCTGTGATCAGCTGAAGCCAGAACTCCGCAGTTGTTCCTGACAACTACTAAACGAATCAACATTTACACAGACTAATGAGGGGTGACAATCTGAGCCCAGCGGCGGCGCATCTGAAATATTGATTATTGGTTGTTGTGACAGCGCTTAATAACAGCTGGAGCAAAATGACCCTCACACCTAATTCCTCACAAACTACTTGAGCTCCAAATATTGATTTAATGCATAAAAAGTTCAAGAGAGGCTCTCGAGTGTTTAATGAGCTGCAATCAGTTCACTGGTGCTCGTCGTATTAAGCACCCTGAGGGAAAAATCATGGTTCACAAGATGGATATTAATTGTTAGGGTAGGCGAAGCAGGGGCAGAGTTGGTTAAGTGAAACGTAAATGTCTGAAAAACATTGCAAGCTGAAGAAATGATGGTCAAGCAGCAAAGAAAGACCTGTAAGTGCAGGCCTCACACCCTGGGGAAAGACGTGAAGCGGGGGAAAATGGAATTGAATTAAATCAAACTGTTCAGACCAAAAACAACCACATTCCCGACACTATACCTCTCTGAGGGCAAAAGAATAAGGAGTAATTCAGGGAAGGGACAAGAGAGGATGAGAAAAATGCTCATCAGAAAAGAAGTGAGGTTTAATGAGATGCTCTAGGTGGGGATCGAGACAATGGAGTCGTTGTAGGATCACAAAGCAGAAGTTTACGTTGCTGAACTTCAGCTGAGGTCCTGGAAAGGAGTCCACAAGTGTTAGAGCAAAACAAAGTGCCCTTCGGGTGAAGATCCACCCACCTCAAAGAAAAAACAGAGTCAGGAGGAGAAGATCAGACAGTTCACAAGAACACAGAGCAGCTAGCAACATATGGACGGAATGAAAGCTTTGCAATATGAGAAGAGGGAGTTGATTCAACCATCGTCAAGCTGAATTTAGGAAATATGGCTTCTCTGCAACTCCTAACCGTTAGTGTGTGGAGGTTAAGGAGGTCAAGAAGGAGGAGGTGGATGAGGAGGAGATGGAGGAATTGAACCAGGAGCTGTGGACAACCAACTGAAGAGGCCTTCACTTCGGAAGAGGTTCATCAACCCCTCCTCTTGTGGCTCCCGCTGCATCGAATCAGATCGAGCTGAGCCTGAATCCCAGTTAGGAATTTATTAGCAACACCAAGCTGAAACTAATGCAGCACTAATCCAACAATCCCGCAGTAAATCCTCATTCATGAAGGTTATAATGTGCAGTTAATATTGAATTTGTTTTAGAGAAGTGCTGACGCAGCTTTGTTTATACCAACAGAGTGAATTGTCTGTTATAGTTGCTAATGTTATGTAGAAAAAGGCAATTTCCTAACACACGCAGATCCCAGGAGACTTAGGCCTTTGGTCCACACTAATGTGAATACTTAAAAAAAGAAAATCTATCCACCTCCATCTGATCCTTGTATTTCCACATGAGAACAGGAATTTTATTTTATGTTGTCAAGGCCTTAAACCCACAGTTCAAAGTTCAAATTGAACACTTCTTCACTCTAACTACAGTACATCCAGGTTCAGAGTTCAGAGTGGAAATAAAAGAGTTACTGCATGTATACTTGGAGATTTGAGTTAAAGACACCTCATTTTGACACCAACTATTTGTCAACTCAGAGTTAAATATGAGTTTTGACTCAATCCAGAGTATAATTAACTCTACACCGAAAATATAACTCTTATGAATTTGTTGTGCATGGTAAAATCTCCACGTATGTTTCTTCCACGTTCCCTCGGTGTGTGAAGGTCAGTGGAGTTTCACACTGTCGATTGGGCTTGTTATGTTGTCGTTGTTGCAGACCCTCGTCGCTTGAAGTTCAGTCTCTTTTAAATAATTTGACAATAGTAAATTCATCAGTGTCCAAAACTACAAGAGAGCTATTTGATGGCTGCTTGGAGTTGCAACTTTGGCAACAGGTTAATCTTTGATGATTATGAAAATACCCCCCATACAAAAAAAACTGATAAGGAGACTTCCCCACATCACTATGAGGAAACGTCAACTTTAAAAGAAACAAAGACGGCACAGATTCACCCTGACGTGCTCACAGTATCACAAGAGTCTGGCCACGTCTATGACAAATCTCAAATACAGTGTGCACGGTGCATCACCCATACAGACACATATTATTATAAGACACCACACCGTAGATAATGACCACAGTATGTGCATGCTGTATACTTTGGTGATTCTAACTGGTTGTGAGTTCAGACAACAACCACCACCTAAATCACTGAGCTGCTGATCGAGATCTCAGGCTGCTGGTTTCTTTTCCTGCTGCAGAGTTTTGCCAGAAATCTATGGTTGTGAGGACATTTATTCCAGTCCTCACAACTTGAATGGGCTTTTTGAAAGTTAAGACTTGGTTGTATAGGGTTATTAGGTTTGATTTAAATGTAACTCTCTGAGTGAGAGTCAGGGTTAGGGGCATGGGCATAAGAGGAGTAAGTGTAATAGTACTTTGAAAGGATTCTTTATAAAAACCATGATTCTTTATGAAAACCATGTTTGAGGCACCATGTTTGGGAAGAGCGTCGCCTAGGGGATAGAGCGGGTGCTCTGCAACAAGAAGGTTGCTGGTTCGAATCCCACTCTTTCCCTTCTGCATGCCTAAGTGTCCTTGGCAAGATACTGAACCCCTAAATGGCCCCTCATAAATGTTGAGTGTACTAAAAATGTAAGTCGCTTTGGACAAAAGCGTCAGCTAAATGACATGTAATGTAATGTAATGTTAATTTGGGGGAAATCTAAGTCCCGTTAAAGAACAGTGAAAAAAAGTAGGAATGAAAGCAAATAATAAAGTAGAAGCTGCTAAATGACACAGACCCAGATGGGGCAAAAGGGAAGTTATGGCTTAATTAATTTAACCAGATTTCCAAAGGGCCTCGTCTGACTGTTTCATTGAAAAATTTGAGCAAAGCCAGATTGAAGCCTTTTTAAAATTCACGAGAGATGGTTTGGAAAGAAGTGAAATATAAAGTTTTTTTAAATACGTATTTGGTTATATGAAATACTGTGTAATTTATTTACACAACCCAACAAACAGCACACAGATTAGGTGAGGGTAAGGGATTGGAAATTAGTAATAACTGTCCTCTTCTACAAAAATATGAATGTATGCTTGCTTGTGATACTGTGTGATATGGGAGTGAAGTATTTTGAAAAAGTTGTCAGTAGTTGAATAGTAGTTTATGGAATGTGTATCTCATATGGTGGCAAAAATGTATGAAGCTTGAAACAAGCAAAAATGAAGCTAATATACCATATATTCCATTTACTTGTCAGCTGAAATGTATCTGTCAACCTACTGCTTCCCAATACAGATGTGAGTAAAGATATAATGGCAAATAATCAGCTTGGTTGGTTTTCAGTTATTGTGAAATTAAATGTATTATTCTTTTTTTTAATCTCTTCTCTACAGATGACATCAGTGGACACCATCTGCTTTTCATGCTCCCTGGTGCTTTTGAAAAAACAATTCTCATAAAAGTTTACATAAAACTTCCCTTATTGCTCTAATCAAGTCAACCTGCTTTAAGACTCCAGAAAGCAAGCATGTTTAACCTAATTAAGAAAGACAAGGAGAAAGAGAAGGACTTGGGCAAGAAGGACAAGAAAGACAAGAAGGAAAAGAAGGAGCGCATGTCTCAGGCGGAGCTCAAGAGCCTGGAGGAGATGAGCATACGTCGAGGCTTTTTCCACCTCAATCGAGGGAGCTCTAAGAGGGACACGAGGAGCAAGCTGGAGATCTCTGGTCCCATCCCCATCAAGGTGGCCAGCAGCACAGAGCTCAGCCTGACGGACCTGGA
This sequence comes from Platichthys flesus, assembly GCF_949316205.1. Taxonomy (NCBI): domain Eukaryota; kingdom Metazoa; phylum Chordata; class Actinopteri; order Pleuronectiformes; family Pleuronectidae; genus Platichthys; species Platichthys flesus. The sequence continues at coordinate 15,197,330 of NC_084959.1, read as the reverse complement.
GGCTGAGTGCCTCCACAGCACACTGCAGGACGTGGGGCAAATGAGTGCAAGCGTCTCTGGTGAAGACGTTCAGGGAGATGAGCTGGAGCATCACCACGGCTCCGTGAAGGAGAGAGCGGCCAAGTTTGGGGAGTTGGCCAGGTTGAATTCAACGGCGGGCCAGAGGCAAATGTCTTTTTCCCAGAGGAGCAAAGAGGACAATGCTTTGGAGGCCTCTGGGTTGAATCGGAGTACATCATCTCTGAGGTCCCACCCCAGCACAAAAAGCATGGTTCAGATTCCCGAGATGGTGGAGAAGACCTTCCCGGGGGCTGACCTACAGTTGCCTGTGCTCGCTGCTCCGCCGATACCAGATCCACGAGAGCTCGAAATCCAGCGGCGCAACACGGGGGACTTCGGCTTCTCTTTGCGGAGGACCACCATGCTGGACAGGCACCCCGACGGAGGGGTGCGGCGGCACGTGGTGCACTTTGCCGAACCAGGCGCCGGGGCCAAGGATCGGGCCCTGGGCCTGGTGCCAGGAGACAGGCTGGTGGAGATAAACGGCACCAACGTGGAGAAGAAGAGCAGGGATGAGATTGTGGAGATGATCCGTCAGTCTGGAGAGTCGGTGCGGCTGAAGGTGCAGCCGATTCTGGAGCTGAGTGAGTTGAACCGCAGCTGGCTGAGGACAACTCAAGGCCTGCAGAAAGAGGTCTTGGACGTAAGTAGCACTGTTGAATCATTTTCAGTCCATCGGGTGGACAGATTGAAACTTAGAGAGACACATTCTACCTCTACTTGTTCTGTTTCTTCTATGTCATTGGGCCAGTTTTAAACCTGCCTGTTTGGAAATGGGCTGTTTCGTTGGCCTGTGGTGATGCTGGTTGTAGCTTTCTGTCTCTGTGGCAAATAAAGAGCAGCTATGGGACTCAGTCCACTGAACCCTGAAGCTGCTCCACCGCTGCTGCACAAAGAGCTGTTCATCTGTTTATTCAAAGTTGGGTGAAGCTCGCCTCATGATGCAGAAACCCAAACTGGAGAATCAGTAATCGCTGATCGACAGAGAGCTGCTACCTTTTAAAGTGTATTTATAGTGAATGTATTGCGTGTCCAAATCAAACCAAAGTCAACGCTGCACTACTTTGAATCCTGTGTGAAGGCGGTAAGATGAATGCTTGTCGAGATATACGTTCCACATACAGAAATAGATTTCTTGTAAATTAGTAAATCAATAATCTCATACTTAGAAGTGCCTACATTTTAAATGCTGCTGTTTTTAATGGATTCTTGGAAAAATTTCAGATTTTTTAAACTCCTTCTCCATAGCTGTATTGCTGATGAATAAGCATTACTGTATCTTTGTTATTTGGGTTTTTACACAGACGTGGGATTAGAATTTAAATGTGATCGCCTAAATCTTCTCTAAATGCCAGTATTTTGGTAACATTGGGGTTTTTCTTTCTTCTCTTTCACTCATACATTGTGCTTTTGTGTTTGCATGTATGGGGGAGCGTGTGTTTTGAAAAAGAGAATGTGTTCTGGGGTGTATATAATCCCCACCCCTCAACCCCCCGTCCTTTGACAGTAAACAAAGGGATGCTGGAGGAAACAATGGCCCAAACGCCCGCGCGGCTCACGGCCATATGGTCGTGTGAGACTGCGCTGCCTGCTCTTTCAGTTCTCTCCCGCTCGGATAATCAAGTGCAACAAGTAGAGGAGCATCACTCTGAAGTGTTTATTAGCCTGCACAACAAACACCTGTATTTCTTTATACAGTCTTTGTGGTAGCACAGGGGGGTGAAGTAAACGGTTATTTGAGGCATGAGTACAGTGTCATCACCGGGAAAAAAAATGTCCTCAACTCTGAGATGTAAGCTTAATTCTCTCATCAGACGATATATAATACTAGCTACATTTTAAGGATAGAATAAGAAGTGCAAAAAACCCATCAGTTTGAGTTTAAATGTGAATATGAATAGATATCTCTGAACCATGGATTTCAGAAAATGTCATGACCCAGTATTTTTGCCTATTTACACCCCCTTGTATAATTATGGTTTGTGTATATCATAATAATAACAATGTCTGGGGTTTACTTGTTGCTCGGTTTGATAAGTGAGATGTAAAAGCTGCACTGTGTGAGGCCTGTGAACTTGAGCCATCAGTGGAAAAGGAGATGCTCACATTACTGGTGTTACCAGCGTGATTCGGTGAGGCTCACTGGTCCTTTGTGTGCTTATATGGTTATCAGAAAACCCCTCATCCATTTTTGATGCTACCGATCACTGACAGACAAGAAATGAAGGAGGAAAGCTTTACATGTGTGGTTCTGTGTTATGTGTGCTGGAACAGGCCGTAAACAATGGATCCATCACAAAGGGTGCAATGCCCAGTTCACGGTAAAACCTCAGGTGTGAGCTTGTTGTATGATTCCTCCATCCAAACCTTTTGCCCATAAAACTGTAATTTAGAATTCCACTGAATGGTGGGAATGAACTGCGGCCAGGGACGCAGATCACTTGCTTTCCCAGAGGAGACCCTCGTCTCCCCATCCTACTCTGTCCTACATTCCCCTAACCTTGATCATCCTCATAAAACAGGCCATTTTGAAAAAGCTGAAAATGTGAGAGTGAGGCTGACCTAGAAGCTGCAGCACTATTTATAGGTGGTTATAATAAGGTCTGGATTCTAGATCTAGAGCTCCGCAACACAGTTGGACATCATGTGTGGTGCAAGATTAAGTATTTAGTTGAACTAAGCAATAACCGGACATGTGTTCAGAATACGTTTGCCTTAAGAGTGTCGCTGCCACTCTCATGCCTCTCCATGATCCAGCATGACGTTAGCTTAGCTTAACATAAAGATTACCTCTGTCCAAAGAAAAGCAAAATCCTTCTTTCAACACCACTAAATCTCACCAATGAATTAAACACTAATGTAACTAAACCTTTAAAAGTCACGGCTTTACAGGACTTTACGTGCTGCACTATTTCTTGGCCTTGGGCCATGACTTTATAGAGCACTTTGTCAACGCAAGAGATCTGTCTAATGGCTGTGAGTACAAAACAGTACATCAATACAAAGGAGTGTGTTACTGAACAAAAAGGTATTGATATCAGTTAAACACCTGCTCTCCATCTGCCTGTGGCTGTGTTTTTAATGGTATCTGATTACAGTACTGTCAGGTGCTTTGCTCTGAGGCTGTTAAGTAGGCCACCTCACTTTTACATGTGATTCTGTCTTGGTCGCATACAAAAGTAATTACCAATGTAAAGGTCTTTGGCCCTAAATGAATACATTGTCTAATATTTGATTATTTGCTATTCTAAGGGTCAGTTGTGGGGAATAAATTAGCTTAAATGTGCTGTTACATGCCATTTCTCTTTGTGGTATATATGAATACTTGAGCACCCTTTTTTCCACTGGTGGCTGCCATGTCCACAATGTAAAACAACTGAGATATTCTGACCCCTCCATTTAAGCATGACTTCAATTAAATGCCATATTTAGTTATATTTTTATATTTAATATAGAAATGTTTACAATCTTATATGCAAAGATTGTATAGCTCATCTCGTTTGGCTGAAGATGAATCCCCTAAGATTGCAGGACCACTTTTTTCATTTTGAAAACATCGTTTAACTACCATCAGCAAATATCCCAGGTCGTAGCCTCCAGGAGCGGATTTTCTTATTTCTACAAAAAGCAAAGAGCTTGAATTCTTCCATGGCAACCTCAAAGTAGTCAAATGTTCCATCTAGCCTCCCTGCATCACCCACAGGAGGAAGAGCGGGTCATCCAGGGTTGGCGGTTTGATCCCTATCTTTCTCATTCCATTGGCCTTAGTGTCTATTGGCATGATACTGAACCCAACATTGACACTCTGCCAGCAGTGTTAGAGCGATGATAGTCAACGTGCCGTACATAGATGCAGTGTCTGAATGTGTGCGAGTGGCAACACCGTGCTGTAAAGGGCATTGAGTGGTCATCAAGTTGTCATCAATACAGGCCATTTACTTGTCTCATACACTTCCTGTCTGTCTTCTGACCAAATGCAGTTTTATCAGTAAATTAGCAAATGCTGTAATCGCCTCCTCCCTCCAAGATGCCCAGTGAAATTACATCATCCTCATTTCCAGTGGGGTGACCCTACAGGAGCAGAGAGTATTAGCACAGGGGTGGATTAGAAAGAGGCGGGACCTCTGAGGATTAAGCGGCTTGGTTTCTGATAGCGGCTATGCCGGGATGTTATTTTTCCTTTTCTTCCATTCTGTACATGTATATTTCATCATTCAACACTCTGGCACATGACTTTTGTGAGCTCATGTAATGTTGTCGGCTGAAATGAGGACCTGTAAATATTTTGACAGTGTTTTTTTAAGGCAGGTCATACTTGACATTCCTGGGTGTGTCACTGATAGCATGTCAGCCAACAGGATGGGCTACTTTACCTGTGCATTGATACTAGTTTCATGATACGATATATATCTGTGTCGAATACACTTTATGCATATCATGCTGTTTTAAATACAGGATGCATTTTAGCTGTGTCCTTGGTGCTCAATGCCAGTTAATGTTAATATCAATGGGTTGTCAGTTTCTTCATTTACACATACAGTGTCACTCCTGCTGTCTGCACGTGTGGTTTTTGTTTGAGCTGGAGCTTGTCGTTGATTGTTAAATATTTTTCATTTAATTATTTTCTGCTTCCCTATAAACCACATGAGATGCAGGTGATCATGCACCTGTAAGAGTTTAAATTTTTTCTCCTTCTCCTGAGTCCTACTTTCAGAGGGAAGTTCTGATTTTCAGGCCCGTTTAATCTCACTGAATAAAATCTGGGTCACATCCTGGAATTTTGCAGAGGAAGGCAAAGGAGTGTGATCCCAGGATCATTTCATCCGCTCCCTGGTCCCACAGCATGGATCAGTTGTTTCGTGACCCTTCTTTTTTTGCGCATACACAGTTAAACATCCGAGATGTTGAGCGTCTCGGAATAAATGTTAGACTTTTATTCCAAGATTGAACAGATAAAAGATGATTTTAGAAAAGTAAATAGGAAATTATTAGCTGTGGTTTTAGGGAATCAATGAAACAACACTGCATTGTGTATTTTCTTAAAACTGCATATATCAAGCTCAAAATATGATATTAAACTCCTGTTTATAGTACACAACAATTCACAGTATGATTTATTAATGGAAGCATTTAACTGGGTCACTATAATCAGTGTTTATAATGTATAGAGTCCTTAATCATTGGTCTGCACTGTGTGGACCGACAGTCGACGTGATGATGTGTCCCAGTAACTGACTCCGGGGATTAGCAGACTGTGCTAGACAGATCAGCTTGGCCGTGTGTTTGGCTAGAGCTTGTTTAGTGTGTGTGTGCTCATATGTGACCTTGTGGGGTGAGCCTTATATCAGACTGTGGGATTTTATTTTTTGTTTAGGAAGACTCAATTTTTGCACATTTGAAGTAAAATTGAAGAAAAGTCTCGGGTGCCTTTTGGTTCTGATTAAAATCGTCCCACACACAAATAGCTGCTATCACTTTGTACACAAGAAGTGTTTGTTTAATAATTAAATCTATCAAGGAAGAGAGCGTCCCTCCCAGGATTCGATTAACTCGTCCGCTCCCAACAGGGCCTGTTGCTACTTTTATGTGTTTTCTTTGTGTGGCTCCTCCTTGGAGCAGTGAGCTGAATGCCTGTACCTAAAGATACCTCACAGTAACATGTGTTTATATCCAACTGGTTTTGCAGCAAGACAAACCATTTTGTTTCAATAGGGGAAATATTTAAAATTCTGTGAGTCTGGATGTAGCTGCAGGTTTAAATGAAATAAGTGTAGATTGCTGTATCTTGCACCACTGGTGGTGATATAAATGCTCATGTAATGGATTGCCATCAAACAATGCAACATTTTGAATTTAGGTCAGTAGAGGAAGTGTCTGTGAACTAGACGGATGAAATACATTGTTTAACAGCGCCATCTTGTGGTGTAAAAACTCATGGTGACGATCATAACGTCCACAAATATAAAAAAACACGGTGTGGCCTTAAGTCATATGTGTGGCCATAGGTCAAATACTGATATTTTTAATTAAAACGGTATCTTGTTTGATGTGCAGGTTAAAGAGTCATCTTCACACGGACACAGATTTCTCACTCATTATGGAGTTGAATGGAGGATGAAATAAGACTTTATCAACTCAGTCACCCCTTTGTTTATTTGTTTGTTTGTCTGATAGCTAGCAGGATTACACAGAAATAAATGGGCGGATTACAAGTAAACTCTGCGGTGGGATGATGTGTGGCTCTGGGAACAACCCGTACGATTTTGGTGCTGATCCGTATCAAGGGGCTTTTGTTAACACTGCGACATGTTGTTATTCAGCATTTTTATGGAAATATATTTTAGGGAATACAACAAATATTGTTGCTGAAAAACGACATAAATGTGTTGTGATAAGATCTGCATACACAGAGATGTTCTTAGAATTTTTTTTTTACCTCAGAGGAATGAAGAACAGTTCTCACTTCATGGTTGTGTCTGTTTTGAGCGAGTAAACATTTGTTGTCCCCATGTTCGATTTCCCATTTTAAATGGAAGAAAATTGCCTCAAAATCAGCATTGTTTTAAAAATATCAATAACTTTTTGCTCAATTCATTGCATTTAAATGCCTATGTGCGTCTGAAGTGATGCTAATTCAGTATTTTACTCACAGATTTGGCGTATCCTCCAGAGTTAAAGAGACAGACCTGGATGAACTCCCTTTGGGTCTTGGTGGAGGTCTGCATTCCACTACAAATTGAGATCTGTTTCATGGAGAAACATTTTTGCACTGAGCCACAGATTGTTGTGTCATCGCTCAATCTTTAAATTGAATGACTCTGTTTTTTGTGTTCATATAGAATAAAATGCACATCAGTTTGTTGAGCAGCTGATGGGGGATCCCCCAACTCTCTGATCCCGAGAGAAGAGCGGGGAGGGGAAAGCGCCGGTCGTAATTAATGTGGCTGTGCAGATCCTATTTATAGCCTCCCTGTATTTTCTGCAGCTGTCCCTCTTCTATCTCCCTGCCCAGCCCCTCTCACATTCCCACCCCACCCTCCACCCCTCAGACCACAGCTTTACCATGCTGTTCCCACTGTGACCCCTCACGCCTGTTGCTGTCCCACTCACTCAGGACCAGTGAGTGTGTGTGCCCCGTGCTGCAGATCCCGGGTCGTACCGTGCTCCGGCGGCAGAGCTCGGAAGATTGGAAGGTTAACCAGGCTTAGAGAGAAGGTAATGGGCTCCGGGGGCCACCGCTGGACTCAGTGTGGGGCGAGCGCGGCGTGATCTGCTAGTGGTGTACATGCTCTGGTTAGCACATCCATTGGGGCTCTGATGGCTTCTCAGAATGGCCTCCTGCTGAAACTATTTATAGGAGCGGACTCCTGACTGATGAAAGCAGGGTTAGAGATAGTGAAACATGTTGCTGTTTTTTGCTCACCGAGTAAAAGGCCTGTACTAAAAGTAATGACAGGGGTTCTAGGAAGTGTAGCAAGTTGCATGTTTGACTCTTAGTTGCATGTAGTGATGATGTTTATGTTTCTTTTTGGCTAATGATGTGTTACATGTTTTGTGATTGAATTTTGTGTCACCTCTACCAAAGATTGTTTTGTGTACTGTTTGAGGTAAAGCGTAGCTCGTCATACAAAGTTATAGTAACTGATTTAAAACTACAGACATTATTCCAAGTATATATTAAACATACATTTAGTCCTGTGTCCAGAGTGTAGGACTTCTTTAGTTGTCTCTGGTCATGTTGAGGAAGCAGACTATCCTTCCATTTCATGATGTTGTTATCTTGTTCCGTCCTCTGTGCCGCATGGTCCGACTACCCTCTAGGTGTCTGAGGTGTCGTGTGCAGAACACAGCTTCACTGTATCCCAACGCTTGCACTTTAATTCCCATTCTTCATCCATTCCTCGCTGTCTTGTTTTGTTTTTTCTTTTCCTCTCTCATCATTCCATATATCCTTATTCTCCACGTCGCACAGCTTGTTCCATGACTCGGGGCCCGTCACCATGGCATACAGATCACGCTTTTCATTCTGGGAGACTAAGGGAAGTCTTATTTTTTCTGGATTTCTTTACTCTAGTTCATATCTGCATCTCGTCGCTTGGTATTTTTGTGTTGATGTAGAAAAGCTTCGGTCTGAATATGTGGTTTGATTTTCTTTTGTGTTGCTTTTTTGTTGTGTAGGTTAAAGTTGAGAACAAGCCAGATGTAAGTTTTCACCAGCATGATCTTGACCAATGATATGAACAGTGTTGTGTGCGGAAACAAACTTATCTACTAATCATGGTCACGACCTTCTACAAGATTTAGTTGGTTTATTTCACCGCGTCCAAGAAAGTTAGCAAGTAAATATTGGAATAGTCGATATACATGTACAGTTAATAAAGTTTAAGCTGACAGAGCTTAAGATATAATATATATATAAACAAATATATAAGAAAAAACATTTAATGTTCGCAATTTTAGATTCTATACTTTAAGTCTTAATGGCGTCATGTTAAGTTTTTATTATATATATGTATATTCAGTGTTACTAAAATGCATTGTGTTCATTTTCAAATTATAACAAAAACGATAGATAAAAAATACTTTATATCCATAGTTTTGCTTACCTATTTTTTGACTTTATTGGGATTAGAGATGAAACTGTGCGAACATTTGATATTAGGATTATAGGGACCAAAATTGTTATGTTATCAGTATTATTGTGGTATTGTTAAAATCTTTTATTTTTACAATAATAATATAGCCAACACCATATCAAATGTGCATCATTAACACTAAAGAAAGACCTCTGCAGTTTGTTAGGATGCTTTATTATTATTTATTTCGTTTACGATGAAAACGTCCCATAATGCAGGTTTAAATTAACCCCAAGTCATTTCCCGAATATCATTATAATACTGAATGCTGCCTGTTTCAATGTGAGAGTTTCTACTGTATTTTGTCATAATTTACATCCAAGCGAGATTGATCGGAAGAGATGTGATGAAAACTGATTATGTTATGCAGACATCAACGCCAAATGTCTGAGAGTCAGGAAAAAATCCCACAGTTTGTCTCCAAATGGTCTCATTGCACAGAGACCATTTGGAGACAGTGGATGGTAGCAGTTGGTGGTCATGGCCGGAGCAGGAGCAGCTGACTCAGCCTTCTGGCATGTTGTTACTACACATACCAAGCTGCTTGCTGTGCCTGTGTCTTTGAGACTTGCAGACTTTGGCTGATGCTGGACAGTATTGATCAGATCACCCAGGTAATCAAATGTGACCCAAGTAATTAAAGATTTTATTGATGGTAGCTTGGGATCTACTTCATACTGCCACCAGCTATCGATAATCAGAATAGCACTGACCACTGGCCAGATACTGTAAACATCACACCATTCCATATTTACGTGACAGAAAAATATATTAGTAAGACTTCAGTTTCTGATTTGACCTCCGACTGGCTCTACGATAGAATCATTACAGATTTTGGATGCACGCTCTTTTTTTCCGCAGCCTAACTAATTAAGCTCAGTCCTTCTCTTACTCCTCCACAAGGAGTCGGGATGTGCTCCAGTGTTCATGACCTGATTGCATACACTGACTAACATTAGCTCATAGAATACACATTTGAATAATCTTCCAGCCAGAGCTTCTGAGCCCGGAACCTGCCGTTGAAATCTGTGAGTGTTTATCTGCATCGACCACGAGAATAATGGGCACTACTGTCTGCCTCGCTCTGTTTGTATCCAGTCGGATGTGGAGAGTAGTCAGCCTCAGGCAGACACCAAACCTGGGCTGGACACAGGAAGTGGTCCACAGTTGACTGCATCAACAGCTGAGGCGTCCAACAGTAACGTTGCCATGGTCGGCCCAGACGAGGAGCAGAGTTCCAGCGGTAAAAAGGTGGTGAAGGTGGTGAGAAGGGTTGTTAGACGTGTGGTTCCTGCCGGGACCGAAGAGCAGAACCAGCCGGCTGTTCCCCTGTTGGCCAAGGCTGTGCCCAAAACCACCAGGGCTGCTGGGGTGGATAAGGACGATATCTCCATGGGCCTGACCAGCCTCATGGGCCGCAGTCGAACCAAGGAGCACCGGCCTCGCACCCGCACCCAAGACCGCAAAGAGGACGAGAAGGAGGAGGTGGCGCAGGAGGATGAGAAAGGAAAGGTTGAGGAAGAGGAGGAGATACCCTCAGTGGAAACACCAGAGGAGGCCCCAGCACCCACTGCTCCAGCACCAAACCCTGCACCGCCAAAGTTGAACCCCCTCGCTCCTCCAGCTGGGTTCATCCCTGCACCCAAGCCGGACCCTTTGGCCCCGCCGGCCGGTTTCATCCCGGTCTCCAGGCAGAATCTCTTGTCTCCTCCGCCGGGGTTCATTCCTGCCCGGAAGCCCAGTCCGGTGCCGCCGAAACAGACTCCCCTGCCGAGAGCTCCCGGATTCGTCCCCATCACAAAGACGGACCCCCTGGCTCCTCCTGCCGGGTTCATCCCGAAGCCTCGTGTAGTGGCGGTGAAGAAACCGGAGGTACCGTGTGAAAGAAGTGCATGTCTGCTACTTAACCCCGGGGTGGAGCATGCTCAGCGCTAATAACACACACACCCCTTCATGTCCATAAATGCTCCTCATGACAATGTTATATTTTTCTTTTTAAACATATCTGGGAATATTATTTAGCTTCGACTATAATTTCTGTAAAATTAATGGGAAATCAGTGCATTTTCTCCAAAGTACCGGTGCACCGGGATTTCTACCAGGAAAAAAAAGTCTTTGTACATTGACGCCAGTCTGTATGAGTGAAGTGAAGTGGGGTGCCTGCACCAGCCTCATGATCAGACTCCATCAGTGGGTATAAGAGCGTGCTCATGGCCCCGCACTCTGTTCGTCTGCACAGTTGGAGTCGTCCTACGAGCGCCGAGCTGGGACTCATTACTGCCACTTTCTGCAGACAGAGCTTTGAAGTTGTGCTCCGTCTGTTCCTGCCGCATAGACCACTGAGGCGGCAGCTTTAAGGATCTTCCTGGAAGCTGTTCAAGAAAAAGAATCAGAATGGGATTTCAGAAGCTAACCATCAAACTGTTCTTTATCAGTTAAACATCCTTTTCTTCCAAAACAGTAGGTCTGAAAATTGGAATCCAGGTTTGTCATGCAAGTGCAATTTGTAACTTACATAAAAAAGAAAAGAAAATCAGCTTCAGGTAGACCTAGGATATAAAACAATATCATTTAATATTGTAATATAATCAAATATATCAATACAATGCTTATACATTGTGCAGTGAGGAGGAATAACACAATACTGTAGGATGTTTTTTTTTTAAACTCAAAAGAAAAATGTGACATTTATGGTGACTATTTAAATTCACTTATTACTTATAGTACATCAGTAAAACAATATGTTATAGTACAACACAAAGAAACAGCACACAACAAGAGGGGGAACTAGACATAAACACATTAACATCTATGAGGTGAAAGTATAAAAAGCAATGGCAATTATAAAAGGGAGAAAGGTCTTGTTCAGTGTGGATGAGCGTGAGGGATTTTGTGCAGAAATTGTAAAGGATAGAGAGAGCAGAAAAGCCGAGACAGAGGCTGAAAGAAAAGAAAAGTAAAAGACAGAGTAAAGAATTGCGACAATGGTCAATGATGACTGAGATGCCGTGGTGGATGTGGAGATGAACAAGAACTGTACATACAATTTGGACGTAGCGGCTAGCTACACTGCATATGCATTATATATTTGGTTGTTGCACTTTTAAACCTTTGTATACTTTCATTTTCTTTTCAATTTGTACCTCGGACAAGGTTATGTTTTTCTCCCGTATTTAGTTTCCTTGACATCATATCTTTCAGCAGGTCGTCTGAAAATGTTATTATCAGATGTCTGTGACATCAGGGGAGCGGTCGGGGGTTTAAGGAAAAAGAGAAAGGGATTCGTTTTTTTAGAGACTCTCTTTTGCTGAGGGACAATATGTGTTTAAGTGCTCTGGGCAGGATCAAGATTTCAGCTGAACTTGGAAATGGAGCTTTACAGTATGTGTGACTAAGCGTTCCTGGAGGATTATACTGTGGAGTTCTTTCTCTTTTGTTTGTTTTCTCAGCAGTCACAGGAGCCACCATTACTGCTGTAGACATGGCAGACATCAGCCTTTACCATCATAAACTACAATGTCCCTCAAGGCCCAATAGTCTCCTTAAATGCAATGCACAAATGTCAAAGAAATCCGCTCTCTGTAAATGTTTCAGATTTTTTTCCGGATCCATATTTTGTTTCCTGTGAGAGCAGCGAAAACGGCTCAGAACGACTTATCTCACAATGTTAGCAAAACGAAAACAACTTCCTGGATCCATATCTGCACCAACATTTGATTTATTCTTGCCTAAACACATCCTTCCACCACTTTTGTGGAAATCCTTTCTGTAATTTTTGTGTAATCTTGCCCACAAACAAACAAACAAACAAACAAACAAAAAAACAAACAGAGATGGAAAAGGCCGAATAACCACAACATTATCCCTGAATAAATAAAGTGTGATATGATTCATATTTTGATTCGTTGAAGTTTAGATTTCTAAAATGTACATTAAGATAAACCCTGCACTTCAGTCCTTCTGGGCCTTACTATCATTTAAACAAATCAGGCCCAGATTCCTTTTACCATGATTAAAAATGTTTTTAGCACCACAACCTGAACTTTGAATCAGATGTAAACTCGTACTCACCTCGAACTGAAGTCCCACAGCCGCGAAACAATGCCTCAGAACATTTGATGGTTCAATTCCAGCTTCTCTCTCAGATTCCCTGCATGTTGTTTTTTTTGTTGTACGTCAGTTCAGCTGTGACTAATTATTGAATTGCTTTCAAATGATTCGAGACTCATTGTTGCTTACACAAAAAACATGGACTCAAACTGCTGCTCTTTTCCTGCAAAGCTTAATGATCCCAATTTTCTTTAACGATCATTTTCCTTTACTCATTTCCTGATTGAATTAACTGGAAAATTGAATTAATACGAGCGATCATCCCTTGAAGTTGGCTGCATTTGTGGATGTGTGAAAACACATTTCATGCTCATCGTCATCACCATTTCAATTTCCATTTCTTCTATGTGTGTGTGTGTGTGTGTGTTTGTGGTTATTTACGTGCATTGTGTGAAGGTAACTGAGACATCCCCCCCCCCTGTGGCCCCCACTGGTAAACCGTCCCCTGTTGCTGTGCCTCAGGCCCAGTCTGCACCAAATGGCGTGAAGGTACTGGCATGTTTCGCACATTCAGGAACAGTTGACTTTGTTTCTGCTTCATTAAAAAGCGTCTGTGTTCCTCTTCAGTTTTCAGGCTAACGACAACCTCCGGTTCATTGATTTTACTTTCTTGCTTCCCATTTTGCCAAATCGCTGGGTCCACTTTTCCGACTGTAGGTCCCAGAGCTGATTCCCACCGAGCAAGACTACAAGCGTGTGAGGAGGATCTTCAACGCCACCGGCAATGATGTAACACGTCTCTCCCTCAGTTTGTTTTGTTTGCACCCGTCATGCCTTACAAAGCATGAGTCCAGTGTTCCAATCCCAGGAGAGAGCGAATGCATCCAATTATTATAACCATGTCGTCGACAGGGCTGTCCCAAGCTTTCACTCTGCCGATGGATGTCCGGTCCCCTGGGTTGTGGGGCCCGCTGAAATCTGAAACTTTGAGGCCACAGAGACCATTGCAGAGTTAGTTCAGTAGAAAATAAAGGTTTTCTTTGGAAAGCTGGAGTAAACATAGCTTGTGGACGAGGACTCTATTGTGTATATATTATGTGGATAGTTTGATAAAAATGAAGCCGGGCACACACTGTGCTAACTAATTCCAGCTCATGCTTTACAAGTAAATCTTCTAAAATATGGAGCAAAAGCTCACGATGTATTTGTACGGCCCAATTGTCTGAGGTCACCTGACTGCTCACACTGTGCGTTGCGTCGGCTCCTCAGCTCGGGGCTTTTCTGTCAAAGAAGTTGAAGTCAAAGTTTGTTAACTAGCGATGCTAACGAGGGACAAACATGCTGCCATGATCTGTGGGTCAGAGCATCCAAAAATGAGGCTATGCCAAATGGACACCTAGGTGGATTTATAGACGTGGGTATTTTGTTTCTGCCACTTTGCAGAAAGACTGCACAGTACTTTTGAAGCTACTTTGTTCAAATTGATATAATTTGATTCCTAGCTACACTTTGATTGTTGAAACCCTTCCTCTCCCCGTTTTCTAGCTTGCTGTGCAACTGCCTCCAGCCATAAACTACATTTCCTGCTAATATATATATATTATATATATTGAATTGTGACTGTGCTTCACCTGTGCGAGAGCTTGACAAGGGCTGACCAAAATGGACAACCCGAGGTTGGGAGCATCTGATCCCCCCCCCCCCCTCCTGTACACGACATAGGATAAAGCTGAAATTCAGTCTGACTCCAACATGCGAGACCTAGTAATCGGCTCAAAGTCGAGCTCAAATCTCACAGTTTATGCTTGGCTTGATTATAATCTCTATATAACATAACTGTATATATATATGTATGGATTAGGTTGCATGCTGTGATTTATTGGTAACTTGCAGCTGACTTGTGCCCCTCTGATAAAGAATTCACACAGCATTATAGAGACAGCTTTATCTTCAGTGTCTCTCCCGCTTATTGCCTTCGTCGCATTCAATCGGGAGAATTTTAATTGCTTTTTTATCAGGTCGAGAGGAGCCCCCACTGTACGACACTGCACTTTACCCCGCTGGCATTTTGTGATTATTTTGGCATTGTCGGATTATGTCTGCTTACTGAAAGGCTCCTCTTCTTATTCCTTCTCCTCGCTCCGACGTCCCGTTGTCTGAAATCTAACGTCCTGTGTTTCTCCTCGTGCTTCTCTGTGGGTCACTGGGTCCTGACCCGCTGCTGTCTTCTTTGCCGCTTGCATGGCTAGCGTGCCAGAGGCCACAAATCCTGTCAGGTACAGCCTGCCCTGCCGTGGGTTCCACCTGCATCTTCTCCTGCCTGTAGAGAGCTGGAGTTTAAGCCTGTTCTCGTCTACTGACCCCTCTCTGCCCTACTTTGTCTGTGCTTGCCTGGTTTGTCTTTGTCCTCTTGCTGCTCTCAGCTGTTGAGTCTGGGTTCATGCCAGGGCAACTTTAGAGGTCCTTGGCAAAATGGAGAAAAGGTTTTGTTTTAAGAATGCTGAATGACTTAATTAACAATTAAAGACACTTTAAGTATTTTCCTTAGTGTATGTCCTCCACACTAACTCAACATGATAGAAACAGTTCATTTAAAGTGACATTTTACAAAAATAATTATGTATTTGAAATACATAAAGTCACCATGATATTTACTTTAAGTATTAAAAGTAAGAGTATTGGTCAGGTGTATCCTAATACATTCGGAAAATGTGATGACAATGCAACAGTCTACTTTACATCATTATGGCTGATTCTTGGCAGTGGCCTCTCCATTGATCGTGCTGCTGCAGGAGGCGGAGTCTAATGTTGCCTCCTTTCTCTGATTGGACCTGTTGAACAATTCTCCTCTCGCTGTTAATAATTTTTTAAAAACATTAAACAATAACATGTAGCTCAGTGCGTTGTGAAAATGTAGAGGAGTAGAAAATAGACATTTGCTGATATATGTGTGGGAGTAAAAGTGAAAAGTACCTGAAAATAAATTTAAGTAAGTAAAGTACATATAAATGAAAAATGTACAGTAATGAATTAAATGTACTCTAACATCCAACCACTAGTTATACAGTATCTACTTATACTGCATTCTACCATCGTGTGCATGCTGTACCGTAACACCTCTATGGCTGAATTAATTAGCACTGACTATTACATTTGTCACACTTGGCTGCACGGTGCACGGCATTTCTACCTCGCTGTGCGCTAAAGATCTTGTTAACTGTGACTGCTAATATGGCAGAACATGGATTTTGTGCTCACAGACCTACACACTGTTCTTCAAGGCACCTTGTAATCCTGGCTCATTAATGCATTTGTGTTATAATCATTTGATGGTGAATTACTCAAACGGCTCACTCTGCACTGCAAATGCTTGTCTCACCAGTGCATCGTTCCCTAAAGCGGCCGATGTCAATGTTTGATGTGTTGTTTTTTCTGATTTGGTATAATTTGTGACTTGCATTGTTTTCGGTTTGAAATGTCAGTTCGATGTAATGTTAAGCTGTTAAATCCAATCAGTCGGAAAGATGCTGAAGGTCTCAGCTGACTTGTGCTTCTTCCCTTCCCCAGTCCAAGCTGGTGGAAGACCCCGTGGCCATCCTTCAGGCGGCGCACTCGGCTGCGGCAAAGGTCGGGCCATGGCTACAAACGATCGCAGTTCTGCTCGCATCCCTCTCGTGTTTCACAGTGTGAATATGTTGTGTTGTGTGCGATGAACTAATGAAGACACATGGGGCCCGAATATAGCCCAGGGCTTACCCTCTCTGCTTCTCTGCACCTGTTAAGGTGGAGAAACAGTTTTTAGAGTCTTCATTATTCTGTGTTTCACCAGGAAGGACCACATCCTAACAAAATGTCAATTAAAGACTAGAATGATAATTTACATATTGGATGTTGAGGGGAAATAAATGGACGCTGAGGGAAGGGGCTGAGGTTAATATGCATCTGATGGGCAAGCAGTCTGGGGACTTGGGTTCAGGCATCACTCAGGTATGGGGATGAGGGAAGAGAGGATGAAGGACAAGGATGCAGGTATCAGGTTGAGGGAGGGAGGATGAAGGGATGAAGGTATAGGGATGATGGAGGGAGGATGAAGGGATGAAGGGATGAGGGAAGGAGGATGTAGGGATGCAGGTATAGGTATGAGGTAGGATGAAGGGATGCAGGGATAGGGATAAGTGATTGTTTCTTTTCTTCTTTTTCTCTCTGCTTCTTCTCATCTTTTGGGGTGGGACCTAAAATCTGAGACGTGACAGGCTGAATGGGTAGATGTAGTCTTGATGGTGATTAGAGGTGTGGTTGAGGAATGGCCCTTCTCTTTAACCTTTTAACCTAATGTTAACATTCCAAAGTAGCTGTTCCATCTCTCTGCAGACACTTTTATACGTGTTGTGTGTTTGTGTGTGTGACTTGCTGGGCTATGGTGAAACCCCCCCCACGCTCTCCACTTCCATCTATGACATCTTTTCCGTGTGCACATTAATCACACCCCCAGAGAGTTCAGTCCACACTCAGTGATCCCCGGAGGGATGCATTAAAAGAGGAAGCATGGGAGCTTTGGTTCTGTGCTGGACGTGAACCACTTCATGCAATATCATGCACGTTTCCACAGTGAGAGAAGACCCCTGCCTTAATGACTCCCGTCCCCCTAATATGTCTCATGTGAATGTGCCTGCAAATCCACCGCTTGCGAAAAAAAAAGAAGTTAATTCAAATTATAAAGTGTCTGTATATCATCATACTGACTGTTCCGTTTCTAACAGGGAAAGACCGAGGAGCAGATAACAGCAGAGAGAGTCTGGTACAACACCGAGAAAGTATGGCTCGTCCACAAGGATGGATTTTCATTGGGTCAGTAAAAACTTCAGTGTCTTTGTACCTGTTCCTATGTATTTTAAAATGAATCATCAATCCTGTCTCTTGCTGGTGCTGTTATGTCTTTCTTGATTACATTATATTTATTTTATTATGTTATATTTTATATTTGATTACAAACCCATAGAAGTGGACGTTTGCAGCTTTTAGAAAACGCTTTTCGATATGTCTACACCTGAATTAGTCTGCCCCGTACCACCTCAGGCTGCGTGCTTGTGTAGTTTTAATGAATCCGAGACAGTATTAAAAAAGATGCAACCGCCGCACATGATCAGACATGTGCGATAAGCTGCGTCGGCTGCACACCGGGTGAGATCACATGTCGCGATGAATTAACTCTGCGCGCTTTGTGGCGACGCAGCAACTCTCCTGAAGACAGAGGCGGGCAGTCTGCCAGAGGGGAAGGTGAAAATCCGCCTGGAGAGTGACGGATCTTTATTGGACGTGGATGAGGACGATGTGGAGAAGGTATTTAATCATCAAATCAAATCTGATCCCTCATCAATTACCGACGGCGCCGGGACGAGTTTTGTGATCTGACTTTGAACCGCAGGCCAACCCTCCGATGTTTGACCGAGTGGAAGACCTGGCCTCGCTGCAGTATTTGAACGAGTCGAGCGTGATGCACTCCCTGCGGCAGCGCTACGGCGGCAACCTGGTGCACACCCACGCCGGGCCCAACATGGTGGTCGTTAACCCCATCAGCAACCCCTCCATGTACTCGGAGAAGGTGAGGCTGCAGCCGGTGCACCAAATCACTCATCTCCCACAGGACAGCAGTGTGTGAGAGTGTAATCAGACTGAAATAAGCCGGTGATGACTGCAGTTGATATGTATAAACCGCTTCTCTGCTCAGGTGATGCAAATGTTCAAGGGCTGCAGGAGGGAGGACACCGCCCCTCACATTTACAGCATGGCCCAGGCCGCCTATCGCAACCTGCTGACAACTCGCCAGGATCAGTCCATTGTGTTGCTGGGCAAGAGTGGCAGTGGCAAGACCACCAACTGTCAGCACATCATCCAATATCTGGTTACCGTCACCGGCAGCACCAGCAAAACCTTTTCCAGTAGGTAGAGTGCATTCCTCCGCCAAGGCCCAACAGTCCCCTTATGACACCTCATTCAAATTCCATAGATACAGATTAATATTTCTATCTGCACCTAATTTCACACAGTCATAAATATCAGTCACCTAAACAGGCCTGTTTTCTTAAATTTAGTTACATGAATTATTCTGAGAAATCAAGGAAAATGTTGAAAAAAAAGGATTCCTGGATCGACACAAAAACAGTTATATTGTCTTTCCTGACACATAGCACATCTTTCCACCAAGGTTCATGCTAATCTGTCCAGTAGTTTTTGCTTAATCCTGCTAACTAGCAGACAAACAAACAAATGGAGAGGGGTGAAAACATAACCATCTTGGCGGAGGTGTTAATAATAATTGCTATTTCGTGCTAGTTCCTCCAAACAACCGTGTTTGTCTCTTTTTTTTCCGTAGCTGAGAAGTGGCAGGCAGTCTACACCGTTTTGGAGGCGTTTGGAAATGCCTCGACGTGTATGAATGGGAATGCAAGTCGCTTCTCTCACATTGTTTCCTTGGACTTTGACCAGGCGGGCCTGGTGACCTCAGCCTCTATCCAGGTAGGCATGAACACTTTTATGTATTTATTTAGGTTAGTGGAACTCCATGGCTAAAGCTATCATGTATTCACATCTAAAATGGTCTCAGACAATGTGTCATAAACTAATATAGGTTTTGAAATGATTTTTTTTTTCACCATATTTTCACATGCTCCTCAAAGGATCCTATTTCCTGAGTTCTAAAGTTGTTCTGAGTCTGACTTCGGTGTATTCATGTGCTCTGAAGTCGGAAGGTAGAAAAAAAACAAGATGGACGTTGTATTTGTGGATTTATGGTGTTTAAACAACACTTTGACACATCTTGCAAATATTTGGAAAATAATGAAGAGCTAAGGAAAGGATTGTGTGTCCCAAACATAAAAATGAAAAATAAAAAATTCCCAAATTTATATCATAAACCGATTGGGCAATTATGGTAATTGGTTTATAAGTGATGTACCAACATTTCTGTGTTTTTGTTTTGTTTAAATTTCCCCAGTGTGGAACAGATTTTTCCTACACCACATGAATACACAATCACAATATGAACAGTATCAGTTATTGTCTACCGTGCACATAACGTGTCCTGCCTTGGCCTTGCAGACGATGCTTCTGGAGAAGATGAGGGTGACAAGGAGACCAGAGGGAGAGTCCACTTTTAACGTCTTCTACTACCTGATGGCCGGGGTCGACAGCTCTCTTAGGTCGGGATCAATCATGTTAACAGATTTAATACACAATACACCGAAGCTGTTAACCCCTGGATTATTATGCTGATAGGTCACAATGATTTATTCATGATTTTGCATAATGCAGACGATTTCTAACCTTTAAACTGTAGTTCTAATGATGCAGATAGAAACACAAACGAGAGATGTTGATGTCGTCTTTTGTCGTTCTCATTTAATCAGGACCGAGCTGCACCTCAACCACTTTGCTGAAAACAATGCATTTGGAATCATGCCTCAGACAAAGGTAAACGATGCCTGGTGATGAGAGATTCGCCAGTTCTTCCACAACTTGAGATTTAAATTTTGTTTTATTAAATGTATTGTTTTTTTTTTAATTCACAAACACTCTGTAACTCTGTGATTGTTCATAATGCTTGTCACTTTCAATCATGATGGATTTAGAGGCATGAAAAGTACCAAGAAAGGTTGTTTAACCTTTCCTGATCTGTTGATCATCCTTATAAAGAGCGTGAAGCAACCTGTAGCTTCCAGGGGCCATGACATCTACGCCACACCAAACTTTTGGCACTATTTACTGTGGCTTGTAACAGGGAGATGCTAAAATAACATTTTCACAGTAGATATAAAAATAGGTTATATAACACATTGCCTTCTGAAATTAAACCACTGAAAACAGTTTTTCTAAACCTGTTTTAGCTCATATTGTGACAGGTTGGTCTTAAAACTTGAGGAAATCTGATTATTAATAGTCGAAAAAAGGAATTTCATTTGAAACGATGTGCCATCTGTCAGACTGAGGACAAGCAGCGGGCCTCGCAGCAGTTCTCCAAGCTGCAGGCAGCCATGAAGGTCCTGGGGATCAGCGGCGACGAGCAGAGGGCCTTCTGGCTCGTCCTCGGGGCCATTTGCCATCTCGGAGCCGCAGGAGCTACCAAGGGTGAGATTACTGAACCCGTCACATGGTTTTACAATGTTAGATCTGCACCAGTTATCGGTGTGGCTAATGCTATTCACAGAACACACACCAGTCACAAAGATGCAGAAGGATTATCTTTTCGATTTGTGCACACCACTGAGAATCACACGCTCGCCGCACGGCTGATAAATTGGCAAAATGTTCCCCTCGTTAGCAGAAATCTATTTAATGACGCGTGGAGCCTGGATTATGTCACTGCAGGTAACCTCCTCTGTGTGATGCAAGGCAGCTGTAAGTCTGATCACTGAATTATGCATTTGCACAAAGGAGTCAGCTCACAGGTTGTTGGACTGCTCCACCACACAGAGCTGTGAAATACAAATAAATGAGGGAACTACTACTACTACTTCTTCCAATAATATTGATAATAAAAAAATAATAAGAATGACAATTACATATAAATGAACAACTGCATCTATTAAGAGATAGACTTAAGAAGTGATAGGAAATGCAAATGAAAACTAACTTACTGAGCTTATCATATATTCATAGTTTGGACTGGTTCTTTTGTTCTCTTTTAAACTTTATTAATCCTCACAGAAAAATCACATCAAATAAACAAAGCACTGCTTGTGTACCTGAAAACACTGATAAATTAGCTGAGTCATTGTTTGGAAACACTCAGGGACGAGGTTTCATTCTGACCCTAATGTCTGATAAAAATGTTTTCCTGTCATAAGAATGTATCAAAGCAGTTAACAACAGTTCCCTTAAACACAAGGATTTGCTCCTGCCTTTGAAGCAGCGTCAGTGATGAAACCTCCCGTAAGAGGGTTTGATTCTTCTCTTCTTAACACTGAGGTAATAGATCTGCCTTTCGCAGCATATGATTTTCATTTTAAAACTAGACGTATTCCATTTAAAACGGGCTGACACCGTCCAAAGGATTTTTATAATCAGCCAGGTTTGAGGCAGTTTGGCTTTTAAAGGCCGGAATTATTCATATTGTTCAAATAAATATGTTTCTAAACAGCGTTGTATGTTTACAACAAAAAGCACGTCTTTCAGGTGCTTCAGTGTTTTTAATATTTAAAAATTCAAAAAAGTCCCAATCCTCATCTGAGTGACACTGCAAAGCAAATCTGTTAACATGGCGTCTCACTTCCTCTGCTCTTGGAAGCCGTTAACAACACTACTACCATACTAGAATAACTTATAACATAACATTTTTAATGACTGTGCGGCAGCAGTGACAGGATCTCTGTATTTTTCATACATTTGTTCACCTGCTCTCAGCCTGCATTGTAGTTGCCAGTTATTTATTTTCTTGCCAAATTATTTTGCCGTGATCTCCTCCAGCTGGCTGCCAATCTATTTTGATGGCAGTAGAACAGCGACCAGGAACCGTTTTCTGCTACGAATATTTTCCTGAGCAACATCTGCTGTTGGGAATACCGGCGCCAAACAACTTTAGTCCATTGGTGAATTACCGGGTGACTTATGGACTTGTGGACGTTTGACATACAAAGTGGAAGAAACAGTGCATTATGGGAATACAGTCATAATCCAGAGACATGCACATAGAATATCTATTCAAGAAAATACCCTTTAACTTGAAAGGACACCTTCTCTGCCAGGATCTACTTTCTGCTTTGGCTTCCACCTACAAAATCAAAGAAGTGTGTAAAATATGCTGATTGGCAGTGCAGCTCCATAGCAGAACACAAGAGGGCAGCAGTGATCTCTTATCCACCAGAACTAATTACAGGAGCCAATTGTAATGAACTTGCTTTCTGCTGTCCAAACTAATATCTGATAAGTGATGACAAAAAAGTCTGGATATCTTTCATGTGCAAACGTTGTATATATGTTTAAAAAAAATTAATATATATATATTAACCCGTGGGAGTCACACACTTAATGTTGGATTTAATCAGATCCAGTCGTATTGGCGAACCCAATTTCCTCTTTTGATGTTTTACCAGAATTTGAATAATTGTGGTGGCAAATATCTATCAAAGCAAATATTTGAATGTCTTTTCTCCTCTTAACAAGTGTTCTGCGCAGCTTATCATCATGAGAAGTATGCACTCCCTCTGCAGTGCTGATAAAACAGATAGAGCCCACTCTATATGTGTGTGTGTGTGTGTGTGTGTGTGTGTGAGAGAGAAGTCCATGGTGGATTAAAACACAAGTTTGCCCTCATATCTGCGTGTTTCCATCAGGCAGCCAATAGATTAAAGAGAAGCCTGTCTTTCCCCAGAGAGACAGAACAGAGGTTTTTATGTAAATTAATTAATCGTGTCCCCTCGTGATAAGTTTTGCCTTCATTCTCAAGACGATAAGAGTCAAGAGTCAAAACAATAGAAACTTTTACTAGTAGTTAGTAGCTGTTTCCCCCCCCCGCAACAATCATTGAATATATTCATGTCACAATTCCTTTCAGAATGCTTTTACTGGATGTTCTCTGTGTCAGTGTCAGCTTGACCAGAGGCGTAATTCTACCCTGTCAGCGTTTTCACACAGCTACACATAATGGCCATGTGCCCCGGGGGTGAGTTGGCAGAGGGGCTAATGGACGTTTTCATTCTCGTGTCTCAGCTGGCAGGAGACAATTTGCACGTCACGAGTGGGCCCAGAAGGCGGCCTACCTGCTGGGCTGCACCCTGGAGGAGCTCTCCTCCTCCATCTTCAAGCACCAGGCCAAGGGCACCCTGCCCAGAGCCAGCGCCGCCCGCCAGGCTTCTGAGGAGAACGGCACAGCGGATGCAGGTACTCTGCATTTACCAACAGCCTCTCCTCTTCATTCACTCCTCACAGCCCCCACGCCCACCCCCCCCCCCCCCTCTCTCTTTGTCACTTCCCCTCTTGTTTCCACACACGCATGCACGCACATTCGCCTCCGCTCGTCACCTGAGGGAAATTGCATGCTCGGGAGAAAGTGAAGCTTATCTTAGTAATGAATACCGCAGCTTCACAATGGCTTTTGATAGATAAGTACACACGCTATGTAGGGACAAGCAATTTTGGATCCACTCTTCATTCATTGTCCTTGAAATCATAATTGCCTCACATAGATTTTTCGCATGTGCGCGTCCTCTCACTGCCATCTAAACATACTTTGAAGGGCGGGAGGATACAGGTAAAACTAGAGTTGACCTCCGTTTCACTCTCCATCTATAGCTCCCCCCTTACACCTGAATTTACTGCCGTAGATGTGTGTGCACACGTGAAAATGCCCCTGAGCTCCATACACACACACACACTCACTCTTTTGTGTGATAGTGGAATGAATAAGGTGAGCTTAACAGGTGGCCATCGCTGCCGGGCACGGACATAAGTATGCGCCGTTTGATCTGACAAATTGGGAAACACCTGAGTCCCTTAATGACATTGCTTTACCGAGACAAGTTCCAAACCAGTTTTCGAATATTTCAAATTCAAATGTCGTGCGTCCTTTTAAAGCACATTCGGTGACCTTTGTTTTATTGTCACTTTTAAAGCTCAAACACATAGAATGTCCTTTTTTTTTCCTTAATTCCTCTGGCGTCATGAAGGAGAGTGTTGTGAGCTGCCTGTTTCTGATTGGTTTTCTCATCCCAGGATCCAAGGCTACAGCCATGGAGTGTTTGGAGGCTCTGGCATCTGGGCTCTACTCTGAACTTTTCACTATCCTCATTTCTCTGATAAACCGGTGAGTGTTTCTCTTTCGGTTGTTCACTCAAGCTGTGTCGAATTGAAGAGGTCCCCATCTCGGCTGGTATTATTCTGTTTAATGGACAAAAGCCTCGCACAGCTTTGTATCCATTTCTTTTTAATATGAAACAAAAAAAAACTTTAATGTATTTCTGGGAGCTCAACACTGTACAAACAGTGTTGTGTTTCTTATTGATTTAATGGGGTATGAGTGGCTATTTCAATTTTGGGAATTTGAGTTTAGTTTTTAGGACAGAATTTATATTATGTGTGGTGAAAAGTAATGGATGGGAGTGGAAAGAGCTAAGGTTAAAGCCAGGGGTTATGCGCAGTGAATGTGATCGAAGAAACGTGACCTCAAGTATCAACAGTGCTAATGTTTGTGTGTTTGTATGTGTGTGTTTGTGCCTGTCTTGTGTGCTTCAGGGCCTTGAAATGCAGCCAGAACTCCCTGTGCTCCCTGCTCATTGTGGACACGCCAGGCTTTCAGAACCCCAGGCTGGCGAAGCGCGAGTGCGGCGCCACCTTTGAGGACCTCTGTCACAACTACACTCAAGAGCGTCTGCAAGCTCTCTTCTACCAACGCACCTTCGTCCAGGAGCTGGAGCGATACAAGGAGGTGAATATACGTGAACTATATAGCACCGGTCACGCAAGAGCAGTGGATTCAGAACGTGCTCAGACCCCTTCACCTGTTTTCATATTTTGTTGTTTTGTCGCAGTCGTCGACACAAATTATTTAAAATTAAATTGATGTCATCTCTCTACACTCCATGCTAACAAAGCGAAAACAAAACATTTGCAGACTAAGAGCATATTTATTTAAAAGTAGAAACTGAAACATCACTTAGACCTCAGTATTCAGACCCTTTACTCAGCCCTCAGTTGAAGCACCTTTCACAACGATTACAGCCCTGAGTCTCCTTTGGTTCGATGCGACAGGCTTTGCACGCCTGGATTTGGGGATTTTCTGATGCTCTCCTCTTCAGATCCTCTCAGGCTCTGTCAGGTTGGATGGGGACAGTTGCTGGACGGTCTTTCAGGGTCTCTTCAGAGACGTTGTTGGACTGGGATCATGTACTGGCTTTGGCTGAGCCACTCAAGGACAAAGGTTATTGTCCTGATGCAAGGTGAACCAGTGTCCCGGTCTCAGGTCCTGAGTGCTTTGGACCAACTGGTTTTGATTTAAGGAAAATCTCTGTACTTTGCTGGTGTCGTCTCTACCTCTGCCCAACCAGAGCCCTGAACTGAATCCTATTGATGATCTGTAGAGAGACCTGAAAACAGAAGTCCACTCTAAATGAATGTCCCTGTACAACCTGACAGAGCCTGATAGGATCTTCAGAGGGGAATGGCAGAACATTCCAAAATCCAGATGCTACATCCCTACTACTATTTTTTTTTTTGAAATTACATCAACCTATCAGCCACACTACTATACAGTTTTAGAGGTGCTGCAATGGAAAAGTGATTTGTCAGGCTCCTGTCACATGACCCCCTTCCGATGTAGTCTCTGGGTTGTTATCGCTGCCAAAGCCAGTCTGAATACTAAAACCTTTAATTGAATGATTTTATTATGTGGTTCAAGGGGTGTGGATACTTTCTGAAAGCGCTGCAGTGTCATCCTCATTGTCTCTTTTCTTCCCCCCACCTCTGTCTCTCTCTCTCTCTCTCTCTCCCCCCCCCCCCCCTTTTGTCTGCGGCTTTCTCACCAATCTATCAACTTCGATACTGTATGTGTTCTCACATCAGATGCACTATCCCTCCCACCTGTCACAAGCTGTGACAAGCCAACCTAGTTCATGTGTTAGACTTTCTCATTAGCGATGCCAGTCTTCACCTCCTCTGCCGAGATCAAAGTAAAGTCACTGACTGCCGCCGTCGGGAGACACACCCACACGCACAGCGGTGGTGCTGCTCCGTGATGAAGGAGCCATTCTTCTTCTTCTGTCCTCCCTCTCTGTCGAGCATCCATGGACCACAATAACTGGCTATTGTGAGAGCTTAAGACTGTTACGATTAATATGAGACACTTTTCTTATTAAACAATCCGATTTGATTAGTCCTCTAATTTTTGAAGCATTCTTCTTATTCAAAACATGGCTGTTTATACAATTAGGTTAAGCAGAAATCCCGATCATATTACTTTTAATACAGTGCAGACGGATCTGGGGATTTCCCGCCCACATTCCCACCCACATCCTCCGCCTGGGAGGAAGAGATTTGGAGCTAATGGAAATTTTGCATAAAATCGGCGCGGTGTAATTCTCTCTTTTTCGGTGCCTCCTGGAAATATGAGAGTCTGGGAAAGTGTCATTTGAAAACTGGGTCAAACTCATTTGAAACGGCACACAGTATCAACAATGGCAGTGACAGGCAGGTGGAAGTGTGATACACAACAGCAGGCGCACGCTTTGTGTTTTCAAATTAAACGCCGCCGTGTGCTGCAGCTCTGTGTGGATATGGGATTTTTGCATTTCCTCCGCATGGTGACTCTCGGCGAGCACAGAACAAAAATCATTTAGGCCACTTCTCATACACAGTCGACTCGAACAGTGGCATCTGTCACGGCCGCACCATTAGCACCGCCAACATTTACCCACATTTCCAGTGCGCCGCGCACTTTGTCACCGTGAGCTGCCATATGCCTGCTTTGCTCCGGTGAAGGTAATTTTCTCTATTTACTTCCACTTTATTCTAGAAATGTTATCTTCAGCAGTAATGAAATCTTTCAGCTTTTTCGATTTACTCACAGGGGAAAAAAAAGCCCCAGTAAACGCCCAGCTTCCCTTGTTATTAGAATAGATTTGTTGATGCTTTTGCTTTTTTCTTACATTTAATATGCAATTGTTTTGTTTTTTTCAATATCCATAAAAATCCTTGGGAGTAATTCAAGCTGCCCGCGACTTCATTATATTGCATGGACGCAAAAAAAATCCTTTAATTTGAAAAGCTGGAAAAACAACTTGTGCTGGACAAGTCAACAATTTTCAATCCCATAAACACCAGAGCTGATAATCTGGAACTACTATGAGAAGACCATGGTTTTTTTTGAGGAAGAGAAGCAGGAACTGGCTTCTTGTGAGCAAACTGTTGCTCCATTATCTGGTAATTTTGAACCCGAAAATTTGGTCCAGACATTTTCTGGGTGAAGAATGCAGCAGGAGGTCCTCCAGAAAAAGTACAGTGTCAGGAACATGAATGTAAGGGTTGGCTCCTGAGTAGAGCATGCAGGAGGCAGGACATTATGTTTATATTCTGCTGAGGGAAAGCAGTGTGTCTGTTTACTGCTCAGACACTGGAGTCGGTCCTTATCGCCAAAAACTCTTGACTCTCGTTGTCTTTCCTAGTATAATATTTGTCTTCCTCCAGCTGCCTGTCCATCACATGTGAGAAACATCAACACGCCCACTCGCTCGCTCAATGTGAATATTCTTGCTGTATTCTCTTACTGCCTCACTCTGACATTTTATTAGGGGGCTGGTTGGGAAAGTTCTGGATCAACTGAGTGGAACATTTGCATTCTCACATACAGCACCCAGGAAAGTGGCCTTACCTAAGCGCATGAATAAAAGCAGCTGTCGTTTCCTGGGTTCCTGGGAAAATGTCCTATGCTTAAAACAGTGGCAGTGGACTCCTCACTCAGAGAAACATGGTTACACATGTAACTCTCTTCTACATTACCATCATTCTCAATCAAATACATTTGTCTGTGGCCATAGAAAGACTCCAAACTATCTTCTCTGCTGAAATCTATAGTAGACACGGAATAATTTCATTGTTCCCCCCAAAAGAAGGAACAATATTCATGCTCTGACCCTGTCACTTCTTCCTGTAGGAGAACATAGAGCTC
This sequence comes from Platichthys flesus, assembly GCF_949316205.1. Classification (NCBI taxonomy): domain Eukaryota; kingdom Metazoa; phylum Chordata; class Actinopteri; order Pleuronectiformes; family Pleuronectidae; genus Platichthys; species Platichthys flesus. Next base: position 15,168,932 of record NC_084959.1, on the reverse strand, counting down.
GCTTTGGATGACACAGAGCCCAGCACATCTCTCTCTGTATCAGTGGTCGACCAAGCCTCCAGCCAAGCTCTGGTAAGATCAATCCCTTTTGTGTCTGTGCTCTTCATGTCATTTCAGTTTTTAAGTTACCTGTTTAACTGCACCCCCCACTTATACACATTTTATTCTTGTTATTTTCATGTATAAATCACCACCCAAGGGCCTTGCATTCCTTTTCATGATCTATTTTCACACGCTGTTCTCTGGACGCCCTTTTTGTATCCGATGATGAATATCACTTTTTAAGCAGCTTTTTCAAAATATTGAATTGTGATGTTTTTTTCTTATCTTTTCGGCGAGGCTATAGAAAGAGAGGGAAGCAGCAGGGAAAGAAAGGTTATAGAATTGACTCCGAGAAAGAAAATCAATGTTTGGCCTTTGCAGCCTGTGAACTGCACCATGGAAACAGAAATGGCAGAGTTGAGAGAGTCATAGATCACTTTGGTATAATTCCAGTGTGTTTGGTTTGAGTGCTTTACTTTTAAAATGGTCCCCCGCCCTAATGGGAATGGCATCCGAAGCAGTGAACTGTACTACATCACACTGAAAACCAAAGGGGAAGAAACACTGGTTCCACGGAAGTCCTTTCTTTTCTCATATTTTTCTTTCCTGCTCCAGCCCTGATGTCCATTATCACAAACAGGCTTAATGCTCAATTCATTGCCGGCCTCATGGCCCTCGTATATATCTCCTCCAGACTGATACTGTGTGTTGTTGTATTTGCAGCCACTGTAGTGTGTGCTGCTGATAAGCGTGTCTCCAGTGGAACTTCCATACAGCTGCTGAAACTGTTTTTAGTTTAGTGGGTTTGGTTCCTCAGCCAAGGGTTTCCCAGGGTGGACTCAGGCTTAAGCCATGTTAACCCAACTGGACACCTTCATGTTGGGGTGGTTTTCTCTGGAGCTTGTTGTAATCCACAAAATAATTGTGACCTTTTATAAATGTCTCTGGCCAAAAAGTTTACCAATCAAACTTTGACCCTTGTAGGTATGTGTGTGTGTATGTGTTAATATGCTGTAAACATAAACTAAACATTTGAAATGCACTTCTCCGACAATGGCACTCTTTGGTATTGGTCACTCTTTACTCAAGATGTATTTTGGTCTGTAGTAGACTCTTGAGTATTTGGGTTAATCAATCAAAGAAAGAAAAGAAGATATTTGGGGAATAAAGTCCTAATTTTATGAGGCTTAAATTACATTTTTCTGAGGATAAAGTAATCATTTGATGAGGGTAATGTCCTAATTTAGGCTACATGTCATTCTGCAGGGGGAATATCAAAAGATCAGACTGTCGCTAGAGTGTAAAAATATGTGAAGCATTCATGTTAAGTTTGACTTTCGCATAAGTTTCAGAAAAAGATGGAATACTTCATTTTTTGTTCATCGGCACCAAATTGTCATAAATTTGAGGACTAAAAGAAACTGACTTTTCTGAAGAGAGAACCACATGGACCTGGAGAGATTTGACTTTTTGGCTGTCGTTAAATCTGCGTGATCTTCAAAAAGGTTTTGTGGTTTCTCAAGAAATAATGAGATTAACTGTTTATTTTCCAAATCGTTTTTTTTTATCTTTAATCTCATGTGTAAAACTTTTTCTCATTAAGTTACAACTTTTTTCTTGTGATATTTACTTATACTTGCTCCTTAATTACAACTCTATCCTTGAAGTCTCCAATTTTTTTCTTCCATATTGCCGAATACCTCAAACAGTCTCCTCACAACCTCGACCAATTATACATACGTACAGTAGGTGTATCAAGTACCGCGGGTAGTAATATAAGCATGGTCAAAGACTAGTGTGCTCTCAAAGCTCTGTAGCTTCAACTAAATTATCTAACTAGCACATGCAGTGCATTAGAGCTTGTAACCAATCAGAGGCCGGGGCTGACTGTAGTAATTATTGGTCCTAATTAAGCTGCATTATAGCAATGAAATCAAATATGTCAAAAAACGTATTTTATAAATGTCTCGAACAGGAGCACTTCCCACAAGCAGTACTAGAGATCTTATGTCCCATTTTTATGCCAAAAAAATAGTTTGTATTTGTACCGTGTTTGTCTGTAGCTTTGTTTCAGTATCTCTTACACCCATTCTGACTTTTTGGTCCGATATCTCTTTCAAAGGAGACCAAAGGATTGAAGAATAGAACCCTTATGATTATATTACAGTGAATATTATCATACGTCTTGTGTAGGAGGGTTAAACATATGGTAAAAGGTGAGAATATTTGCGCTACGCTGTCCAATAAAGTCACATTATTGTTGTTGGAATCATAAAAGAAAGAATCCAAAGCCTTTTCTCAGCATCAAAAGTGCTGGAGTGGGTTTTATTTTCTTCCCCTCGTTCAAGCTAATTAAAAAACTAATTGTATTACTTTTTAATTCCTTCTCCCCTGCTACTCCTCATACTCATGAGCTCCTTTTTTCTGCATTTCCATTTCGATTATAAGGAAACGCCAAATTGATGATGCTATTACGGTGGCAACTGCTGAAGGGCACAGAGACTACAAATGCTTTTGAAACTTTAATTTCCAATGCTAATATTTATATTAGGCCTGTCACAACCGGCTCGCTGTGGAAACGTTCACCAAACTGCTTTTACTGACACTTTGGAGAGTGGCTAATATTTCATGAGACGCTGACTCTGGAAGACAGCCCTCCGCATTTGTCTGATCATTTTCTGAATCTTTTATGAGGAGCAATATCTTGTTTTGTTTTTATCCTGAGGTGGAAGTGTGAATATCCTCAGATTCAGCAGTTTGTTTTCATCTAATAGCAACTCCACTGTCCTGGTCGCAAGGCTGTTTCACATGATGTGGTGGGTTTTATGTGTGAGGGCGTCACGATGGAGACAAATGCAGCCACAGCGAGGCACAAAGCAAGGCAGGTTGTGCAGACAAAAAACTTCAGGTAACTTAATACTAAAAACTCAAACATCAAAACATCCGTAAAACTCAGAAACATACACAGGAAAAAACAGGAGTCAGCGCACAAACAAAACCAAAGTGAGCCGAAGCCGAACGAAACAGAGGACATGGAGCACAGAGAATAAATACACAAAGGAAGCGGGGCTTATAAGACACAGGTGAAACACATCAGGACCAGGTTCAGACAACTTCAGGAGAAAACAAGACAAACAACAGTGAGACAAAATGAGGGATAACATAACTAAAGAGTCAAGGACACCCATGGATGTCAACACACGAGTCCAGTAAAATAATCCCTATTTGTTTTTCAAGATAATGCAATGTCCGTAAAAGATAACTGATAAGAATATAAATTCATAGGGAAACAGGAAAAAAACACAACTGATAGCAAAAGTCTTATACCTGTTTTACACCAAGATTTTTAGCCCTTGGGGATCTTTGTCTTTTATTTTGGCTTCATGTTGGCCATCATGGACGACAACTGAGGAACTCTTTTACTCTGTGCTGCCAAATAAACGGGTTCTTGTGTAACTCACATTTCAATCACTGTTGATCGGGGCCCAGAGTCGATAAACACCAGTGTCTAGTGCAGAGTAATTTCACCTAGGAGTTATCCGAACTTATCCATTCCCATTGCAGACAAAAGCCAGATGTTAGCGGGTGAAAGTGGGTTTTTTGACCAGTGGAAAAGGGGCTTTACGAAAGTCCTTAACTGGAGGGGAATCATGACAAGGGGACTAATAGTAATCGTTTTTATAGGCCAATGTTGTAGTAAACAAAGTCAAATAGGTCAAATAGGAAGTCAAATAAAGTAACACTGATGCTTGCAGTCAGGACTAGACAGTCGTCTCTTCTTACATACTATTGCTCTTTAAGGACTTTAAGGTAGAACCGAGCTTTTTCTATCCTCATTAGGATCACACTAATGACCTATGACCTTAGTGCATGCATGTTTATGTTTATTTGTTTATATGCCATTATATGACAGGTACGGACAGTTCGAACAGACGAGGCGCGGGGCCTGTTGTGGCTGATGGAGGAGGAGGCGGTGCAGCCCGGGGGATCAGAGGAGACGCTGCTGGGTCGTCTCTTTAGCTACTATGGACCTGCCGAGGGGGAGAGTAAAGGCAAGGAGAGGACAAACACACACAGACACACACACACTTACACATAACCTCACAGTTAAAGCTAATATTATGTATGGCAAGCATTTCCCAAATGGTTTTTAAAGAAACTGACAGAGTAAACAACCCAATATGAATATTTGATCCAAATATGCACATTATGTTAATTTAATGATGTTTATAGCTTTCATCTCTGTGTTTGGGGCTAGTGTTATTATTGGTTATTTGTTAGACCAGAGACTTCTCACCTCGACCGAACCCCTGTCCATTTGTTTGGTGGGTTGTTTGTTTTGTAAGCATGATAACACAAACTGAACAGATTACCACAAAACTTAGTTGAAGGATGTAATGTGGGTCAGGGAAGAACCAAAAAATCTGGTGTGGATCTGGATCAAGAGGCGGTCTCACAAATTATCTAGTGAAACTAACATAGTTTAGGGGACTGTTAGGTATGTGCTCGTATGAGGACCATTCTCTTTTATTTCGCACTCTATACACGTTGATCTTACAGAATCGACCAACTCTGACTATAGGCTTGATTTTAGATATTTGACCGTTTAACATAAGTTGGCAAGTTAAGTTTATTTGTGGGTGCTTTACATAAAATATTAAAGGCGTCATAACAAATTGTAAAAAACACATAAGAGAATACAAAAAAAGAAGCATTTAAACGGAAATGAAAAGTTAAATAGAGAATACAATAAGAAATACGAAAGTGAAAATATCAGTGCGGTGTAAGAAATGTGTAATTATTACCTGGTAGACAGGTGGGAACACTGTACACTGTTTTGTATTATAGACAAAGGTCTCCTCAAATGAATGTAAATTGTTGTGCACTTAGCTATCCACACCTGCCTCACTTAATAAAAAAACATCCCCCATATATTATTCAGATAAACACAAGGGCCTTTTTAGTCTTTAAAACGACAGCTGAAAGCTTCAGGTTTTAACTTTGCAGATGCAGTAGAGCAGCTCTCCTCTCTGGTTTACCACCCACATCAGTGTTATTTATAAGAGTACAGTGTCATGGATATAAAATTTCATATGAATACTGCATGGACAGTCTAAGGAACAGTTTGATAAACCCTATGCAGACTATATTTCTCATCTCTTTGTATTTACAACAAACCAGTGGATCTCTCATATCCTACATTTGTATCAGGTCACACCTTCCTCTTGAAGAGCGAGAAGGAAAACCATTTCCTGTTGGGGCACAGTCATGGGACCGACTGGGTGGAGTACAACGTCTGCGGATGGCTCAACTACGCCAAACTGAATCCTGCCTCGACCAACGCCACCAGCCTCCTGCAGGACTCCCAGAAGTGAGCAGCACACATGCACCAGGAGTTTTGTGGCATAAACTGTGACTTTTGCGGAGTATTGCAAAAGATCTATGCTAAGGTGGTGTTTTTTTTGCAGGAAGATCATCAACTCGCTGGTCATGGGGCGATCAGGTGGAGCCACTGTTTTGTCCGGTTCCATCGCCGGTCTCGAGGGCGTCTCCCAGCTGTCCTTGCGACGGGCCACCAGCATGAGAAAGACCTTCACCACAGGGGTGGCTGCGATCAAGAAGAAGTCCTTGTGCATCCAGATAAAGCTTCAAGTGGTGAGAGGAGAGGATGGGACAAATCAGAATTTATTTTGTATGTATTCATCCACGTTTCAAAGGCAGTGAGCTGGAGGCGTATTTGGGGACCTGGGACGGCAACTGGGCACTGGAACAAAAACAAGTTGCTCCATCTTTAATATGAAAGTGGAAGGAAAATGAAGACATCACCATTGCTGTTGTCAACGTTGTTGATGTTAAGCATTAATTTAGTCCTTGTGATGTAGTAGCCTCGCTAAGACCCACTGAGAATCAACCCCTGAGTCTCCAGTTTCTTGTTTGCTAACAGTTCAGCTCCAGAAGCTTGACAGGCTGATGGAATATATGAGGGCTCACAGCTGTAAATTTGTTTTGAAATCCACGCAGCGGTCGCAAATAGCTCGATGCAGCTTTATAAAGAAAATGGATGGGATGCGGGCCGGTGTTTGAGCTGCAGCCAGAGAATGAAATCAATCTGAAAATGATATTAGGGCCGGGTGTTAGTGTGCTTTATAAGAACAGCTCTGCCGCTTTTCTGCTTCCAACCCCATTGCTAGACGAGAATGTCGATATTGAATAATTCTGCGAAAGCCGAGATAACTCTAAATCCAGTACAATTCCATTAAAAAAAGTTTTTTGCTTCCTCCAATACTACTATACTGCATAGTCATGGCAAATACATTAGGTGAAATATTGTGTGTTTAGGGATGTAAACTGTGAGTTGTGAACATAATTTAAAAGGGATATTGGGCTCTTTAATCCCCAATTGAGGTTGTTTAGTTTTAAGTGGCAATAACCAAAAGTAAGAGGTATCAAATGATAGCTTAATATCCCATAATACAGAAATAGGAGTGGCACTTATCCAAAATGAACAGTATAGTTTCAGATTGCATTTTAAAGATAGGAGTTTGGTCAAATAGCGGTTGTTCACAGCTTAAAGCCATGAGCCTTAAATGGAAATTTGCCTTATGAAGCTCAGAAAGTTTATTAAAATTTTTTTTTTCTTAAGGGTAGGCTGTACATTTTAGATGATGGAATGTTTTATTATATTCCATCATTGTCAGAGTAAATTGTAGATTTAATCCAATTGATTTGAATTCAATTATATTTGTATGGCATCACAACATACATTGTCTCAAGCATTTAACATAGTGAAGTTGAGACATAACAATATTACAGAGCAAATATAGACACTTTGCGACTGTGGAAAGAACAAAACTCCCTTTTATCGGGGGAGAAACCACGAGCAGAGCCAGACTCAGTGTGGGCGGCCATCTGCCCATTGGGGTGAGAGGAGAGGTGGGTGGAAAGGGGCGAAAGAGGAGAGAGTGGGGGAGTAGGAAGAGAGAGAGACTGGGAACAGATTTAAACTTGTTAAAGAGAATTGTTTGTGTTATATCCTGAAATGTACATGCATTTGTCTTAGGACGCTAAGCTGCCGATTGCATGTAGAAACATCAGTAGAAGTTATTGCTTTGGCTGATTGGCCCGGTACCAACCAGAGTTCCCTGTCCCCTCTGCAGGATGCTCTTCTTGACATGGTGCGGAGGTCCAGGATTCACTTTGTTCACTGCATACTGCCCAAGGCCGATGCCCTGAAGGCTCTGAGCGGATCCCTGTACAAAGCAGGGGAAAGCGAGGCTCAAGGAGAGAGTGGAGATCCGGGCCTAATGCAGCTCGATGTGGCCTTGCTGCGCGCTCAGCTGCGCGGCTCCAAGCTGCTTGATTCTCTCCGGATCTACAGGCAAGGTGAGGTAGCTACTCCAATCACAAAGCAGAGACAGGTGAAGGCTGTGTCTCAACTCAGGGGATGCGGTCCACACGGGGCCCACAAAGGAGGCGGTGTCTGTGGGGCGTGTAGACTGCAAAGGTGGAACCAAAATGAGAGGCTTTCCTTGATCGGCATCAGAAGCGTGTCCCAGCCTTATTGCTGTTTCGTAGCAAATTAGCTGATTTGGACATGAGGAGAAGGTTTTAATGGCCTTTGCTTTTTTAACGTCTGTACTGTTACATGTTAGGTTGAGTTGAAGCGTGATACTTACACATCGGCCTCATTGCTTGCCTTCGCCATTACCTCTTCATCCCAAAAGCGCAAAAGATCCCGGAAATAGGTCGGTCTGTGGGGGACACACTTTGGAGCCTTTGTTTCTCTGGGATGAACGGACATCTGTGGTGTAATCAGTTTTCTAATGCAGCCTCTGAAGCATGCAGCCCCTGAATTGAGACGCAGCCACATAACCCAAAATTTCTCCATGTGTATCAGGGACTTCCGCAGCAAAACACCCATGCACGCATACGTTTTTGTCGAATCTAATGTTGTTAACCAATGCTGACCTTCACAGGTTACCCCGATCACATGGTGTTCTCCGAGTTCCGGCGGCGATTCGACGTGCTGGCGCCGCACCTCACCAAGAAGCACGGCAGGAATTACATCGTGAAGGACGAGAGGAGAGTAAGTAGATCAGTGAGAGAGGGAGGTGGGAAAAAAACACAGCTCCACCAGTGGCCGAGCGCGGGGAAGATTGATGTCGTGAGGAGGCAGTTTCATTACATCGGCCTCTGATTCGTCAGCAGCCAGACTGACAGAGAAAGTAAACCTCCATTCATCAGAGCCAATGTAATGATCTAATCAACTTTAACCTCATCGGTATCATGCTCGGGAAAGAGGCAGATCGGTTCTGTCGGTTCAGAAAAATCTTCCTTGCATCTAAAGCTACAAAAATAAAGTTCAAGTTGACATACTCAGTGTGTTCCCCTCAACAGTACTGGTGCTTTACCACTTCGGGGCTTTTGTCTTAAAAACATAAAGAAAGACCTGTGGGGTTAGGGTTAGGGTGGGAAGCTGGTGGGAGATTTATTCGTAGAAGTCAACTAGCACGGAGGGTGCATTGGTGGAGAGAGAAACAAACTGTATAGAAATGAGAGAAAGAGTGAAAGAATGGGGTTAAGGGGAAGAAAAGCCCTTTCCCCCTGTGTCCGCATATCGGGGGCTGAGTTTCTGTGGAAACACACGGCAAACAAAAGCCCCTCAGTGCTCGCGGCAAACCTCTCGTGGCGAGTTCTCGGCGTAGTGTTTCGGGCTGGAGGCTCAAGTAGAAAGACGAGGCTAAGACGATGACACGCCGACAGGGTACCCAGGCTGATGGACGGATAGGGAGAGGAGAGGCTCCCAATGGATGGCGGTGAACCTTCACATATACGCTGCAGTGGAGGATCACAAGGAATAAGCCAGAAGCAAGTTGATTTTAGTCGTAATTGTTTTTTTGTTGGGGTTGGGAGGTTCTGGAGAGCCAAACTTTTCCCGCGCCTACCGCGGAGGGTGGAAGGGATGAGAGGGAAAAGGAAAAACGTCACTGGGCCGTCAGTTCCACATGGCGTCTTGGGGGAACTGGGGACTAATGAACTGCTTGATAGAAGTTCACACTGGATCCAGCAGTTGACAGATGTGTTTGTGTGTGTGTGTGTGTCTCTGCCCAGGCTGTGGAGGAGCTCCTCGAGTCCTTGGATTTGGAGAAGAGCAGCTACCACATGGGTCTGAGCAGGGTGAGTATCGCTGCCGCGCCTCAAACAAACAAACGGCTTTAAAATGATTAAATAAACCGTTCCTGTGAACCACTGCCAGTTCCTCTCTCTCCTCACGGAGCGGCGGTGCACAGCTCTTTTTTCATTCTTGTGTATTCTGAGAGGACACTTGCTGTCTGGGGGGAGTGTGTCTTTCATTACACTTGTCCCTCCTTGAAGTTTGTTTACCATCCTTTTTTTTTTTTTTTGGAGAGCGGCCAAGCCTTTCCCCTGCTTCCAGTTTTCTCTCTTAGCCAGTGGCTACCTGAGAAGCATGTCTCTATCCCGCCCGACTACGTGACCGTAATTTTTCTTTTCAGGTAATTAGAGCAAATTCTCACAACTGATGGCCCTCGTTGTTTTACGCCACAGCCATTGTAAAGTAATCAGAGTAAAGACTGGCTGGCACGCCGATGTCTAATCCTATCAGTCGTAAGAAGTGGCCATCCGCCAGGAAGGGAAACAATAACATAGAAAAGAGTGGGACACATGCTCTCAGCTACGTGCAGCGCAGGACGCAGGACGAGTGAACGGCTCTCAGGCAGCTTCACGTGGGGCCACACTCCGGAGTGTGAAATGGGCTCCGACTAGACGAGCACATTGGGCCATTCTCAAAGCATTCCACTGGCGTCCCAGCAACCTGCCCTCACTTGCATGCCAATTACACCAACCCCAAATAACCTCACGGTGATGGATTCAAAGCTCGAGATAAAATATGCCATTAGCTATGTCTGAAAATAGCACAGCATTATACCTTTTAGAAAAACACTACCCGATGATGATGAGAGACATAAAGCTTCCACCCAGGCCTTCGTGAGATATTTTTTTTTGAAGTAATATCCCCTGACGTCGCTGCATGCATCACTCCTCCCTGATGGTTTGCAGATTTTTCTCGCTAAAGCTGTTTGATCGTTTCCATCTCGCGCTTTGTTCACAGATCACATATGGATTTGGTTAGTCATAAAGACCCATGTAGGCAGCCCTGGGTTGGAGACAGTTCTCCTGTCATCATCCATCCGTTTTTATAGCTCGCTGCCGTCATATCTTGAATGCGTTGCGCAGCAGCTAATCCCGCTGAGGTGTAGACGGGCCGTGACGTGAGCTGCTTACTGTTTACCTGTGTTTTACCTTTGGCCCAGATTAGAAACAGACCAGGCTGATTGTCTGAGATAATAACTTAATCACAGCTTTCTCACTTAGATAAGACTACTTGTCCGAGGATTACACTCGTTCCCATTGATTTACTGCTTCATTGCGTTTTATGTACTTTTTCATCTCGTCGTCTTTATTTTGCTGGCCCTGCTTCACATTAAAGCACGGCCTCTAAATCCAATTTCCCCACGGCTAAAATTAGCAATACATGATCTCTCAATGATTTTATCCTTTAGTAATGAATTAATTTGATCTTGTGTGTGTGCGCGTGTTTTTCGCTCCAGTTGTTCTTCAGGGCTGGCACTCTGGCTAAGCTGGAGGAGCAGAGGGATGAGCAGACCAAGCGCAATATGACCCTGTTCCAAGCGGCCTGCAGAGGCTACCTGGCACGGCAGGCCTTCAAGAAGAGAAAGGTAGGCAAGCCATCTCACTGAGTCGAACGGTTTTGTCAAAAGTTAATGGAGGTTCAATAATAGAGTTCATGTAAAGATGGATGACATCAAAGCTCCCTAAAAAGTGAAGCCAAATCATCTTGACCAACCCCTGGTGGCTGGTTTCAGTAAAGGTCATAAACCAAAGAACACATAAAATATTTTCTCCCGAAAGATTTTGGTGTGAATCAGGATAAAGAAGCACAACTGTGATTGTATTCATCACCATTGTTTTCCTTGTTAAGGCATGTTTAGGGGAATGATATTTAGCTTGTGCAAGTTGGTGCAGATTCAAATACAAATCTGGATCTAGTGAATTAAAATGTGGTTTTTCAAGGAGACTTTGGGGTTTTCTAGTTAATTATTTGATGGTATAAAAATCGGGTGAGACATCATGATGATTGGCAGCTGAGACTGACTTGTGATTGGTTGGGCACAGGACCTCAATACCACGGCTCCGCACCACGATCACTACTGAGCACCATCCAGGTTATTTTAGTTTAATCTTTGTAAAATGGGAGGGGATGCATCTTATGGTACAGTCTATGGTTTCAAAGATATACTCAATCAAAACTGAGTAAGAATATTTTTCTCTCACAATTTCTATCCAAATTATCATAAAAAAATACATATTGTTATTGAAAAATAAATGTTACACTTGCGAAGACAAATAACTGTCAAGGTTTATTTGTTTCCTCAGCTGTATTTTATTTTTTCCTGAAAAATGAAAAAACTCCTGTTGCCTTGCAGTCCACTAGGAGTTGCGAGTTCCCTGTTCTGAGCTCATTTTAGTGTCTGTTTGCTCTGCTCCAGATCTAACGCTCTCTGCTGTAAATCTTCAGCTAATTACAAATGTGGTCTCTAAATCTATTGCCCCTTTCCCCCTGTCCGCCCGTGCTGTAATCCATCCAGTCAGCTCTCCCTGGGGGATATTTGAGACGTCCACTCCTGTTGCATTTCATCAAACCGCTCCCCCCTTTAAATTCAGCCGGATCAAACGTGCTGCTGACTCACACACACACACACATCCAGCCGCCGCACCCATCTTCCATCCCCCATTTTTCCTCCCAGTGTGTGATGGGTCCATCTCTCTGGACCTCATACGTTCCCCTTCTGATGTATGGAGCCATGCATTCCCTCGCCCGCTCTGCAATTACTGTTTAAGTGAATGTGTCGCCTCAGTCGGCCAGGGATGAACCCGCAGAAGCAGAATCAATGTTGCTGGTATCCATCCGATGTGACATACTGTTACTGAGCGGATATCTTGTTCACTTGTGTGTAATGTCGGCAGAACTATTAAATTGTCATCTTTGCTATAGGGTGAATCAATATGACCTTTTTATATATCGCTGGACTTCTCGCTCTCCTCTGCTATAACTGTTCTAAAGAGGTTTAGAAATGGATGTTGGCTGAAAATGGGGGAAGATATTTATTCACTGGGGTCAAAGTTCATTATTCATACAGTGAAGCGGACTAAAAGCCTGATGCTTCATTATGTGCAAGAACTTAAGATGAATCAACAGCGAGGAACCTTTCAAAATTGCTAGGCAACTGCTCAGAGGCATTTATTTCCCTCTGCACTCTCTTACCCCCTCTCTTTTGCAAATGTGTCTATAATAGAACGGTAAGGCTTTATTTTTTACATTATCTTGTAATTTCCTTGTGCTTACACTCTATTTAGGGATATGATGTAAGGTGTGCCATGCTATCATGATAGTGATGAGGTCCAGTAGAGATACTGTCGAGTCGGCGGTATGATCCGGTGTAGAGGCGTTTTCAAACTGTGGACATGTCGATGTCCTTCACTGTCGTATTATTTTTCATAACCAGGTTCAAAATCAGATATGTGTTGGTTTAATTCATATTGTTAATATTTTGGAAACATGTAAAACAATTGACCGAGAGTTAGATGATTAGATCAATACCACTGTAATGTCTGTTTGGTAAATATAGAACCTTCAGGAGCATAGGTAAGCTGCAAAAGCTAAGCTTGCTAACGTCTTAGTGTAATGCAACACTAAATAGAAAGATAGAAGAGTGGAATAGATCTTCTCATCAAACCCTTGGCACAAATGAATACTGTACTTGTATAAGCTTTATTTGTACTGCAGTTTTCTTAACACATTTACAAATTGCTTCACAAAAGGATAAAATAAGGAAAGAAATGATTACATTTCACTTTTTTTTGAACAACTTTTATAAAGCAATTCATTATTTATTTTATTTAGCAAATGGTGACAACAGAAAGTGACATACAAGATAGATAAGATACAAAGATATATTAATGCATGTTTATAGAGCAATTTAAAAGCAATAACAGAAGTAGGATTCCTGATCTCAGCTTGACATACAGAGTTTGGAGGCCTTTACTGCAAAAGCAAATTATAATGATTTCTTATTGAATCAATAAGAATTCAGGTTTTCCACAAAGTAGTTGAAACAGCTTATGGAAAGTAATTTGGGTTGAGCTACGATGTTCGATATATAAACTGTTAAAAGCTTTTAAATGTGAAGTTCAGTGTCTGCAGTCACAGGTGACATTGAGATGTGCATATTACACAGCATATTAGATTCATTACTATTAAATGAGAAAGCAGTTTCCCCACTGAACCTCATTCACGTTTATATTTCAACACCAGAGTTATAGAGCAGTAGCAGGGCCGTGTAGGATAAGTGAGGGATTTCCACCTCTCTCTCTCCCTCTCTCTCTCTCTCGCTCTCCACAGGGAAGATTTAGAGTGTATCACTATAATCAACATATAACAATAATATCTACTGTGTCCTTGACTTTACCCTGTTGCATCGCCTCTTGCACATGAAGTATCCAGTCTTAGCAGGTACGTGGCAATATGCCTGTGGATCAGTGCGGGTGAGTTGTGGCAATGCCTCTCAGACACTTGCTGGGTGATATATATGGATGTGACAGAAAGTCACAAGTTCCTTTGATTGATATACCCTGGCATGTTAACCTTGTGATGCTGTGCCAAGCCCATGTGACATTAAATGACAAAAGCTGAATTTTCCTTTCTTTTTTTCCTCTTTCAAATGTCTCCTCAAGGGGACAACCCTGGCATTTTAAAAGTCTGTTGTTTTGGCTCAGCAGGCATTCGCCACATTGAGAGTTGTGTCCTTCAGATATCTGTTGTTTTTTAGTTATGTGCAATATCACTGAAGTCAACATGAAGCAAGCATCTAGCTTTTCTCTTGCCACACTCTTACAAAAGTAACTTTATTCCTTTTAAAACATGCAATCCCAAAGTTCCATCTCAAGGAAACATTAAAACCTCCCTCTGTGAAATGTACCTCATCCGCATTGGGATGAGGTAGATTTCTTTATATCGTACGTCTTCTCCCATTATAGCTCCTGGAAATATATTTGTATTTACGTGTGATAATGATATTAGCCAGGCATGACCTACCATTCTGTTCCTGCTGAGACCGTACGTGTAATCGGGGGTGCTGTCAGAGCTAAGATTTCACGTCGAGGAAATGCCCGGAACCTGAGGTGTGATTGATGAGTCTCCATTCACACCGTGCTGTCTTCTGTGAAATGAATAGCGACTTGTTTATCCACGCCGCTCATGCAGCACCCTCTTTTGTTTGTTTCCTTTTCATTCCAGTCTAAATAAGACAAGTGAGACCTGTTTAAATCTTTGGTTACACACTCGCTGCATTCCGGTCCACGTTGAGGCTTTCACTGTGTGACAAATCCTAATTGGTCATAGAGAGTACCTTCAGGGCGAAATGTACCTGATGCTGAGAATTGTGTCGCTCTAATTGGGTTTGCCAATAATCTGCTGCTTCTAGAGAGCCTCATGCATAAGCGCCATGGAAATCGTGTAATACTCGGAATTAGCTGCCAACATGTTTGATTTAATTAATCAGAATTTAGCTCCCGGCCTTGGAACGCGGGCCGCAGAGTGTCTCCAGAGGAGGGATAGCTGTTCGCTCGTTTTAAAGGCGATATAACACGAAACTGGGAAGTGCAGCATTTTTCACCATGTCTTTCATCAGTGGTGAGGACGACGCGGTGACAGTAGATGAGTTCTGTGGCACATTGATTCCATTTAGTGATTGAGATTGTTCCAGGGATCTCTGAACACTGCCACCCTATGATACCTGTGCACTGTACCACAATCTCTTCCTCTGTACTGCATTTAAAAGCATGAATTGCACACATTGCTGCAATAAAATGATTGTTCTCTGTCTTGAAAATACTGTAAAATATGTTCTGGCTTGTTTATTCTGTAAACTAAAAGTGTTCATATCGAGTCACATGAACAAATGATATAAATTATGGTTATATATATCTTTGAAGGGCTCCAATCGGCCAATCTAGTTACGAGTAATAACATTGATATCGTTATAGTGTGCGCACATGTTTTGACTGCTTCTCTGTCTCGACTGTGTGCTCAGGTTCAGGATCTGGCAATCCGCTGCATCCAGAAAAACATCCAGAAGAACCGTGGTGTGAAGCACTGGCCCTGGTGGAAGCTCTTCACTACAGTCCAGCCGCTTATCAAGGTCCAGCTCACCGAGGAGCAGATGCGAGGCAAAGACGTGAGCACACCTCTCTCTGTCTGATGCCCCCCCCCCCCCCCCCCCCCCCCCCTCCTTACGGATTCCACTCAGATAGACAACCTCTAATCCTAATTCAGAATTCCCTCCTGGCCGCGGCAGCATGGCACTTCCCGTCATCAATGCTTAATATTTCTTGTAAAACGGAATATTTAACCTGTAGCACAACATGAAACTTATAGTACATGTCGCCATACTCTGTTCTGCAGGAGGAGATGCAGCTGCAGAAGTCCAAGCTCGAGAGGATGGAGAAAGAGCGAAATGAGCTGAGGCTGAACACGGATCGATTGGAGAGCAGGGTGGGTCCCTTCGCATCGTGGCAATGCATGCTGGGAGGAGGGTGTTCGAGATTGGCATTGGAGTTACACCCTTTGTTTTTGTTAAGATAAGAGACAAGATAATCTTTCACTAGACACAACGGGGAAATGTGTTTGGTTGCAGCAGCAGGGACAGTCAAAAGATAGACATCATAAGTAAACATGCAATATTAACACAAGGAAATGTAAAAATATACAGTGTAAAATTTGTGCAGAGTGAGCAGAATATATCCAGTGTAATGGATTTCACTTCCCGATTTTTTTTTTGCTTACTCGTACTAGAAATGCGGTGGGAGGATTTTGTTGTTTTGCTTCACTCGCTGTGTGTCTGTGCTTTTTGTCCAGATTGCAGACTTGTCGGCGGAGCTCGCAGACGAGAGGAGCACGAGTGAGTCGGCATCGCAGTTGCTGGAGACGGAGACTTCAGAGAGACTCCACCTGGAGAAGGACATGAAGGATCTGCAGGCACATGCACACACTAAAAAATGAATAAAAAAAATATGATAAAAACCACACTGTGAAATCATAGTTTCACATTAAAATGTGAATGTTTCTAATAAAACTAAATCTGTGGTTCCAGGCCAAGTTTGACGCCATGAAGAAGCAATTAGAGTCGCAGGAAATGGAGGTGATGGAAGCTCGCCTCATGAAGACGGCCGATCTCAACGGGGAGATGGACAGCGACGATGATGCTGGTTGGTTGATCTATCATTTGTGACACCGCAGCCACCGGAGAATCTCATTTTCCCATTAATTTAATTCCACACCTAAAAATTAAGAGCCAAACTAAAGGGGATGTTGATAACGTTACTTCCTGTGACCTTTTCTCACTTGTTAGGATCCTTTTTAACGTTTGCATTAAATTCCAGCATTCATTTGCAACTTTCCTAAGCATGCCTGATGGGTATGTCATTTCAGGTCAGAAGCATAATTCCCCGAACCACTCATATCAGCATTATGTGCACGGCTTATAAAAATCTCCCCCCTACTAAGTGTAGCGGCAGGGATGATTGTCTTTGTGTGACTGCTCCAGGAGGAGACGTGGCAGTAAGACTTGGTCCAAGTTTGCAATGTACAACGAGGGGATTAAGATGTTTGCTCTCGGGCATACAACCAAAGCCTGTTGTTGACTGGTCTCCCCCTGCTGGGAGAGAGAGCTCCCGCCTCGAGCATATTGTCCACGAGGCTTCTTTATTTTTCGGTCTTCTTTTTTTCCCTGTGTTCCTACCCCCCTTCAACCCACCTCAGCCAGACAGGCCATTACAGAGCATCTCAGAATTCTTAGACGAACGAGAAAATAATCGTTGGGATCAGAGCCGGTGGCCCTGCAAGTTGTCATTATGCTATATATATGCTAATGAGCGGCACTGATGGAAGAGCCGGTGTTGGAATGTGAAGGAGAAATGGACAGCCTCTAAAATGATAAGGCTCGGAAATGAACCTGAACCCGAATGTCCGCCCGGCCGCTGTTATACTTCTGATAGCCCCTGACAGCTCCAGAATTAGGGTCGGCTAAGAACTGTGGAAAGTGCCACTTAGACATGTCCTTCTCTAACTACTATTGTGGTGTGCTCGGAATTCTTACCTCAGGGTTATCCAAGATTAGAGTTGAAAAGTAATGGCTGTTTTGTAGTTTCCTGTCATTTTCTTTTTTGACCTCATAAGTTCAGGATTTGTTGGAAGAAGTTGGTTTGTTCCCTCCGAAAGAGGACATAATTTGGGTCCTTGAGGGTGATAACCCGTGCAACCAGTGCAGTGGCTCTCATAATCCACAGTCATCCCTGAGCTTTTGAGCCTGTATAACATTGCTAGGCTGGCATTAAGATTAAGATACATTTATTTGTCCCAAACACATGCACAGACATGCACAGACACACTCATGCAGGTAGGGAAATTTAACCTCTGCTTTTAACCCATCTGGTGAAGGACACACAGAGCAGTGAGCGACCATGTACGGCGCACGGGGAGCAGATGTTGGGGGAGTAAGGTGCCTTGCTCAGGGGGCACCTTACTCGAACCAGAGACCTTTCCTGCCCATAGTCCAAGTTTCTGCCACTAGTCCAGCGCCTCTCAGGCAGGAGACACCCAAATGTCACCTACAGGCTTTTCTCTCTGTATTCTGTGTCTTCTCCTGCAGGAGGCGAGTGGCAGATAAAATACAACAGAGCCATTCGGGAAATGGAGTTCACCAAGAAGAAACTCCAGCAGGAGTTTGATGAAAAGCTGGAGACAGAGCAGCAGAGCAAGCGACATGCTGAGAGGAGGGCAAGACACTTTTTTATAATATTCAATCACTTCAAAAATGGTCTATTTAATATACGACACACTTGTAGCCTGTTAGTTGCATAAACTTGATAATGATATGCATTAAACTGCCATCAAAAATAATAATAAATGTGTGTGTGTGTCTGTTTTGTGCTGCAGTTGGCTGATCTGCAGACAGATAATGAGGATGTGCAGCGCTCTGTGCAGCAGCTGAAGAAGAAGTGCCAGAAACTGACGGCGGAGCTGCAGGATACCAAGCTTCACCTGGAGGGACTGCACAGCCGCAACCACGATCTGGAGAAGAAGCAGAGGAAGTCAGTCTCAGCCACACTCTGTCCCTCTCTCTGTCCACATGTTTGATCCATCCTTTCTGTCCTACGTGCACTCAAACTAGAGGGAACACATTGCTCTGTCCTCTGTGTCTTTGCTGCCACTTGGCAGGAACACAGAAGTTTCCGTTTAATTCGAATAGTGACTGAGATGTTCCGTAATCTGCGGAATTGCATTAGCTGAGAAAATGACTCAGACTTTAAGCACTTGAGAAGCTATCGCTGTGGCAGAATGTGATCTCTCCCCTGTGGTTAATTGAAGCTGCTCTGTGGGTGAAATTATTTTCGGCTTCGCTTCAGAGAGGAGAAGAAGGGGAAAAAGCAGGGAATTACAAGGAGCTGACAGCATGAAACACTTAGCTATTAAGTTCACTAACCATAAGTGCTTCTGACCTAGACAATTGAAGAAAACATTTTGTACATTATAACAGCCCAATTGTAAATTGAAGGCTAATGGAAGCGGATAGAGACAGCTTTGAGCTGATGCTGGGCTCTAAGCGGAAAATAGAAAGTAACTAAAGTTGCATGTTGGTTAGATATGTAGTTAAAAGGCTCAGATTTCTATATTTCATCAATTATTATTATTATTATTATTATTATTATTATTCTTACCCTAACCCTTATACAAACAGTAACTGCACTGTGTCAATACACAAGACCATAACGTTTTGCTGTTGCTGGTCAACTGTATCTTTTGCAGCCTTTTTTCAATTGGCACTAACAGATCCTGCACAGCTTACTATTATAATATATTTGGCCTTATCCACTGGTCAAAGAAGCGCACCCACTAACATCTGGCTTTTGTCTAGAAGTCAGAATGGATACGATCAGAGTTCACTCCCAGGTCAATCGTCTCTGCAGTAGATATCTGTATTTATGCTTCATTTTGTTATGCTTGTATGATCCTCGCTCTGATCGGCATTGATTGAAATGTAAAACCTGGGTGAACACTCTAATTTGGCAAGGCCGAAGTTAAGAAGCTGGGTTTCGACTCCTCTGCTGGTAACAGGGAAGGAGCCAATCAAAAACTTGCATATAACTGCAAATTTAGGTGTAGAAGAGTTATATGAAATATTAGTTTTATGTGAAAGTAACATTTTGCTGAACTGGCTACTCTGTCTTTCTCTCTCTGTGTGTGTGTGTGCGTGTGTGTGTGTGTGTGTGTGTTTTCCAGATTTGACATGGAGCAGAACCAGTCCCAGGCTGAGGTGCAAAGAGAAAGGAGCCACAGGGAGAAACTGGCTCGAGAGAAAGACATAATGACTGGTGAGATGTTTAACCTCCGCCAGCAGCTGCAGGTGAGCCACCGCACAGAACTACACTGCAGATACTGTGATGTCCTCTCCAGGGGACGACACGTCTGGTCTCCCTGCTCTTTGTATGACATAACTGGGGCTGGTCCAGATGTGTTCCTTTACCGTGTCTCCTCCGGGCCTGCAGGACAAGGACGGCGAGTTGTGCGCCACAAATATGAAGGTGCAGCAGCTGGAGGCTGAGCTTCAGGACGTGTCCTCCCAGGAGTCCAAGGAAGAAGCCTCTCTGTCCAAGGTCAAGAAGCAGCTTCGCGACCTTGAGGCAAAGATGAAAGACCAGGAGGAGGAGCTGGACGAGCAGGCCGGAAGCATCCAGATGCTGGAGCAGGTACTGGGTGCTGCAGATGTTGGATTTTATATGGGGTTGGATACAATATGTATGCCTCCTTGCCTACAATAGCCAGTAGCTGGGGACATTATGTTTTCAGTCGTCCAATCCTTCCCATAGGACGCCTGAGTGAATTTTTGATAGTTCAGTGTATCAAAAATGATCTAGTTTGGAACTGCACTGTTTGGCGTAGGGATACAACCGCAGTGTGGTTCTTACTGAAAGCTACCTATGTAGTAGCCTATGTTGCTCCGGAAGGTTTGAGATCTCCTCTGCGACATTGACAGCTGCTCCACCTTTCCATCCCGCGAGGTCCGCAACCAGGGTGTACCTCTTGACTCCACCCTCTCTTTCCCATCCCACATTACATCAGTCACCAAATCTGCCTTCTTTCATCTGATAAACATCTCCAGACTCCGGCCTTCACTCCAAGGCGCTGTGGCAGAAATCACCTCCTGCCTGGATTACTACAATTTAGTCCTGTCCAGTGTACCAGACAATGTCCTATATATACCACAGTATGTGCAGAACTCTGCCACTAGGGCTCTCACCCTGGCAGCACATTACCCCGACCCTCATCCACCTCCACTTGCTCCCACATCAAGGCCTGCGTCAACTACAATCTCCTCCTTCTCCCCTATAAATCCCTTCTTGCCCTAGCCCCACCAAATGTAACTGACCTTTTCAAGCCCTACACCCCTGTGTTTGAGGCCACGGTCCTCAAACACAGGTTTATTCTCCATCAACAACACCAAACTGTGAACCTTTGGAGACAGAGCCTTCTGTGTTGCAACCCCCCAACCTCTGGAACTCTATCTCCGCCGCAATTCGCAGAAACTGAATCTCTGGACATCTTCAAAAATGTCTTCAAACACCACCTGTTCACTTAAAAAACTATAAACTGTCTTTAACACTCCAGTCTGCCATTAGTGCTGTTTATTTCTGTCCTGTTTTTGTGCAAAGTACTTTTTTCTTCTTTTGTCCCACCTGACACATGCAAAGCGTCTTTGGGTCTCTTGAAAGGCATCACATAAATTCAAACTATTATTATTAAGACTATTTAATGCTAACCCAACATTCTGACCTCTAAATTCTAATTCTGTAAGTCCCAAAACTCCAAAAACATCCTCCATCTACCCTCACATCCTACAAAAGCGAAAAATGTAATTTCATCTGGACCTTTCTCTCATTTTTGGACAGATTGTACAAATCAAACAAAAATGAAGTAGAATCCATTACGTTTGAAATGTGTCTCCATCGTGTTATCAGGCAAAGCTGCGGCTGGAGATGGAGATGGAGAGACAGCGGCAGACCCACTCCAAAGACATCGAGAGTAAAGACGAAGAAGTGGACGAGATCAGGCGATCCTGCAGTAAGAAGGTAGGCACTGCTTATTAGTTGATGATCCAACATGTTCCTGTACGTCGCCTTGTTCTCCTGAACCAACAGCTTATAAGGCCTGGTCAGAGAAGCACTGAGAGACACTGGAGAGTTCTGATATCAGTGCTGGGGTTCATTGTGAATGCATAGTTCATTTTATTAAGGCTTTTAGTTTGTTGAATGTGTCCCATGCTCCGTGCCATGAAAGTAAAATACATATAAAAGAAATAAATAATTAAGTATATAAATAAATACTATTTGTGTACACTTTTTCTGTATTCTGTAGATCCGATGATCATAGTGCTATAATAAACTCCTTAGAGGGACATACGCCCACCTCACTTATTAACCTCTGGACCAAGAAATACAATAAAAAAAAATCGATACATGTAAATTTTGTAATATATGTAAATAAATGTATCTTCTTAATTCCTGCATTTATTTATGATATTACATTTTTTGTCCTTCAGTTTAAATAAACACTGTATTAATTTAGTGCCTCGGTTCCCAAACTGGGGTACATGTACCCCCAGGGGTATGCGAAGTGGTTCAGGGGGTACATGGGGAGAGCATTTTATTTGCGTTTTCAAAGTGAAAAAGGCCATTTACATTTTCAAACTGAGTTATAAATAATCATGCAATATTAAATAGTCTAAATAGTCAAGTCGCATTGCCAAAAATACTCATGTATACCCATATTCAGCAAAATAATTACACTGCCAATAAAAGTTACAGGTAGGTTAGTGACTGTTAGTAAAAACGAGGGATGGGCATAATTAATCGACAATCGATTAATTGATCCTTAAGAATTTCCTAGATGACATTTTGTCATAGACTTAATTCTGTTGCGTTCACTGCCAACACTGCGAAGCTATACGTCTCCATGAGCGCCTGAGGAGTCCACTGCTCTCTTCAAGTAGGAGGTCTAGCTCCAAAGCTAGCCCCTTCGGACCCAGACAGAGCTGGCTCTGGGTGAGGGGTGACAACTACCGGACTGAGAGGTCGAGAACCGTAAAATCCAGCTAGCTCACAGCGGCTAGCTGCACTCTCATCGGGGCTTAAGAGAACAGTAGCGCATATTTTCAAGTGTAACCAGTGAGCGGATCCCGTTTAACTGCCACAAGAGTTGTTCACCTTGTAATAAAGATCCATATTTTCACTACATTTTAACAGAGCCTATAAATAGTGCATTTTAATATAAAATATTAACGATTAATCAAAAATCGATCGTTAATTCTCCCGACAATCGATTAGGAACTGACAAGCATGGTTAACAACTGATTGATAACTGACAATTGATAGATAAACTCTGTTTGATCTAAACTTCCATCCGAGTCCTGAAATCCCTGACAATTTCAAAGTTTCAAGTGTTATATGCTGTATTCGTGCGTCGGGGGGTACGTAGCTGGAGATTGAATGTCTGAAGGGGTACGAGACTGTAAAAAGTTTGGGAACCACTGATTTAGTGTATTCAGTAGATGCATCTTAAAAACAAAATAAATACAAATGAGCATCCGAGCAGCGTTTGGGTCATATCGATCCCACACGATGAAACCGGACAACATGTTTCAATTTCGATCTCTGTATTTTTGAATAAAAATAATGACATTGAATAGATTTTCAGAGCTGTGTTGTGAGGCTGGCACCACCACTCAGGAGGGGAACCATTTGCTTATGATGTGTGAGAGCAGCCATGTCGAACAGGATGCGTGATGGTGTGTTACGTCTGACTTTGTCTGCCACTGATCATCTGCTTGTGCGTCCCAACACACCGTGCGTGTGTCCTGCAGCTGAAACAGATGGAGGTGCAGCTGGAGGAGGAGTACGAGGACAAGCAGAAAGTGCTACGCGAGAGACGAGAGCTGGAGTCCAAACTGCTCACCGCCCAGGACCAGGTACTCCCATCACTCCGCCCTCTGGTCCCTGTCAGTGCAGTGCAGCTAAGTGTGTGCGATTTAGTGCAGGGCCACTTCCTTTTGATTGGAAAGAAAAGGCTTTCGGGTCTGGGAGGGGGCGCTCTGAGTTTTTGAAGAAGGGCGCAAAAGCAAGTGTGTGTGTGTAACAACTGAGGCTAGGAGTGTTTTTCTGTTCAGGTGAGCCAGAGGGACGTGGAGACTGAGAAGCGGCTGAGGAAAGACCTGAAGAGAACCAAAGTCCTTCTGGCTGATGCACAGATTATGTTGGACCACCTGAAGAGCAACGCCCCTAGCAAGAGAGAGATCGCCCAGCTCAAAAATCAAGTACGAACTCACCGCTGTGCTCCAGCAGATATCAAAAGGCTAAATCAAAACATGCACTGGTTGATAGATCCTCAGTCCTCTGCATATCCAGGAGAGATTCTTAATCTTGGCCTACTTACGTTTGCCCCTGTTCTTCTCCTCCTGTTTCTCACAGCTGGAGGAGTCGGAGTTCACCTGCGCGGCGGCGGTGAAGGCTCGAAAGAGCATGGAGCTGGAAATAGAGGACCTGCACATCCAAATGGAGGATGTGGTCAAATCTAAGATGTCGGTGAGTTTCGTGTTCAAATTTCGTGTTCTGCGCCACAACAAGAAGCGTGTGTACATACACGCATGTATGAATAATGAAACATACCTTTTGCGCCTTTTTTATTTGACATCATTGATAAGGGAGGGAAATTTTTGTGGAAATGTTTCTATAGCCTTCCCTTGGTGAGCAAATGAAACCAGAAGCAGCAAACAGTATTTAATTAATGTTGGATTATGCCTATCAAAATGTTCCACTCATTCAAAATACAGCGGGGGGCTCTAATATCAATATGCATACATCATCAAGCCGTGGTGGGATATTACAATAATAAATGGCCTTTGGCACATGTCTGATTTCAACATTTCGCACTAATGGGTAAATAAGCTTTGTCGGAAAATTTCTGCTCATTAATGGCTGTCTCTTGAGAGCGCCGCCTGCAACTCAGATCCGTTGGCTGGGGGATGTTTGTGTCTCCTGGGATGATGGGAGTGCGGTGTGCCTGGGTGTTGCTTGTTAATTGCCGCATTTATGGCAAGGGAAGGTCTCGTAAATGTCTTAGATTAGAGAGTGCATATTGAGGGCCCCGGCCCCCGCCTCCCTCTCCGCCTCCCCCGAACACAGGAGGGTGAACTCTAAATAGGACATCACCAGTATGCTGCACTGGCTGCACTTTTCCTCCAGCCTAAATGAGCCAATTGATTATCTTCAATTGGTCTCGTCCTCCGGCCGGAACCCTGTCCAGATTGTGTTTCATCGCCATTAGATGAGATTCTAGGACTGCTTCGGCCCGGCCCGGCTAATGACCATTTATCATATTCAATAGCTCATGAATAAATCCCGTCATTCTAAACTAATATGTGTGTGTGTGTGTGTGTGTTTCCTTCTCTATCTCCTCACCCGTCCCTCAGCTGGAGGAGCAGCTCAGCCGGCTCCAGAGAGAGAAGAACGACCTGCAGTCTCGCATGGAGGAGGATCAGGAGGACATGAATGAGCTGATGAAAAAACACAAGTCTTCAGTCGCCCAGGTAACTCCTCCTGCCTGACGCCTCTGCCATCAGTCCCTCAGGAGAGCAGGAGCCATATGAAGGAAATAGGCAACACTGGCCATAATACCTTTGAATATTTGTATTTCTTTAATCCTGATAAGGCTGAACAATTGTGGGAAACCACCTCTAACATGGACATTAATATTCTGTTCTTCTCTGCGTGTGGAAAGTGTTGTGGCTTTTTTGGTTTGGAGGACAAAGTCTCCTCTGAACACAGTGTGTGTGCTGCAGTCAGGGAGATGCAATCTGTTCTACAGCGGATCACATGACAAAGTATTTGGCACAAGCACGTTTGGTTCAGTAACCATTTACAAAGAATGTGATATTTTTCTAGATAATTGAAGCATGTATTGACAATCATACTTCCTTCCTCCCCCCTCTCGCTCTCTCTCTGACAAACACACACACACACACACACACACACACACACACCCACACACAAACACACACACACACACACACAAATTCAATCGAAAAAGAATAGAAAAGGGTACTTTTGTGTGTGTGAGAGAGAGAGAGAGACAGTTGAGGTTCATTCGTCTCTGAATGGTAGACAGTGTGGTGGTTTAGAGGTTTAGAGGTTTAGTTTCAGTATAGACATGACAATGTGGGCAACTTTCCAGATTCTCACTCACGAGCAGTGGCTGGTGGCAATATGTAAATATCACGACATAGACACGTCCCAAACGGTTAACTCTACATAGACATTGGGTTAGGGTTAGGGTTTGAAACACTAGGTGGCGTTTGGAGCTTGAGAGCTTTGAGATTTTAAAAGAAAATAGGTTGATAAATAGGGTATTACCAGCCTCAATGTATTTCATCAAAGAACAGTCATATAGTGAAGTTTACATTTTACTAAACACATTTAAAGGAACAGCACAACAATTTGTAATTCTTTATCTAATTGTCTGGTGATTGTGTTTCTTTGTGTACTAGTCTGCCAGGGACTTGAGCCAGATCACTGACCTGCAGGCCCAGCTGGAAGAGGCCACAAAGGAGAAGCAGGAGATCCAGGAGAAGGTAGATTTAAAAAAGTAACTCATTTTACAGCTGCTACGTCAGAAACCTGCTCGCTGCCTCGACGCTGCTCTCTGATCAGAACTTGGGCTCCCTCTGATTATTGTGACAAAAAGAAGACAAAAAAAAAATATATATATATAACTTGCGTTGGGGTTTTCTTTTCAGAAATGCAAAGCAATTTTGGTATCTAAATAGAAATGATGATGATTTAGAGTCAAGGAGAGAAGTTGATCTTTAGTCTTTTATTACTCGTAATAAAGGAAGGGTTATGTTTATAAACTCAGCAATCCCACTCCATGGTTGAAGCATTTAGATAAAATGAAAGCCCTCTTTCAATGCAGCAGCTTCAGTCTCATTTATTTAAGTGATGTGTGGACATTCCAAATTTAACACATTTCAAAAGATCAGAGCATATTCAGGTAAATGAAAAGTGTGATAATGGAAAATAAGCATGAAAACAGTGTCAGGTTGTGAGGTTTGTTAATTCAACAGATGACTCATCTATTAACGTGATAAAACGTGATCCGTCAACACAATGGCAAAAACCTCCAGCATGGAGTGGAACAATCAGGTGAAAAACCCTGTTGGAATTTAACTGTCACACATGAACAGTGTAATGGAGTGAGTCAAAGTCCTGCTCTTTGCTGCTATTGTACCTGCTAGTTTCATTGTTCACTCACACACACCAAGTACACATTTGATTTAATTACATTTTAAACCACGATTAATGAAATCATTCAAAGATGACTGCATCATTATCCAAATTTAAAAATTGACCCATTGCCATTTATTAACCTACAGCTACAAGTCTGAAATTCAAAGTTCAATATTTCTACTTGAGTTTGACTTTGGTTCATGACCAGCTCCAGTGCTATCACCATCATACCCTTGGAGGGAGAATGAAGTCGAACTATCATGAGAATAAAGTCGTAACTACAAGATTAAAGTTATAATATTATGAAAATAAAGTCGTAACTTTACAGGATTGAAGTTGGAATATTACGACATTAAAGTCATCATTCATCATTCTAGAGGTTGAATATGGAGCATATACTCAAGGTTTTACAAATGAAATGTTAATATTTTGTCACATCAGAACCACATTATCATAAGCATAAGGACTTTGAAAAGACTCATGGGTAATTGTATCTTTTGTGGAATGTTTGGTAGCGGGGTTGGTGGTGGACGTACATCTCTGTGATATTTAAAGGGATTTCGATTTGGATTGGTTAAAGATTTTGGTTGTCCTTGCTTCTTAACCCCGCTGAAACTCTATTCTAGTATTAATGCAACTCTTTTCTCTTTAAATTTAGACTCTATTCTGGTAATATTACGACGTTCTTCACAATTGCGACTCTATTCTCATGATATTACTAAATTATCCTAGAAATCTCTGAATTGTCCCCGCCTTGTGCTACCGACAAATCACCATCATGTTTCTGGGGAGATTGGTGTAGTTACTGTGGGCTGTGTTGGAGTTGTCGGCTAAATGGTTAAGGCGCAGAATAAAAGTGTGTTCATTATGTAAAGAGGCTAATGCACCTGATTTAAGCCTCGGGATAATAACAGTGAAAATAATAATGCTTTTATGATAAGTGTTTTTTTTTCTGATGGACCACTGTTTGTTTAGAGGAAAACATCTAACATGTCGTGTGTCGCATTCTAATGTATGGCCATTTTTTTGTGATGCATTTGCGTGCTAAGTGACTCTGAAGCTGTGGCACATTACACACACTTTCATTTGCAGGTGCTGATGTGAGGGATATTATTTGACATAGGACAGAATTTAATTCAAATATAATTCAGCATGATCTCTCACCATTTCCCTAACAGCAGAGCTTGGATCTATTATACTAAGCTCCCCACGTGACAACGCTCCGGTCCACTAAGCCATCTGAATATTTTTGGCCGCACGAGAGACACACACAAGCTGCAAGGCATTGTTAAAACCTGCCAGAGAAAGGTAGCGATAGCCATCTGACGCGTCTGACCTTGAAGTGGTTATCTCATCACCAGAAGGGAGGGAGAGTTGGCTTTTGTACTAATATCAAAGGAGAACTCCAAATCCTCCATGTCTCAGATGCAAACTCCCTCATTAGGTGCCACGCTGCCTTGTGGGCAGGCGATGTTGTGACGTATCTTTCCTTCTTCTTATCAGTCAGCAGAAAAAAGATTTGGATGGTACGAGCGTGCGTTGCATGAAGCTCGGCCCCGCGGTGTACCTGAGCCTGATCTTCCCCTGACTATTTGTGGACCGAGGGGCTTATCTAGATCTCATTATTGAGACTGGATACACAATATTTACATGTAGCAGGATGAAGGGGGTGAAAAGCTGAAGGCTAATCTAGTGTTCTTTCATAGATGCAACAGCAGCAACGCGAATGGCAGTCAGAGAGCACGTATACCTCCACCAAGGCCCAACAGCCTCTTTATAAAACAACATTCACTAGATCCAGATTTTTATTTGTATTTTTGCAACAATTTGCAACCATTCATAAATATCAGTCCCCTGAACATGTCATTTGTTACATGTTCAAGATCCATGTTGAAAAACACCTAATGTTACAACATTAAATTCCACAAACGCCTACTGATCCGGATCCACACCAAAATTCGATGGTTTCTTTCTGATCCTTCCACCGAATTTCCAGAGAATCCACCCTGTCGTTTTTGCATAATCCTACTAATTAACAAACAGACAAACAAACGCAGATGCAAATAGAACCTTCCTGGCAGAGGTACAAATATATCCAAGTTCTCCCCAAAGAAGAGGTGGGAAAGTCGAGTCGGGAAGTCAAGACGGTCGGGTGCAAAGGGTACCGCTCCTGGGTTTGTTAACATGCATGTTATTATGTGCGTTCTTTTCCCAGCTTCACTCCGCGCAGAGCCAGCTCGAGTTCCAAGAGCAGTCCATGGTGGAGAAGTCCCTGGTGAGCCGCCAGGAGGCCAAGATCCGCGAGCTGGAGACCAAGCTGGAGTACGAGAGGACACAGATCAAACGCCTGGAGGTGACTTACTCCTACGTGCCTCACGGAATTTAGAAGACAGGCTTTGTGAGCCTATACATGCAAATTTGGTATTTAATATTCTGTTGATCAAGAGAGGGGTATAATATAAAGTGAGGGAACAGTATAGTGCTGCTTGCAAAGCTCCGCATCATTGCGGTGCTGGTTAAGAAAAGCATCCATCATCCACTGGGAGTGTATTTTTGATTAATAATTGAGGATAGAACCATGTAAAAAATTGATGTTTTTACATGCATTAAAGGAAAATTCTTGACCACATGGAGTGGTCAAATTGACTGCACCTCAGGAGTGTGTGTATACATGTGCTGCTGCATTTTCTAGACCATGAACTTATAGCAGGCTTTGTTATTTCCGGTTTGGCTGGGCCTATTTTGAATAGAAGTGATGGATGGTTACATGTTTACTTAGTGCTTGAAACTCGTGTGCAGTTGTTGCACCACTCTTGATATGTAATGGTTAGAAATCTTCCACTTTATATAATGATGGGGACGTGATTACGCTTCCACCAGTTTCAGCTGTCAATCATAGGGATTCAATCGAGTTTAATGACTGAAAAAACTAATTGAAACCAAAATTACCTGAAATTGAGCAATTAAACAAACATCAGAATGAAAAGACCAGACTGCCTCAAATAATAGAGAAGAAAACATGTATTTGTTATCTACTTTTACTATTTAGTTTGGTCCATGTCCTGTCCACTAACAGAGAGGAGGCAGGGTTTATGACCTATACTGCAGGCAGCCACTAGGGGCGATTGGGAGGCTTTGGCTTCACTTTTCGGGAGCTGTCATGTCATCCATCTTTATGAATAATATTGGTTTCAAACAAACTACCTATGGGGAAATAGGTTTGGTTTGAACGGTTGTGTCAAAATATGTTTACGTTGTCGTTATTAACTAGCTTATCATTGGCCTTATGTTCTTTTGGAGTTTGTTTTATTGGGTTCTTGTGTTTTTTGTGTAACACTAAAAAAAACTCCTGGTGCTGTGTACTCCAGCAGTCCTGTGATATCCCTTGAGCACAGCACTCGCATCAATACAGTTTTAGAACTAAGAGCGGTGCACATATGTCATTTGTCCTCATGTGGCCTTTAGTAAGGACAAGTTCACCCAGTTCACCTCCTTTCCTCCCCAGAGCCTGACGGGTCGCCTGAAGGAGAACCTCGAAAAGATGTCGGAGGAGCGAGCCCAGTACGTCGCTGCGGAAAACAGGGAGAAGGAGCAGAACAAGCGAATGCAGCGGCAGGTGCGGGACATGAAGGAGGAAACGGCCGAGCTGTCCAAGAAGGAGGGCGAGGCGAGCCGGAAGAAGCACGAGCTGGTGAGACCTTTGGCTGCGCGGAGGGTCGCGGCCGTTCGCTGGAGTTTTTACGCTCCAGAGGAGATTAACTTCCCACTTCTTCTGTGCTCTGATCCGTTCGCCAGGAAATGGACATCGAGAGCTTGGAGGCGGCGAATCAGAGCTTACAAGTGGACCTTAAGCTGGCCTTCAAGAGGATAGGCGACCTGCAGGCTGCGATCGAGGACGAGATGGAGAGCGACGACAACGACGACTTAGTCAACAGGTACCTCACGGATTTTGAATTCCCACAAAAAGACGGCACAATTACCTTTGCCTCACTTGATCTGTAATGTGTGTTTTGCGCGAGCGTGTTCTCGTCGTGAGCTGCGAGAGAAGTAACCAAAGGAGTTTGAGTCTGTCAATCACGGCTCGTGTCTTCTCGGTCTTCGCGGTCTCCCACATCTTCCGACATCAATTCCTCTCTCGCCCCTTTTGTTTCTCTGTGAGTCGTACTACACCGTGTTCCCCAGGTACCTCTCACACGGTTTAATTTAGCTCCCTGCCTCTGATCTGTTTGTCTCAGCGCTGGTTTTCCCTGTTTGGTTTACCCCCCCCCCCCCCCCCTTCCCTCTTTGCAGCGGGGTTGAGGGTTAGACTAGCTCTGAGCCCACTGAGGTAAACACTGACTGCAGTAATTCAGATCTCGAAAAAGGAAGACATAACGCACAGCGGCTCCGCTTGAGAAGAAGGCCGGCAGCAGCGCAGGCTGATTTATCAAGTCGCGGATTCGCAAAGGATAGTAATTCCGTGTTTGTGTGTGTGTGGAAGAAGGTGTAAAACAACTTGTTTGCTGATATCTCATGTTGTCCTCTTTTTCCACTGTTATTTGTGTATCTCACCTTCTCTCTTTCTCCCCTCTTTTTGTTGGTGTTTGCCACACTTTCCACAGTCTGCAAGACATGGTGACAAAATATCAGAAAAGAAAGAACAAAACGTGAGAATGGGAAAATGCATCCTTTGTTTTTTGTCACATTTGGACCAGCAGGAGAGAGTGATGCAGTATTCCCTCACCGCTCAGTTTGTGTTGTTCACACTGACACAGTGAGGAGAAGCAATTTCAAAAAAAAATAGAAATTCATGTCTGCGGTATAGATCTCTGATAAAAAATCGACCTATGATTAAAAGCCCTGATGTTTCATTCAGTTTAATTTCATTTTGCGCCTGGACTCCTCTGCACTTATTGGAGATTTCAAGGCTTGTTTTTCTTCCCTAGAGAAACAAGGAGAAACGAATCTGAGGGTGCACAAGATGCTTTGCACAATGTAAACTGGAGATTGATAAATAGAGCACAACACTCTCTCCTCGCTGCTTCAGTAAATGTGATTCAACCTGAAACACAACGAAGCGTTACAGACCCCTGGTAATACTGCATCATTGTCTCCACGAATGTTTTGTGTCTTACACCATCCTCTGCTGCCATTTGAAACCGCATCATAAACCAGCATGCACTGGTTTGGATCTCGGGTTCAAAGCTGATTCCTCTGAACTTCAGTTTTTCTGTGGCGTCTCTAAATCACTTGGTAGGCATCCCCATCCCTGAGTTAATCTCCTGAACTTTCTCTACAGACATTCCAACATTTCCAATATTATTTTTTCTTGGCAGCTTGAAACGAATCAAATCTATTTCTGTCTGAGTTTTTTCTTATGAGATTTGAGTCTGAGATTTATTAGTGATTTAATTAGATTTTTTAATCATTACAGGCTGAAAGTAAAACTTAAAAAAAAATAAAAGTAATGAATTTGGATACGTCCATGGATACTGTTTACTTTTGCAAAATTGCAAGTAGTTCAATTTCAATATCACAGCCCCTTAACAATTTTACCTCGGTGTGTCACAGCAATACTGAGACTGCAACATATCTCTATTAACAGTTTAAAGCGGAAAATTCCCTAATTGATTTGGTCAAAAGCAATTACAACTAGAATGTGACTCAGTCGAGTGTTTACCTACACCAAGGCACAACAGTCCCTTTAGGTAAATCAAGCTGCACCAAGTTGCAGACACTCACAAAAATCGGTATAAATATAGTTTGTGTGATATTTTTTTTATCAAGATCGCTGTCTTATTTAGTTAGGAAATTCACAAAAATGTCAAGAGATGTCATATCTCACAAAAAATCATGGATCTGCCACCTTAATCGGAATCTATCCAAAAGTTATAATGAGTTCCTCTGTGGCCCGTGTCCAAACCTTCCACACAGTTTTGATTAAAATCGTGTTTTTTTTGCGTAGTCCTGCTGACAGATGGACAAACAGCATAAAACCAGCACAATTCGAATTTGGATCTGCACCAAATTGTACACCCTCATACATTTCATCATCAAGATCCATGAATTTTACTCTGAGAAATCAACAAAAATGTAGAAAAAAAGCCCTGTTTTGAAATGTTTAAGAAAGTGAAAGAATCCGATCCGGACACACACTCACATTTAATGGGTTCTTCGCCGACTCATTCTGCAGCGTTCCACCAAGTTTCGTGCTAATCCGTCCATAATCCTTCTAATTAACAGAGACGAACGCAGACGAAAACATAATGTCCTTGGCTTGAGGTTATACGTTGTTTTCATATTTCAAACTAAGAATAACGCAGAATAATAAGAACACAAAGAACAACCTTACACCCATAGAGAAGAGAGATGAAATGAAGTGCAGTGAGAGTTTTACGGGGCTATTTAGAATAAGGGATTTCTTGCAATTTGCTCAATAATAATAAAATAAATATTAAAATGAAAGTGTTGAAAATGCACAAATATCTGGAGTAAAGTGAAACGTGTTATTGTTTATTACACAAAGAGACTCTTAGCATTGTGGAAGTCATTTGCATGTGCTTTGGAAGGTCTTAAGCATGGAGCTAAGTTCATGCCAAAAGTTAATAAGTTTTGGTACCAAATTTATTTTTTGGACATGAAGATGCATGTCTTTATACTTGTGGGATTTGTTTATTTTGTGCTTGTAGGAAATTGGGAAGGGTTTTTGTGTATTTGTTTGACAGGTGCGTTTTGTATTCAGGAAACAAAATGCATTAGTCTGTTAGTGGGGTTTTGTATTTGACCACCAAACCGTGTTTGCAAGTAAAATGTAGGGAATTTGTGAACCGTGCTTCGGTTGTTTAAGTTTTGGCGTGAACTGAGCTCCGTACTTAAGTGCAACTGTGTGAGCGATGCTTGTGACGGGGAAATGGCTGCGGCGCCCTGAGACTCCACGGCTGCACAGTCAGCAAGCGGTGCACGGAAAACCTTTTCACCCAGAGCTCTGCTGCTGATTCCCATGCATGCAAATGCTCCACTAATCCAATCTCATTTCATAGTGTTGTCCTGCTTGTTAAATGTGTGATTGTGAATGTAAAATATGTTGATTTGACTAAATCCCCATTTTATTGCAGTATTTTGACGATGAAAAGAATCTCTGTGGCATGTTAAATAATTTAAACCTTCATCAGAGCATGATAAAGAAATGTTGTCTTCAGCACATACACCCAGCCGACATTCCCCTCTTCCCCTCTTTAAC
The DNA here is from genome assembly GCF_949316205.1 of Platichthys flesus. Classification (NCBI taxonomy): domain Eukaryota; kingdom Metazoa; phylum Chordata; class Actinopteri; order Pleuronectiformes; family Pleuronectidae; genus Platichthys; species Platichthys flesus. Next base: position 15,135,175 of record NC_084959.1, on the reverse strand, counting down.
ATCTGATCGCTTCCTCGGAGACACACGGCATCACCCGTGTTTATCACCATGCTGTTTGTTATCCGTTTGTCATCAGGAAACCTGTGTGTGTATCGGCGCCCTGCTTTTCTTTTTGTGCATCTTGAGGAAAAGAACAATGACACGCCGTGTTTACTTAATTGCATTTTTCCCTCCTTCGACATCGTTGCATTAGCAGCATGGATGAGCAATAACCGAGGAGGTGATTTTAGTTCTAATTATGAAGAGGATCTTCCAATTGATTTGCATCATTCTTCGATATTTTTGGTTGCTATACTGGTTGCTAAAAAACAGATGTTACGATAGTTCGATTATTACTGTTTTTGGATCTTTATAATGTGAATTAACAAAGGTCGAGCCTTTTTCAAGCACTGACAGCTGCTTTAAAGCAAACTATGAAAATGCTTTCATCAGTAGACTTACCATAAGGGTTGGAATTCTCTATATCTCTGTAGCACAAGGAGCTGATTATCCTTGATTATGAATTACATCCCAGTTTGTGTAGTGCACACTGTTCCAATATCATTAATCGAGGCCCTATATGCACATTCTAGCCCTCATGCAATCAGCTCATGTTGGACAGACGCCATAAAAATATGTTTTTTTGTGACCACAAGTGCTAAAGTGATAGAACCGAGCCATATATACATTGATTCTGAGCGTTTCTGACAAAGATTTACAACCAGCGCAGGCCGATTGTCACAAGCGATTAATGTTCACTTCTAAATTCTTGGGGGTTGCTTGTATCTGGGAGCCTCAGGACTGGTTAGCCAGTAGTGTGGGGCCAAGGACAAATTGTTTGTGACATCATTTGCACAGCACTCAATTGCGAGCCACCTTTTATTTCATGCTTGTGTGTTAATGTGTGTGTGTGTGTGTGTGCATGTGTGTGTGTGTGTGTGACGAGAGGTAGGGGGGTGATGATATCGCTGTGGGCTGGCGTCAGTGCTCTGTTGTGTAATAGATCATGTTAAAAAGTCAAAGCATCATCAGAGCTGGCAAATGGGCAGCATGTGTAATCAACTCGCATGTATTAATGAACTTATTATCTTTTATTAATTTTTTCGGCCGGTGAGCTTTCATCAGTTGTTTTAAAGAATGCGGTAGAGAAGAGAGGGAGTGGAAAATACAGCGGTGGCACACAACAGCATGAAGCCGGACTCACAGTTTTGGCTCGCCGCCTCATGAAACACCTCTTAAACTGTACAATTTAAAGGATTTTGTGTAGAACATCACGTATTCAGGCCATTTAGTCTCCTTGAGCGATCATTGTTATCACCCTCCCTTAAGAAAACCTGGCTGTAAGGTTGATGGCGAGAAAGTTAAGTATATGCAAATGCTCTTAAAAGGCCTTAAAATCCTGATAACAGCTAAGTCCCCGAGAATCGAAGGCTCGTTTCTCTCTGTGCCCGCTCGCTCGCAGCTCCGCCTCCACACATTCATCATTTAAAAATACGTAAAAATGCTTTTAGGCAGATTACCAAAAAAAAAAAAAAAAAAAAGAGTCGCGAGGACTCTGTGTTCTCTGAGGAAACGTGACACAAAGCTTCGGTGACAAAAGCAACGGTGCACTGCTCACTGGGAGCCCTGTGTAGATGGATATGTGGAATGTGGACAAATGATAGAGCTCAGCAGTGTGTCTGTCATCTCACACCTCCCCGCGTTTGCTAGTTCCCAGCATTTCTCAACACGCTCCAAGGGTTCAGATGGATAAGCTTGTCCGAGACGCGAGCGCTGCTACCTGCTTCCCTGTTTTTCATTTTTAATGACAGTCAGCTCCCCGTGGACACTCGATGAAATATCTCTGCGTCTCGGTGATATACAGGGCGAACATCTCAGATTGATGAAGCCTGGCTCTTTGAAAGTTACCGAAAGTGAGGCTATGAATAACGGCGGAGATGAAAGTCAGTCTGCTCTAAATCAAGAGGAATTGAAACATTCGCCTCATCCTCAACAACCCTGTCATCTCCGATATTAATAGACCGTGCATTGTCTCGCTCTGAGACCATAAACTATTTCACGGACAGTGTAATTTGCCCTGACAGAGCTTGCCATGGCAACACAGGTTAAGTGTAGTATATATCGCCAGTACATACAGTATGTGCCCCGGTGGGCTTTTTAAATCTGTCCACGTGAAAGTGGAACATTTATTTCCCCATGTCACGCAGCTGCAGAAGCTTTTGTTTCGGGCGGAGCAGAGAATTTGTCACATGCATTTTGACCATGATGGCAGCATCGACTGCCAGCATTGAGGTTGTGCCACTCTCCCTCCTCCTCCTCCTCCTCCTCCTCCTCCTCCTCCCCACCACGGCCCTGTCACATTAAGCTTCTGGGACAATGGGGCGGATAATTCAGTAAATGCACCGTGGATTTAGAGGAGCGCAGGTGGGATCCGGCGTGCTTTTTCATTGTGATCCGCGGGTCTTTGTATATTGATTGTTATGTCAAGCGCAGGGCCACTGGGCCCTCATGGCTCTTCTCCAATAACAATCACCAGGAGCAGGTGACATGCCACACAGATGCGAGCAGCCCCGGATCCAGCCAAACAAGTTAATTATGCCTCCAAGAGCCTCATCTACATTCTGGCTAGATGATGCATTTTTTTTTTTTTTGCATCTACAGCTGTTGAAAAGCCTTTTGAGTTTGAGGAATCATTGTATAACACGTTCATGCTCATGTGTGGCCTGCCTGGATCCCTGTGCATCATACTGACCCCCGTTATTATGAGAGCACGCATATAATTACTAACAAAAAGCTTCAATTCTGAAATGACTAACAAAACACTTCCGAGATGTGAAAACTAATTATTATTTTGCCTGTGGAAGGACTGTAATGCTACACTGCATAAAATATTCTCATAACAAGTCATTTGGTGCAATTTCTCGTCTGAAAATATGTCGGAATCGACGCACCAGGCAGATTAGGGAAAGTATCAAGAGGCTGAGAAAATAAATTGACTCGTATTGAAAACTAAGGCGATAACTGCACTTGGTTGATCCTTTTTTGCTCTGAATGTAAGAATGACTTGTTACAGGGAATATTTCTTCAATGTGCAATGTTTGAGTGTCACAAACTCTCTTCGCTGATTCTGTTTCATCACAGCGGGGATGAGACAGACACCGATTCAGAGGTGGAGGACCGGGTGGATGGAGTGAAGTCTTGGCTTTCGAAGAACAAAGGCTCCACCAAGACGCTGTCAGACGAGGGAAGCCTGAAAAGCACCAGGTTAGTGGTCACATCCGTTTGCATCATGACAGATTACCATGTATGGTCCTGTGGCAACTTAGCGATAAAACGACCCACATCCCCGACCGTAAAAAAGGCCCAGGATTACCCAGGGCCGTTTGCACCAGAAGGATGGGTATTTTGTGTGATTAGGTGCCATCCCTCTCTCCCAGTAATCTGTCTAATGACAGGAGGCAGAATGGGGAAATGGCTGCTGTCACATTTATTGAGGTGGCCCCTGGCCAGTTGGCTCGCCGGCTAAATGACGCCTCTGCCACAGTTAGATTTTCTCACCAGTTGATTGCCTCACTTTCTACAATGGCCACTGTACATAACAATCGTTTCCCTGACTCTTGACTGTTTCCAAGGACAAAACGAATGTGTTTCCGCTTAATGGTAGTTTCAGATATTTTCTTTTTGTCCTCTGTGGTGTCCGGTGTGTCAATTTTGACTTCATAACCCTTCAGATATTCCGCAAATGCAGATGCCAAGGAGGTAAAAGAAGGTAAGGAGAAGATGAGTGACATCAGTAAAGATGGGAAAGAAGCAGAGCAGAGCAGATCTGTGTCTGTCATGAGCTCCCTGAGCTACAGGAAGCGCGCCAACCTGAAAGACTCCATCGGGGGAACAGGTGATGAGAACTTCCTGTTTAGCACTCTCAAAGAACAGCCTGACGCGCCAGACCACGCCTCAATCCGTAAAGCCAAGTCTAGGTCTGGAGAGCTGCAGGACGATAGGAGGAAGAGCCAGGCGCAGGAAGACTTGGACGACAAAGGCTCTGTCATCTCCATGGCCTATTCGGAGGCCACGAGCAGAGCCAGGAAGGGCCTGGAGTCCCGCTGGACCTCCCGGACCAGCCCCGATTTTGATAAGGAGTCCATGGTGTCATCTGTGGCTCCCAGCAGGTTGTCCACCAGGAGGAGCATGTTGGACATGGATGATGACAATAAATCAACTATCAGTAGTGTGAGCCGCACTAGCCCCAGATCACTACATCGCAGCACTTCTTGGAAAGATGATAGGAGGAGTAGCTCCCGCTTGTCCCTGGCCCGCAGCTGCGGCCTCAGTGAATTTGGCCTGAATGTTCGTGACGGTGAGGATGATGACGATGATGCCAAAAGCATAGCTTTTAGTGAAGGGGGGACTTCAGCTTACAGTCCTCGATCCACAAGTCGCAGCTGTTCTACCCCAGCTCAACCACGGTCCTCAAGCAGCAACCCAACAGATCTCTCCGACATTAAAACAGTCACCCACCGCAACTACTTAGATCCCGACCTTGAGGCTGCCATCAATGAGGTGCTGAGCTTCAAACCCATTAAATTCAAGCGCAGCAAACTTGATGACTCAAGCGATGAGGAGGAGGAGGATGAGAAGAAGGTGCCAGGCAGTGAGAGGGGAGAAGACGAGGGGCTCGGCTGCAGCTCATCCAGCGTGCGGCGCTCCGCATCAGGCTCGGCTGTGGACTACGGCAGCCGGCCTTCCAGTACCCTGAGTGCCAGCAGAGCCCGCAGTCGCAAAGACAAAAAGAGTAGAGCCTCTCCATCAGATGACTCCTCCTCAGACGATCGTCACAGCAGAAAGAGCTCAAGGAGGAAGAAGGACAAGAAGTCCAAGAAGAGATCGAGTAGGAAGCAGAGCGAGTCCGAGGATTCCTCTTCTTCCTCAGAGTCATCGGATTCCTCCTCCTCCTCCTCCTCCTCCGACTCCACCATCTCCTACCGCAGCTCCAGCAGTGTCAAACGGGCCAAAAAACACCCGTCTGATGATGAGGCGGCAGGGCGTGGGCCAACTGGCAAGAAGGAATCCAAGAAGAAGCAGAAGAAAGTGGACAACACGGTGATGAAGTATCTCTACAAGCCTGACAGTGACTGATACCAACAGTAAGGTGATGCTCGGTGTGATAATAACCCAGGGGCTTGGAATAAGTGAAACTGATTCAGGATCTTTTCCCTAATGCACTAACTTAGTTTGGATGTTTACGTTTATTGTGACACTGAATAATCTCCGGGATACACTAATGTGGACTTGCACTGGATCGGCCACAGCTGCATTTTTCAAATGTCACACCGGCTAATAAGAGCACGCGGCTATTTGTTTTTCTTTGCTCTTGCCAACATCTGTCTTCATTTAAAAGATCACCCATTTATTATAGTACACTGTAGCTTGCCTCCAGTCGGCATTCCTGACACTCTTCGGTTTCTCTATTTTATTTCTAAATTCCATTATAAACAACTGCTGATACAGTTCTTGTACAAAGTAATCCATTCTTGTAATTACGTGTCATCGGAGCTGCGAGTGTTGTAAAGCAGTGTTGCTTTTTCACTTCCGTCTCTGTAAAGATGGATCACATCTCCGCAAACGCGAGTGCTTCTCCTAATGTTGTGTTTGATGTTGCCATAGTGTTAAGAGAGAGTTGTGTGTCTGTGGCCGCTCCTTCACAACAAACACATGTTGGCAATGAGATGAAAAATTTAATTACATCATTTCTTTGCCTCCATGTGTAAACTGAGAGGAGTTGAAAGAGACGTGACACTTTGCATCATAATTAAAACGCTAAAATTTGCTTCAGAGTAGTTTCACTCACAGTATCTTTTTCCTGTGTGATTAAAAAAGAAAACAGTAGAGAGCTGCTGGATGGTTGTTCTACTAGAATATGAATAGGCCTTTCCACTTGCACACTAGATCTTGTTTGAACTCTTGAATTAAGGCCAGTTAAGTGGGGGGAACATTGCACTAGCTCATGTGTGTGCATTTTAACAAAACAAGTGCTTTCAAATCTCAGTCTCTATTGAAAGTTTCACCCAAGACTACTTTAAAAAGCTTCTACACTTGCCAAGAGAGGAACTCCTTAGCACACAGTTGACATCAACACTTTAACCCAAACTGCAACATTTTAGTTTTCTGTCAAAGATGCATTTTGATGTTTCACACTGGGAATGCCTCAGAGAACCAGGGTGACACAAGTAACTGAAAATCCTTACAGTAAATATCGATGTCTTGTTTATGTGTCAATCTCGGAGCCCATTAGCAGTCATCTGACCCCGGATAGGTTTTCAGTCAAACGATTCTCCACACACAACAAACAGTGATGCTTTCTGCAGGTGTTTTAGGTCTAGACCCATTTTGGCTCATCTCTGTATTAATGCAGATAAATTAAAAAGCAGACAGCCGATGCATTTCGGTCAACGTGTTTCACTCAAAACTGTTCACATGCCGGCAACCGAAGCCTGCTCGAGCGTGATTGGTCAAACTAGAAACGGAAACCACGACCCTGGTAGTCTGTAACATTCCCATTCATTTCCAACAGAGTCTTTTATTCATACTTCTAAAATCACACTTTACTCCCATTATGGGGACACCTTTGTCTCAATTATAGTCTTGATTAAATCTGAGTGTTTGACTTTAAATTTAGATTTGTGTCTGTCTGCACATCTCATGACACCAATTCAGAGACATCAGAGCCTTCAAAAGGGTGAGGAGCAGCAGTTTGTTAGAATGCCTTTTTGAGTATGTTTTATGTACAGACAGAAGGTAGAGTCCAGGCTGCAGCCATACTTTTAGTTTGATTTACTAATATGAGTGTTAACCCAAGTAACCCTGTTTCATCATGGGGTCAACCGCCTGAAATATTAATTTTCTCATGTCACATCACTAATTTGAAACTGAAATTGGAAGCAACCATAATAACAACGGACACATACACTAGGCATGCATTAGGGGATTCTGCCTGGAGAAGATTGTGATGTGTAATTTGCTTGTAGTTTTCCCATATCTGCATGAAACCCCTTTTGCCCTCTTCAGCCCCATCACACTTTCTTCTATAGTAATGATACGAGGGTGTGTCCATGTGTGTGTTGACCCCTGTAGCCCTCCCGTGTACCGGAGACACCTGGGCGCTGGCAGATCGGATGAAGAAGACGAGGCAGACAGAGGCTCCAGCAGGCAGTCACTGGGGCAGAGAGACAGCGATGGCTTATTGGCAGAGAGCGCGACGTAACCCGGAGGCGGGCGACCTTGTGCTCACGGTGGCACTGAACACAGAGGAGGGACCACCGCCGCCTCCCAGCTGCCAAGGACAAAAACAAGCGCGCCGCAAAGCCAACACAACCCTTTTGATTAGTTTAGTCGGGCCGCTTTTATCTCACTTAACTTATTATAGCTCACATTATGAAGTGGTTTTGCTTTGATGGTTAGATTGTGCTTTTTTTTTTGATTTCCCTTTTTTTAACGATAGAATATATTGAATAAGTCAGTCAACACAGAACAGTACAGTGAAGCACTTTCTGGGGAACTTCTTTCCGCTCCTTTATTTCTAAGAGCTGCTTTTCAGGCAAATTTAAGCACTTCCCCTGCACTCTCCTCCGACGAGTCAGATATCTCTGCCAAGAGGATTTAGATAAGCCCACTCTGGCTGGACTTCTCCAAGAAGCTCCAGCCAACTATTAAGGCTGGTCTTATCTCTTCCCCCATTAATGTGGACGGCCGTGCTGGGAGGAATTAACCCATTTTCTAATTCGTTATCTCGCTGTAAGTTTACATGTGGCTCTTGTTCCACATCGAGATACCCATCGCTTGAGTGAAGTGATGCTCACTCATGATTGCAGACATCATGGTAAAACAGTATCAGGAAAAATATTTCTATACGCATGATGTTATTTGTTGTAGGCTTTAAATCTTTGAAATGCTTTGAAATGGATTTAAGATAATTCTGATCTAAGAGTTTATATATATATATATATAAATATTTATAGTCTGCGTAACGTATGTGGAATCAAAGCCTTTACATGAACACAATATGCAGATGAAATAAGATTTTCTAAAGTTAGCAAGAGGGAGATTTTATTAAGATTTATGTCATGTTCATGTTTTATTTCTAACTTTAAGTGGAGTGCATGATGGGACGGTTTGGCTGTTTGGAGGCTGGTCCACTTGTGTCATATTTCTGAAGGTTCAAAGGAAATTTATGTTTTTGCTGTTTATAAAGGAGCCTTTTGTTTTGAACATCTGAGAGATGCAGAAATGTATGGTGTTTTTTTGTTTGTTTCTTTCAAATGCACTGCATATTGTTCCCGTTTTTGTCAAATTAAAGCTCCTTCAAACATCATATTGTACAATAAGTCCATTTCGATGGTTCAGTTGCGGATTTTGTTGTTATTGCAGTTCGCGAAAATTCATACATGGAGGCAGATCTTTTCCTTTACTTAATTCATTTATTCAAAACAATGGGCACCCCTCAGAATCATATTTTGATATAGAATAGATTTGTTAAATATGATGTTTTATGCAGAGGTATTATGTAGATACCCCCAGACACTGGTTTATGTTATTCAGATACCAGTGCACTCTTTATTAAAGCCAGTTAACTAATATAATAAAATACCTTTATGTACTTCTTCAGAGCAGAAGTGACAGTAATAGCTAGACTTTCAGAATGCTGCCGTCCAGACACCAGAAATTTGCTGGACATTTTCTTTTTTTAGCCGTACAGAATAATAACTACGTGTGTGCGTATAGATTTGAAGAAGGGAGCATATAAAGTATATGTGCATGTGGACTGTCGGCTCATGTGCAAAGAAAGGCTTCAAGTGTCTGGCTCTCCATTTGCATATCTTCTCAGAAGAGGCTAATCTGCATTTCGTGTCTTATTTTTCTCCGTTTTTTTTCTTCGCTTCAGAAATGAATATTAATGTGGAACACAGGAAACTTTGATGCCAGTGATTCAGACTCTAAAAATGTAATCGCAAGTTTCATTGCCTCTGAGTAGGAGTTGCTGGCATAAGTTTGAACATTTTGTTATATCACTTGGAAAAGCTTGTCTATTTTCAGTATTTATCAAATCGCCATTTGCTGTTTATAATATCAGTGATTTTTGAGTTTTTTTTGTAAATACATTCTGCCGATTGCTCCCTGAGTCGGTGTTATTGCACCAAGGTATGATTAGGACACAGTTTAGTTTCATATTCACCACCATCAGACAAACAGCTGGAGAAAAAGGAGGTTAGAAAAGAGGCAGGACGGCTTGAGCAAAACAACTCACTGATGTTTTTGATTAATTTTAGCTCATCCACCCCAGAGAAGCGTCTCATCAAACCCATCCAGGGTTCCCGGGAGACGACAGAGGGAACAAACAATTCATAGGACTGATTAATTCTGGGCGGTTGAAAAAAGAACAGACTGAAGGTTGAGCACGCTGCCTTGCCACACTTGGGTTGTTAATGTGACTGCGGCACAGCTACACAGTTCGAAACCAAGCTGGGGGCAAATTCAGGGAGATCAAAAAGTGAAAGCAAGTGCTTCTTCCTCTCCACATCAATCTCTATTCTACATAGGCGAAGCTCACCTAGATTCTAAAGGATTGATGGTTTTACATTACCACCTTGGTTGACATTCACACTCAGTGTGTTTGTCTTCACAAACCCCCCCCCCCCCCCCCCCCCCCATTTATCCAACCAATCTGTAATCCTCATTCCTACACACAACCTGCTCTGGTACTTCACTCTCTGCCAGGGAGCTTTTGCTGTAATTTCACCTCGTCTGCGTGCACCCTCTGGGTGGCTGTATGTTTCTGCTTAAAGGCTTTCCAGTGAGTGACGGATTAAATTCTGCTCCCGATTTTACTTATTTCGGCTCTAACACTGTTTCACAAGCCACTGGAGCAGGAAGTCATTAGCTCGACAAAGCCAAGCAAGTCTGTGTTTACGGTGCCACCCCTCCCTGTTATTTAGACAGAATAGCTTTGGCCACAGGAATTCGCTGCACTGGAAGTTTAATGCTGCGTTTCCATGGACAACACTGCCCTGCACAATATTTCAGAATGCCCATAGGCTTACCATTACCGCTTGGTCCATTTGTTTATTGACTAGAATATGTTGCTTCCGCATATACTTACGTTTTTTTCATCAATTTCATGTGCCAGTATGGACGGAGATGCACCTAACAAAATTACAAAGCATATTTAGAAGAGCCAAACTGAGTCAGAGCTGACTCTTAAATAAGACTGTGTGCCAGTGTTTTTTTGTTTTTTTTGCATAAGTGGCTCTGTTCCATATTGACCTTGGCTAGAGGCCACCCTGCCAGACAGTGAAGTATGAGGGGGGGGGGGGGGGGATCCTGTTTATCAGGCATCATCTGCAGCTATTACCACTCCCAGTGTTCTGTTGGATGCCTGCTGTCAATGAAGCACCGATTGGAGGCGCCTGGGACACTGCCTGCAGGGACCAGGTGAAGAGGCAGCGTTCATTTGCAATTCAGAGATGAAAAGACGCAGCAGAGTTTGCTACTTGGGAGCCTCTCTTTGTTTGCACAGATCATTTCCACTGTATCGACAACTGCACAGTAGTGGGCCCTTGTAACAAAGCCCAACGGTAGACTCAAACATTGTTTACATTTTGCAGAGGTCTTTGCAGGGCCTGGGGAACAATAAAAGCTTTTTTTTGCTCTTCCCGTGTGGGCCTTGCTATTAAAGTACATCAGTTTTAAGCACTCAGCAGAAAGAAGGGAAATCTTTGATTTATCATATTTCATGCCATTCCATGCCTATAAAGCAAAAATAGTAAAGCTTTAAAAAAAATTGCTAAAAGCTTAGGAGTTGAAAAAATGAAACGTTGTAGTGTCCATTACCGACTTCCATGTTGTCCCTATCTCCTCTCCAGAGCATGCAGGTAGCCAAAGACACCCTGCTGTGCGCAGAGCTGTTCAGTGCTTAGTGTCCTGCCAAAGGAGAGTTTCTGTCACTGGTTAATGTGTGTGTGTGTGTGTGTGCGTGTGTGTGTGTGTGTGTCTGTGTGTGTGTGTGGGTGGGTGGGTGAGGGCGAAATGAGGACTTAGGATGTACTCTACGGCAGTCTGCGGAAACTAAGGGATTTGAAAAGGGTGTAAATGGTCTTTCTCCCTGTACTGGCCCCTCTCAGTGGGAAAGTGTTGGAAAGATCATTTACCTGTTTTCGCAAACGCCTCTAGCACTCGCTACTGCACTGTACTGCAATTTCATTCACAACTTTGACTTTCCCTTGCTATATGGTTATAGACAGGATATTATACATATATATATATATATATACATACAGTATATACATACAGATAATCAGCTCTGAGGTCATACTCTGAGATTTATAGAATTGGCTGATTACTCTCAGATTTGGAATGACACAAACCCCACCTGTTTCAACTCCCACCCACTGTGAGGCCTACTTCCGTTTTCAGCTCAGCACAAGCAAGACAATATATCTACTGCCAAATCAGACATACAAGAAAGTACTTTTGTAACAACAGTATTTTTTGCATCGTTCTGAATCCTGCTCAGCTCTCTATTGGAGGCAACTTTATTGTCCATATCAATTAGCGGCCAAACAGATGGGAGGGTTGACTCGGGCGGGGTTGGTGACAGAGACTTGCGTAGGAGGCTTGCAGCTGCATTTAGCAAAGAACCGCACTCCCGCATTTGCTGCAGATTTGATTGGCCGAGAACGCTCCCCATTCTCCCTGCAGCTATGTCCATGTATAACGGTCGATTTCTAATGATCCTTGAATCTCCAGGTCCTACTTCCAGCCAGGAGGCCATGTTGCTTCCTGCTGCCAAGCTGTGCCGCTCCACTTCATGGTCATCACATTCTGCACATGAGCATGCCCCTGTCCCGAAAGATCCCTGTGCCGAGTATTCCAGACACTCGTTCACTGCAAGAGCATTTTTCTTAAGATGAATTCATCCCCTAGAATGCCGAGGTCTTAAAGTTGGAAAATAAGAGTGAAAACGATGCATCATTGTGACTTTACCAGGCACTTAATAAATTCCTCAGGGCTGTCAGTCCACAAGTCGTTGCGCCGGGAGATAAAATGTTCCCGTCTCGGTGCCAGCAACTGACAGCTTGGTGGTCTTTACTACAAAACTCACCAACGCCACACCAATAAACTGATAAATAGCTGGAATTAACTATGCATTTAATTGCAGAATTTATAAGCATAACTCACGGAGCAGATGGAAGTCGTTAGAGCATTTTCGAGTCACTTTATTTAAACCTCAGGATACCGCACTACATCACTGTCCAGAGGAGCATGCTCCTCTCCAAAGTGAGATTTATTTTCAACAAACACAAAAGCCCAGTGGCCATTTGGCTCTGAACCGGTGTTGGACCATCGTGCCTGGCATGTGCGTGGTGGAAATGCTCTGCTGGAATCTACAGCAGGGTCGGATGGCTGTCGAAGACCATCTGCATATCACTGACGTCAGGTGGCCCTTATAGTGTCATTCTACAGTATAATTCTCTGAAAACTGAATTCTAATGAAGCTGACCTGTTTGTATGTTATGGAAAGGGTATTTAAAAATGTTTGTGATGTCAAGCTCTGCACAACAACAAATAATGTGACATATGAAGTCTAGAATCATCAGAATTAAGTGTCAAAATATAGTTCCGATATCAAGTGTAGTGTTTTTAAATGTAGCCATCTGAATAGCTATATATCAGGGCGTCTGATATTTGGAGTTGTATTTTTTTGAAGGTTTAATTTTGTCCTTTCTGCAGTGACTGAAAGAAAGTAATTTCCCCTCGCATCTGATCCCTGAATCGAAAACATAATTTCTTTTCCATTTCAACTTAACCTCGCCGAAATAGGGGGAAAGCAATTTGAGGCCGCAGCCAATTGGATGAGCTTAAACAGTTATTCAAGAGGGAGGGGGGAACCAATCAACATCCAGCCGCGAGGCAGTGAATGGAGCTGGTCAGGGGCTGAATAATTAAAAAATATATGCATAAAGTGATAAAGTGGTCCCTCAAACATGTCTGGTGATGGACAGTCGGACAGTGAGCGAGTCGGACACGATACTAATGTCTCCTCTGTCGTCCGGTCCTCCCTTTTGAGCAGGGTCCATCTCGCTGCTCATGTGGAACTGAGTCTGAGTGACAAGCCGCTGACATTTACAATCTCTCGCCCTCAAAGTGTGGGAAAGCTTGGCTGTTTCCAAATGCGAGTGCAGTGGATGGTCGGACACATCATCTGTGAATTTTCATATATTATGCGCATAGATCATTATTTCGTGGCTCGTTTATTATTCTCTGTTGGTATTTTCATATTGGGCTCATTGCCTTGTGCTCTCTCAGTTGGATTAATTCGTTGGTCGTCAGAGAAGAATGATTTGAGCAGAGATAGATAAAATACAGTTAATTAAAAATAAGCATATTACACCATGTAGCTGTCACCCTGACATTTACGTGTTTAAGTCGTTAAGGATACTTTAATGACCTGGTATGAAGGCCCTGAATTACATAATAATCTTAAGATATTTTATAATTTTCTTTTCTTTTAAAGCCAAAAAGGGATATATCTGTTGTTATGGGTAAATTCTGCACAGCTTTAATTAAGGGCTATTTATTGTGATAACAAAAACACAGAATCGGATTAAATATCAAAGAAAAATAATAAAGAAAGGAAAGGACGATATATTCTAATGTTTACTTGCACACAAAAGGACTTAGGTCTAAAATCAGAGGTCATGCGTAAGGAATTTTTTTTTTTATGTCTGGAATACGTGTTTACTGGTAGCACAAAGACAATCTGGCAGGAAGTGGAACACAGGTGGTATAAACACAAGGGGGTCTGATAGGTTGATTCAAAACAGATGATCAGACTAAATCTGACAGGAAAATTAACAATAACAGGAAGTAGAACTAACTGAACTGAATGAAGGGACGATCTAACAAAATAAAACAGAAAATGAAGTCTAGCATTGTCCTTAGTGCTGATGCGAGCTATCACATTTATACAGAGAAATACATGGTCATAGTAATTTACATGTATATTTATTTTGTATGTGTATATGTAAATGTGTATGTTGGCAAAGCATCATGAAGCAAATTTAACAAAGTTATATGTCAGTACTTCTACCCTATAATGACGGCATAATAGTTTTATAAAATAAATGATATCACATGCTATGAAATGATATTGACTATCCGTTCACAAACCTGTGGACACTTGGGGTGTAAACCTGCTTCAAACACTACAGACTTTTCCCTGGGACGATACACAAACACAAAACCTGAGTTCCCTGTGACATAACGCCTACCTGACCACGGACAGATGTTGCTAGGATCCTTTGTGTCCAGGTAAATGGTCGACTAATAGGCTCTGAATTATTCACAAACAGCTCTGGAGGTGATGCTGTTAACAACAATGAACCCAACATGGAAGGTCTATTTCCTCCCCAAGACTTTTGCAAGGGTAAAAAATGAGCCGCGTCCTTGGAAGTTCAGCCGAGCCCGGCTATGTGTAATTTCCTCACCTTCATCTTTTGCTCTGCTCATCGAAGGGCACGCAGTCGGAAGTTATTCTGTGTTTTTTTTCTCTGTTTTTTTTCAGAGCGCTGCTTCAGTTTTACTGAGCACAAAACCTTCACACACTCAAGTGGCACAGATTAATCCACAGTGCCTGTCGACCTGCGACGAGCCTCATACAGTGCAAGGACATGCATTTATTTCACTTCTTGCTGCGGGGGCCAAACGTACAGAGATGTATAGTTTAAAGCTGTCGTCTCTCACTGCCGGCTGTTTCCTTGACTAAGCGATACAGCGTTTCAATGAGGAGTAAACCCTTACCCAATCCTGTTTGTGCATTGTTCCCCCATGTGTGAGAAAGCTGGTCTCATGAAGAGCTACAAGGTGTGTTTATAAATCTTCAACGTTAGAAATTATTGGATGATTTGAAATACCTTTCCTGTCAATGTCATGTGGCGGCAACAGTGTATTCTCTATGTGGCAGCTTGCTTGCGGCCTTGCTCAGGAAAATAAGAAAAGGCACGCATGTCGGGGCGGCTGAGGGGGTAGAGCGGTCGTCCTCTAACCAGAAGGCTCGGATTGATCCCAGTCTTCCCCATCTGTATGCTGAAGTTTCTTTGGGCAAGACACTGAACCCTAAATTGTCCCGCATCGAAAAAGTGCTGGCCATAGATGCACTGTGTGAATGTGTGTGTGAACGGCACATAACAGTACTGTAAAACCCTTTGAGTCATCATCAAGAATAGAACACCCCTATATAAATACAGACCATTTCAAAAATAGAGCTGGCAGTGTTATTCAAGGTTCACAAAAGCCTTTAAGTGGTTATTATTTTTAAGGCAGTATCACTAAGTACAGACAAACAAATGTGGTGAAGGGATTTATTGAAGAGGCAGAACTAGATGGTGGGCTGGAAAAAATGGCATGCTCCCAGTACAGCTAAACTGGTTGATTTCTTCCCATCCTATTGTAGTTTCATCATGTGACAGACATGCATTTGACATAACAACTCCAATTCACCGGCACCAGCATCATCACCAGCCACAACACCAGCACCGTGCAGCCTTTTTTCACCGAGGCAGTTCAAGGGCCGGAGCCAGTGGCAAATCTTCAAACGCTGAGATCCACCGTTTTCAAATAAACAATGCTTGTTGATTATTGTTGATTGTTGAGCTTGAAGTCTGTGATTATGTTGCTGGTAAAACACGTTTCGATGTAGAGACGTATACAGTGATGTCAAAATAGTCATTGTGGCTTGAGCTTGCCCATTGCAAAGCAAAAAGGTTCTTAAAAGTTTTGCAAGTTGAAAACGAAAGAAAGCCATCTCTGGCACAGACGCAGCACTAGTGTTCAATTTTTCTCCTTGGTTGAAAATGGCTCCATCATCATTTAAATTTCTGAAGAGTCTACACATGAAGATTTCATCTGACTTTTAAATTGGATTTGTTGTATTTCTTTTTCTGTTGCCACATCATAATCAATATTACTATCAGTGCAGTGAAAACATGAGACACTCAGATTTTGTTTGGACGAGACATTCTTTGATGTGACTAATAGCATGACGACTAAATTGAGTTTCACATTCGCTTTTGACCTGACGCTATAGCACTATCCAACATGTGGCTAGAATTCACTTTGTGGGGCCTCTATTGGATTTTGCAGAACATTTGCACTTATTATATTTCACCAAACCAGACAGAAGTAAAAATGGGGCTGCTGTTGAACCAGTAGAGGCGATAAACATTTTCTTTTTCTGGCGTCTAGCAAAATAGCCAGAGAGAGACACAGTAACACTACCGTTATAATTGCCACAAACGAATACTAGAAATCGCTGCTGAAATATCA
This sequence comes from Platichthys flesus, assembly GCF_949316205.1. Lineage (NCBI taxonomy): Eukaryota > Metazoa > Chordata > Actinopteri > Pleuronectiformes > Pleuronectidae > Platichthys > Platichthys flesus. Next base: position 15,118,819 of record NC_084959.1, on the reverse strand, counting down.
TTTGAAAAGATGAATAATTGTCGGATGTTTAAAACACACAAGCACCTTCAATGTTGACAGGAGGAGGATGTCTCCTGGATTTGATCACAGTGCCTTTTGGGAACATGGTTTTCACTCACTGATTCATCTCCATTCATCCAAAAACTATTTTTGTAACCCCTGGCCAGAACTCTTCCTGATTGGTTCACTGCTACAGTCACTATTTATACAATGTTATTTCTCAACCAGACCTACCTACAGTTTCCAATGTGGGTAGAAAAAAATGTATAATGCATTTATGCAAGTTTAATTTAAAAGTTTAGGTCATATTTTTCCGGTTTTTACTATCTTCCCATGGCCACAGAATAACATGAACAACAACCATCTCAATTAAACGTGTGTGGTGACAGTTTACCTCCAGATATTGTTGACCTGTGTATTAAGAGTACGGCCTGTGAGAGGTATATAGTGTGCAGGCTCTGTCACCACAGCCAGTCCCTCAAGGACCGGAGGCGGCTGCAAATCTCAGAGAGGCTGCCTCAAATCGAGCGACGCCGGTTGATGGATGGCCTCTGGCATGATGTATAGCTGTTGCATTCTCCCCACAGGGCCGCATTGGGTTGTGTTTGGTCAAGTGACCTCCGCTTCCTGTGCCTTGCCGCTCGTCCCTGGAGCCCAGATTGGCTGTCCGGGTGTAAATATGATCCATGGGCTCTACACAGGAGCTGCTGAGCGATGGGCCTCATTGTCCGGGGGACGGAAATCAGATTCTCCCGGCTTTGTTCCAGCAGCCTTTTGCACTCCTCCGTGGACCAGGGATTCACTGCCTCTAAATTTGGTCGGTGAGTGATACTGTGTTAAGTTGGAACAGAATTAGTGTAGTGCATAGATCAGTGTTATGCAGAATGTGTTGACACGCTTGATAAACCTATTAAGTAAAAGAGCAATGCAACTCTATCTAAATATATTAAAGATCTACAGCATTCTTCATTATATCTTTTGTGAACCTTTATTTCCGCCCGAAACTGATAAGAGATTGCTGACAGTGATCAGTGCCATATGAAATACTATAGCATGACGACTAAATTGAGTTTCACATTCGCTTTTGAGCTGACGCTATAGCACACTACAACATGTGGCTAGATTTCACTTTGTGGGGCCTCTATTGGATTTTGCAGAAAATTTGCACTTATTATATTTCACCAAACCAGACAGAAGTAAAAATGGGGCTGCTGTTGAACCAGTAGAGGCCCACAATTATTATTTTGAAGTCTATTTAAATGCTCGTAATCAAGGTTAATACCTCGTTCATTCAGAGGACGTTTACCTATATTAGTCTCTGTGTACTTACATGTTTAAATCTGGGTTAAATATCTTTTGCTGCAGAACAATTATTATTTATGACAAGGGGGTAATGGGAACGCTCAGTCAGAAAAAACAAATCCATAAACTGCACAATAGTCCACCTAAAATCCTTCTTAAAGCATTACCCGTCATTGTGGCTCAGAGGCGCCGTAGCAAATTTGTAATTTCTCACTCTGCCATCATATGATTCTTACTTTCACTGCCATGCACTGCAGTGCATACCACACCACTAAATAATGGGTCACTGAACTTTCATAACATAGAGAACTGCCAGGCGCTGACACAATACATTTTCCCCCTCGCTATAGCAACTCTGGTAAATACACACTCTGAGAAATTAGATTTGGCAGGTCGTTCAACTCTCCCCCCCTCCGGGGATATGCAACTTTGCGACTGCAGTGTTGTTTTTTTCTTCCACTTTTTCGGCTTAAAATAAACTGCTCACCTGAAATCCTCTGAGCAGTTTGCAGATTTGACCATTTTCCTCTTACCTCTTCAAATATTAGAAGGCAATGACGGGAGCTGAATACTGACATATTACCCACTAATCCAAAAGCGTGTGAGGGAATCTATCCTTGAATTATGAACATTTTTAAACCCTTCTCCTTTTTACTAAGAGTGAAATCAGGAACAGTGCCAAATGCAGAATAAATTGAAGGATTAAATTCACCTGAAGGATCATTTTCAAATCACAGGAATGTTTTAAAAAACGGTTTTTAATCACATCATTCCTGACTGAGCAGTGGAAAGAAAGAGAAAATAGAAAATAGTCAAAGTGAAGGAGTTGGAGCCAAAGTTTGATCCGGAGGAGCCACAGCTTCTTTGGCTCCACTGCTCAAGTACATTTCAGTGGCATTAGCCTCACCTCCAACTTTGTCCAGAGCTGGTGGCACTGCTCGGGGATAAAGTCCAGCTCACGGCGCTTGCAGATTATTCATGTATGTCCACTGCAGCTCCCTTGGCAACAGCGAAGAGAGGGACCCATTCAACACATGCCGCTCCAGACGCGGAGATGCTGCTCTCTGTACAACACCATCACTCCACTTAAATCTAAAGATATTGCTGTGTCTGTTTAGAGATCTAGTTAAGAACATGAATCATAAATCAATATCACCGCTGAGGCTGCAGACTTCTGTTGTTGTGGCATCCAACCTTTGCTGTTTGACAGTTCCCCCGCCTTCAAGATGCTGCTGACATTGAGTTTGTCAGTTTTGTCTTTACTTGACACAATATTTTATTGTACACACACACCTTCATCTTTCTTACTTTAAGTCAGCCTTTCCTATTTCTGTTTGACATGAGCTACATGCAAAAGGTTGAGGTTTGAGTTGCCCCGCAGCAACCGGAGTCTGCCAATCGGATTTGCTCTGACAGAGAACATCTGCTGAACCCGCAGATCTAAGTGTGACACATGTAGAAACACTGACAATCATTACAAATTATTTAGACTATTGTCATGAGGATTTGTTGGAAGAAGGAATTCAATTTGACAAATGAAGGTCAGCTTACTTGTTATTTAGAGTAACAGTCGATCCACCACCTTGTCCTTTGATATACTGACATACTTCACTTAACCTTTGCTTCTAATGACATACCCATCCTCCCCAGCTGTAATTCATGTTCAGGGTTTATAAGCAAATACAAGCACAGTGACACACAAGCAAGATATTTTTCCCTCATAGCACTGCTGCACCTGCGTTCACCCTCTTCAACATGACTCTTAAGGAGCTTTCACACCAAGTTTGTTTGGTCCATTCATTCACACTTTTTGGTTTAGTCCACAACAGGTGAAAGATGCCTCTGGTTCTAGAGACTAACATTGTTTGGATCAAACCATACATGGTTCAATTTTTTGCACAATATAGTATCTGAACGATGAGGAAGTTCATTTTGCTGGTTGTAATACCGTAATGAAATTTCAAAATCTATTCATTTTCTCCCTTTAAATAATAAAAACTACATTTTTGAGGCACTTTATTCAAAAAATGTATTCAAATACATTTGATGCTGAATTGACGGCACGTCGTTTTAGACACCAGCCGTCTGCAAACCACTCAATGCCAATTAAAGGCAGAGGCAGCCCACGTATGTGATGACGAAACATAAGGTTACAATGGAAGTCTTGAGTGCGGTTCTTTAAATAGCCCTCCAACTTCATAACGATAACGTCACTGAGGTTTTTTTTTAGAGACATTTTTCTGTGAAGGACAGCAGTATTTGAAATTCCTTTTTAAAGTCAGCCGCTGTGAAATTATAACTTTTATTCTTTATTTCACATAACATTATCTCAGTAATCCTGTTCATCTGTGGTGATTCTGTCTGCTTCCACTCCTCCTCACTGTCCAAAGGTCTCCGTTTATACAGATGAACCCGACCCCCTGCTTCTGTTCTGGGTTCTAAGGGAAGGCTGATGCAAAACACTATATCCAAAGAACATATAGTTGGAACAGAGATGTTAAATTGTTGTTTTTTTAACTCTGCCAAGCGGGACCCCTCTTTATAAGTTCAGAGTCAGGGTTGTGCACATGCCAAGTCGAGAATGGAAGGAGATGGTTGGGAGAGCGTCTCATCTTACTGCCTCTTTCTCTAAACTTTGAAATAAGCGCGCATCCATACACACACACACACACACAGAGACACACACACAAAGCCAGCATGATTTGTGTATAAAGTGGAAGGCGACCTGCTGCTCAACCAAAATTACATTCTGGCAGGTGTAAAAATTTGCTCTGCAAGGACTCTCCACACCGGTTGATTTTACACCTGCTTGGCCATTTTACAGGTGCTATTCATGGCAGCGAAGACAGCACCTTCCTCTCTCCCTGGTCTCCACCTCACCGGCGGCTCCTGTGCCTGCCAGCGTGGTAGAAAGTGAATCATGTTAATTCAGGAGCCAGGAGCGGATTCAGCCGTAGAATTGTATTTCTACAAGACAGGTGAGATTCATTAACTCTCTGCAGCTCTGGTGCACTGGCGGGCTTCTCACCATCATTTTTATCTGCCCGGAATCCTGTGAATAATTAAATTCACTGAGTGAAATATTGACTTTATAGTCTTTCCAGACATAAATGTTTCTGTAACCTCTATGGGCAATATTGGTTTGAGCTGATAGGGACCAACCATAGTAGCATCGCTTCATGTGTATATGTTAGAGGGCTGACCGCACACGTGTATTATACATATTGAAAAAAAGCAGTTTTAGAAAAAGGATACTTAATTAGAATCTCTTGATTGAGAGAGACCACTCTCTCCATTATCTCTCTTTCATCCCTCAACAAATACTATAAGCTGTTGTCAAGCTACATGCATCAGCTTCAGTAGAAGAGTAGAGGATTGTGGTTTCTACATAAACATCTACTCACCAAGGTTATGTCCGTAAGTCCGTCAGTTTGTCTGTAAGCAAGATAATGAAAAAACTACAAGACGGATGTCCACAAAACTTGGTGGAAGGATGCGGTGTGGGCCAGGAAAGAACCCATTCAATTTCTGTGCAGATATATTTAGATAGATTAATATGAGATTGTGCAATTTGGTGCAGATAAGAACCTGGTTTCATCAGGAGGCTGTTGGCCCCCACACACTTAGAAGCTCTACTAATGCAATATGCTAATGCTGATGCATGAATTGTTAGTAATTAACTAATAACCTTTTTGTTGACTCTCTTTACATTCACTTTAGCATTTTATCGACCTCTACACAATGTGAATAACTTAGTCATTTTTTCTTTTTGAAAGGCTTTGATTGACTCTCAATAACTGAAAATAATGGTTAAGTTTTCAAAATTTCTTTGAAAAATAAAGGTACAGCCTGTTGACGGTCTGACAATAACACTTTTCAGCTACTGTTTACAGGATGTAGTACAAATAAAAACGCAATTAGTACTCAGGCAGACTCCGGATTGTAGAGTACAAATCTATGATTTTGTGACTACCATCTAAATTAATACGTTCTAGCCTGGCTGTAAATTCAGTGTGAGGATAGAAGAGGTTTATTTTGTGATTTCCTGTGTGGGGGCTGAAGGACCCCACGTCTTAATTACCTGTCCCACCCGCATACAAGCCACACTGTTTATTTTTGGACCTGTTCATACTCGGCTTTCTGCTGAATATTAATGACACTCTCGAGGTTGCACACAGGTTAATATGCGTCCTTTCTGATGAATAACTAAGGGCTAATGTATAATGCATGAGACCCGCTGTTCCCCGCTCGGGGCTTTGTCGTCGTCTCAGGTGTTGGAAAGTATTGGGAGCCACCATCTGGATTTTTTATTTTTATTTTTTTGTGAGTGTCTAAAATAGAGTAATTGCTGTAAGATCCAATTGAACACCACATTAACTTCACTGAGGAAATACTCTGCTGTCAGTTGCAGAAATTCTAATATGGATTTATTGAGTTTGCTGCTTTGAATTAGAGTAAAGTAAACACTAGGAGAGGCGGTGGTCTAGTGGCAGAAACTTGGACTGTGGGCAGAGAAGGTCTCTGGTTCGTCTCGGGTTCGACTCCACGGAGAGACAACAAAAGACGAGCCTGGATTGATCTGTCCAAAAATCCAAGAGTCTCCCTACCCTGTCTAGTGCCCCTGAGCAAGGCACCTTACTCCCCAACATCTGCTCCCCGGACGCCGTGCATGGTCGCTCACTGCACCAGATGGGTCAAAAGCAGAGGTTACATTTCCCTGCATGACTGTGCCTGTGCATGTCTGTGCATGTGTTTGGGACTAATAAATGCATCTTAAAGGAAACAGCCAAGATGAGAAAACCAAAGCCATGTAGGGCTATAAATCGTGTATAGCTGATACCATCATTGCCCGGGGGGTTCTCTCCATGTCCATGTGCTGTACATATTTACTGTACGCTGAAGGCATTTGAAGCGAATACTCCCACCATTCTTCATGCATTTAAAGTGCAGTTCTCGGCTGTTTTAAGGGCAGTAGAAACCAACACATGCCTCCCCATCACAGTGCTCCATGACTGTCTTGTCTCCAGACACTGTTTTGTAAAAGGAGCTGCTGGTTTTAGAGGCGGCGGCGGGAGGCTGGTGAAATAATGGAGGGGAATATACGAGGATGGCCAGAGGCTCTGAATTGTCAGCTCGCTGAGTGAAGCTGCTTTTGCTGGACCGGCTCACAGACCCCAGTGCGGCCATGTCCATGTAAACAGAATATTTATTTAACTGTCTTCATGGCATGTGGGACTGTACCAGCTCGAGTAAATTGCTGCACTTGGATTTATATCGGTCTCTCTACTCGACAGAGACCCAGGGCTTCTGATCGTGTGTAAAACTTTCCCTGTTTATTGATTAGTTGGTGTATCGATTCAGGGGAGCATGTCAGTGGAAGATACTGTTGTTAGCTCCTTGATTAAAACATTCTACCACTCAGCTATTCACCGTGGATGAGCAATTTGAAATGTGTCTTTTCTGAATGGTGGAAAAAAATTGTTTTGTTTGTGTGCACGTGTGTGTGTGTGTGTGTGTGTGTGTGTGTGTGTGCTCGGTCCTATCTCGTGATGACACATGTCTTGCCCCATGTTGTGAGTGCCCCCACTGAGCTGTAATAACACACCTCACTGCTGTCTGAAATATTCATAGCCAGGTAAGCCCATCACTCCGAGTCAGTCACATGGATTCCTTATTATCACCCCCTTCTGCGCTCCCCCCAGGTCACTTTATTCCACCTGCCTTTTGCTGCATCCCTCTCCCTCCTCAGCTCCTGGCTGCTCCTCGCGTAGCAGCCCAGTGCAGAGCTCTAAAAATGCCACTGTCCCACTCTTTATTGAATTTCTTTTTATTCCCCACTGGTTTTCAGCCAGGGGTTGGCACAATTCTTTGACATATAGGATACATGTTTAATCAGCACCTTTATCATTTATTTATCAACAGAGTTGAAAGAGTGGAAATCTGTGAGATCCTTGTTGCATGTGATCTGTGTCGCTGGCTGCTGCAAACTCAGATTCTATACTAAACATTTATTTCTTATAGTTTTGTGGTTGAAATTCTCTCTGTAATAGCCATTCATATATATGTATATATATACATATATATATAAATATTCACTAAATACCTCTTTTTACAGCTGCTATTATTGTTGGAGGTGGCATTGACCATTTGCACCCTGGATTCAAACTGCCTATACCTACGCAGTCTGTTTATACTGAATATGCTATATATTTTTTCATTTGTATTATATTTTGCTCAGTGAGTATTTGTCAAACTAGTAATGAGCTGGTACATGAGAAACATATTGAATGGCCTTTTTGTAGTTTATTAGGTTTGTGTCTTCCTGCTTTCTGACAGACTTCTTCCTCAGAAACTACACAGAAAACCTTTCTTTTCCTATTGAAACACGTGGAAGTGCATCAAAACATATGTGAATTCATCATCCTTTGTTCAGAAGCTGTTACATGGCTCAGCTTTTGTGATTTGCAGGGGTGGAATAGATGCAGTGTTGTGGAGCACAAATACAGCCGAGCAGAAGTGTCCATTAGTAACAGCAGAGAGCTCAGTGGCCACATCAAATACAGCAAAGCATTTCACATTGAATAATATGAAATGATGTATAACATGACCCGACATAGCTGATACATGTAAACTGCTGAACAAAAGCACATTTCATAAATAATGCTGTTTCAAAATATATTGTAAGCCTGAGCAAGGGAACCTCGAGCCCTTACATATGCTTACTGGATCATGTTGTAACCTGTTGATCTATAAAGAGTCATTACGTGATACTGGTTCGTTAGCATAAGAAAGACCACCTCTCTACCACTGTAGATCAGTGGAAGAGTGGGTTGACCATTAATCACTGGGGTCAGTCATTCGATCCCTTGCTCCCACATGTTGGAGTATCCTTGAGCAAAAATCACTAAATCGCTTCTGCTGTGCCTCAACCTCGGCAACTGATTATAACTGATTATAAGAAACAATAGAGAGGAAAGCAAGCTGCTCTTTTTTAGAACATTCCGAAAGCAGGTAATAGCAAACATCGATATCTGCTCCTCTCTGCTGTAAAACGCTTTTCCTGGCCAAACCGCTCTCATGTCTCTGCAGCTGAAGCCGATCAGAGAGGTCAAAGTCAATCCGCACCAGGTCATGGCCTCAGCCCGGCACCATGAGCATAACTCTGAATAGAATAACATCTTTTCTTTTTCTTTCCATAACGTTATTTTTACTTATCTATGCTGTTTTGCTTTCCTTTTCAAAAACACCAATAACGGCTGCTAGCATCCATCCACAATCCTTTACATTATTGTCAATGGAGTTCCTCTCAATTTCAAAAGAGAACAAGCCAGATGAAACAAGTATTTACAATCCACACAGTTTCAGAATTTCAAATTTAAAACCTTAATTTATTCAATAATTTACAAAGTCACGTTCGGAATCTTACCATCATGGCAAAGTAATGATTACAGTACAAGAAAGGAGCCAGATGGCATTATGGGGATCAACCGTTTTTAAAAAGGGAGGTCAAGAAAAAAAAAAAAAGATGTAGATACATAAAGAAGGATCTGGATCATGGTCCTGTCTACTGTTACAGTCTAATGAAGAATCCAAGTCCTCAACACAGTACAGGAAATCGTGAATCCTGTTGCCTATGTCAATCCCAAACCACAGTGCCATATGAAATACTTTCTGCTGAGATGTCACAGAGGAAACTAACTGTAAGGGTCAGAGCTGTGAAGAATAGAGCGCTACCGAGGATAAATCTGAAATACTTACCTTTATTGAAGCTTAAAACTGAAGAGACAACCCGACAGTGGTCACCGACCCTGAGCTATTGCTTTGGATGTGTTTGTGAGAGATGCTGTAGCCTCTGCTGACACCTCACATGCAGTAGAACAGACAAAGGTGAGAGTTAAGCATCTGGAGAATGAGAGGGATGGGATCTGGAATAGAGACACAACCTGGTGAGGAAAGAAAAAAGCTATGATAGAGCATGTGTGTGTATTGGAGCAGCAGTGCAAACATGAATTTAGTCACTGTGTTTGCGGGGTGTTTGAAATATAAAAAACATTTGTAGTGACTGTTATTTAGCATTTGGCTTTAACCATAGAGCTCTGGTCTAGAGCTGTTAACAATATACTGAACAGTCTGCGATACAAGAACCTTTCATTACCTTGAACAGACCTTTGCTAAAAATGAATCCGTCAAGAGAAAGCAACTTAAAATGTCCCTTTTAAATAGTGTGTCAGTTTCAGAATGCGTTCATGATCAATAATAATAATAACACAATTATGTGTAAGTCAAACAGCTAAACTTTTTCAAGATGAACCGTCATCTTCTGGGGAATGAGAACATGTAACAGAATGACTGCCCATCCTCCCTGACATTTAGTTCTTCAGAAACATTTCAGATACTCGCTGTATTACATCTGTACAACCATCATCACACCATCCTGCTCCACTACAAGAAGATACTGGGGGAGATGAATCATCTCACTCCAAATCATTTGTCAATGAGTACAATCTCCAGCAGTTACCTTTTACATATAGTTAATGTAGATAGTTGCACTATAATCCTTTAAATCCTGCTGTATCTTGAAATGTTTTCAAGTCTGAGTTTCACAATTGTTTTTTTTTATATATAAAAAAACTAAATATGTTCTGCGTGTCAAAGATCTATTGTAGCAGTATTGCCACTACTGGTTTGCAGTGTCACAGATAGTCAACTTGTCATTGTTTATTAATATTTTGACATAAACATGTGTATAATGTGTGTTTGTGTGTCTGTCTGTGCGCGTGATCGTGTGTGTGTAAGACAGAACGAGCAAGAGAGAGCAGAGGAGAGAAAAGGGAGGGAGAAACACAGTTTGGCTGGAAGGAACAAAATAAATTAAGTCTGTTGCAATAAAGAAAAACTGCCTTTGGAGCCTTTTCAGTAACAAAGACTTCCCATGAAAAACATATATATATATATATATATATATATATATATATATATATATATATATATATATATTAATGAAAAAATTGTGTTTTAATTGAATAGTTGTCTTAATATAATAATGAAATCCAAATGAAATGTAATGGGTACAAGAAAGGAGAGACAAAAACCTGATTGTCAAAATTCACCCACCACCTTCCATTAGAGAAATTGCTAATACCCTTTTGCCGAGAATGACACAACTTTCCCATCATCGAAGCTGTCAAGTTCGAGAGAGCTGAACAATGATTGCTGGCTGGAGACACCGGCCCTCCCTCCCTCTCTCTCCCTCTCATTCTCTCTCTTCTGGCAGACGGGGCTTTTATGGCTGAAAGTGGAAAACAGCCGGTGAATTGAAGAAGGTGAGGCGGGCGGGTGGCGAAGATGAAAGGTGAAGCCGAAGTGGCAGAGGCTTTCATTTCTGTGACTCAGGGCCTGCATGGTTTAACAGGATGTCACTAAACCAAAACACACACGCAGCCCAACGGACATCTGTGTGCCATGAGTGTGTGTGTGTGTGTGTGTCGGGAAAGCGTGTAAATGTGTAAGTGGGGGGCAGATCTGTTGTCTTGTGCAGCCACCCGCCTTTATCCTCACTTAACTTCTCATTAGTGGCTCGTGTGACATTAGGCGGCAACCTGTGACCAACCAGGCATGGTATATGGGCGACGCCCGCTTGGAGGGGGCTGGGGATTGGAGGAAGGGCGGTGGGGCTGTTTGTGTGACTTGTTGTCACTTGTCAGGTACCGCGGCCACTAGCCTTGAGATACTTGGCTGTTGTCTGCGAGTGCTTTATCATCTTGATAAATGCGGCCTTGGAGCGGTGCACTATCAGCATGCTCAGAGGCATGAGACACACTCTGACTAATGAAAAGAGAAGGTCAAGGAGAGGGAGGGGTGCGGAGTGAGAGGAGGAGGAGGAGGAGGAGGAGGAGGAGGAGGAGGAGGAGGAGGAGGAGGAGAGACGCTGAACAGAGATGTGCGTGTAAAAGGACGGGACGACATGTCACACGTCCCTTGAAAGGTTTGTGTTACAGTGGCAGAGAGAATGCTCCTTTTTGAGATTTGAATCAAGGCTCATGTGTGTCCCTGCCATGCAAGGTGTGTAGGTGCTGTTTGTCTTTGAGCATGTGTTACTGTGCAAATGCATGTTTGAGGTTAATATGTCGAGGCCCATCTGGCCCAGCCCTATTCTGTACATACAACTTATTTATGATTAGTTGCATTTTCTCACAAAAGACAAATTCACTACAAATGTTCAACATGGGAGAGTGAAGAAAAAAAACTTGAAATACTGCGGTTGTATGTCTCTGCACAACATTGGAGTTTCAATCATCTACATAAATGTTTTTCCTGATTAATATAAAGTCCCAGTGACCTTTAAACCTTTAACCTCTAAGATCGTACATCTGTTCATCTTGAAGGCCTATGGACAACTGATCAAAAACATAATAATAATTAATCAGTGAGTCCTAATGAACATGTGGGCAAAATCTGAAATAATTCAGTTGAGGTTTTTCCTGAGGCAAAACGTTTGTTTCGAGAGGTCACAGTGACCTTTGACCTACACAATCCAGCCATCTTTGATTCCAACTGAAGGCTTGTACCACATTGGAAGACGTTCCCTCCAGCTAGTCCCATCCGAGCAAATCATAAACATACTTTGTAAGGCCACCGTGAACTTTGGCTACCAAAATCAAATCAGTGAATCCTTGAGTCCAATTGAATGTTTGTGCCAACTTTGAAAAACAGTTTTTGAAATATTGCTTGCACAGTTATGGATCAGACAGACGGACGGACGGATGGAACCTGAAAACATAATGTGATATAATATGAAAACATCCCAAACCAGGCCAGATAAAATGTTGGAAGAAAAACATAAACACATAAATATATACATACACATCCATACAAACAAACTGATGTATACATCAATATTGCCCACGTGTATTTTAAAAAGTGTTATCAAAGCTCTACAAGCAGAGACCCTGCAGGAAACTGCTCGTCTCTGCCGGGTTTCTCATAATTTCTCACTTCACCCTTTCAATACATTTATCGCGCCACCTCCGTGCCACCGTGATTATGATCACGTTTGACAAGAGAGGTTACATTAATTCTCTTGTACCTGCATTACCGAAGACATATTACGTCTATCATGAATGTTATTACAGCAGGTGTTGAGAATTTCCAGTCCAGTGTTAATTTTGGAGTCATCAAAGTGACAGCGCTGAGCTTGGGAATCCTTTCAGGCTCATTACCATAGTCCACGGAATCTATTGGCAGGGCCCCCGCATGACTGGGCAGACGATGCTCCTGCCTGGCTGTCAGATAGAGTCAATGATCTGGGGGGTTAACAGATGATGCTCAGTCTTTGGGGTCAGATCCACTCTATTCCCACCGTTGGAACTGCGTTCAGGGCAGAGTGAGCACGAACAGGCTACAGACGTGTAGTTTCCTGTGGAAACCAGGAAAACGGGCGCAGCTGAGAGAACCGTTTCCTCCCCATGCTACTGTACCCGACTGTTTCAAATCCATGGTGCAGTTTGTGAAATTCATAATTTTGAGTCAGAGGTCAGGTGGAGCTTGATGAAACCCCCCACCCCCATCCTTCCTTTTCTCCTTCTGAAAATGGATTTGTACAGAAAGCTTTGGAAAACTGTCGACGGCACAGATGACTTGCTCAGAGGGAGCTCTTTTCCAATGTTAATGAGGAGCTCGCAATTAACTGGGCTCCAGCAGGAGGAAGTGCAAAACAAAAAAAGGGGGTGGAGGTGGTCCCCGAGGGGGAGTTCAATACAAAACCACAAGCTGCACTGAACTATGAATGCATAGCATGGTCGATTAAGATGAAAATTTATGTTTATAGGGAAACTGGGTCCTTGAATTTGCAAAGGCTATGATTTAGCTTGGATGTGAGTATATATAATGTTTAGGCATTGAAAATAAAGGATTACATTCTATAGAAAAAGCACCGTCTATGCATTTTTGTAAGAACCTGTATTCTAAAGGAAATAAAAGAACGTACCGACAAAAGGTTTCTTTTTTCCTGACACAGCTTCAAATAACATTCACCGTTGTGTAATTACACAATATTGATGCTGAGAAAATCCAATGCCAACTGCCACACACGTGAAAATACAAAGAAACTGTAATTTCACGTATTGTGAAAAATCTGTATTGTGTTACTAATACTATTCTTTTTTTAAATACAGGTTCTAGCAATCGCACCAAAGGAAGAAGCTCTGGGAGGGAATCGATGCTTTTAGAGATTCACAATCCTCAGCGGACAAAATGCACAATAGCTCTTGCTGTTGTGTTCCCTATGATCAGACTTCTCAGAGTGATTACTACAATTTGATGATTTAAACTGTTTGTCGCACTGCTGTGGTAATGATGCAAATTTGCCGTTAAAGGAAAAAAACTCCTTAAAGAAAGTTTTAAACCAAAGAATCCCCTTAAAACCTAAAAATCAACAAAGAGGAACGGTCAGCCAAGGATTGTGTTGCAACACATGAGGAAATGGTCCCCAGTTCTCTCCCATTTTCCTCCCATCAAACAGCTGGAGTCGCAGCGGCACACAGTCTGATGCAAGACAAACAGCGGTAAATAACAGGGAGCGGTGAACGGATTTCAGGACAGTCCTCTAATTGGAACTGTTGGCTGAAAGGGGTCACGGCTGTGCACTGCCGATGTAATGCACGTTGATTAGCCCCGCATGCATTTGTGAGTCCTGTAACTGTGATACTGTTGTTGTCTGTGACTGTAATGTGGACTGTAATTTGTAGGGTTATAATGCCTGCGTGGGCAGGGACTCATTGATAGCATTTGGCACACAGCCTTTGCTCGGATGAAGCACTTAGCCGAGCCAGTCAATCTAAATATCAGATGGCGCTGTGAGTCAGTAGGAGTGTGTTTGTTCGCCGGCACACGCCACGTAATAATCTGGCAGTCCTTAGCCATCTAATGAGCAGTCATCATAAGATGTTTTACATAATACTGCCATATAAGATTACCTTAATGCTTGTACGGCCTCGCCACTGATGTGTGCCTCATTACCTTGGGACATTGGTCATTTCATTTCAAGAGTCTGATTTTCATTAACTGCTCAGCCCCCCTACCCATTAGCAGAATGAAAGCTCGGCTGCAACCATCTGGCTGCCAACTAGACCTCAGGGCTGCTTTATGGCTCCGCTGAGCTCCACTAAAGGGAAAGTTGCACTATTAAATCCCTTTTTTTTCATTTTTTTTTTCAGCGTCAGGCCGGAGGGAGCACGGGAGTGATGCAAGGAGAGTGTCCCATGCTCGGGGGATGTGAGGGGGGCAGGAGGGAAACAGAGATAAATTAAGAATGCATCAATAGAGGAGACAGAGGGAGGCAAAGTGAGACAAAGTCAAATCGAATCGGTAAAACAGTTTACGTGAAAAAGAGGAAAGAAAACAGAGACAATAAAGGAGTGTGTGTGTGTGCGTGTGTGTGTGTGTTTACAATGATAATTCCTGAAACTTATTCTCAGTCAGAAAGTTTCAGGCCCTGAGGTGCTAGAGAAAAGTGAGAAATTCATCCATGGACTGATGATAACAAATCCCACAAGGCTTATGGTTTAGTACTGCATGTGCAGAACTCAGGTGCACATTTCCACTGCTGCCACTACTTTATTTTTGGAACGAGTGGTCCTGCTTTTGAAATAGCATGTGCTTACATATACTATTGCAGTGTAGTCAACGTGTCTCACATCCCCCATCTCTATTCTCATCCTCTAATTACTTTTGTTTTGATGCAGTTTGTTTTTTTGTTTGCTCTGCCTTGCAAAATCAGACGTGTCTGTGGGCGCCCGTCAACCTGATGTGTCGTCCTCCATGCAGGTGACACAAGTGCAACACAGCAGCAAAGAAATCTCTCTGTAGACTGTGGACCATTTGGGAATTTTACAGTCGGTGCATCACTTGTTGAAATTACTAAGTGGATGAATGTGGGCACATAGCAATTAGTTAACTGGCTATATCAAGCCAACTTTGATATAACACAGTAATATGACCCAGATAAGAAAAGGGGTGTAATGATTAGCAGGGTAGATGCTATCTACTCATACTTTTTCGATTATTCCAATGTCATAAGGGGCGAGGATGTTTATACAAAATTATCTGACGAGTTATTTCTGAATAATCACTTCTGTCAGACTGGAGGATGAGATTGTTAATTAATGAAAAGCACGGCACTCTGTGGAGACGAGTTTGCTGGCTAAGAGACTCTTCGATAATTTACCTTGGACTGATTAACTCCTGTTACAAGAGCAATGATGTAATATAGATTTTTCAGGAGAAATCACCTTTTCACTTATTTAGACTCTGCAAGGAGGTCAGAGGTCACAGCAGAGGCCCCTTGAAGCTTGTTCAAGTGCTGGCTTTCTGCCGACACAGGCGACTATAATCCGGTATTCCTTTGAATGTGTGTCATTGTTTGTAACTTTCTTGTCATGTCACTAGATACTATCTTTTACTGGTTTTGCTTTAACCTTTATCCACCTTTCTTCATTTCAATTGTCCTTCGAGCACTGCACAGCCATTACAGATTGTCGCTGGCAGAGAGATACAGCCCTGCAACATAAAATGAGCTTAGACAAAAGACTTGACCTAAGACCCCGAGCGACTCATCTCATGATTATTTCCAGCACCTCAAGCCTCGTCATGTAGACTGGGAATGTGATTTAAAAAAATAACCCACAAAAATTTGAATCAGCTGCAGCCCTGCATGGAATTAGGGTCGGTAAATAAAGGTCACGCAAGGTAATGGTGGAACGGACGCAAACACGCATATATAAAAAATATTTTAATCACGCTCACTCTGAAGAACAAACATTGGATTTCTGTACAGAAGACAAATCGTTCAATCTGCCGTTCTGTCTTTTTATGTTGATATTGAAAACATGTTTGCCTCCCACCGACAATATCTCAAAGCCTCTGATGGATTACTGTGCTTTATTGCATGTGATAGACTCCTCACTCACCATTGTGTCCTCTGAGGCCAGGGAAAGACTGGGAGGACAATGATGCCAATAAAACCAAGGAATACAATCATGGCGGTGTTAGCGCAAATAGACCCACAAATGGGTGGAGACAATCGTCTATTTTTTATTTTCTTTATTTTAAATACCCCCCTCAAATTGTTTTGATTCAACTTTGAACAGTTCTTCCTATTACTCTGTTATCCGTGTAAACATTTGTGTTGGTGGTGAGTTTGTGAATTTCTGTTGCATCCTGTATGTTCCATATTTTGTCCTTTATAAAAAAATTACATTTAAAAAAAAAAAAGGGCTTGGAGGAGAAAAAACTGTCTGTTGGTTTATTGTGTAATGAATTAGCAGCACAAGATTCAGTAATTTCCTGAATATATCCACATTTTCTGTATATCTGACCATTATAATGACTGGACTGTGGATGGAAACAGTTAAAAAGCATGCTTGCTGATAATCAGATGTCTGTATTTTTTTTAAATAAAGGTTTTTCCCTCCATTCACTAACTCGAAGGGGGCTGTTCCCTGCGCTGACGCTAGGAGCTGTCCGCGGTGCTGAAGTCTCGGCTGCTCTCTCTCCTCTCCATGTGCCGCCAGCTCTCACCGCCAGGAATCCGCTGTACTGAGCGGCCACATTACAAAGAGACCTCCGCATTTCACTTGATTACCCTCGACTCTTTCCACTCCGCCTGTCGTGGAGGAAGTGCACCGGCAACCAGCGCGGCTCTCTTTCTATCATACAGCCCGTACTACCCTCGCATTGCTTATTTTTGACCCCCCCTCCCTCCGCCGTATTGTTTATTCTTTTCAAGCCCTGGAAGTATTTCAGTTTTTTTCTAACACAAAGACGCGGTGTGCGGCTGCACACGCGAGGAGCGACCTCGACTTTCGTAGACATGTGTGGGCGACAGGACTGTCAATTCAAGACCCTGCTCGCGGTTTTGGTTCTTGCTGCCGCCGCGGGCAACACGCACGGGCAAGGTAGGAACTTGGGGTTTGCACGGAGGTACTTTGTGTGGGGACTGTTCCTTCTTTCAAACTGTGGAAGGCGAAGCTACACAGCTCAGTTTGGGGAAATGACAGCAGCTTCACGACTCAGTGTTTGTGGTTGTGTTAACAAAAAAAAGAAATGCTTGCAAATCGAAAGTCAATTTGATGTGTGAAATATTATAATAAGCAAGGTGTAAAAGAGAAGTCACAATACTGCCAAAAAAGCAAAAGTTGCATGCCACAAATAATTCCTCCTTACACACACACACATTATGAAATACCACTTTTTTCTTCTTCTCAGATATTAAATCAGAAGTACGCAGGGGCTAACTGAAAATCGTTCGTCCATGTGGCTCCACACTGCACACAGAGTATATGGCTAATTAGAAGTTATAGATCCCAATATTTTGCCACAGGGTAAAATGTGTTTAACAGTCAGTTACATAATGGTCAGAACTTACAGCACCTCGTCAGAGCTGCCCCGAGTGCACGTACACACAGACACACGCTCACAAACACACATTTGAACACAGATGCAGCTTGAAGAAAAATCCTCGGGTGAACTAATAATAAGATATCCAAGCTACATCGTTTTTTTGTTAATCCATATTCAACCTAATGTGGTCGGATCCCCCTGTGACATTCTTATTTATCTGCTGCGACCCGCAGAGTAAACACTCAGGGAGGATGACTTGTTTGGGCACCGAGGTCTGTGTGACAGACGGTGCTCGGTAATAAGACTCTAATCCTCGGGAATTGCTGAAGATTATTGACCAAGCTGTTTGACACAGTTGAGTGCTTGTGGGAAGCGGCCACGGATCCGTGCACAGTGGCCTTGTCCTAATTATTTCTCTATTGTGCGTCTGCCCTCTCTTCATCATCACTATAACTACGCTTTCTCTATGATTCGACTTGTCGGCAAAGTTAACTTACAGTTATTGAGGATGTACAGTAAATCTCATTCTGTTAAGATAGTGGACGTAGACATGAGTCACACCCGGAGGTAGTGAAGGCAGATACAGTTTGTCCACTATGCTGGACATAAGTAAGGACTTTTATATTCATATGTAGTAAATACTAACATTTAAATAATCAGCATTAAGTGTTAAATATATAGAAACAATTACAATTTGCACGTTTGACAGTTTTTATTCACACACTTGATTTGACCATGAGTAACATACTTTATTATATCCCATTCCTTTTGCATGAGGTGGAATAAATGCCTCTCTACGTCTTCTTTTGATGAAGCCTTTTGTGAAAGCTTTCCGTTTGTGGATTGAAAATGAACCCATCTATGAGAACCGAGTGATTTCTAAACAACACAATAACTATGAAAATGACTTTGTCCTGCTGCGGCAGTGCGTGTCATTAGGATTCATCTCAGCTGCATCCAAAATCTGCCGGAAAAAATTATCTCACACTATCAACATAGCCCCTGCTGATTGAATTCCATGGTAAAAGAGAGGTGCTGCGTTCCTTCAGCAGAGTTTCACAACCTCAAAGTGCAAATCCAATTATTTGTTGTATAGCCTAACTCCCGCAGGAGACATTTTACATTCTTTAAATGTTTAATTAACTTCTTTAAGTTTACACACACTCAAGCAGCAGTGAACTATGAAGTAGTGCTTATGGAGTAGGATTATTTGTTGCACATATCAAAATAAAAACACCTGCATGGTTCAGTCACGGCTCAAAACTCCAGGGAGAGGACCAAGTGCACCGTGCACTTTTTTCTTTTTCAGAAAGATCTAATTAAACAGGCCCCATTAGTGAATTCTCCGCTGATGCTTGGCCAAGAAGCCTTCATCTGCTTGTAATCCTCCAAGGTGGGACATTTAACATTTGAATTCTGTTGGTTTTGATGTGTTGCCATAATCAGTTTAATATACATGAGTGAGAGATAGGGAAGTTTAGGTTTACAAGAGGTCTCACTTGTGGCACAGCCGGTGAATTTGCTTCAGTGTGATTCTCCTAAAGTGGGAACACAAACACACATCGACTGGAGCTCACAGTCGTGAGCACAGGGACACAGACGTTTTGCAAAGAACTTTGAGAACCGTGCCATTAGTTCCCCATGTGCACCGAGCAATTCATTGTGCGAAAAGAGAAAAATCGTCCTTTTCAGTTAATCGTTTTCCTTATAATTAAAGCTTCAGAGAGGGTCATCAAAGGTACAAGCAACTGATTGTTCCTTCAACCGTCGGGGGTTTTATTTTGCATTCATGTTGCGTTGTTCCTTACACTTGCTATTTGCGGTGCAAGATCAGACTGCTTTTGTTACTGGGGATTTTCACAATTGAGATTTAACAGCACATCGATTGTGACTCATAAAACACTCATTTCTAAAAGCTGATTATGTATTTTCCTATGTGCCGCACGACAGAAGTTATCAGCATCTCTGAAGATTTTTTTTTTTTTTTTTACAATACCAGTACGCAGGATTGTTTTATTAAAATCTCACTCGCTGAATCCTCTGTAGATATTAAATGGGAAAACATTACAACATTGCTGTTGTAATTTTCTTCTTTGTTTTGTGAATTATTATTCGATTTTATTGGCTTCTATGTTTTCATGCCTTTTCAGAGTCGGGGAAAATGTGGATGGATTAAAGATTCATTAAGGAAAAGACTGTGCAAGAAATACAGTATTTAAGACTATCGGCACAAAGTATAAGTTTATAATGGATAATGTTGTTATGCTAATGCGTTGGTCGAGCCTTTGTTGCATTTTTCATTCACATTAGAAAGAGGAGGTCATTTGGGGAGAGAGAGGGAAAGATCGTTAAAAGTTTGATCAAAACCTCACCGCCCTTCGACTTCCACTGCAGAAAACAACAACAAGAGAAATAAAACGCACAACCCCTAAATCTGGCTTTTCATGAGGCACTTTTATTTCGTTTGTCCCTGACCCGGATGTTGTGTAGAAATGTCAAAGGCACTCAGTGGTTCTGAGTCTGCGCTTTCCTTATATCGACATTTCATCATCCTCAGAAATGGGTAAATAAAATAAAACATATTAATTATATTTTAATATGAATGAAATCAGCATTCATTTCATTAGAACATTAATGTATTTGTTGTGGAGATATGTGTTGCATGTTTAATAGAGATTCCCAGCGACTACGTTTCGAAGACGTGATTTTCCAAATTGTAACAAGTCATTAGCGCCGTGTGAGAACGCCACAGGCATTTAATTATCTCACTGCAGATCTCTGAGTGACAAAACTTTCTGTGAACGTTAACTTGCACAGGCAACCTAAAGGCAACAGCTTCAAGTCGTCACAAGTGCTATCAATCAAATTTATACCCTGCTTTGAGCGTTACTTTCACAGGACCCTGTCACATACGATTCTGTGTCAGAAATACCGGAGGAACCAACACTGTGGAAATCGTCAGACTCAGTCAAGGTGGGTGTACTGAAACTTGAGTACATTCACTTAAAAATATATTAATCTTTTACAGCTATGACTCATTCATTCCCAAAAAAACGGCATCAATTTTCTAGATGTTTTCAAATTGTGTAATAAAAACATGACAGATACTTAATAGCTAATCGTGCGTCCATTTCTTGGCCGAGTGAGAGAAGTACTTGAAGTTTTACACAAGTTAACGACATTCAGCGAGGCCTATTATCTTTATGCCCAAGCATTATCTTCTGGCAACATTGCTGTGTAATGATCTGGGAGTTCGGAAAGTTTATGAATCCTACAGAGCTTCAAGTCTCTGATTTGGATTTAGGACCAAACACGCAGAGTCAGATGTAGCACTTCCAAAAAGCCAGTTGTGTTTATTCACACAATTTCAATCCAAGGAGTTACAGGAGTGGAATCTAAATTAGCTGAACAGGACAGATCAGGGTCAGGCAGGTGAGGAGGCCATGTCTCCACAACCCCAGGGATTGGGACTGAACCAGGGAGAAACCAGAACAACAGAGTGGGTGGATCTGGAGCTCAGGGAAACTGGGATTCATCTTCAACAAAACATGTTGGGAATTCCAGTTTGTCATGGCACAAATACCAATGTGGCAGATCCAACGATGATATTGTGTAGGGGCTGAAGAAAAAATGCTTTGGGGAACTACTGCTTGGTGCACGTCATTGTCCAAGATTGTGATAACAACAACGTTGGTTGGAGGGAATTCCCACAGTCAATTTCAAATGTTTATTTGGCATATACAATGATATTGTGAGGTATGCATTACCATCTTTAAATAAGAAATCAACATGTCTGTCTCAGTCTGGCTGTGATGTGCTGCTTTGCTTGTATTTACTTTTGTACGACAGGTCTGACTGTTCCCTGTTCCCTCTCTGACTGTTCCCTGTTCCCTCTCTCCTGTCCACCGCGACACAATGCATGATGGTATACTGGTTATACACTATTTCTTCAGGATGCATCTAGGGAAACAATAAGTGCACTATATAAAGTATAAAAAATGTCACTAAAAATAAGGACAGCGCTACAAAATGGCTAACTCACAATGTAGTGGTTTGTGAGTGGTTTTCGGACCCAGTCGGGGTCTTTATACTGTGGAGAACAGGATGATGGGATGAATGCAAGCAGGTGAATGGACCAGGAGGTGGGAAGGCTCCAGAGCTGGGGGGGGGGGGCACTGGTCTCACACACACACACTGAGAGGAGAGAAACAGACGGGAGACAACAGTGGCAAACTGCAAAATCCTGAAAGTGTGTTGGTTAAGTTCAGAAGATTAATGACTCATTTTGCACAAGACATCATTATAATATTTGACAAAACTTAACACAACATATTGCATTTTGGATTGCATCAATCAACCATGAAGAAAGATGATTTGTTCTGCTTGACGGGCTACAGACATTAGTTTGTAATCGTGAGAACGTCTCTTAAGTGGCAGTTGGGTGAGTGAATGATTTCATGTGCTGTTGAGGTTGTGGTGCGAGTGATGGCCTTACAGTTGAGATCAGAGAAGTTGGGTGTGGGAAACCCTATAATATTCGCAAACAGTATGGGTTATATATTGTAGTAGTAGTAGTAGTAGTAGTAGTAGTAATACGGGTAGTAGTAGAACATGTTGAAGAAACAGAACAGTAAAGCAGGATGAGTTGGATATCACTTTAGAATATTCTTGATGCAAATACCATACAAAATAAAATTGCATAATTCCAACATTCCTCTAGTTCTTAAAACAAACTGCAAATTTCACACATTCAAAAATATCTGTTCCGTAAATATATTTTTCATAAAAACAGGGAAAAAGTTAAAAAATTCTCTTTTCCTGCCATATAAAAAAAATCCTGGATCCAGACCAAAATTGAATGGCTTCACTTGTGACCCATGATGCATACACCGTAGTGTTTTGGATGCCGCGTTTGCCGCCATAGTAATTCACAGCCATGAATTTCGCGGCAAAGGAGTATTTGATTTGGTGTCGAGTTCAAATGTTAACAGAATAAATCACTCCACCTTCAAACGACAAAGTCAAGACGAACTGAAATACACTTTGCCACGAAGCGTTGGTCTTGATTCCAGATTAATACGGGAAGAGGATGATATTGGAATCGACTCCACTGAGAGTGTTCGAGATAATGAACCCACAGAAAGGAGGGAGGAACGTTTCCCCGCTTTTGTATTGACACCTGTTTTCACCACAGCGGAATGGAGCTCATTTCATGTTCCGAACCAGCACTTTGCGTGTGCTCATCTAACCCAATTGTGAATCTCTCCGTTTGTCTCGCTATAATTAGAGGTCACAGCACCGGCTTTCTGTTTCCCCCGAGCTGGAAGTGTCGCTCGTGTTTCGCAAAAATGAAATCTCCCGGGATCATGGCGCGCTTGAAAAAAAACCCTGAACTTCCTCTAATTCTAGGGGAGGTAACAGAAATCATTCAACACCTGTTTGTTAGATTGCCAGTGATTAACTCCATCAAGGGCTATTCAGCATCTGTGTGCTGTCATAATTAGTTTAACTTTCCCAAGGCCTGTCAATGGTAAATGAGAGTCATTATGCCAGAGTGGCCCTCTTCAAGGCTTGGCGCCTGCCTGCCTCAGCCCCGCTCTGTGCCTGTCTCGGTCTCTTTCACTGCCTCCTAGGTGGAGCTCACAGCTTGGCTGAATGCGACTCATTTCCAACTCTTCATGTGCAAATGCTTCTCTCGCTCCGTGAGACTGTTCTATGCATCCTAATTTGAGTCGTCGCCTCATATATTTTCCTCCGCTTTTCAAAAGTGCGAGGCTTTATTTTTGTCAGAGGGGAAAAAAGTAGTATTTCTGTGAGGATCTTTATGGATTTCATCAGTGTTTTGCACGGATGCGTTCACAAACAGCTGGTTTTACTCTATTTAGGAAATAAATCTTTGTTTCGTCACTTAATCTGACTGTACTCGGTTTAAATCTAAGTTTAAGTACTGTGAAGCGATTAGACTCATATTCCCCATATTCATTCTATGTGGTGGCTTCATCTTTCAAAATCAGGCCATTCAGAGAGAAAATGTTTTTATTTGAATTCGTTTTCGGAACAACGTAACAGCTTCTATCCACCAGGCAGATTAATATACACTGCTCAGAGTCACCAGTATGACGGACACAACAATAGCATACACTGACTCACACTCAACACAACAGACAGCTGTTGCAATAATGTTCACCTTGAGATTCTGCTGCAGCTCTTTGAACAAAACACGCTTGTGTATATACAGTAGACGTGTATGTGCATGTGACTGTATGTATATATACATAACATGTATTTATATAACTATATCATATTATTATTGAGCCAGACCTATGTTCAATATGTCTTTCCTGCCATTTGCTCAACTCATAAATATGAAGTCTATAGGTATAATTAGCTTGAACGTTAAAGTTACACCAACACTGACATCACACTCACGATCACCACTGTAATTAATATTGACCGTGCTGGATACGCTGCCATTTAGCAATTAAGCTATTAAATCAGAACCATGATAATATGAGCTACTGTTCAAGTGTCTCTTTATAATCCCTACACCTAGAGATACGTGTGAACACAGAGATGACAAAAAGGGTGCATCTTGATATGCTATTCTCCATTTGGTCTATATTCTATCGCAAATTTTTGTTTTGTTCTGACTATTAAAAATAGTCCATGCTGTAGGACTACCTGTTAGAATAAAGCAGTCCAATGCCGAGAGGAGAGTTTTTTTTTTCTTGATTTCCCATTTCCCACTCTGTTTGTTTAATCAGTTTGACAGTCTGGATAGACCTGAAATGGGTTCTTCCGTTTAAACAACTGCGTGAGAGGTTCCTGTGTTTTCTCAACACAGCAATCTCTTCGGAGATTTAAAGTCACACGTTTGGGATGAAATTGACAACATACATCGTCTGGCGGATGAGGGAAATTTTCTCTGCTTGTGCCGCTCTCCTTTTCAAAGCAGAGAATTGTGGTCCGGCATCCAGCAGGGAGGGCAATGGACTCGGAAACTGGTCCTGGTTAGTTGGCGGTGGTTGCAATTTATTCTGAGTGAGGACTACCCCTCCAGCAAAACCCTAAATGAAGCTATGCCTGCCACTTTTTCAAGGCTGCACGTCACCGGCTTACTTTCCACCTGCTTTGCCTTTGGCCCTGCACCTTATCGATCGACCAGTCGCACACAGAAAAAAAACAGAAAAAAAACAGTTGGCATGGTGGGGCTCCCCCAGGCCGAGCCTCCTTCCCGCACCTTTCACGCTCTGCCTGGCTGTGAGCACACCTCCCTAATCAGCACTGGCGTGTTTTGGGGGCTGCAGTTGGGATGGCGCTCTGAAACAATTAGGCCCGGCGACAGCTCTAGCTCTCTTCCCCCTCTTCTTCACGCCAGATCCCATCCAGAAAGCATTACATCTGTGCCAGTGGAAAGGCTTATGTTAGGTCAGAGCATGCTGTGTGGAAAGAAGCAGGTAATAGGCTGTGTAATGTGTTGGGGAAGGAGGGGGGCAGTTTTTAGTATTCACGGTTAGTTCTGACCTCTGGCAGGCTGAGCCACCCCCGCAGTAATTTCCTCCGAAAAGATGTAATTGAATTCATCAGGATGAGTAAACATATTATAAGTAGCACAGAAAGATAACAATGTTGTGGATAGATCAAGGAAGGGGATAGTACCTCCGCGAGTAATTGAAAATGGCCAAAGACAAACACGAGAGGAGAAAGTGTGAAAGACGCGGGGGGGGGGGGGAGTTATTGCGTTTGTAGCTGGAGTGTGTCGGCTTTTCACTCCTCGTGTGCTCTCACAAGATTACTTCATTTCTATTCCCAATGATGAATGGTTTTAAACAATACTTATTATAACATCACCCAAAACAGTGCAGTGGAAGTAACATCACTGAAGTCAAGGATATATCCACACGGCTACTTTAGTGTAGTAGTGTACGCAACGTCGGGGCTGGGGTTGAAGTCTGGACGGGCAGAAAGTAACAATGATGTAGAGACTCACATCCACGTCCTGATTGGGTGTTTTTGGTCATGAGGTAGCCTTTGCTGATTCGGCAGGATCCTGTCACATGACTCCCTTCCATAGGAACACTACAAGCAAGCCCCTGTAGAAATGCGGCATGGCCTACATGTCATTTGGCGGACATTTTATCCGAAGCGACGTATAATTAGTGCATTCGGCATCTATGAGGGGCCATTTAGGAGTTCAGTGTCTTGCCCAAGGACACTTCGGCATGCAAATGAAGAAGACTGAAGATCGAACAGCCGACCTTCTAGGTTGAAGAACGACCACTCTACCCCTCAGCCACGGCCGCCCAGGTGTTGCTGACCCTGTTGTCTCTGCTATCGCTGTTTTGCAGTTAAATTCTGCAACTACAATGATACCACTGTTTACACACAAAGAAGACAAGCTATTGTTTGAGCAACTGATAATTCCCGTGTCCAGCGGGATTCGCATGCCTTCCTGTTTACACCGGCACACGCATCCCCAGCGTTATGCATTTTAAGGTGTGTTAGTATGGATTAAAACTGATAGAAAAGAGATTGTTTTTTGCTGGGTTCAAATGAACATCACATCCATTCCTGAGCATTTTGTCCCAGCTCATGTCTTCAGTCCAGACAATACAGACGCAGAGAGGACAGCTGCCATGTGACAGCGGGCCTCTGTAGTGAGACTCGTCCAGGCAATGTCCCAGAGGACCTTGTCTATAATTTTCAGGTTCTAACATCGACCGCCATCTTCATAATATCGAACGTTGTCGGTCCAAGCGCCTGCCGGGTGGTCGGGCAATTGTCTGTCAGTTACAAGGTAGACCCTCCGCCCCCCCCCCCCCGCTTCCCTCTTGCATGGGGAGCTGGCTCATTGTGGCCGTTTCCATCTGTCGAAGCAGTGGGATACTCACCCGTATGAATGGACTACTTAGCAGGGCTCTGTGAGACCGCGCCATTGATTGCCGTACTGTAACTCTTAGCGGTGAAGGCTGGGCCTGACATTTAGATCGCGTGTGACAAAAGAAGTGATGCAAGGCTTCCTATTGATGGAGGTAAAGCTTTGTGAAGCTGATAATACCGTTTACTGCAAAATAACATGACTGTATCGCTTAATATCTGGTTGTGTTACCTGTTCTTTACATATCAGTTGGTGGATGGATTTCAATTTCAGGTCTCACTAATGAAACCTTCGGAATTTTGTGACGCTCCTCCCCCAACTCATTATAGCTTATTTTCTCCTTATTTACTCAAAAATATCTAATAAATATGCCAATCCCAATTCTCCTCCTCCAGTGGAATGTTGTGGTTTTGAGTGACAGCTTTACGATCGTTTACCATTAAACTCGGAACAGAAATCAGTAACCTTATCCACAGCCTTTAAAATCACCAGGTCAGCATTTGTCCAACAATTTGTATTTCAAGCAAATATCTGCAAAAGAAGGACATTCCCATCAGCCTCGGCTTGTGATTGAACTAATTAGCTCTGCCAAGGATGTTTTCCTCTACTTCTAGTTCCCTACTTGTTTGTTAGTTAGAAGAATCTGCAAAAAACACTAAAACTAAAATTTGGGGAAGGGTAAAGGAATGATGATCGGGATCATGGGGAAGATGGAGGATTCTTTTTTTTTTTATCGACATTGCAAGAACATTTTCATTGATTTCTCTGAGAGTAACTCATGCATCTTGATGGGAAAAAAACTGATGAAAGGGATCTGATAATTCTGTGTGAAAATGAATGCAACTAAGAAAACAAAAAGCAGATCAAATTAGTCAAATTAGGTGTGGTTTCATATGGCCTCAGCAGAGGTATGATCTCTCTTAGGCTATCGACTGCCATTGTAGTTACAAAATATTCACACGCTAACCCCTCAACCAAGGTGCTGAACATCATTGTGTTAGCGTTTCTTTTTGTGAGAATGTTTCCATGCTGATGTCAGCATTCGGATGCAGAACATCACTGTGTTTAAGTAAGAGCCACCTACATCTGCCCATGGACACTCTTGTCATAATCTCAGTGTGCTCATCTCTGGAGTAACCCATCAATATGATTGTCCTTTAAGGACCTTGCTGAGAGTGAAGAGGCCTTCTACCAAAAGTGTTTTTTCAATGAGTCATCCAACCTGCTATAAAGCAGAGACACTAAGCAATTGACTGGGAGGATCTTTCATTTTTCACCTATTTTGTTCGTTGTCTGAGTAGCGCTGTGGTTTAGTTGAAGATCCTTAATTGTGTTGTAAATATCAGGAATACCTCGGATGTCCTAGCATGAGAGAATCCTACTTTTGGTTTAGGTTTTCATGTTGCATTCTTACATTTTTGAACTGATGCATTCGTACAGGGGGAGTATCACTTGCCGACGGTAAAATGTTCATCTCTTCCATGAAACTGCTTATGGTTTTGCTTTTTATCCATCATTTTACACGTGAGACTGTTACATTTTCCTCGGTAATGTGTGTGCATATTGTTAAACTTTTCCTCTTGGTTGCCTTCTTGTTGTTCTGGGGCTGATGTGCTGAAGCCTGTAGGCCCATGTATCCACAGAGCATGATGTATTTCAATTAATTGGTTATTACTCAAGCATTGCACTCCGGTGATATATGTAATTACTCTCTTTCTTCCTTTAACCGAATAAAGGGTTTAATGCCATGACATTAGTGAAAGGTCAAACCCCAGGAAAATAAACTGAACTTATTTTACATTTCATGCTGTAGTATTGCTGTAGAGTCACATCTACAGTCTGTCGTTTTTTTACTTATTCTAGTGTGAATATGCCATAACCATTACATAATATTCTAAAAACCTTATCAAACGCCTCATTTAACCTGGAGGTTTGAAATGTAGCTCGGCAGCATCGGGGAGGAGCACATATTCACTGTGTGAAGCCTGGCTCTGTGTACTTTATGGGATTATGAGTGAATTATAAAAGGCAAACAGAGAAAAGGAATTCTGACAGTAGAGGATGAGCTCTGCGGATCTTCGGACAAGGCCTTTGATACAGTTTGTCCGTGGCAAACTGAGAGGCTCAGGAGGCCAAATGACTTTCTTTGTAATGCCATTTGTAGCACTAACTCCTGTGATTCCCTCATGTATAAAACATTGAAATGTGAACATCACTGGAATGAAAGAGAGTCAACCATCAATGTCAAATTTGCCAATTTACTGTCCTCCAAATACGGTTATTTAAATCAATTTTGGCCAAAATAAGTAATAATTTCACAAGCAACACATTAAGAGTAAAAAAATCACCAGTTCGAGAAGCAGTCCAAAGAAGTTTCATTGTAATAAGAAGTTCTTTATGGTAATTGCCAGTACTTCCGTGGTCAAACAGTATCATCAAACCAACAACCGTTGTAGAAACACACCTAGATGTCTTCTCACCAGGAATAGTGATCCAGTCTGACCATTGTCATAAGCAGATTATTACGTCCATTTACTAATCCTGTCTTGATTTCTCAGCTCAGCGGGGCTTTAATCCTCAGATCATGGTGTTCACCACTCTGTTGTACTGTTGTAGCATGAAGGGTTGTTTTTCTTTAAATCCACAGGGAATCTGATGTCCGTCAATGAGCAGGTCTGGATACACAACATAGTGAAATGATTGTGTTACATTGGTCATGATCCAGTATGAATGGTGGAAGTCAATGTGGGATGTGGTGACTCAGCTGCTTTGCGAAATAACAAATTCATCTTGCACTACCCACATTTATTTGGCTATGTTGGAGCAGGCACTCTCTTGTTTTCAGGTTAGCCTTGGGTTGGTGTCTTCGGTGCAGCAGGGAAAGCACATTTCTCAATCAAGGCCAGTGATAGACCGGTGATCTGTCCGGGAGGTACACCCGCTCTCGCCCAGTGTCAATGAGGACTGGCTCCAGCCCTCACAGGACAGAAATAATGGATGGATTGATGTCTAAATCTATCATTTAGTGTAGAATCTACAAAGGGAAAACCAACCAGATCCCAGCAGCTGTGACACAACAACATCCATGAGACCTGCCGTGCTTTTTAGAAATGCACAACTTCAAAGAATGCATGGTTGTCTCGCCATTTCATCTCTCATCAACAATAGACAATGCTTAAATCGCACGACAATCTCTTGGCCTGAGTACCTGCCCTAATTATAATATACATATATATATTGGTTCTTTTTCGCTATCATGAACACATCTCTGTTTTCCTTTAGAGGATGTTCTGCAGGAAAAAAACAAAACCAGGATGTTTTTCAGATGGCAGTATTGGAAAAGGAGGGAGAGTATTCCTTTTGGAAGATCATCCAGAAGTGTCCATGCTGCTAGCATAACACTCATACGCTCCTCGAGTTCTTTTCTCCATTCCTGTTGCCGCATTGTGCACGAAATGTTCTGCTACAGCCAGATGTCTTTTCACCAGGACAAAAGGAATAAATCTGGATTCAAGGACAGCTGTTGAAATAATGACTTGGTTAGACCCTCCAGAATATAGTGCGGTATCTTATTATATATATGCACACTGGGAGAATATGATTTTCTGGCCCCGGTGTGTTAATCATTCTGGATTCAGAGAAGGATGGAAGAAGAGGTAGCATTAAAGTGGTAGATTTCATTGAGGAGCACAGCACCTTCAGCAGGGAGGTTTTATCATGTGTTTTCATGGGAAGAATTGCGCCTCGGATCAACTCCGGTAGCAGGTTAGAAACACATTGAGAAGGAGGGTGTAAAAGTGAGAGCAGTTATAGAGAAGAGGGCAGACATGAAGACAAAGTCGTGGGGAATCGCGTCCCCTTAAATCCTTTTAGCGGTATAGCATTAGATTCACTATTTTGTCCATGCTTTTCATCCAAAGTGACTTAACAAAAACCAGGAGAGCATACAGAAGCCCACGCTGCTCAAATGGTTATATTCATGAGTGTTTTCATTCCCAGCATCCAGACAAGTGTCATGTTATTTCATGCCCAGGTGTACACAATAAGGAGCGCTGTTGGCCAATGGCCTGTCAATGTCAGTGACCATTTCCGCTTGAAGGTGACACGCTTGTGTTTATCTGAACTTATTATGTGTCCCCCGTCACGGGCGCCTTTCTTCTGGCCGGTAAACAAATCCAGACAAGGTTTTAGCAAAGCTGTGAAAAATCTCATCAGAAAAGTGCACCACTTGGGCCCAGTGCAATTACCTTCTGTAAATGAAGCTCAGTCTATCCGGCGTGGCACTCGCCCTCTGTGCAGGCGGGTTTTTCGCACATACACCGTGTCAACAAAGCGGCGCGGGGCCCTGCCGTTCAGAAGGTGCCAGGCTGTTTACCTTTGTTGCTGTGTGGATTGATGAGGTGGCTGAGGCAGAGGCGGGGGCATGAGGAGAATAGTTGGGAGTACGGCTGTGGAGAGAGGTGTTTCCCCCTCAAAGGCGGCTAACTGAGTTTGACAAAGCTGTTTCTGCTGAGAGGCTGCAGGGACGCGGCTCTGGCCCGGCTCCAGGAGCCCCGGCCTCTGCATGTGGACGCACGCTTGATGTGTAGCGATGAAAGGTAATGCAGAGACAGACGGGAGGAGACAGCTCCCAGGGAGATTGAGAGTTTGAATAGTGTGAG
Source organism: Platichthys flesus (assembly GCF_949316205.1). NCBI lineage: Eukaryota > Metazoa > Chordata > Actinopteri > Pleuronectiformes > Pleuronectidae > Platichthys > Platichthys flesus. The sequence goes on along the minus strand of NC_084959.1, from coordinate 15,087,580 downwards.
TGAGAAAATACAAAAATTAGATAATGCACGGTCTGAGGTCCAGGGCAGATCCATATCTGACATATTTGCTGGAGCTAACATTTTGTCTAAGCCAGATCTAATCACGGTATTGAGGGATTTCATTTACAAAAAAACATCAGGAAAAAAAACACGGTAACTTATTGATCTTCCACAATTTAACCTTTCAAATCTGAGCCAAGAGAAGACTATACAAGCTAAATTATTAATTAAAGAAGTTTTCTTCATTCCTCACAGCCCTTCCTGTTTTTACTTAGTTATTCTGATTCCAACCTCTGTCCTCAGGCTCTCACACATTCTGTTTGAATTTGTCTTTCTCTCTTTAGATTGAATAATTCTGAATTCGGTACTTCAGAATTTCCTGTTCGTGTGGCATTTAGCCAACTCTACGGCTTTTATGCGGGACAAAGCGCCATGTGATTTTTGCACGGCTCCAACTGCCAAGGAAATTGGATTAAACGTCAGCTGTGATTTTGGAGTCATTTCATTCTGCAGCCTCTCCTCTTATTGTCTGCATGTGCACTCTCCGTCTCCGCATCCCTCGCCATTTGCGAGGCTGCTCCTTGTTCGAGTTGAAAAGGTTAAAAGCTGCAAAGTTGATGATGGACTTTGGATTTTTTTCCTTCTTATTCACTGCACTCGACTGTAAATGAAATCAGGGATAAGGGAAAGGTCTCAAGCCAACTGGATTTGTCCCCGTACAAGCCAATGCGATTTAGAAGCTCACATTTAATTTCACAACACAATCCAGTCTGTCCAAACTGATTATGAAGGCAAATATAAGGACGCCATTTGAAGGCACCATTTCAAAGAGATTCTAAAAGTTCACAAATCTTTTTTTTATCCACTCATTTAACTTTCTGTGCCCATCTGCAAAAGGGACGGATCTGCAGGGATTACGTTGCAAACTGATTCTTTCAACGTACGTGTGGCTGGAAAAACAAATCTTTGTAACAACTAGAAATGAACTCAGTCGAGCGCATATACCTTCGCCAAGGACCGACAGTCCCTGTAAATTCAATCAAGCCCTTATAGCTAAGCAAACAAAAACAATGCTGATCACAAAATCATAAACTGCGTAGAGGGATGATGGGTAAAAAGACAAACCAAGCAAAAATGAGAGCATACTGCTTCCCAGGCAGACACCTTAAACTCAACCAAGCTGCACCGAGCTACTCAGAGGCATCAGTCCCCCTAAGTATGCCTCATTTTTTTTCATAAAGGTCCATGGATTTTTTTCTCGAGAAAAGGTTTCATGGAATTTTGATCCAAGTTGCAAGATACTAAAGTCCTGTTGTGTCTCATTAAAATAAAGTTTTAACATAGTTACGTGTTGTTACGATCAAAACATCTGACACCGTTTTTTCACGTGTTTTCCACTTTTACTGTCATATTCAATATCAAGATATTTCTACCAAACTGAATGAGGGCTCAGGATCCAAAATAGTTAAGGGTTTATTTATTAATTGGTGAGAGCGTTGTTTTTTCGAGCGAACATTTTCTTCATTCGTTCTTTTCGTGACATTTTTTGTTGGGGGTATAAGAAAAAAGACGAGACATGTCAGAGAACAACAACAACAGGATGCACTCATGGAGTGCAGCTAAGACTACACATAAAAGTGCGAAACCCGAAAAACAAAACTTGAATGTAGCTAAGAACATGTTTGAAAGGTGAGGGGTACTTTCTCAAGAAAACATTATGAACAAAACACCCGCTCCTGGGCTACGGTGGTTCGGGGCCTTTTAAACCAAGAATTATTGACCAGTAGACTCACTGGCAGAAATCGCAGGGAGGTGTCATATTCACGCTTTTCATCGACTCATGGACAGATCCTCTGAATCGAAGTGTGTTAATAGATCCCCGGGGGAAAGACATATCTTGTTGTTTCCATGGTAATATGAGGGAGGATGGTGGGCTTGCAGAGACCAAGAAACTTTTACTTGATACAAGGTGAATTTCAGACAACGGTAAAAAGCACTAAAGCCCGATCTTTCAATTTAGACGTGTCAAGAGTCTAAATAGAGTGGGACAATACAAATTAATCATGAAGGACAAAAGAAGTCTGGAATGATTCTCGAGGGGATGCAAGAGAAAAGGGTCAATACAACAAACACACACACACACACACACACACAGACACACTGTACAAACTCACAGTGCTCCACCATTAAGCAAATGGATGTGGAAAGGCACTTCAGTGTGTTTGCTCTTTGTCTCGGGCCGTCTGAGGATTCGGCGAGTTTGAAAACAAACCCCCCCTTGATCTGAAAGCTCCGAATCACGGAGGAGATAGATCAAAGCTCGTGCCGTCCCTCTAAGTCTCTTCCGTTTGTGTCGGGAAGATTGAGCGAAGGAAGGGGAGATAAAGAAGGAGAGGAGAGTGCAAAGTTTCCGCGTGTGTGTGTGTGTGTGTTTGCGTGCCGGTGCACTCGGTGTGTCTAATTAGGGTTGTGTTTTTTTTCCCGGTAAATACGTCAAAGGGCGGAAGACGGTTTTGGCGGAGAAGGGCGCGGAGGACAATCCGTGTTTCTGGGCTTCGCACACGCTTTGTCACACGAGCAGCGCCCCCCCCCCCCCCCCCCCCCCCCCCCCCCTCAGACACGTTGAGACAAAATGGGCCTGATAAATGATGAATACAAGTGAGGACTTGAAAATGTTACGGCTCCTTTTTTTAAATCATCTGAGATTCCGTGCCGTGGTTCTGTTCCTTGCTCATATTAGCGTGTAAGCTACAAACAGTGATTTTAAAGTTTTAAGAGCTTAGATACGAGGGCTGTCCTAGCTCGGCCAAACCAATTAGAAAATTGCAACAAATTTACACAAGGCCCCCCCGCCCCCCCAGAAAAAAATGATCTGGCCCGGATAGTGATTTCCTTCATTAAAGCATTCGGGCCCCTCGCATGTTCTCGGCTATACCCTGTGTTCAGTTAATGATTATACAGAAAGCTGTCCTTCTGGCCTTTATTTGAAATACTTCCTGTGAGAGAAGCGCCTTAAATTAATTATGTTTGCCTAATGAATAATTAAGCCAAGGGAAAGATAATTTGGTGTTACGCAGCGAGCCAGGCCATTGTGCATGTAAAGGAACTGGGGCTCTGCGTGCCTGGCTGGTTTCACATCGGGAGTGTGAAATGAGAATTAGCAAACAATTTGCCTCCTGTTCCATCCTTCACCATGACTAGAACATCAGCGCTGATTATGTCTTGACAAGTGTCAATACCGAACGCCTATTTGTTAATGGGGCCAGGCATATGTCGTTTGCGAGGTGTCCGGTATTGGATCTCATAAATGCTTGCAGCTTGTCAGGATATACTGCGGCAGAGGTTGAAGTGCAGCTCTTATGACGGGAGACGTAAACAAACATTAATAGCTTCTTCTCTGCGGAGGTGAGACGCACAGGGCATGAGATTAAGCCACGAGAGAAGGCATTTAATTACCCAGGTCTTGCAAGTTGTCACGGCGGAGAAATACATGGGAGACACCGGCGCAGGACTTTAGAAGGAAATCAGGCACTCCAGCGATAAGGTTTGTCGTGAAGCTGTCTCTCCAGACCAAGGTGCTGCGACATCAAACGATCCCATTTAGGTATTTATATAAATGTGTTTCACCTTCATTGGAGAAAATACAATTTTTCCTTTCTCCTTAATCCACTTGAAGGCCTCCTCATTCCTTCACAATCATTTGACTCTGCCTTTCTTTAGCAAAATGCAAACCTCGGATTCCTGCAAGAAGACTATCTCGAGCTTTTTTATTGCCTTTTCAGGTGATGTGTCGGATCAAACTAATACTTAGGGATGCTTGTTCTTGTGCACTAATATGCACAGATACATTCTAATAAGGCAAACAGCACTTACAGTTCCTGTTTTGTTTCACCCCAGTGATTTTATAGACACACACACACATGCACACGCACGTGCACACACTTTTCTTTCTATCTCCGTGTCCTCTCCCCCTCTTTGTCCCTCCCCGGTTCTAAAGACTGGCCAAGAAATCGTTGGCTCACCAGAGAAAGGGCAAATCCTCTTCAGCCAATTTAAATTCTCCTGAGCGCATGCTGCCGACTATTCCAAACTAATTAATAGACATGTTGTGAATAAAAACACTTTGATTATGAAAAGAGGTTGCCCCTCTGCCTCATTTTAGGCTTGTCATTAGTATGAGGACACATGTGGTGAATAGCTGGAGTGTTAGTACCGGCGGCCCGAGACAGCCGCAGATGCCCTCGCTTGATTAAATCTCTCGCTCCATGTTTTATTCAGGGCTGACTGCGTGGACCCGGTGCCACAGTGTGTGATTAGCCATACCTGTACCAACAAGAGAGCCAGGGCAAGCAGGAGAAGGAGGGCAAGGCCTGTTCTGAGGGCAGGACACAAAGACATGTGACCCCGGAGCCCTCGCTCACACAAGTGCACTCCATCACACACCGCCCTGCTGCTCCCTCTGTCAAAGTGACATACAGCGCAGATCTTCCTTTTCTACAGCACCACTAAACCTGCACTTGCCCGCTTTTATTTATGTGGCTGCCCCTGCGTTGTTAAGGTGTAGCGGCACATTGGCTGCAACTCCTTCGTGCGTATACTATATCAGCATAAAAAAAAATGTGTTTAGATATTTGTTTAGATTTTATTTTACACATATATGAGTGTGTTTTCTTCCTCTGCTGTGGCGTTAGAGTCACATGAAGTAACCCTCCAAGCATGTGGCTGAGTTTAGAAAAGACATGTAAATGCTTGTTATGATTTGATATAATTATAACAGAGTTAGAATACCTAAACATTTATATAATATATCTTTATATAATAAAAATGATATGTTAAATATGTGAATTGTCATGTTTATAATATATATATTTTAAATATAATAAATATGATTAGTTAAATACATTAAATATATAAATTTATATTGTTAAAATCTTATGTTAAAAATATTAAATGTAATGTCTTTAAATGACTGTTGTATCAAATCATTTGTCCATATTATCCAAAAAATGTAAATGATTTATACAAAAACATGCAAATATTTCTCAAAAGTAACTAATTATAAATCTGTAACTACAGACAAATCATGAGGTGTTGTCGGGTAAACACAGAGTCGTTTTTTGTGGAGAAAGACATCACACATCACACGAATGGAAAACACGCACGTTGGAGCTGTTAGTGTTACACTCCACTGCTTTATTGATCGTATGGTTGTAGTGTTGTAGATCTCAGGGATGTTCAAGCTCTCCAAGCTGGCTGTCAACATGTGGTCCTCAGCCCAGCTGACGAGTCCCAAGGGGGGGAGGGGGGAGCCGGACCCCCCCTGCAGGAGCCATCTGTATCCTGGACAAGACAATCCATCATCCTTCGCCACAACGCTCAATTTAGGGTTCTCCTGCAGACAGCTCGAGGCGCTAGTCAACAGCTTTACATGTGCACGTCGGTAATGAGAGCCCTCGAAAGCTGCCTAGTGGCTCTCAGAGCAGGACTCAAGGGCTGAAGGGAATCAATGAGTCCACCCGCCAGGCTGAACCCTCGCCCGTCCTCCAGGACTGTTCAGATTGCGGATTTCTTCTCTAATTGTCTCGTTGTGGAGGCCAGCAGCACTAAACTTTAGAGAAGGACAAGTAATAATTGTTAAAGGACACACTACAGTATTCATTTAAATGACTGCACAATAACTGCTCGTGCAGTTAAAGATCCTGAAAAATTCTTCCTGTTATCTATAAAGCATCGCTTTTTCTACCAGACAATCTAACCAGGATACTGAGGATAAGGAAATTCCTGCTTGAAGCAACTCTGAACCTTTATGTTTGCTACGCCCTGTGGCCCTGAGTGTACCACGTGCAACAACAGTCGTCCGAACATCCATTAGAGCTCTTGAGTATTTTGATCATAGTGTAACTCTGCTTGGGGCACCCCGGAATCATATTTATGGCGCTAATGGCTGGTGTTGTTGTAGATTTCACAGGAAATTTACATTTTCCTCTGCCAGGTATGTTGACTTATAGCTCTCTTTCATTTACATCCTGGGGGCAAAACTTACAGGGGAAAGGATGATTATACGCAATTTATGGAACTGTGTTCGTTCATTGCTCGAGGACTGCCTGCTGCAACCGCAGGAAAGTGTTTCTCATTAATTTCCCAGGCAACATGGATGTTCCAAGCAACCCCCCCAGTCACATGCCTGCTTCCTTAACCCGAGGCGTCCACCGGCCCATCGCTAGGAAACACGTAAATATACCTCAACCCTCCAGCCACGTCTCTGACTCGGTGCAGAAACAAGAAACCGCCATGAGAAGGTCCGGGGGTTGTTATCGTTTACAGTGCTCAGCTGTACCCTGCTGAGAATGTGTTGATCCGAATGGCCGCCTGAGCCGCTGTCACCCAGCGAAGGTCTGCTCGCTGGCACATGTGCTCACATTGCCCGGATTCAAAGTCTGTCAGTGAGTGATGCATTCATCTGTCCAGCAGGTAGAGCAAGCAGAATCCATTTTGTGTCAGTTAATTCAATCAGCCTCGGCCGTCTGCCGCAGGCTGACGCTGCTCCGAGGGGCCGCGGGGTCTTCAGAGAGAGGAGCCAGAGGAAGGATCCCGGAAGGGGGAGCGGGGGGGGGGGGGGGGGCAGCCCACTGCCATGGCCAGATGAGGCCGTGTTACACACCGACTCGGCGGCTCAGGAGCAGATAGCTGCGGCTTATCGAATGTAAGCTTCGGGAAAGAAGGCCAGTGGGCACTCCCAACAGTCCGTGTTGTCACATTGGGTTCACATCTCGACATTACAAATCTCATTCTCTCACGCTGGTGCGCCGCGGCTCTCACGCAGTTTCACGATAATCGCGCAGGCCGGACATCTAAATCCCCCCTTCCTACAGGTTCCCAATTCCACGTGAGACTGGATGTTTTTCTGAACCAGATTCAAAAAAATGCTGGAGGGGTTGGCAGGACACAGACAAAACGTCCATATCGTAGATCACCAGCCAGTGAGCTTCTGTAAGGGGGGATTGGTGTTGTAAGATTTGACATTGAGGGGATTCAATCGATCCAAATATGATTTAAAAAACACTTTAATCACGCTGTATCGAAAAGAATCAGCAGACTTTGCACACATTCTTCACAACTTTGGGAATGGGAGGAGTGAGAGAAGCCTAATGGGCCATGTGCAGTCTGAGCACAAAACTGTATCACTACTGGTAATTAATTGGAATAGAGTTTGAAAACATACATTTACAAGGTCAGGAATCATTCCATATTTAGTCACTGGTGTACCTTTTCTTTCTATTTTTTTAACCTTTATGCATTGAATAAATGTTTTGGCTAAATGTGTTTACAAAGGTTCAAATGTTTATGGTATCCATAAAACAATTCTAATTTTCAAAACTCAGAGATTAATGATTGCAAAACATTAGTTTTCCTTAAACTAGAAAGGATCCGTTTCTGCCGCAGCTCCCACAGTGGTAAAGTCGGATGCTCTTTGAACAAAGCTCTATTGGATTTCCATCACCACAATTTTTATATCACAGGAATTGTGAGCTGATGTTTTCGTTTCTATTCTTAGCCAGACAAGCCTCCAGAGGGCCCCTTTCTTTTATTTTGATCACGCAAGAATCCAGATTTTCCTTTCTTTTTTCCCAGTAATGATCCCCATCTTCCCCATCTGCGAGGATGCCAGCATGACTCCCCGTAGACGAGCAGGCAGTCTGAGAAATTAAAAGGGAACATCTCAGCCATGTGGATATACGGAGACGCTTCATCTCAAGCATTAATCATAGCATGAGCTCTCCTTTAAAGGGAAATACTACACGTTATGTTTTAACCACCCACGTAACCGCGCAATACAAAGCTACAATGCTCTTCTGCTTTTCAACTAAATGTCGAATCAAAGTCATCTTTATTTTCTTTGCATTTTCCATCAGCTCGTAATTCTCTGTATCAGCTCAAGTGAATGCGTTCAGTTTGCATTTATACAACATGTTTCTGCTCAAACCCTGTGAGTGTAATGTATGTCTGTGTCTGGGGATATGTGTGTGTGAGTGTTTGTGTGTGTTGTTCATGGCGTGTGCGTCAGAGCACTTGAGCATGTGGCCAAAAGGACTGTCACTAATAACGGAAATTAAATTTCTGTAGATAAACATATGGAGATTGCAGGGTGTGAAATTGACTTCAGGCTGTGAAATTAAAGGCAGCATCCAGCGAGGTGGTGTTCAGGGGGCGGGGCGTTCTCCACTGTACGCGTGTGTATGCCGCAATTCAATTAGCGCCCTTGATCATCTCCTTTAGCAAGTCTGATGTGCTGTGACTCTGCGATCCACGCCGCGAGACGCCGGCTCAATCTCGGAGAGATGTTTGATTTATTTGTTCATTAGGAACTCCCTCTGCAGTCTCAGACCTCTCATCAATCCCCGTTCACACTCACCAGGCACAATCAGCCGACGTTCCGTCCCATAGCCAAAGGGAAATAAAAGGAAAATTGGCACGCATCGTGGCCATTGATGAGGCCGTCCCCTGCCAAAATGTCCAACTAACCCGTAGCGTGGTAATCTCATCCAAAGTGGATTGAATATTGAACAGTTTGGCGTGTGTGAGGAAGGCGAGTGGGCTAGTGAAATGCCAGGAGGATTAAGTCGGTAGTGGATGTAGCGGCGTGGCAGAGGCATGCTGTCCCAGAGTTGCTGTTTTCTCAATAATAGAAATGTCAGGAAGAGGGAGGAGGAAAGGCGAAGAGGGAAGAGGGAAGAGGGAGGAGGAAAGGCGAAGAGGGGTGAGGGGAGCCTTTGAAATCACAGTCGAATCTTTGGTATTAGTGCCCACTCACACCAGCTTTGGAGTGGCATTAACCTTTCCCGGAAGGCAAAATTCAACACATGTGGTTTTCAAATTGTCTGCACCCACTTTGTTTGGTACAACCCCCCCCCCCTCCCCCCAACAAATACTGCGGCGTGAAATGCAGTCTGTCTGAAATTCAATCAAAATTGTATTCATTAAGCCTTTACAACGGCAGAAACCCCCGCTTACTTTTTCACAAAATTTGATAATCCAGAACAATCTGTTAATGAGCAATGGCGTTTAGTGAAACAAACATTAAAACAACCTTGCCTTGAGGAGGACGTGTTATTCATATCCATTTTTTCATGCTTTATTTTACAATGTTTTATCTCTCCCTGAGCGATCACTTTGTCGGCATCAGTAATGCCTATAAATCCTACTGTGGAGGAGATTAGTCTGCGAGAATCGCTGCTGCCTGCAGTAATTAAAATTCTGCTGGATGGCCCGGGTTTCTGCCGCCGTCATCTCCCCCCAAACATCACTCACTGTCTGTCTAACTCACTCTCTCTCTCTCTCTCCTTTCGTCCTTTTGTCCCTCTCAGAAGTTCTAATCAATTACAGTGCATTTCAAACTTGGTAACACCCGTCTTTTTTCGTGCGGAATTGGACGATAAGCGGGACGAACAAATAGCTTTTTCTCCCACCAGAGATTTCCAATGACAGCCATTGGACAGACATCTTTTCTCAGGGTTGGTGGTTGTGCTGGTGTACAGTATGTGAAAGTGAAAAGATTTCTCTGGCTTTTCAAAAAAGGCAGGTGGCAGAGAACGACCGGTGTTTGATTAAGGCTGGGTGAGACATTTAAATTCACAACATGACGGGCAAACAAAGTCTATTGACTCGTATTGATTGGCTGTTTAAACTATTATTCTGCAGCACAAATCTTCTGCAGCGAGGTTTAAACGTATTTTTTTGTAAGAAAAAAGATGTTTACTTGTCAATAATATATTTAGAATTGTACGTTGCTCATCATTTTCTCTCAACAGACGCAATCTTCACAAATGTGTAATTGCAAAGGGGCGTATCGGATCGACATGAAATGAGAAGAAAATAAACAATACTTCTAGAGCCAGGCAAAAGTCTGAACATTTGAAGAAAGACAAAACACTTTCACCGAAAAAGAGAACAATTATTAAAACAATAACAAAATGATCAAATCATTGTAAGGTGGCATTGTAAGCTTGACAATTGCATTCAATCACAGATGGAAGGAAATGCTATTGTGCGTCCTGTTGCAACATCAGCTCTATGCCGAGTCTGTGCAAACTCTGAAGCTTGTTTCTGACAAACTGCTTAATCATTTCAAATATTCACAACAAAACTTGTGAATCATTGCACTGGACCAATGCAGCAGTTTATATAATCTGTGGATGGCCTCTGCCGATCTGTCATCATTATCATCATCTCAGAGAAAAACTGTGTTTTCTTCTCAAACAATAACTTGACATGCAACACAGGACATTTAACAAATGACTGTAGTGAGACCTTGACTTTTACTTCCTTAATTCAGAGTATTACACACACACACACACACACCGCAGTGTAACACTGTACTATATTAAACAAAATGACAAATCACTGTGCGTTAAATAAAAAGTATTTTTCTCGGCTGCTTCTCGTCTCTCAGTTTGCGACATTAAATCCATGAGCTGCCCTCTGCCCCTCTGAATGAGGAACACGGGCTCTCCGCTTGCATGTTTGGATTTCCCCTCTTTTACTTCGGCACTCATATCTAAAGTGCAGTTGTTGCAACCGATTTGATCCCGACCACGTCTTAAGAATGATCTTAACTAGATGGTACAGACGGCGATGTCCCCAACTCAGAGAAGCAGCAGTGCACTGTGAAGGATCTTTGATGACAGTAATCTGCCCTGCTTTGCAAGCTGTGCAACCCGATCGTTTATCAGACCATATAAATGGTGCCGGCGTTCCTATCTGTTTTATTTATTCCTGCTCTAGTATCTCCACTTGTTGTCTCACATGTCAGCTGCTTGTGTCTGCTCTAACACACGCCCTTTTGTCTCTGAGTTACACTGATGTTCGGATTGTTCGATAAGTCTGTGTCTCATTTATAAGTTCCCAGAGGAGTTATGAGCAAAATCCCTGAGTTTTAATCAACAACCTTGGCCGGCTCTGTCGGCAAGCCGGTTTTGTTTATGGCGCTCCGTGACCTTTTACGGGCCATAAAACTCCACCTGTGCCAATCTCTGTGTCGACGTAGGGTCATCGCTTCATCAGTTATCTCTCTGCTATAACGGCAACGTGACCTAAACTCTCTCTGTCCTCAGCCATCAGACTGAGAGAGATAGATGGTTTTATCTGTATATGTAGCCACTGCGCTACACGTGCTGATATAAATTCGGCTGATAAGAGGAGCACTTTACAGGCCAGTCGGCAGGTCGGGGCTGCTGCTGAGTTTCCCTGTGCAGCATTGAAAAGAGGAGGAAATAAGATCGTCTGGCTGAACCCAAAGTTAACTGAGATGAGCCCAGTAAACGACAACTTATTTAAATATTTGGCAGTTTAAGTAACAGAACGCATTTGTCTGTATGAACTCCATGTTCAAGATCCCGCCTCGAGCCTCTGCTCTCAGGATGAACCTCCTCACCAGATTATCACGGTGCACTGTGCGACACGTCCCTCATCCTCAGACCTCAATCCAGAGAGTCAGCCATCAGCACTGAGCTTGATTACAAGATGGCAGAGGCCATCGATTGAAGAAACGGTTTAGTGGAGTGAGCGACTGGCGGTCTGGATTGGAGGAGAACCGCACGATTTATTTAGTTTTTGAAATCCTTCAGGACGAGCTGCACAGGATGCCAATTAATTCCAGTGGGCAAAACATCTTTAAACCTTGATGGAAAAACCGATGTATGAACCTTTACTCTTCATTTTTACAAAAAATGCATAAAACGAAAGTCGGCGTATTGAATCTTACTTTTTGTCCGTAAACATATTTTCTTTGGCATATTAATATTTCATTTAGATTCCTAATCCCTCCAGTCTTTTGCATGAAGCTTTTTTAAATCTCCCTTCTTTTTTTATTTTACTCTGACCTCAAAACATTTCGTTAGCGTGTGTGTGTGTAAGTGACTTTGATTCGGGTGCAGCACATTAAAATAACGGCGACGAGGTCCGATGCTCTCAGGCTCCAAGTCAGACTAAATCTCTCAAACACAAAACACTTTTTTATTTGTTCGCTTCCCCAGGAGAGGCTTTGAAACCGCGATGATACGTTGCTGTGAAATGAGAAACAGCAACTCGTTCGGGCTCGGTTAAGATCAGCATTAGCATAAACTCCATGTGAAGAGCCGTGCACGAGGGGAGCTGTCCCCTTAACCTTGCGACTGGCACCGCCTGCGGCACCGACCCACCGGCGTGTCGGACCTGCCTCGCTCAGTAACTCCCCTGCAGGACGGAGCAGACAGGTGTAGCTGGAGCTGTGTGTGGCTGCAGGTTGATTCAGTGGTGATGACAGCGGATGCTATAACGAGCCCTTAACATTGCCCCTGTCATATTTAACTGTTTAGGTCGCAGGCTGCTGTGACACCGAGGCCCTATTTAAGACCTGTCTCCGGGCACTCACACTCAAAACTAATAAATGCTGGGTCACTCAATTTTGCCATCACTCTGAATTTAATTTAAAAAGGAAAAAAAATCATTATTTGACACTGATCTTTATCCCCAGAACAAATAGATATATTTAAGGCAACGTGATGATTTAGAATAGGGCTTGCAGTAACTGTTTGCTTCCTTTATTTCTGCTGAAGCATGGGACAAATGTCAGGGTAAGCTCTTTTTCCACAGGAAGCTGAACTCATCAAACATTTAACAATGAGACAATGTGTATCACATAGTATCTGTTCCCATTAATGATGGCTGGGATGTTTTCCCCGCTGCGGGTAGATCTGCCAAGATTGAAAGGATTAGACCCGGGTTTTATTTTCCATGGTGCTGCAAACCGCTTAACCTTGCATTGCGGTGACAACCGTTCTCCACTCAGATTAACCAGCGAATGTTCACACTGGCCAGATGCACTCTGGGACAGTGCATGTTTGCTGTCCTGTGCAGGACTGATAACAATTATTATATTCCACAGAAATAAGGTCCGGATCGCAGAAGAGAGCTTAAACATTTATTATCGAGCTAAAAGCAGCATTAAAAGTGAACAGCAGGAGCAAACTTCAGACCAATGTCTTCCACAAGGAAAATAAAACACAGTGAGAGGTATCCCTAAGTGAAGGGTTTTAATTCTGAAAAGTAATTTATCAATCAGGAAAAGGAAATGTATCTTTTTTAATTTGATCAAAGATGATGTGTCCTCCAGATAGTGCCAGTTTCATAATTCTCCCTCTTCACTTAATTAATACCTCAGGTACTGATATGTTTCATTCAATGCCAGAAATCATTTCATAGCTGTAGTTTTTCAGTTATTCAGAAAGTTGATATTCTAATTTCAATTTGAACTTTTAATTTATACTCTCTCCTACTATTAATATGCGCTTGAACTGTTTCCCACAAGGCTTCAGCCAAGAGCGATTGTGGAGAGCAGAAATCTGATTACACAAATATCTGACTTAATCTTTTCATGTATGAAGAAGAAAAAATCCATCTAAGCCAAATATGGGGAATGATGATTTCTTTTCCCCTTTTAAATCCGAAGGTCAGAGAAGTAACATGTGATTTGAAATGTGCACTCAGTTAATAGAACGGCGTTTCAAATGATCTATAACCCTGAAGTTGAAATGAAAACATTTCTTACACAGAGAGTGCTTGCAATAGTTTCCCTGAGATGCATCAGAGAATCACATATGGTGCCATGCCACATTTGCTGTCTTTCATGCATTACCTTGTTCAAGTAAAGATGTTTAAAAATGTACATTTTCACAATAAAGCAGAAAAGTAAAGAAAGCTCCACATCAACATAGGATATCTTTCTCTCTGTTCACACCATGCTGTTGCAATCCCAAACAAGTCATCGCTGAAACAGAACAACAAAGTTGAGATTATTTTATTCTGAGGTTTGCATTTCAGAGTAGGATGTGTTGCACTGCATTGTATTTGTAGCCATGTGATTATATCCTTGTTATTCTCTCTACATGAAATTTACCTTGTGCTATAATTTAGTGTGCAATTTAATTAATTGGAATCTGGCATTTATTACTTTTAATCTTGAACAAAACACCCTTCAAACAATCCTTCCATTTCACTGATGCCTTCATCCCGACCTTTACCGTGTACACTTTGTGTACGTGGGTTCTGTGGGACGGCTCAGCAGTGATGAGGACTGACATTTGTGATAAATGCAGTGACCATAAACTGTCACATCACAGCAGAACCCGCCCCCCGGCCTCTCCCGGAGTTACACTCGGCACCCTTTCCCCCCCTGTCTCTAGTTCGTGCAGCGCCCCCCCCCCTTCGGCCCTGCGCGCGTCTGATGCGTTGGACACACTTGGTCAGGGTTCACTTTGATAGCAGCTAAAGTGAGTCACATAGTGGCCAAAGGCGTCAGCAGCCAGTGTTAGTCACCATCTCTTCACCTCGCCAACCTAGAAGCCTGTTTCGACTAGAAACCTTGGACGAACAGCAAATGCAAAATTGTGCAGGAAGATTTTTTCGTATGTGTCCTTTAAAGACACGAAGGACACCGCGGGGAAAGTGGATGACAATGGGCTACTGACATCAGGTGGCACACGCTTTTATTCTTTTCATCTCCCATTCATTCACCCACTTTATCACTCGCTGACAAGTTGTCACTCTCTCCGAGTCTTTTGTCCTTTTGAAAAAAAAAAAACCACGCTGAATTAGTCACCCTGCTTCATGCATGATACTGCCACTGTCGGTCCACTTCACTTTGAAAGCAGATAAGAGAGAAGTTTTTGGGTCATGTTTGTGGAAACCTGCCAGAGGATACTGATCAGCGCTGATAAGGTTTTTCATCACCCCCCCCCCCCCCCCCCCAAAAAAAAATGGAATATTGAGAGTTTCAGCTCTTAACTTTTCTCTAAACCTCTAATGTGAACAGATCTGTGAGAAAAGCAAGGTTTGAAACAGGCTGACATGTGACTGAATGAACAGTAGATGCTGTCCTCCGGTGAAATCTGTTGCAAGAATTACGAGATGCGTCCTGAACGGCAAGGTGTCCCTGCAGTGCAGAATGCAAGAGAACAATAACAAAACATCAGAACATAATTTTGTCATTTTCCTTACTGGGCGGCATTGTGGGGCAGTGGTCAGCACCTCACAGCAAGAATGTTAGTGATTCAAATTCCAGATCGGTCGGGGTCTTTATGTGTTGAGTCTGCATGTTCTCTCCGTGTTTGCCTAGGTTTTTCCCCGATTCTCCGGCTTCCCCTCACAGTACAAAGACATGCAGGTTGGGGTTAGCCTAAGTTGATACGCTGGAGACCTGTCCTAGGTGCACCCCACCTCTCCCCCAATGTCAGCTGGGATTGGCTCCACCCTCAACCACGACCCTTAAAGGATGAGCGGTATGAAAAGTGAATGCATGGATGGATCCATCTTACCTACAGCCTCTAGTGGTCAATTTCACAATCTGAAAAAGAACCACAACAAACCTGCACTTCCCTCACCTGCAGGTTCAAAATGAATGGAAGCCTACCAATCTGAGGGAAAGAGATTACATGGCAATGAACAACGCTTTTACTTTGGCAGTTTGATTGTGCAGCACACCTTTGATTGTGCAGCATAACGATAGCACATCACGGATCATCACGGCGCTGGAGTTGAAAGGGAGGCTTGTGTGTGTTTAAGCTGAAGAAAACTAATGTTTCTCTCGTGCTTTAAATCAAGAACTGTTCATCTTCTATCTCGCCACGTAGCTTCAGAATAAACAAACAGCTGCCGATGCGAGCTTCCGCTTTGATGTATGTCTCTCGCGTGTGCGGTGGCACGTGGGTTCACGTAGTCGTGGGTGTTGTGGCCACCTGCTGTCTTCAAATGATCTTGAGGAGCTGCGCTGGATTCTCAACAGGGTTTCAAACAGAGGCACACAAAAGAGACCCGAGAGGGAAGATTTCCCTCATTGCTAGAGAATTGCCAGTAATGTGTTGCCTCTCACCAAATACTCCACGTTTCTGTTATTTGTGTGCAAGTCGGTCCAGGTGGTATCAATCATTCATTGTGTTTTACAATGCAAATAAATTACAGTAGATTTACATCAAAAGGCGGACACAGCTTTCAGTGTAGTCACATGCTGCCCATTTGTTTTAGGAGTGGAGAAACACTGAGACTCTTCAGATCCACGATAAGTTCACATAAACATGTTTGGATTAGAATAAGTCAAGACTATCTCACCAATATTAAAAATTCCATGTAAATTATTATTCTAAAGTGGATGTGTTTTTGCATAAGTAATAGACACCAGAATGTACAGAGAACATTTGTTAAAAAAATATATATATAAAAAATGTTTATATAATATGTTATATAAACTAATTCCCCCTCACTGATTTTTATCATGCATTCCTCTTTAGGTATAGTAGTGTCCCATAACTATACCCAGTGAATTATGTATGTAGGAAGCGTTGTTCTGCATCTTAGGTTTTGTGGGTTTAGCAGCCCCCCCTTTAAATAACATCACCATAGTAGCACAATGAAAAGGAAACACTACCTCATCATTTATTTTTTTGTAAAGAGAATAATATATATTTCTAGGACAAATACACAATTTCAATCTCTGCTCTAAGTTTTATTCAACCACAATATCAGACATTTATATTGTAGAGCTCTTTGTTATTGTGTGATTAACAGAACAAAATCAGAATCTATTATTATTTATACCTTTCAGGTAAAAAACTAAATACATCTGCTCCAAACAGTTCATGAGGAGTTTCAAGTTTGGAGAAAATTTTATGAAAACTGTA
The DNA here is from genome assembly GCF_949316205.1 of Platichthys flesus. NCBI lineage: Eukaryota > Metazoa > Chordata > Actinopteri > Pleuronectiformes > Pleuronectidae > Platichthys > Platichthys flesus. The sequence continues at coordinate 15,070,871 of NC_084959.1, read as the reverse complement.
AGTGTGATAAAACCTGCACAGCTACAAAGGATGGTGTCATCTGCATATAATCAATGTACAAGCCTTTAAATCAGAAATAGAGCAGCACAGAGTCGTCTGTGATCTAATACTTAGGATATTGATGAGCATAGAAGTAGCAGAAATAGTGCTAACTTATAAAGGAGATATAAATAAATGTGTGAATAATAATGATAAGGATAATAATTTCCGTCATTCATTAACAAGTGACCCAGTATTTGCCAGGACAGGATATTTGACACTGGGCGACAATCTTTTAAATCAGATCTGTCACCACATTTATTAAGAGGATGGAGATAGGCAGTAGTCACAATTATCTGAATAAAACTAGAGGTAAAGCAACGATAGCAAATATGAGCTACAAGCAGCTGTGCTATAAAATGTCAAAGACAATTGTTCCACTTTGTTACTTTTCATGCATGACCGTTGCTTTATCCCAGTCGAAATATGAATGTTTGATAAAGATAAATTATAACAGTTTTTCTCTTAGTACAGTAATGTGTTTGATCGTTGTTGCTTGCAGAGATCTATAATTAATCTAACTAAATTAATGATGCACAAATATAATGCCACCCACACAACAGTTTATTTTCATCAGGGAGGGTGAGAGCATAACGACAGAATGGAACATTTCAAGATTTCCACCGAGCTGAAGCAGACAAATGTTTAAAGATGTATATTATCAGTGGTGTGAGAAAGATGGAAGGTTTAGGCTCTAAAATGTCTTTTCCGGCCCTTAAATCCACTCAGGCTAAGCCACTTTAATTTCCTCTCTTTTATTTTTTCCCTCTGTGCTCTTCCACACAGATTTGCTCTTGCACCACATGTGTTTGTAGATCCTCTTAGGGTAGCCAGGCTTGAAATCCAATTTTGGTGAAGCTATAAAGTACAAAATAAACGAATAGATAAGTAAAATAAAATAAAGTTTAGAAACTGTGATGATTCTTTTCATTTCTCTGGTGCCAGTGGAAAACAACTATGCACCTTAGGTGCAGTGAGAGGTGTTCTTGAGATTGTACACTTGAAGTCAACAGTGCTAATGTAAAGTTTGTTTGCAAAAAAACAACAGCTTGCCAAGAGACTCGTTCATCACCTGGGTTTTGTTTTTGCCATCTGCCAGCGCCTCAATTTTATTGGTTCTACTGATTCTCTCCAGTTACGTGGCGTGGTAATTTACAGCACTTCATAAAAACGTGCTCTCGCACCGTGAGGTGGAGCCCTCCCCTTCTGGGAGAAGTTTAAAACGGCTCAGAGCCGAGTATTTGGAATCTCTCAATCATGAGTTCACTGCTCTGCCAGTCACATTTATTACGGCAATAATGTAGATTTACAAATAGATAAAGCATCTATGGCGAAATATCCTCTTACTGTATGATTGCTTTAATAAAAATGTACCAAAAAACTGCGTTAAAAGTCAAGGTGATCAATAAATGTGTACTTTCTTTATTTATGAATGAAAATTGGCCTTAGACCCAGCTTATAGCAGAGTCATCATATCTCCTCTTATTATCAATGAAAGTATCATGTTGTATTTGATCCGCCCAGAGCATATCTCAATCTGGCCTTTTCACGTTATGTAAAAAACTGTCTTCAACAAAAACACATTTCAGTCAGACAGCTCACGTTCAAATGTTTATTTCAACAGTAGAACATGTTAGTTTTTGGTGTCTAGGCTCCGACTTCATCACCCCCCAGATATGATCACATATATGATGGGGGGGGGGGGGGGCGGGGTGAGCAACACGTTGGAGGCTACAGATGCACGCTGGGCTGGTGCAGGGGCTGAAGCCACTGGCAGCAATACTGACGCAGCAGCGGGGGGCAAGCAAAGGGACTGATGGGGAGTTTTCTCACCTTAAATAGACAGCTAATAGGGTGGGTGTGTACTATCGATGGTTGTGGAGGTATGTCCCGTGGTGTTTGTCACGTGATTGGAGCAGCTCAGCCCGGGTTGGCTGCCTGAACGAGCTCGCAGGCGTCGCTCCATTAATGTGAGAGAACAGGTCTGATCCTGAATTGCCACAGGTTGCTGACGGATTAGTAAACCAGTGGATAACAAATACGTGTCGCTTCTGGAGTGGAGGGTTGCGAAAGAAATTTTTTAGCTGCTCCTTTCTTTGCGAGAGGTCAGTGAACTGAGGTAAACTTCATTTGTGGCTACACACAGTAAAATTATATTCTGACCTGTGGTAAACGTTACTTGTTTCAGTCTGGTTTATTTATAGATTTTAATTTTTTGTTGATCGCTACATACATTTCTAAAATTCCTTTCAAGTCACCCAAAAAATTACAAGCACAATTGACCTTTTTTAAAATGTACAGTAGACTTAAAGTGTATGTCTCGATATACGTCTCAAATCGTTTTCTGTGAAACCACTTGACATGATAACATTGAGTAGATTCAAAATAAATGATTAAATTTGGCAGAGTATTATATATTTCATTTATATAGTTTGACTTCAAATTCCTCTGAATTTATAAAATTAATTACAGAATTGCGTTTGCTGTTTTAAACTTGTGGGCGGTTTAAAAAATGTATCAGCAGGAGGTGGAGGTGTTGGGAAACAACAGCTATTAGAGACCACATGCTGCTCATTTACTCTGATGATAACAGAGCGGTGGTTCATACATTTTTAAGAAACCGCACATCAGGAAGTGTTTACTAACATGTGTGTGACAATGCCAGCAGTGCTGCATATCCCGAGTGTTGATATATCCAACACTAACTGTAGAGTAAAGGTTGAGCTCTTGATTGAGCACCTTTTAGTTAAATAACACTCGATTAACCTGCGGATGTGAAACACGCGTTCTCCTTCCGAGCGGCGGTTCCTCCTCGGCTCCGAAGGGTCCTGGGTCTGTCAGACCTGTACTGGCAGCAGCATCATCCATCACTGTCAGGGTTGATCTTGTTTCCCCTCACCTCCCAATAGGCAGCTCGTGTTTTGGTTTACAGCGTTTATGTTTCCAGACTTGTGCACTCACAGGCCCTCACCTGGCTTTGCTCTCTGCCATCCCCCCTGCCAAAAAGCATAAAACTAATTTCAGCATTACATGCAGCCAGCATATTAAAATGCGCCTGCTCCAAGACATCTCTCGCTCCCTCTCCCTCTCTCCTTCATCTCTCCCTCCAGGATTTAGCTTATTATTATAGTTTTTTTCTGTATTTCACATTCAGAATCTGGTTTTGAGATTGCTGTGAAAAATGTTCTTTAAATTGCTGAGATTCCAGGCAGTTGTAATCGATAACATTTTTGAAACGCTAAATGGATTTTCATTGTTAAGAAAGATACGAGTTTTATTTTAACAACTACTGTTACGAGTCTGAATCCAAAACCTGCTACAATGGTAAAAAAAAAACAAAAGTGGAAAACAATTTTTTTTTGCCACAGCTGTCCAACTGACACTAAAAAGAAATGTTTCTAAAACTATCAATCAGAGGGCTGAACACAATCAAAACGAAAGCTCAGGTGTAAGAAGTCAGGCTGTAGTTTAGATCAAAGCCCCCCCTCCAAGAAAAAAACACTTCTGTTTAGGTGAATATTGGCTCTGCAATTAGATGCGGTTTTCAAAAGTGTTTCTGTCACGTCTATAGCGAAGAAAATAACACCTCCCTGTGAGAGTGAACACCTAATGACGGGCCTTTCTAACTTAGCCGCGTGGCTGGCTTTCCTTAAAAGAGATTGCACCGTCATCTGTCAAAAACACACAACGACTTCCAAACACATTGTGTCTCTGCTCTCTGGACTCTCCCTCTCTCTCCCTTTCTAGCCCCTTTGACCAATTATGCCTTATTTTGCTCGCTCGCCTCAGAGGAGTGCACAGGGGAAAAGAAAAAAACTTGTGCCGCTCACATTGCCCTAGTTGACTCTGGCAGACGTAAGTGCCAAAGAAATGTGAATTCTGCCTGACAGTCGGCTCACACCCCCTCCTTCCAACCAATTGAGAAAGTTAAGGTTCACACTTGAATATAATCTTCTTTGGACTCCTTCAGCGATATTAAGCCCAGTTTTTTTATATCTCTCTTTTCCATCGCCAGCTTTCTTTTTTGAGACAACAAAACAAAGAGAAGCAGATTCCCTGCATGCTATTCTGTGCACACTCTGCATTTGATATCTAACAAATGTCTTATGAAGATATAATATTCATGACATGATTATCTAACAACCTCCTCATGGCAGCATTTGTGGAAATTAGCAGCACTGGCCTGGGGTCAGAGATCAGAAGCCTGGGACCACAAACTTGATCCCGTCAAATCCTCCGACTGATCGTTAGATAAAAGTATCACGAAGCTGTGCTCTATCATCCTGTAACATGACTTAGCACGACTATTTAGTTTCTTTATAAAAATTATTGACAACTCAAAAATTTGACAAACATAGTGTACATGTGAATTCGCAGACTCTGTAGGTGTGTTTTATTAAATTTCAGATTCCTGTGAATAGAAATGAGCCAAAATGTTGTCTGGACCTAAAACAACAGCCACCTGTTTTGAGAAATGTTCGATTCCTCTGAAGGCGGAGCCTCAGCTTCCCAAAATATTGGCTGTTGCCCGGCAGAGGCTAATTCATCGACAAAAGCCAATGGGATCCATCATTGGATCATCTCAGACAGAACGCTGTAGAACAATGAGACACAATTACATTCAGTCTTAGATGTGAGCAGGGTTGTGCGTTTGATGCACAAGTGGAAAAGTCATAAAACAGGATTTGAAGTGTGTGGCTGTTTGTGTTTGCGTTGCGAGCGCAGCTGGGGGCACAGATCCCACCATGAAGGAACAAATGGAACAGCTGGTCAGGTTCATGGTTAACTGTTCTGGGCCTGAAGTGAGGATGTTCAGGACACAGGCGAGAAACCGTGTGTCTGCTTTATGGAGAACGCCGGGAGGCCGGTTTACACGAGTGTTTTTTGGCGAGTGAATGTGAGCAACGTGGGCAGTTGTGGTGTGGAGTGAAGTAAACGTAGCCAGAGTGAAGTGAGCATCGAAGTTACCTTGAAGTTTGTCTCGTTTATCTTTTGCATTAATTGTCTTGGTGTCTTAAGGTTCTCTTCCATTCTGCTGCCAATAACAGACCGAGCGGGGCCACCTCACAGATCTCTCCCCCAAGGCCTCGCCACACACCGCCTTGCTTTCACAAACACCTGACAACATGGACACAAGAGGACTGCATCTGTTAACAGAGGCGACACATGGAAGAACAACAAAGACTTGTTATTGTCAGCGTGTTTACCCGGCGCTTTCAAAAGGCTTCCGCCGGGGGAAGAAAAGTGGAGACGTTTCTTGAGACAGAAATTCCTCAGTACGTGGCGTGTGACTAATTCGCCGGCGTAACAGTCGTTTCCCGTATTGGCGGGTGTAATCGTTGTACATGGTGCATGTCAATCTATGACACGTAACAGATAAGGTTGAAAATCACCCAGTGTTGTCCTTTGGTAGTGTTCCTTCCTGGAGCTGATGGATTTGTTGGGGCTAGGAAATGGTTTTGAGAGAGGGACAGGGTGCACGCCATCAATCCACGCGCTCGTAATGTCAACGCTATGCAGGACATAGAGACGATTTGAAGGAAAGACAATAATTCCGCTTATTTAATCTGTCTTTTCTCGATTTTCCTCCACCTTCACAACCGCTGAAGCATTTAGTGAATTCGTCGCGACGCAGTAATCCGCCACAGATTTCAAAGTTGTAGGTCTTGTTTCACCCAGAGCTCCCTAATTGACTCCACCATGGAGTAAATGAGAAGAAAATGAAAAGATAAATTACTCTAATGGAAGGAAATGAAGTGTGAAAAGAGACATTCCTCCCAATATTTTCTAGAAGGCGGCGCGTCAGTAAATTGAAATACAACAAGGATTCCGGCTCCTATACGAGACACATTTTTGCCATGATTACAGAAATGATGTAATTTTAATAACCAGCGTTTGTACAAGGAAACATGCGCTCATCATTTAGTTCCCTGGTAGAAAGAAGGAAAACGGATGTTTAGATGCAGGAAAAATAGGAATAAATGCGCTATTGGGATTACAAATGAATTAAAACACATTATTACCCTTAATATGGCTTCAACCCCTCACCACACAGTTCAGATTTGCTTAAGGTCGACCCATTTACCCTCCGCAGCTTTACTGCTTTGCAGTGGATTTCATGCAAATAGCGGTGACGGGCGGCTCTGTTTTCGTAATGCTCCGGCTTAAAGGTCAGGCCTTATGAGTTTCCCCCCAGCACCATTAATAGACAGTTTGTTTAAAGCCTGTCTGAAGGACAATGCCCAATGAACCGGAACATAGACAGGCCATATTAAATGAAAGGGAAAAGTTTTGGTTCCGCTCAATGAAGTCAAAGGGCAGATGGAGGATGAGAGCGCGTCTCATCTCAATATGCTGTTATCTTCGAGACTCCGAACCCAGACAGCTTCGACGTCGGCGTATCTATGCAGCTAGGGTTGGTGGTTTTTAGTCTGTAAATTACTGTGATCGGGAACAGAACTGTGACCTGGTAATTTTTTGTTTGTTCTTTGCAAAGCTTGTTCTTTCAGCCGGTGCGCACCTAATTCAATTTGCTTCATTCGCTTGCGTCGATCTCTTCAAAAATGTATTTCCACTTTCGTGCACCTGTCACACCCCAAAACCAAATTAAATTATCAATTCATTAAGTTGAATAATGGAATCATTTATCAGTGTCAGCCCATTATTTTCCGTAGTCTCTCCTCGTTGCTTTATGCAAACAAGTGTGGAATCGGCACACGCCCGAGGAATCGCAGCAAATGCCGGGCAACAGGAAATTTTCACCTCAGGTACTGAAATGGATTCGTGAGCGCAAAGCTCCAGGGGGGAGCCCATGAGGAGCCCAGGAGGAGCCCAGGAGGAGCCATGTAGAGCGATCTGAAGGCTTCGTATCTGAGCCCAGTGGAAGCAGCTTATTGATTTGCTTGTCTAGTGGCTCTCTGTAATAATAAGGAAATAAATCCCCCTGGATATAAGGAGATTGATGTCAATCAGCCGCCTGCCTCAAGTGTGCCTTGTCCCATCTTATTAGCGCTCCGTCTGTGCACTGAGGGTTCACTGATGACTCCATTGATATGCAACTCGAGAGTGGAGGCTGTCTGTAGCCGTCTTGAGGAGGATTCCCCTGTGATTGCTCACCCTGTCATCTTCGCAGACGGATAAATTCGAAGGATCCTCGAGAATTGTTCAGAGTGATATACGAGAGTTTTTTTACTGCACTTTTCAAAACCACTCACAATTAGAACACCTTTTATTGTAAACATGTCACTAGAGGTGAGCAGACGTGCTTCCTGATTCCTTTACTCATGCCAAAGAAAAGCAAATAAGAAGCTCAGTTAAGATACGGCACAACATCCTGTTACGTTACACTGACGAAAGGAAATGGTTAAGCAAACAACACATTCGAATAACACTGTTAATTCATGTGTGTGTTACCATTAGAGATAATCTTTTGGTGTTGGTTTATATATATATTATATAATATTCTGTATAATCTGTGATAAGATGTTTAGAGCTCATCAGCCGATATTACTGGAATCATTGCTGATCTTTTATATACAGCAGCCATTATATCGTTGAAAATTCCTTCCTTCCTAAAGAAGATATTGGTAACGGGCAGTAAAGATTATGCCCGGACAAAATTAAAACTGTGATAGTTATGTATTTACTTTCCTCAAGTTTCCATGCGCCCATCCCAGGTCTCCCAGACTAGTTCTACCACAACTCTCACCTTTGTCTTGATGAGTTTTCACTGCACGTGACATGTCTGATTTCTTTTGCATCTATAACTAAGAGGGGGCTACATATTTAATCTAGTTTTAAAACAGGGTTATACATTAGCAACAAGGATGGTGTGTGACATGATTGCTGGAGGTGATGGAGCACATGGGCACAGTAGGCTCCTTTAGAACATACTGCGTCCCATTTTCTTCCTATGAGACCTGAGCATATCCTTAATGTGTTCTCCTGAATCTGCTCGTGGAAGAAACACTTAGTGAATTTCCCTGAGGACGATAAATGGTATTTTATTGTATTTGTGCCACTGCTCAGAACAGTGTCATGTCATTTTAATTACCGCCTTTAATTTATGAATTAGCGCTAATTACCCGGCTACGCCGTTGTGTAATGAAACATGGTTACACACATATAACCTCTCGAATGTGCAGCATGGTATAGAACTTAAGCTCCACCCACTGTAAATCTAATTTTAACGTGCTGCAGAGTAACAAGCTACATTAGATTTCACATTAGCTTCCGTCTACTACACTTGCTGCAAGACATTTGCGACCACTACAAGTTCAGTAGAATACACACAACTTTCACACACGTATGATCAGTTCGTGGTTTCTTCCAGTGGGACTTGAGGACTTATAATGATAGGATGACACCTATTGTGTGAACTTGACAGAGCACATCAAGATCACTTTGTTGTGACAGTGCACTGGTTATGAAAGCATTTTACAGCACATCCATACCTGACTGGAGTCCCTCAAGCACAATAGATTTAAATTGGCTGCCCATAGGGCGTGATTTTCTAACTACGTCTGGGAACAGGTGAGAGCAGAGCCCGTCTGTGTTTACATGACATCGGGTTTTTGGGAAGAACGGTTGGGACTTTCTGAGCTTGACAGTTATTCAAGGACGGACACAGAAATGTATGGTAGAGTTAAAGCCTTATTATAGGAACAGTATACAAACTGATGGCTATAAAATAAGCAATTTATTTTTGAACAGCAAAACAATACAATCTGACATACTGGTGAACATATTTCCATCAAAAAGCTTATTCTATATGGACATTTTTAAAAGGTTTTTAAATGACATATACTCAAAACCTGAACAATGATAACCAAATTGTCCGTCTAATTGTCTGCCATGTTTTGAATCTGGTAGGGGGTTGCTTCAGCGGCGGTCAACCAGATTCCCCCGCTGCAGCCTCTGGCAAGAAACCATGTTTTATAAATATAGAGCAACATCATCTATTAACTCTCACATGCTCTGCAAATGTATCACTACTTGCTTGGAAGGCTCTGAAATGAAATTATATGGTTCTAAATGGTCTTATAAATTGTTCCCAGCTCAGATGCATTTTCGTATATGTCAGAGTTTATGTTTGTAAAAATAGTCACAGAAAGGATGTTCCATCGCATTTGCAACCATTGGCTGTGACTCATAAGAAAATGCACTTGTTAGATTTTAATATTTCCTTTTGTGTTTATTGGTTTGCATTACACTTCTATTATATATTTTTCACAAATTAAAACATAGTTGTCAGCCCCTTTCTCGGAAACTACAACTGTTAACCGTCAATTAAGTTCCAGACATGAGGACTGTGCATGGCAGCTGTAGAACATGCTCATCTGTAATCACCACAGTGAGGTCTCCAACCTGTACACATTGATCCTGTATCGATCGCTGTATGAGAAACTCAGGTTTAAGCCAGTTCTCCGCTCTTACTCTGCACTTTCACTCGATATTCTGACTGAGGGGCAGCATGGATGTTCCAAGACTGACCAACACACATGAAGACAAACAGGGTGACAAAGATTAGAAATCATGAATAACTATCATCTAAGCAAAATGATAATTCCTAGTGGTACTGTGGTGTGTATATGTTTGAGATCCCTCTCTACTTTCCAGTCATGAGGGGTGGGGCGGTCTTTTATTCTTGAATCATTTACACAGACCTCAGTTTACACTCTTCATTCTCTCTGGTAGTGAGATATGTCAAATAAGCTTAGCTTGCCTTTATAGCGCAGCTTTGGCTGCTCTTGTTGTGACAGAATAAGGCTACAAGGAAATGTCTCTCCTCCATCTTAGAACATCAAAAGGTCTTTGAATTGCCTCTGTCGCCAGGAAAGATAGATGAGGGGTTGTCGCGGCCTCAAGTAAAATGTAAAACCATGTGTCAATTCTGTCAGCCCTGGAGAGGCTTTGTAGCAAAATGGTTTACTCTTCCTCTTGAATAGGCTGATCAAACTTTTATTAGCACGCTGGATGTTGGTAGAACCACTCTCAGCAAAAGTGTTACAATGGCTGGAAATTGCTTTCAGAGTTTTATGAGCAAAGCAGCTTCTCCTGTGGCTAATATTTCCCATTTGAGAGCTAAATATATGCCTCCTGCTGTAGTTTTCCCAGGTTTGAACTTTTACCCTAGCAATAAAAGCAACTGCACTTTTAATCAGTGCAGCCTAAATGAGCTGGTCACTCGTCAATCCCATCGGCTATTGACAAGGAATTAGCCTCTGGGGGCAACCACCATTATTTGAAGGCGTCCGGTGTAGCCAGTATTTATCAGGGCCAAGACTCTGACCTGTCCTCGCCGCACAATGTTTACAGTGCGACTAGTTTTTTTTGTCATGAGTCAAATGTTTCCCCACAAAAAACAAAAACGACGATGGACTCTGGACGTAGGAGTTTTAGGTCCAGACAATATTTTGCCTAATCTCTATTAAAAGCTATCTGCAAATTAATGCAGGTAAACGAGTGAGCTGATAGCGGATGCAGTAACGGAAATCTTTCGAGCTGTAAAATCTTGTTTAGAATTTGTAGATTAGTCTATTAGAGACTGCACAAGCTTTAAAATGTCATCATAAATAGTTGCGCACCATGCACCATCAACCAGAAGTTGTACGTTTCTGACACTGTAATTTTTCCACTGCACAAATATGTATAAGGAAAGCTCAGATATATTTGCCCTGAAATGAATTTTGAGAGCTGCGACGACTGCATTTTTCTCAACCGACCTTTGACATTGAATTAACCGACCTCTGCCGCCCAGTTCAAATGAATCTTACATCTGTTTTGACCTCCATCCGAGGCTCGCTCATCTGCATGGAGCGCAGCAGCTAATAGAAAACACTCACCGTGATGATATCTCAGTCACTCGCTGCCTGTGTCAACAACATCCTTTCATCTACAAGCATGAAAAGTGCGCTGGCAGCCGCTCCGCCTCATTAAGACAAACCGTCACCCGGAATGCAAGCTAATTAAGGTGTCAAAGCAGACAGCATTGTTTCATGTAGACACGCTGTATGCACGTTGACGCATAAGAGGATTATATGAACTCCCTCAGTCTTTTCCGTGTTTACCTCAGACACCTTTTATGTCATACATCAGAACCTGTCGAATTATTTTTGATTAAAATGTCCATTTTGAAGCTGCATGTTAACCATTGCAGTATGAAGCTGCTTTTCTGCCTGCCCCTGCTCAAAAATGAATGCACCTCTGCTGGGTTTATATGAATAGTCTGGATATCTACACAAAGGCAACACTGAAAAAAAATGTCTGTAAAGGTGTAGGCATCAGTATAGGTGTTACTGGGTCGGAGCAATTGAAGATGGAACATAATATAAAGGAAAGATTTCATGTCCGCCTAAAAACAAAAATATTATCGCCATTAAATATCATGGAGCTGTTGCCTTAAACCTCTAGGAATCCATAGCACAACGTCAGAATATTAGCTGTGCCCTGCACGTCCTATTCTAATAAAGTGAAGCAGAGCAAAGTCATTGAGGTTTTACTAGAGATATGTACAGGCATCATCTCCTAATGGCCATCTTGGAGGTCTCTCACTATAAAACTAATTTTATTTTCACTTTTATGTCCCTATAAGCATTTATTCCATCTAAATGCAACTGTCCTAAAAAAAAGTATGTCAAAACAGAGGGATGGATATTGCATTAATGCCGTTATGAAAGCAAAGATTTATAGTCGGCCGTTGTATTTTGAGTCGTCCGTCATCGTCATATTAGGACGAGTTCCATCAATATTTCATTATTATTTTGTTTGGCTGTACCTTCACATATCTGCTGTATTTGTACCTCTTTCATAGCAAGGTAGAAAGAGACCCAGCCAGCACACAACAGCAAGTCAGCACGAGATCATTTCAAAACCTCCCAAAATCCCCAACGGTTTAACAAATGAGGCATAAAATCTAACTGGCAACCAGCTGGACAACATTTGATCATTTCAGAATCAAAGCCACCGAGGACACATGAAGAAGTTCATCTTCACTGACTTTCACATTGTTTGGAAAATTATACACAAAAATAAACAACCGATGCGAAGGAAAGGCAGCAGATAATAGGCTGAATATGGTAGAAAACTCTGAAACCGATATCGGGTTGTCCTTTTAGAGCTGTAAAAAAAATGTGCTGATGTTTGCAATGGGATAGATTTGAGTTCACAATGAATTTTATATGAGGCTGTACTGTACCTCCAGTTATATTTATCTAGTCACTTTCTAGTTGGGGAATCTCTGCTACTTCCTATTTCCCCTCCTCATTTAAAGGGATGACCTTGTCCTTTAACGTACAACCCTGGAGGCTGATAAGACACATGTCAGACAGGTGTAACAAACATGTGCAGCTTTAATCTTTACAGTCTGTGTTGCTTAACTCCCACTGACGGTATTACTGTGTTATTCATTGACTCGTTCAATACTCCTTAATTAACCAGTAAATGCATGTTCCTGAGGGAGACTTTCTCTGACCTATGCATTTATATATCACTTATCTATATCATGTAAACTGTTGACAATGGTGATGAGTGTAAAAAAATAAATCAATAATTTTGCAAACATTCCTTTGTGCAATTTCAATTCAGACACATTACCTGTGCAGTGCATGGAAACTTCTGGTCGAACATGATTTCTTTTCATACACAAACTTCTAAATTTCTAGTGTAGTTCATTTTAATTGAGTCATTGCACTGGTGCAATTATCTCCCTTATCTGCATGTATGGATGTTTTGCTGTTTATATCAACAGTTTTCTGGTGCGCTTGTGAAAGTTGTTAAGGAACAATTCAGTGGTGGAGTTCCTCTCCTGTGGATTGTTTTTAACAATGCCTGCACTGTGTTTGAACAAGGTGTTTGTCTTAGTGGGTTGGGGAAAAAAACAAGAGGAAGTAAGACTAGCAGCCTATAGAGGGAGACCTTGGGAAAAAAAATGGGCCTTTCATCCTTTAAGTAACCAGACTTTTTCTCAATGTTTCTCGGCTCTGAGATTTCCCTGCCAGTTGTGATTGTGGAATTCATCTTTGATAATAACCAGGCTCTTTGCGAGCCGCTTCTGACACTGTCACTAGAAATCTGCAGGACCTCTACGAGAATGTCCTTTATGGCAGTTCAATGGAATGTGCAGTATAGGGTGTCAAGTACTAAAGGGAAACTCTATATCATGACTTTAATACTTAAGATACATAGTACTATATACATATACATGTTCCAGTATGCCAACTCAGTAGACAGTAGTTTAAGTTTAAAAGCTTCTATAAAATGTATAATGGGGCAGTGTGGCCTAGGGGGTAGAGTGGTCGTACTCCAACAATAAGGTTGCCAGTTCAAACCCCACTCTTCCCCATCTGCATGCCGAAGTTTCTTTGGCAAGATACTGAACCCCTTAATGGCCCCTCATGAATGTTGAATGTACTTATTGTAAGTCGCTTTGGACAAAAGCATCAGCCAAATGACATGTAATGTAAATAATAAAGGCTTATACTGAGCCCAAGCTGCACACATACAAAAATGTATTAAGAGCTGATTAAAATGGCAACAAGATAAATGTGGAAGAATAACACAGGAGGACTGTCGCTCAGCTCATTAGGTACAGATTTAGTGGATTATAGTTTGATCTTTCTATAAATAAACTCACACACTGCTCCTGTGTACCGTATGTTGCTTTTGCAGTTCACTGGACTGTTGTATTTTGCACAACACAACCAAACTATCTTTGTTCCTTTTTCTCTCAGGGCCAAATGAAAGCAGCGATGTCAGAACCAGAACTCCAGACAGTGACGTCTTCACACACTCACCAACACAGGACACAGAGGGCGAAGTCCACTTGGTTACCACCGCCTCACCCATGAACATCCCCAACCACCGGCCCGTCCTCAAGGGAATGCTGTTTCACGAGCACCTGCTCACGAGGGACTTCCAGGGGGACCAGCATTTCTTCATGAGGGACGGCTCTGTGGCTGGGTACCCCACCATGCCAGGCTCCATGTCCGCCTTGGACACGGGAGACGCTGCCACTCAAGTGGTGCCCCACGAGGACGCCCCCGCTTTCTCGGACATCGCCAGCACTGCCACTCAGGCCGCCACGCCCTCGCTGACCACGTTCACTCCTACGCCCCCAAGGCCGCCCCTGTCTCTCCCCAAGGAGAAGCCCAGCGGGGTCAACATGGCACAGCCGACCACAGACTACCTCACCACTCAGGTGACACCGAGTAATAGAGGTTCAGGGGGGGGAAACTACCCAGTTGTTGCACCATTGTCAACGAAGATGGAGAAAGACGAAGCGAGGGAGACACCGCTAAAACACAAAAGCAGCTCTGATCGTCCTCTAACCAAGATAACTGAGGTGACCCGGGTAGAGGCCACCACCACAATGTCCACAACCATCATCACAACCACCACCATCACACAAACATCAGGTAGGCACACGCTCACGTTTTCTCTGACTTTCAAACGTTCCGGTGACTTTAAAAATGAACAACAGCAGCGATGAAATTACTCTTTCCGTCATTGTAAATTCTAAACCGAGTGTGCCTCCCCCCCAAGATTTAACACATCCTTTCCAGAGGACAGGGAAATTAAGCGTCAGGTCATCAGCATCACTGCTGTTCTATTTTACATGCGGCGCGCGGCCGTTCTTCTCTCCACCGAGGGATAACAGAGTTGCTCATGTGTCAGAAACAATCAGATTTTCCCTGATGTGTCCCGCCCGTCCTTCCCACTGCCCGCGGAGGGCTGCGGGCCCAGATGAGCAGTGTCGAAGAGGAAATCTGCAGGCGTAGTTAGAGGGTTACAGGGCCATGGAGACCCAGGTGAGCCGTCACACTGATCAGTGGTCCGGGGAAAAAAAGGAATCAGTCGTCTTCTTTACTGTCTCCACAGAGCCGTGCAGTCTGAATTTCACTGAACCTGAGGGGAACATCGAAATCCTGCAGCAACTTGACTCTCGAGCGGAGTGCAACTACTTGATCACTGTTTACCTGGGATACGGCATCGAGGTCCAGGTCAGTAATAATGGATGACTAGAGTTGTCCCCCATTGTTATATTGTTATTATGAGGGGTGGGGTCAGTGTATCGGGGTCAACATACAGAGAAAAGAAGCCCATTGGCTATCGTCTGATGATAAATTAGCATATGGGCTGAAATTTTGGGGCTATTTGTGTAGACAGAGGATATAAGAGCCAAGCCTCCATCTTCTGTTTGTCTGACATGACAAAAGTTTAACGTTTCTCACAAACAGGGATTCTGTTTGAAGGTGATTACACCTGTACGACATTTTGGCTAGTCTCTATTAACAGCTATCTGCACATGAAAACCGATAAATTAAAAAGCAGATGGCCGATGGATTCCGGTCAGTGTGTTCTGCCTCTTTTACGCTCAATGTTTACCTACAGGCAACCAAAGCCTGCTCAAACATAACCTGAAGGCATCCGGCCCAAAGAGACCCGAGCCAAACCAAGTTCCAACAGGGAAGAATCATTCTGTGAGGTTGACAGTGCTAACCACTGCACCACGTGCTTTCCATTACTATCACAACGTCTTATGTGGTGATCATTTTTAACCACCATTACCACCAACAGACACAAGTTGTAAATCCAAAATTGACATTTTATCATTTTTGAATCTGTCGCGGCAGACACCCAGGTACCTATTTGCAAACTCTGTGTTTTCAGGGCAAAATAAACCCATTTGGGATTGAGTTTCTGACCGTGCAATGAATGAAAGTCCACAATTTATTCTCCTTTCAGCACAACTAGTTTCAGTGGCAAGTTGCTAAGTTTGTTGTTTGATGGTGAGCAGGCGGAATAGAGTAGCCTATTAGAGCTTATTTCACCGGAGACAGCTGCCTTTATTTGGAAATGGCACGAATGAGAGCGCTGAGAAGGAAATAAAACGTTCAAGTTTTGGGCCATAAAACTAAGACAATTAGCGGAAAGATGCTATAAAGCTCAACAGAGCTGAGAGGAACTGAAGAATCGGGGAACAGTTTGTGGACTTTTTAGTACACGAGCAAAACTACTTGTAATCAATTGTTAATTTAAAAAATAATGACAATGACCATTTCACCATGAACTGTGCTGCCCCTTTCTTTACGAGGCACTAAAGTAATGAGTATAAAAAATTTAATTCCACCACAGAGGAGCACTGACGTGTTTTGGTTCAGTCTAGGCTGTGACGGAGTTTGCTGTTGTGGTATGGGTTTATGGAGATAGACAGGCAGCAAATTGATGGGTTGAGGGGGCGGATGGGGCCACAAGTGACAGGGACTGTCTCAGGTTTAATGTTTACTTGTTCGTAAAAGGTTATAAAAATTAACTGGCAGCGTGCTATGTGTGGGTGTGTGTGTGTGTGCGACTGTTCTCTGGCATTTACAATTCTTCAAACGCCTCATTTACCACTGGAGACTTTCAAATGTGTGAGCTTTGTCTTGCCGCCTCTGGAGGGCCAAGATAAGTCTTGACAGAGTATATGTTGGAAAGTGGGTTTTTTCCCTCTGAAAGCTTCCTCTGGGTAACTTAAGTAAATCTTGAACCACTTATAAGCACAGGCACACTCACTCACCTGCACTCATACATGCACACACACACAAACATTTCATCACTTATGATTGTCAGCGCTAAACTTTCACATCTTCCGCATATATGGCACTGAAATGTCTCTCCTGAGACATTAAAAAACTGTGGAGCTGTAAAGGGAGAACATAGACGTATAATCCTCACATGTCCAACAGGGCCGATAAAGAAAACAGGAGGAAAACATGTGCTTCAGCGCCACAACGTGAACAGATGGGACCACTGTCTCTCTCCCTCCTACTGCTAAACTGATAATGATCTAATGGCAAACTATAGAGACAACTTCTTGGCACAGCTCAAGAGAACGGGGGAGCCGCAGTCTCTCTCTCTCTCTCTCTCTCTCTCTCTCTCTGTCTCTTTCCAGCGAAGACGTAAACTGACTGTCGATAGAGAGATAAAATTGAAGTCAAGCATTTGTCATAGCTTCTCTTCAGCAGCGTGTGAAGCTCCTCTGCCTGGAGGCTATCCAGGTCTCAAGGTTTTAAGGGGATGAAGGAGATCACAAGAGTAGGCTTGTGGAGCTGTGGAAAATGTTATGCAAGCAGCACCGTTTTCTCTTTTCCTCATTTTCGACATGTTCTTAGGTTCGGAGGATATTTATTTCTCTGCAATTTACAATTTATAACCTCGTCCTGCACCTGTGTTCTTGAAATAAGCAGGAAGAGGTGGATACACATTTCGCTGTTGTGCAATGGGATTTACTTGTTTGATTTGACTTATCTTACACCATGTTGACACACACACACACACATTCACCCACACACGTATGCAGACACCTGGAATTCTAATCTGAGAGTTGGAGAAATGCACCTGGAATTGTAACACCTATCTGGGATTCCCTTAGGAGTCCTGAAATATATAGAGAATGCTGCTGAAATGAATCAATGCTCCCCAGCAGGAATTGAACCGGGGAGGGACATCATGCTTACCATTACATCATGCACCTAGTGGCCTCCAGCTGGTGCAACATTCGGAAAGGTTCAAAAGTTAAGACTGTTATAAGTAATAACAAGCTTACATAGGAAAAGACTGCATCCCTGATGTCACACAACATCACAATGGCCTACATTTGCATATTGCATGGGTAAGCAGCTCTCGTCTGATATGCCCCTTACAAAGTCAGGCCAAGCGAGAGAGGACGCCAACGTTACCAACATGCGCTGGGAGCAGTTGACCAATCACAACAGAGTGGGCCAGCCGACCAATCAGGGCGGACTGGACTTTATAAGGAACATTGGAGCATGTAAATCTTTATTAACTCACAATGAAATTATGAATCAGAATATAAGCACACATGTCTCCTTTAAGATGATCTATGAGACCAGGTTACAATGCCAATGTGTTCATTTTCTATTGGAAAGCATTTGATAATATGCATTTTCTGTGGAGCTTATTTTGTCAAACGTTTAAGACAAATACTCTGTCCTGTCAGTATGAATCCTACTTTATCATGTTTTATTTGTCCATTTCCCATGATTATCCTTTAAAATCAGAGTAAAAGAGATGAATGACTAAATTGACTGCCTCCATTTTTCTGGTGAGCCCATTTGTCATCCTCGCACAAACCCTTCTGTCTATTTCCGGTCAGATTATGGACAGTTTGTTGATTTGTGGCCATTCATATTTTCCCCCACACGTGTTACACTGTGTCTGTTCCACGCAGGAACGTATGTCTTCAGTATTCACTTGATCAGCCGGGGCTTTGATACCATTGACAGCGTTGAACATCACCATGAGGAAAGATGCTTGTGTTCCACACTTCAGAGCAGAGGAGCTGTAGGAGGGACATTATGGTCGAGGTGCGTGTTACCTATTCTGGCAGCCGGCTGCCGCTATGGAAGAGAGTCATCATTACAGCAGACAGACCAGCAGCTTGCAAGGTTGAAGGAGGGAAATTGGCTTAGAGGAAAAACTCTGAAGGACAGATGCGGCGACTATATGATAAATATTTACGCCGGTGTACGTAGCTAGAGTTCAGTAAATAAAAATAATAGGCCGACAGTGTCTGTCAGAATCTTCTGATTTGACTGTGAAGAAATAAACAAGATCAGGGCTTTTTTTCCTGTGTTTAGTCAATACTCCTTTAAGCAGTCTGGCAGTTTTCAGGAGAGGGAGGATGAAAAATGTATCAGGAGAATTTACTGACCTCGTCCTTACGGTTCAACCCCCCCGCCACAGCTAACAGCATGTAATGCATTGGCCCTTCCGATGACTCCGTTTGCATTATGATTAATTTCCACAATAATTGCACAAATATTAGGAGGCTGATGTCACAGCAACTGTCAGTACCGACATAAATAAAAGTAGCCAAATATGCGAAGCAGGTGAATGAAATTTAAACAAATACAGTGCCAACAATCAGTTAAGAGGAGAGATGTGAAGTATAGATTTTTCTGAGACATTCCCGGTTATTATATTAAGGTTAAGAAATGATGAAAAGCTTTAAAGTCAGAGTGGGCTACTGTATTGCAAGAGAAAAGCTTTTTTCCAGGGTTCAGTTCACTCACTTTTCATGTCCTTGAAACTGCAGCTATATAATGAACCATTATTAGCATTCACTCATCGGTTTGGCTGTGATGTATTATCATTATTATTAACATTGCTATTAGCAGAAATAGAAGTTCTGTTAATGTTGGTGCTAAAACATGTTTGTGAGCATGTCAAAAGAATCTGTCATTCAATTTTGGATTATTGAATTATAACGGCAGAGATATTTTCTAATGGTTTAGCTTTAAAAGGATGTAAATATTGAACATGTGAGTGTACTGAGTTAGCCTGACACTGCACTGTATAATCACAAGAGGAAATTAAATCTCTTGCCAGTGTTTTGTCGATATCCTAAGCACATCTTATTTCTGCCCTCATCTCCTCCTCCGCTTTGCCACAGATTTAAGTCGAGGACAGACGGACGTTTTCCAGAAGTGGTCTTTGGCATTAAAGTGCTTAAAACCTTCTTTTTTTTTCATTCGATCAAATAAATCCTGTGGGTTGGCCGGCTATCAGCTCTTTGCAGACCATCTGTCCCACTATGATTTTTCTCCGTCTCCTTTGCTCAATGATCTACCTGCCTGGGCCTCGAGGAGTTAGTGCGCTCTGAGGGCTTTGCACGGGTTGTCCCCGGCTCCGTTTCATGGAGGCTCCAACCTGCACCTTTGCTAAAGGAGAATGTATTGTGGGACGACGACTGAGAGTGGTTGATACATTTCAGGGGTTAGGAGCCCAGGCGTGGCCAATTTCTTTCGCTGCCTCGAAGACTTATTGGGGAAGTGTTTCTTTTTTTCTGACAGGTTTAAAGCAGGATCATTCAAGAGGATGGCCAGGGAGAATATTGAGGTCAATACTCTGTCCATCCCTCTTCAAACTCTTTCACCCTCTCCTTTTCTCCACCATTTGATCTTTTTTCTTATTTAATCTTGGTCCTCTATGCTGTGGTTATCAATGTCCAGTCTTGCGAGGAACCTGGTAATAAAGGAAGACACAGGCATACATTTACATTTAGCTTTGCATGCTAAAAGAAAGCCTTCTCAAAGTTGAATTGCACTCAGTAGAACATATACATCCGCCAAGGCCCAATAAAGTGCCCTTAAATTGAATTCAAATTGCACACACCTAAAGAAATCAATATCCTTAATATGCCTGATATTCTTCATCTAGGTCCCTGAATTATTACCAGGGAAATCTGTGAAACTCTCAATTTAAAATGCTAACATTTTTTGTTCAAAGATCGGGATTGTATCAACTCTGCCACGCATTAAGCCTGGCGTCCTGTTTTATTTTCTAACAGCTGGTATGTAGTTTACTTTATTTAGTAATTGTTGTAACTGCTCACATGTATAGGTGAAAAAGTATTATTCAAGTTGTTCCCGTGTCCAGTCGGACACACATGCCCAATGTTCGAGTATTTACGTTATATGCTTTTTCAGGTGTTAGTATGGAAGGGAAAGGAAAGTGATACAGAGCCACAAAGCGTGGACACCTGTGGACAGATATTACTGTTTGAAAAACACCTCTTTTAAATGAAATAGCAGTAGTATGGATAAAACCTCGACGGATTCTTCTGACCCATACCGTTTACGTCGTAATCAGCTTTTAGCGTAATCCTGCTTACGAACAAACAAACACTTAACAAGCAACAAACAAAAACTAAGGTGAAAACATTACCTCCTAAATAGAAGTACAGTAATTAGCACATCTGATTTTGTTTCTTTGAAGAAAACCGGTGACGGTGAAATGTTGAGCAGGTTTGACATTGTACCAGAGATGGTTGATTACGATATTAGAAGTAGCCCTTTGGAGTTTCACAGTAAATGTAGAATTATACTTTGGTAGGAAAAGAACACAACTTTTCTTCCATTAATTAAAGCTTATGAATATCAAACAAAGGCTTTAAGTCTCAAGGGGGGGGGGGGGATTATAGCTTCCAAGTTCTTCATCCTCAAATGACTGAATATTGTTTCAGACGATTGCAAACAAACCAAAATAAAACTTAAACAAGGAATGAGCCCAAGGCTGCGTGCGCTAATGAGTTTACAACTAAAATGAGGATAAAGCGCCGCTGGCCCTTTAAGGATTGAGATGTAACAGAGTTTGCCATGTGTTTAAAGCTAACCTCCAACTAGGGGGGTTAACGATTGCTATTTGATGCTGCTTCTTCAACCATGCTCCCCTGACTCCAATCAATAGTCATGTTAATAAGCTGCAACAATACCTGACACACAGCCTCCTCTCTGTGCTGCTTGAATTGTCGTATTGATCCCCGCGCTCTCATTTTAATTTCAGTATTCCTTCCCCCCAAAAAAAAGCAAAGCGCTGACGGCATTGACCGTGGCTGAGCGTGGCTGAGGAAGGGAATTTTATTTGCTGTGTTGTTGTTCAGCGACTGCCAGTGCTCTCATTAGATGGAAAGAAGGTTTCACCGAAAAGCAAGTCTTGATTCCTTTGTTTAAGAAATAAATAAATGCAGCGGTGCCAGTGATCTTTCCTCCGTACGTCTGACATATGGAAAGTGATATTTTTAAAAGGTAATGCACATGTTTTGGCGATTATGCGACTCGGGTCCCCCGGCTGCACGAATGGCGCCGTACGTCGCAGAGATGTTGCCGGAGCTGTCTGAGTAATGGGGACCGGGACAGGTTTGCTGCCTTTAATCTACGAGAGATGAGGCAGAAGGAAGCCTTCATCATGTTGTGCCTTAGGGGAGTAAAGCAGGACATAAAGAAGGCCAGTTTGATCTTGATGAGCTTTTTAGGGTGTCTGGGCTTTGCTGAGATGAGTTTTCATGGGGCCCGGCCATCCTGAGAGAAATGCTTTCAGGTGACACTAATTGCTCCTCCACCCAGCTTAGCTGTCATAAAGGGAGGAGACTCTGCCTGACAGGAGGCCGTGTTCTCTCCCGGCTCCTTCAGCGTCACGACGAGGACGGGAGAGCTAAGATGCAACGCGAGGAGAATTTGAAGGATAATCAGCAAAGCGTGAATGTAAATCCATGCAAAAAATTGCACGCTGCAGCAAATAAACCGAGGTGTCGTAAGCCCAAGAGGCAAGTCAGAAAGTAAGGGCTGATTCATCAGAGGGTAAGAATCTCATCTCAGGGAAAAAGTGTTTCCAAACGCGGAGGGTCTTAACGTTTGCTTGACTCTCGGCTTCTGGAGAGAAAATAAAAGGATGATATTGGAGAAGACGGTCACGGTGGAGCGGTGGGATTTGGTAAAAATCCGATAAGTGACAAGGAGCAAATAAGTATTGTGTCCACCGCCTG
This sequence comes from Platichthys flesus, assembly GCF_949316205.1. Lineage (NCBI taxonomy): Eukaryota > Metazoa > Chordata > Actinopteri > Pleuronectiformes > Pleuronectidae > Platichthys > Platichthys flesus. Next base: position 15,048,505 of record NC_084959.1, on the reverse strand, counting down.
CCTGCAGCACATTCTCATTAACACGCAGCTTCTGCTGATTGGTAAGGATCCATTGTTTTAGACGACAGGGCAAAACAGGAAATGGCCTTGGCTGTTTTTTGTAGAGGTGAATGTTCAATTAAGATAACGCTTTTCAAATAATGAGCAGTGGAAGACGAGTCTTTTGTATGAATTTATCAGGAGATGCACAAAGAACACCAAGTGGATGTGGCGCAATGATGGGTGAGGCACCACTATGCTCCAGTGTAGAAGCCGGTGGGTTTTATCATCAGCAATGATGAACCTGCAGCTGGTGAGGCCAGTTGCTGTTGATTTATTGCCCCCGGCAGCAGGGTCATTTAATTTCCATGTATAGTGGGATCGTTTTGATTATACATACTGCTCATTTCTGCATCAGCAATGGCTCCTGCGAGTCCCCATAAATGTTCATCGCGGCGCACAACCAGATGTTTCCTGCAGTAAATTATCAGTGAAAATACTACACTGAGAGTAATTAACTCACACTGTGTGCTTACGGATAAATTAATAAATGAGTGAATAAAGATATATGACGGATTGTTTCTATAAATCCATTAGGGGAGATTTCTATCTTGTCCGAGTTGGGTTTTTTGGAGAGAAATGTCCTAATTGCATGGTACAGATTAGATTATCTCTTGGGGATTATCTCTGGGACTATGTCTGTATCAGCAGTGGGTCTAGTCACAGATTAAAAAACATGCCAGGGTGCTTTCTGTTTGTATGTGATAAGATGGATCTTCACCTCTGGTCATTCTTCAGTCTTTAGCACTGCAGCACATTGTAATCTCAGTTTTACAAAGGTCTGCATATAGAGGTCTATGTATAGTTTATATTATTACACACGGTATCTTATTTTTTTGAAGCAACATTGGTTGGTTGAGGAAAAATGCTTGTGAGTGGAAAAACTACTTAACTAGAATATTTCTTACAACCGCTGCAGTGTTGAGCCTTTTCCTTGAACCGGAAAAAAAACAACAACACTAAACTGCACATTCTGTCCTCTATCAACACAAATCTCAAAATGGAACAAGCCACTGTAGAGATGGCATCCTGTGATAATGTTGTGGTTGGTGCAGATGTGTGCTTGGTCAGCCAAATCCCCATTCTGTGTCTACTGAGGCAGAAATTTCCAGCAAGGAGGACAGAAAGCCTGCTCCCATTACAGTCCGGGGGAACATGCAGGTGTGTGCGTGTCTCTGTGTGTGTACATGCACAGGCATGCATGTACATGTATGTGAGTAGTGAAAGAGAGGTAGAGAGAGTGAGAAAGTAGTGGTCCCTCTGGGCATTTGGCTGCAGCAGTGGTGAAGATAAGGATAGTGTGATGTCTCCTGACATGGTCAATGATTCATAATTGAGGCAGGACAGCTGTTGCTGGCTGCACTGACAGGTCCCGGGGTGGATGACCGATGATAGGGCCTTCTGGGACCAAACTATCTATCAGTCCAAATGTTCACTGTCTACTATCAGCTCCCCCGTCCTCCATAAGCCTCCCTGGTATATGCAAACCCAGAGGTCACGGACCTGCAACCTGTTTGACCTCAGTGAATATGATGAGTTGTTGTCGTATCACAGATTGCACGTCACACTGATGTGCACAGGTGTTCACTGAATAAAGATCAAACTCTGCTGTACTTATTGTTCTATGAGGTTTTGCATTGCGTGGTCGGACACAGGTGGTTAGGTAGTTTTTCATGCAAACTGGTTGATCTAACAATGAATGCATCTGCATTGATGAAAATAGAGGTTAAAGAATTGTTATTAAAGCCTTGCCACGTGTGTGTTAAATGTAATTAACTGCTTTTTTATGACATAAAAAGGATCTTTAATGTTCTTAAAAACTACATGAAATTGGTTTTACATGAAACACCAGGTTTTCACCAGTTCCGCAGTTTAAGCAGGTATGGCATCTTGCTTTCACAATATTTTGCGGAACATTCACCATCTTTCACTCACCAGTTTACGTATTTTTACTTAAAACAAAATTAATGTTGCAGTGGAAATTAAGGTGCAAAATAAATTAAATGCTCAGGTCTTTTTCACTGGGTCTGAACTCCCTGATAATATGAATCCATATTTTACATGTTGAAGCTCCCAGAAGCATTTTCATATCTCCTGATACATGAAAATATTTTCAAGATTAAGATAGATAGTCAGGACTGCAATGCACAGAATGAACAATCTATCGCTATAGTAACGATGATATTAAGTCTTGATTATCTTAACTCGTTAGACCCGTGGTTGGTGAAATAGGAGTTTATTATTCTTGCCTGAACCTTTAACATTGGTGATTTTGTTCTGTCCAGAATACACTAACACCACTCACACACTCAGTTAGGTTGTGATCTGATATTAACAAAAAATGAAGAGTAAAGTTAACACGTGAACCAAACTTGTGACCAATGTATCAAGTGGAAGTTATTTGTGTTATATTTAACAGTTTTCGTATTCATCAAACGACCCGGATGTAGGGGTCAAATGTAGTTAATCTGGGCTCAGGTCCCTGATGTGAAAGCCTTTTACTGCACAGTGAATTATGGAGATTTTATATTACCAATGTCACCTGATTTGCAAAACATCTAAGCCCTCCATAATAACTCTGAGACAAAGAGGCAGAAGTGAATATAACTAACTGTGCCTCGGGCTGCGTCATTGCCGTTGCCCTTGAGAAACCCTGAAACAGGGATTCTGAAATCATATGAGATCCCTATTATTACTCCCTGTGACACAGCTGAATGAGGCTCTTACCACAACTGCAGTACCTAAACTGGCTTTTATGTATTAAAAACAAACAGAAATGATTCTGTCACTCAGACACAGCATAGGAATAGCTGCTGTCTGATTATTTCAGCTGCTGTTTAACTTAAGCTCAGAGTTTGCCTGAAATCCAACAGAGCCGCGTCGTGTCTGATTCTTGTTGTGGCAAAAATCGAAATCGATTGAAGTGGCCGACCTCATGGATCATTCTGGGAGAAGTCACCTCTAAGCTCAGTCTCCGACTGTCCATTAGCCCCGCTGTGTTCATTGTCAGCTCCCCTTCGACTGACTGGCAGCTCGTCAACGTGACCAAATTCATTTTGCTGCCACTGCTGTGTGCAATGTGTCCGCCCTGTCCACTGTTTCAGCTTTTCCAGGCTGTTGCGCTAACACCCCCCGCACACATTATCTCAGCCTATATAGGACAGGCTTTCTTCTGCTCCATGGCTTACCTGAGACCTAAGCCCACTGTAAATGACAGCATCAGGTTTCTGGACACGACATGAATTACACTGCTGGCTGAAGCAGACGTGGTTGAATTAGCTTCGGTGGTGCACTCGTCTTTCAAGGCAGGAGTGGGATCCATTTTGGATTTGAGTGCAGGATTTTTGAAGCCTGATGTTTTTTTTTTATGTAAGATGGCCAATTTAATTTGAGATATTTGAATGTTGATCTTAGTGTAACATTTGCATGGGCTATGGCTTTTACACGTCAACGCAAATAAACGGACGAAAATAGCAAATCATTCAGAGGCAAATTTCAATGACCCTGACTATTCACATTAAAGAAGTCGTGATTTAGGGAATGCATTGTAAGGCTTGATTGAAGAAATCATGCCTCTGGAAAGTAAAAAATGGAATCTACATCAATATAGGGAAACAATATCCAACTAAACCTAAAGATTCCATTTGATGTGTAAGGATAAATTATTATTATTAATAATAAATTATTACTAATTATTTTTAATTATTTTCTGTATCATGGTCACTACCGTTTCATATTTTCTATTTTCATTACAATAACACTTAACATCATTCCACTTTATCCCCAGCACCTGCTTTTTGTACAGTGTCTGTTTTTGCAGGTTGTTTGTTTCATACTCCTATTATGTGTAGTTTTAGAAGTGTACATATTGTGATCTCTTTCTTTTTTTTTACAGTGCTCCGACACTGTTACTTTAATTCTGTTTTTCTATTACTGCTGTAACAAGTGAATTTCCCCATTGTGTGGATAAATAAAGAAATCTAATCTAATCTAACCTAATCTAATAAACCAACAGTCGAGAGCAATGTGATTATTTATTTATCAAAAGTCAATGAAGTTTACCTACTGACCTTTTCAGTTTTGACATTCTTACAGTAGAAAAAAAAATACAGTGCAATGACTGTTACACATGTGTAGTCTACACCCTCTAGACCCTTTGATAAAGGCTAACCTTGTCATTATAAACAACCTCTAATCATATGGCGTGTGCCCTTTTCATTACAGGTGCTAAATGTGAGTGTGCTGGAGGGCGAGCGGGTGACAGTGGAAGACACCGGCGGCCGAGAACCCTTCATCCTCGCCAACGAGACGGTCCTGATGAGGGGTCTCGTCCTGCGCAGCTGGAGCAACCAGATCTCCCTCCGATTCCGGAGCGACCAGCAACACAACTCTGGATTTCTGCTGCTGCATTACCAAGGTGAGCCAGTGCCACAGCTGTCGTCTGTCCAACAGTTCCTCGGCTTCTCACTCTCTCTAAATATCAAAGTCTCATCGGCAGCGACTTTGACGTCAAGCAATGCCTTTACGCAGACAGCTCCCATCACTATTTAGTTGAATGTGCTCGTGCCAACAGCCATGGTTCTATCTGGTTGAGTGTGAGACAATCTTTACTAAAACGCAAGCGAGCAGGGATTCTCCTGCCTCACTGCTTATCGTGTTGCAGCTAGAGCCCAGCAAGATAAGGAGGAGGAGATACAAAGAACTGACTGAGCATAAGAGTAAACGTTAACTGTATGCAGTGAGCACTTTACTTCTCACCAAACCCTGCATAGTTCAGAGTACTATGAATAAACTACTGCACAGCTAGTTACCTTGAGATGTGATAATTAGCCACATGATGTGTAGTGAATCTTTTTTTCCGATCTCATTTTTTCCTGCAGCGCCAATTTAAAAACATCTATGTAAATCTAGCTAAAGAAAGATTTGCTGTGTGTGTATGGTTTTTGCTTTAATTTACTCCAAATGAAAGTTTTCCGAAGAGCAACTCTTAAACTGTCAATAGTCTCAGATGAGACTAACCTGCCCTCTCCAACACAATCTCAGGAGTGAAACAGTCACAACATTTCTATTTCAACAATTTAGTAAAAACGGTGCAATGGAAAGATGCTATAAAAGAAATACAAGGAAAAAATGTTTACGAGATGAAAAGGAAAGTAAGCAGAGTTATAAGACAAAGTAAGGTTAAAAAGGCAAATCCGATGAAAACCACAATCCGTTATCTTTGTTCCATCTTTTGTTGACTCAACAGACCCCTGGGAGTCCCAGCTGTGCCTTGTATACACCCAGCATCCAATCCAATAATCTCCTTGCACATAAATTAGCTTTTTAAAGTCAATCTCACTGCCTTTCTACTCAAACACATTGCATTTTGTGATGATTTCATAAACTGCCACCAGGATGGGTCGGTCCTATACAGTGTGTGGCATCAACTGTCCCGTTGAGTTAGCAAGGAGGAGGCAGGAAGCAGGATAGGTCACTATTTGGATTCCCCCAATCAAGCTAGTTTCCTGAACACGGGGTCCAACTTTCACACATCAAAATGTTATTAAATCTGATTTATAGCGGGAAGCAGCAACAAACCCTGTCAGTAGAAAATACTTACTGTCTGATGTCGGCGAACATGATGACCCATAAATAAATCCCCCCCCACCCCCGCACCCCAACGCTCTCGCTTGTGTCGTGCGTGACATTGATCTGCCGCGTCCGCAACAATGTCTGTTTATCTTGGCAATCACACAAAATGGCCACCAATTACATGCCCCATCGATTCTGGTTGATGGTGGAAGCTGGTGGACAAAACATTCATCCCACCACGTCACCGTGGCACTTTCATCATCGGCTCGAAAAATGAAAGGCACCATCAGAACAGTGCTGCTGACGTGAGATAAATCAGCCCATCGCTGTGGGATGCGCGTGTGTGTGTGTGTGTGTGTGTGTGGCCAGGCTGAATGATGACAGCGAGGGGTCAGCACAGATCACACAGGGTGATGCAGAGATGGGGACAGATGGTGATAAATTGTTGAAAGGTATTACGCTGTCAGGTGCACTTTTCTCCTTCACTCTCCTTCGCTCCTCTTTGCATTTGGCAAATATGATTCTGCGTCATTTATTCAAAGAAGGATAATTTATTTGTAGGTGGATACTTTGTCCACGTGAGCCACATTCAGAACTCTGCAGACGCACAAGGTGTAACACTATGCACTTACACAATATTGGGGGTTGTTGCTTTAATCCAGCTGGCTGCTGCTTATTTTCTGACTTGTATTCTCACACTGCTTCATGAAGGACAATGAATAACCAGGTCTTTCCTAGATGTCCCATGCCGATATTAAATCGTTAAAGTTATGAAAACTATGATCTTAACCAGTATATTGTGTGGTCAGGTTAATCTTCGCAAGAAAATATCCATCCATCTTATTTTTGAGGGGGACTGGGGAACTGGAGCCATTCCCTGCTGCCATTGGGCAAGAGGCAGGATACACCCTGGGCATGTTGTCAAGAAAATACATCTGTGGTCATCCAGAGAAGCAGAAACTAGAATAGTAATATGATCATTAAACAATATGTATTACCGGGTTTCTCATGTTCCATGACATATACCAAACATAGAACCAGAATAAGATGCAGTCGGGGCAGAAATAATAGTGTAAACATACCCATCACCAAAGGGGCTAGTACAGACAGACTATGGTGACAGTGCAGGCTGGAACAGCTCAAAACAAAGTCCTTAAAAATGATTTGGCCATGGATGAATGGATCCCTTTCAGCAGTGCCAGGAGGTCAGGCCTCAGGCAGCACACTTGTCCCTGGGTTGCTCACTGTCTAAAATCGTTCTTAATACTTTGGTTCAAAATATTTCAACACAGAACCTTCGCAGGCTCGGCTGCTCACTCCTGTTGCATTTGATGCTACAGAAGATAATCCTGAGCATCAACCGTTAAGACTCCATGAATCACTTATAAAACACTTCGACCTCGATATACGTCTGTGGTCCCTTGTTGTCACCGGTAGAAGCTTGTGAAAACATCGGATGTGCACATGTGGTTGTCCAACAACCTATTTGGTTTGTGTCAATGCGGCAAATTTAGTTGGACTAATGAGAAAAACTGCACTGAGACGATTTCTTGAAGACTGGACGTATATCGGTGGCACGGAAGATATTTCAATTTGCGTTCTCCTACTTGGTAAGCAGAGTTCGCGTATCACCTTGTCCTGTATAATGGGCTGTGAGAAATGTGATTGGACAAGTGTGGCGAAGGACACAGAGCAGTGGAGGGATGGATCTCAGCTCAGGGTAATTAATATCTGCTGTAGCGTTGGCTCGGCCTGCGATGGCAGACTGATTGATGCCTCTATAACATCAGCAGTGAGCCCGACACTTTCAACATGATGCATTTTATTGTTTATATGTAAAGAGTGGGAGGGGGGGACATGTGGGGCGAGAGGGGTGAACCGCTTCTCTCTTACATCTTTATTATCCTCCCTCAGTCCACACAGATCTTCATCTGTGATGGAGAGTTTGGCGTTTTCAATCGTACATTTAGCAATTATGTCCACGGACAGCCCAAGCAGCTCTAAGTGTATTTACAATTAATCGTGCATGTAAAAACAGATAACACAAATAAGTGCATCCTGACTTTGAATACTGTGTGAATGAACCCTACAGTATTGGTTACTTCACTCTAAATCCAAAAACATAAATACAGATGATCATATTGATTTACCTTCTCATCTATTTGCACACATGAAAGAAGGGGATTTACAATAGAATTGTTAAAAAGTGCATTTATTGTTAGTTTTTTGCTCTTCAGGACAAATTCAGTCACCCTGCAAATAAACGTTTATTACTGACACTACTATTCTTGGCAATATGTCATTACATTGCAACCTGAAATGATAAGATCGATGAACTTGTTGTTTTATTTGAAACAAGGCTGCAATTTAAACTCCTAAAATTGAATTAGTGTGGCCCTATGCATGCAGGGTTGTAGAGAACACACTTTATCCTCAGGGTTTACGACCAATTGAGCAAAATTAAATCTCTACCATTCTTCTGAAAGCATAAAGATTGGTTTATTAAAGCACCGTAATAATTTTTTACCTAACAGTACAGGATATATATACATATATATTTTTCAACATGGGTCAAGCATTAACGTTGCAGGTACTGATAAATAAATGTAACACTGCACATGCAATTGTACAACCCAAGATCCATTTCGCTCAAAAAATAGGAACTGCTTCATTTTATAACAACATTTAATGATGACAATTTTACCATGAAATCATCATTATCATAATAGCTTGAATTGACATTTCAGGGTTTTGCGATATAAGTAGAGAATGACCAAAGGGAGTGGTGCTTTTCCAGAAATGACTTATTAACTGGAACTAATGACTAATGGCTAACAAGTGGGGTGGTGAGAGAGCCACTGCCACGGGCATTGATCCACTATGTGCCACAATTTCTCAATAGCGTTGATAATATGCCGCCTCTAGTCCTGAGTTATATCTCTTTAATAGACTTCATCGAGTAGATGACCATTGAAATTTAGTTTTTAACCCAACCATATAAATATCAATGGGCAATGGCAGGACGTCGGTCTGGCTTTCTACAAGTGGATTCGCTTTCCGTGAGACAACACCATCGATCTCTCTGTTAGAGGAAACGCTTTGGTGCACAGCGAGGATGAGACGCTGGGACAGAGGGACAGTAAAGTTGTCAACAGAGCATGAAAACACATCTCAATGCAACACGTGGAGGATAATATTCTGTCCTTATACCGCCATTACATACAACCTACAATCAGCCCCATTACTATTTATGTTTCATTTCCCATTTACCTCCTGCACTCGTCGTTAATCCAATTCCAGCTCTCTTCTAGAAGTCACCCAGCCAAGACTTGAAAAACAATATTGCAACAGTAATTAAAGTGAAATGCATTTTATTTGTTTGTAAAAAATGTGTTCCGTGCTATCATTGGCTTCATCGCCTAATTTAGTGTGCCCCATTATTGGCTGGAAAGCGGTATTCTCCTTTTGAAGTACTCAAGCAAATGAATAGCGTGCATGCAGCTGAGCATGGCTCATTTAAGGCAGCGGTGTGTGAGAGTCGCATGAAGAGACGTGTTCTTCTAGAAAATGTGGGCTCTCTTTAAATTATTCTCAAAAGTTGGTCTTCAGCGACTTTTGGGCAGACGGCTGAAAGAAGCCATTATTCATTATCGAAGCCCAAGTAGAGATTTGTGGTTCCATATTTTAAACAAGGACAAGGGAGGTTGTAATTTCAGATAGGTGAGAAACAGAAGTAAGCAATATAAACAAAAACAATAAAATGCAGTAAAAAAAAACTATATTGCTGATGCACCGATAAGCAAGAGAGGGAAAATAAAGGATGGAAGTAAGACAGGATGTGTTCCTGAACTCCGCTGAACAAGTTCTGTAAAATAACAAAAATAAAGTGGAAAAACAACTACTTTAGGCCGATGTTCAAAGGACTGGATTACATAATGGTTCAGACAAGATTCATACTGCATTAAGAAAATCTTTCTAACTAAAAAATAAACTGTCATGCACCAAGCTGCGTGTTCAGTTTGTTATCCAGTTTTTTTGTTGTCTAAGGATTTCTACCATATGGCTAATTTAAATGAGTGTGACAATTCTTGTCATGCGTTTGTTCATTTTCTGAAGTGGGGTTTATCTGTTTATTCTCTTTTTTCATTCATTTGTTTCCTTTCTTTTTCTTCCATTTGTAAATGGTCTGCGTTTATACAGCGATTCTCTTGATGACCACTCAAAGTCGTTTCACAGTTGATTTCTGCCATTCTCCCATCCACACACATTTATACAGAGTGCATCTATGTGCAGCACTTTCTCCATCATACGCTGCAATTTGGGGGTTCGGGATTTTGCCCAAGGACACTTCGGCACATGGAATGGGGGAGAGTGGGATCAAACTGTTTGGTTAGTGGATGACCTGCTCTACCACCTGAGCCACAGCAGCCTATATGCCTCTCTGTACTCTGGCTATGCAGAAAAATAATAAATATTTTGCAAAACAGAAATGAGAAGAAAACCTGCTCCGCCTGACCTAAATGACTTGGAAATAAAATACATTGAAGCATGAAGCTTGGACCCAAGTATTTAGGGAGTTTATAGAATTATTGTCGACAAAAGGAAACCAAACGTTGAACCTGGATTGTCAACAAGAGAACTCTTTTATATCCCAAAAGCTGTTTTGTGCTTTTCCACACATTTTGATGCTTTGATGTTTAAACCTGTGATGCCCTCTCCTTCAACTAAATATACCATTGAATCTACCTCATGTGTGAAAGGTGTTTTATAAATAAAAGTTCCTTGTCTTAATAGTGTGAAGTGAAGGAAGTGGGTAATCCATATTTTACATCAGGACACCATATTATTAGATTGACAGTAAACATTACCTTCATCATGAACATATTGTAATAAAACAAGCCTAGTAGGTTTGTATGGCAAGTACAAATATTTTACACTACATGTAAATGTGTCTCCTGGTCACTCACTTACCCATAAACTGGCCATGGTATAAAAATATTAAGAAAATACACGCATTGCACTGGCGTACATTGGCACTTCGTAAGAAGCACAATACACAGTATTTTGGCAGCAGTCTTATTCATAATGGACATTTTCTTGACATTTTTGTCTCAGTTTGAATTGAAATGCTGCTCCATACCAGTGTCCTTGTGGAAGAGTATTGCCTTTCCCCCTCTTCTGAAAAGGAAACAATAACTAAAGACATAAGCTCCACATCTGCTTCCTGTGGCTCCGCTGTAGCAGCAGCTAATCTTCCCGCCTGCCTGCGCTGTGGATCTATTATTTGTAATGGCAAAACAATCAGTCTTTATGGCCCGGCCCGGCACCTCCTGGAATGGAGGGAGTGCGTAATTTAATACTGCAGGAATTGGCGCCCTCAATTTTTTTGCCTCCGGCTCCCAGTGCATGCTCAATGGGGATGTAAATGCTGCTATGATAATGGCAATAACTAGGTTCATTGGAGATAGTGATAAACTATAAATTGAATGGATGACCCAGGGGCAGCGTGCCTCGTCCCCGTGGCTCACTGATTCACTGCGGCGGAAAAGGCCCGTTTCGTTATGGTGGAAACCAGTGGCTTGTGTAAAAGAAAAACCCAAGTCGGCAGATTAAAACATAGTAGATGGGGCCAGTTCTGCAAGCTTTTATGGCCATTTTGCATTTGGGGCTCGTTTTCCCTCGAGTTCGAGTTCTTTTTTTTAATAGAAGAGGCAATTTTTGAATATCCAATGTGGCTTCAAGGTAATATGAGAAACCTCGGTGAAGTGTTGTTTTTCATCTCCAAATAGCGGACTGGAATGAAAGCACTTCAAATCCAACCTGCTGCAGAGTGTCCTCATCTTCTTTTGAAGAGCTTAACCTCCACTTTCCCAGCATCTGTGCACACATAGACCTCAGGCATTTTCAAGTATTCACACGTGCTGCCTCGTCTGTCAGGTGTCAGATTTGCTTTCCGCATTTCCGACAACGCCTTTTGTTAAAGGAAATGTGTTAGCTATTCACTAGTGTTGTGTTTGGGTCAGCTATGCCCCCAACTACCCAAGAATAAACCGTTTTTTAAGCTGCGACTTTAATAGTCGTAGCAAATATGACCTTTAAATTCCCGATAAGATTTTGCCGTTGCTTCCTCGTTGATTCATACACACAGAGCATCTATCAGGGATTCATCATGCAGTTGAGTAGGACAAGAATCAATCAATGACGAGCTGAATGGAAGAAACCAATTTTCTCTGCAGGCTCAAACACACCTTTAAATACATGCAGCTGGAAGTCGTCCACATCTTAATTCAGTTAACACCAAATAACCTCAATCATATTTACATAAGTAGATTAAAGGTGTTTACCCTACATGGCCCATGCCAGATTACAATCATAATTGCTTTTAAGGCTGCAAATGTGATTTCAATGCAGACGGGTCCTCCAGCTGCCCTTTTCCTTGTTGTTTACTTCTACTATTAACTCTTATTTAGGTGTTATACGTGCGCTCCATTAACGCGAAACATGAAATGCAACTTTGCAAGAGTTGGAGTAAAGTCTGTGTACTTTTTTTTCGCTGGAGGACAATCACACTGGTTGGATAGTGGGCCCAATTACGCTGCTTGTTATGTTGTTCGCACATCTCCCGAAGTTTTAAGCTTTTATACTGGTCATTAAAGCGACCACACTAATGAGGTAGAACAGTGTGGGTATTAGACAGGAGGAGAAGCTTGTTTAATAGCTTCCATTACAGACTTGGTTAGCTCACTCCATTATCCACGTAAACTCCGTCCCATCATAGCCCATTGATTTAAAGCAGGGACAGGACAACAATGCAGAGCGAGTCCGGGAACATTGATCTTACCCGGCTGTAATCACGACTCTTTTGACAACTGCCACCGAGGCCATTCCTCTTCCAGCTATCACATTACCGACCCACTATGATGTTAGGCTGATCTGCAACGATTTCTATTTGTCAGAGTGTTTTGCAGCGGACCACGCGGCGACGTTAATTACTGTTGTGCTGCAAACATGTCTCCGCACATTTGCATAATACAAACTGCAATCCATTAGGAGCGCGAGTGTTTAAAAACAAAGTTGAGGGGTGGTTATAAAGCGTATGAGAATGCGTGTGTCTGTGTGTGTGTGTGTGTGTGTGTGTGTGTGTGTGTGTGCACTCAAACATCCAAATGTGTATTGGGTGCTCAGCAGTGGTTTGGACAGACAACATGGTCAACAATGCATCAAAAAACAACAAGAGTTCCACACAATGTAGGACAAGGAGGATTATGTTTTGGAGCCAGTTACCATTGCTCCCTGTATATTTTGGCCATAATTGGACTTTTTTTTTGAATGAAACTCTGAGTCTTGGGAAATTACATATCTGAAAACTGAGTTTGTTGTTTTTGAAATGAAAATTTCCCGAGGGCTTCGCAACGCTGAAGGAATATTTAGATTGTGATATAATAAAAAAATATTAAATAATATTAGAGTTAGACAAAGCGGCTCTCAGTGTTTCACCATGAGGATCATCAGGATAATTAACTGAGATTGGATGTAGAGAACTAATTGCATTGGAGGATGATCATGCTTTCAGTTTTAAAACTCCGTCTAATCACTGTTGGGCATCACTAATACACACTGGACAGAAGACTGCAACAAGCATCCTGTTCAATACCCCAAACTAATATTCACACAGTCGAGATTAATTCTACGATAGATACAAGATACGATCACCGTTGCATTCTCTGTCCTCCCTTCTCTCTCCGTAGCTTTTGTGCTGAGCTGTGCATTTCCCAAAGAGCCAGCTGGCGGGGAAGTGTCCGTGACACACCTCCACGCCGGAGGAGAGGCCTACTTCAGCTGCTTCACCGGCTACAAGCTGCAAGGCCCCAAAATGCTGACCTGCCGCAACGCAACCACGCCTTACTGGAGTGGGAAGGAGCCGCAGTGTGTAGGTAAGAGCAGCTGGATTCATGTTTGCCAGAAGGACCTCAGCACAATGTTGTTCCTGTCTTTAAAATGGTAAATGGTCTGTATTTATTTAGTACTTTTCTAGTCTTGACAACCACTCTAAGCACTTAGCAGAGCAGTTAATTGCCTTTCACCTTTTCACACACACATATTCATACAGGGCATCTAGGGGGCAGCACCTTTTTTTCTTTACTGAACAGCAACATCATAAATGTTCAAAATGCAATGTTAGAAAACTTTTAAACTCAGTTTGACATTGTCTTTTTTTTCTTTTCTTTATTTACCTTACAGTAATTATCACTGAGTGCGGCGCAGACTTCGAAAATGATTTTTATTCATACTTTCTGAATACTGAACCAAATTTGACACTGCACTTCCTCGGGTCCTTAACAATACACACGGCAAGAGGAACAGACATTCCACTGACTAGTGGATAGATGTGCAAAACAGAAGCATGTTAACAAATGGATGTAGCCCTTTCCTCTTCGGCTCTCCCCAACAATGCAGGTGATGATGATTTACGGCGGCTCTCACCAAGTCGTCTCCTATTGAGTTGATTACTTACAGTTCGAGGCCAAATGAGTGTGTTTGCATGTGATTAGCAGCACGTTGAGCTATTATTTGGAGCCGGGGCAAAACAAGGGCCACTGGAGCCGCTGCCTTAATTAGAACTGGGCCGCATGACTATCCTTCTCCTGCTGGTGGAGGCTCATCTGCCAGTTTCCCAGCGTTTCTCTGTGGCGGCCTGCAGCTGCTCTGAACTGATAGTGGGTGCTGCTGCTGTTTTTCTCTTTACAAGTCCATCACACCACAGTCACACGCTCTTAGGCCCAGGTGAGCCCGCCAACAGTACAGCCCGGCCACAGTCCACTGGACATTGATGATATCTATGCTCAGACAGGGATTTTTTTTCTCTCTCTCCAAAACCTCAACCATGGCTGGTGTCATTACTTTTTTCTCACCTAGTCCCCTACCCTCCAACTCTTTGTCCCCCCCCCCCCCTCCCTCTTTCTTCCCGTACAGCATCCTGTGGGGGGATGATAAAAAACGCTACCTACGGCCGTATCGTCAGCCCTGGTTTCCCTAGCAACTACAGCAACAACCTGACGTGCCACTGGGTCCTGGAGGTCCCCGAGGGCCACCGGCTGCACATTCACTTTGAGAAGGTGGCTCTGGCAGAGGATGATGACAGGTGAGTGTATATGCATAAAGCTAAAAAAAATATATATATCACAGAGTAAGAGGTCGCAGGGAGGGAGAATGTGGGCTTTTTTTGGCTAATAGATGGCACCGTGGCTTTAAACTCATTTTCTGAATAACAGCTCCTCGGGATGGAACATTAAAACCCTCAGAGGCTTTAAATAACCTAAATCTTTAGGGAGTGACAGATGGATTTGAAAGGACCCTTTATCATTCTAATCCTTGAACAGTGTCCCATCAAGCGAGTGAAGTGAAGGGACTACAGAAGGTAGTGAGAGGTAGGAAACTGCAATTGCATTAGATTCTCTTTTTTTTTTTCTCCACTGATCCACATGGCTATCTTCACACATGGCCATTCACCTCATTACCAAGTGGGGGAAGAATGTTATCGCAAAGTTATTACAGGCACCACTGGAAGAGTGAGCAGCTCCGAGATAGCTTGGAACTTTTACGTTTCTTTTACCTTTCAAGCCTCACTTAACGTCTCTTTACATCTGTCTTCCGTCTGTGTGTCCCTGTGTGTGTGTGTGCTCCTGTGTGTGTGTGTGCTCCTGTGCGTGTGTGTGTGTGTGTGTGTGTGTGTAGGCTGCTGATTAAGAATGGCAACAACATCGACTCCCCCCCTGTGTACGACTCCTACGAGGTGGAGTATTTGCCCAACGAGGGTGTGCTCAGCACTGGACGCTACCTGTTCATAGAGTTCACCACAGACGGGACAGTAACCTCCACTGGTGCAGCCATCAGATATGAAGGCAAGCTAATCATGCAAACATACAATACTGTGCACAACTTGTCAATTGTTTTTTTCTCCCTGCAATGCATTGACACATTTCTGTCCTCCACAGCTTTTGCCATAGGCATGTGCTACGAGCCCTTTGTGAAATACGGCAACTTCAGCAGCAGCGACTCCACTTACGCCGTGGCTGCAGTGGTGGAATTCTCGTGTGACCCCGGCTACACGCTGGAGCAAGGCTCCGTCGTGATCGAGTGTGTGGACGCACAAAACCCTCAGTGGAATGAAACGGAGCCAGCCTGCAGGGGTGAGTCCACAGATTGCATCTGCCTGAGTAATAAGGCAATATTAAATCTTTCTTCAAAAAATGTGCCTCCTCCGGAAAAGAACTCCGAGCCAGATATGGCTGGCCTGAGGACCTGAGGTTGTCATTGTCTGTTTGATCAGTGCAGGGGTTAGTTAAGTCTCTATTCAAATATTAAATACCAGTGGCAGCTAACTGTATCGTCTTAAGCCCTTTCCTCTGATCCATGATACATTTCCTCTTAAAACTGTTACAATGATTTACTTTGATATATGTATAAGCAGGGCAGATATTAGAAGAGCTTAAGATTAAAAAGGCATACAGCCTGAGAGGGAAACTGCCACCACGTAAAAGACTGAGCATCATACTAAACGTTGGTCGAGCCCTGAGCCCTTTGACACACACGCCCACACACACACGCACACACACTCCCACACACACACACACGAAATGACCTTCGTCCCTGTCTTTGTTGCCAGCATAGTCATTTTGCCACACACAGTGAAATTGAAAAGCTCTCTAGTAAAGCCAGATAAGGGGAAATTAAATTTCTGTTCCTTTTGGTCATGGTCACCAAGCAGTTCTGTGGTAGCATGCAGTTTTCCTGTCAAAGAGCTTGCACGCTGCTTTCCAGCTGGGCTTTTTCTTTAAGCATCAAGGTTGTGGTAATATGAAGTCATGTCGTAGTTCACTTATCAGAGCTGTAGATATTTGTAGTATCTTTCATCCAGTTATATTACAAATCACATAGATTATACATAATGCATGTGAACAATCTTTATTCATATGCAGATTCTAATAGAGTAGCCAAAATGTTATCTGGACCTTAATAATGGCCATTGTATTGGGTTTTATGTGGAGAAATATTGGTCTGTAAACAGTGTATTGGGAATGGAAGATGAAATCCTGGCCTGGATCTCTACAGAAACCCCAAAAAATATTGGCCCAAGATTGCTTATATTTTATATATTGTGCTCTAACATGTTGTCTTCTTAGTGATTCTCAGCGTTAATGCATCTCTCAGCTTCAACCTTGTGTGTGTGTGCTTTGCAGCTGTGTGCAGCGGCGAGATCACCGACTCCGCCGGCGTGGTTTTGTCTCCCAATTGGCCCGAGGCCTACGACAAGGGGCAGGACTGCATCTGGGGCATCCACGTGGAAGAGGACAAGAGGATCATGCTTGACATCCAAGTGTAAGAGACTGTGCTCATGTGTGAGACTAGCATCTGGAGGTCAATCTGACCTCCTGTCTGATTTCGCCAAGTGATTTCTAAACACTTCATCTCCTGACACAAACGCACACTCTCCCCCTTCTTCTCTCGGTCACATGTTACACACACATTGGGGAAGCGTTTGCAGTCGCTAATTAGTGTTTTTTTTTCTTCCCACCACTTGCTACATTAAGAATTCTGTGTACCTTCTAGCTCACTCTCTGACCAGATTAGCCAGTAAGCCTCCCTGCTCCCTCTTCCCTGGTGTGTGTCTCAGAGTTGGCTTTGAAATGAATATGCTCTGGCAGTGAACTTCTCTGAGCCACTTATCCGGCCTTCCCCCAACTGTAATTCAACACACACTCAAAAAGAAACACATGTACACACACACACACACACACACACACTCCATTTCACCCATCTCTCTTAATGCACGCCAGAGTGTCCCCCTGAACCACACACACATCACGTCCCTGCCTTCTCACCCAACTTATTGCTCTGGAGTGCAAACAAAAACACTTGCTTGCTTTCATCAAACAATCTCCATCTCCGTTTGCTCCCCCTTCTACGGATTCATCCGTTCGCCTTGTGTGAGTGATTCACACAATATTTCAGCGAACATGCATCCTACGGAGCACAGAGAGCATCCAGCATAAGTGATTCGTGTTATCGCCCGAAGCGCTTGCACACAAGAGGGCAGAGAGAGGTTACAATTAAACCAGCAGGAATACTGCCCGAGGTCTCAAGAAAAACAGAGTCACCGAAATCTCAAACTGAGGCTATTCTAAGCCGCCGGTCATCAATGTTTGTGTGCATTGATGTTTGTGTGTCATCAATGCACACAAACACTTTTTCTCAAGGTTGGATTTCCAATATTCAGAAGTCACTCATTCTTGCTGTAAGAATGTGAAGAAGAAAGTGTGATGTTGGTTTTAATTTAATGAGGTTGCTGGAGTCCACACAGAAGAGTTCCAGAAGACAACAACAATATGTTTTTTTTTTCCGAGCCACTCACACTTGTTTGAACTGCTCTTTTATTACATTTATTTAAGTTAAAAGCTGACGAATCTTTTGTATTTGAGAAATTTAGAGTAAAATGAATCAAAACAATGTTTTCTCCGTAAGTGATGATAATGACTGTATTATCACTGAACTCATAAAGATTATTTGAACAACTTCATTGCATTACATTTATATAAGTAGAAATCCTTTTAGAAATGTTCTTGAATTAAATTCAAACCACATTGACTAAAGTCACGGCCACAGTGGGGAA
This sequence comes from Platichthys flesus, assembly GCF_949316205.1. NCBI lineage: Eukaryota > Metazoa > Chordata > Actinopteri > Pleuronectiformes > Pleuronectidae > Platichthys > Platichthys flesus. The sequence continues at coordinate 15,030,222 of NC_084959.1, read as the reverse complement.
AACACCTGATTCACGTTCTTTTCCGATCGGTGCGAGTAAGGGGGCGAATAAAACATCCGCCTCCTGTGGCAAAAGCAAATCCGCAGAGAGGAGTTCAACTTTGGTGAGCTTTGACCGACCATGTCACAGCATCAACCGATAACACCGACGTTTGTGTGGTTGACTTAACTTGGCTGTGTCACATCCTGCTCGATAACAAATGATTCAAGGGATTCCCTCATATCTGTGGCGTATAGGCAGAGAGATTTGAGGGAGAGGGGATGTTTCCTCACGGGCCCAGCTCTGTATGCCGCCGCATGACCACAATGCACATAATACCCCCCCCCAACTGTTTATCTCCTCGGCTTTCAGGCGCTGAGATATGAGCCATCACTGAAATATGATCCACAGATCAAACGGAAGATATCAATAATACACAATGTCTGAATGCCACACAGGAGTTTGTGCGGGCCCCGCTTTTCTCTCGGTTATTTCGCCGAAGCTTAAGACTTAGTGATTAGTGACTGATGTTCAACCGGAAGTCAACCGGTGCATCTAGGGTAAGGAAGACGGAAAAAAGGATCAAGGGGGGAATTTTTCCATGCAGCCGAAAAAAACAAGTTTGATTTGACGTAAACTTGATTTTCATTCAGAGATGTCTTTTTAAATTGCACACGGCCTTAAGTTTGTTTTTAATCTGAGCCACATGAGGCCACTCGCGGTAAATGAATGGCGCTGTGATCCATCTCAAGGGTGGTCATGCGTGGCAGCAGAAAAACCCACAGCCTGTGTGATCCCCGCGGACCCCCCCCCCCCCCTCCCCCCCACCCCCTAATGTCTGTTCCGCTCAGGTTGCAGAATAGCGCTCGGTCAACATGTAACTTGGGGCGGACGGGTGTTTATTTGCGCGCGTGTGCTATGCATGTTTAAGTGGCAAAAAAAAGGCTCTCGTGGATGAGAGCTGCCTCATTATAAGGGCGGGCACACACTTTCCCACATTAATGAGAACCTTTTCTATATTATCATTCATCGCTGTGTCTTTGCTGGCAATTACAGAGGAGCGCTGCGCATAATGAAGTCTGATTAATTAATTTAGGCCAAACAGGAGGGCTGGCTCTTTGCTAATTAGCATGGAGCGTGGCCCGAGCGAGAGCCGGAGACGAGAGCTACGGCTGATATCCCCACCTGTGGAACGCAGCAAGGTACAAAAAAAAAATGAAATAGTAAAACAGGTAACCATGTGGACTTTAGCATTCAGGGAAGATCCAGAAGTGTTCCACAAGTCAAGACGGTGAGGAAAGTCTTGTTTTCCAGTGGTGTGTGTCACTCATCTGAGCTCGATCAGGAACGTCTCAGATTGGACATGTTGGGTTCACAGAGTCCTCTAGTGGAGACTGGGACCATTACAGCAGCAAATCCGCCCATGTGGAATGTATATGAAATTAAAGGTCATTTTTGCCCCTTAAATTCAAATGCTTAATATATGTACGGGAAGATACAGGCGTTGGAAGTCTCGACACGAAAAAGCAATTTCCATTCTGCCTGAGTTGCGGGAGATTTGTTGTCTCCTCTCTCCGACTGGACTTGACAGGTCAGCGATTGGTGACAAAACGCCCCGAGGCTCCAACAAAACACAGCTGTCATCCCCTCAGGTGTGAGCCGCTGCCCTTGGTTCGCAGGGAAGTTTAGAAAAAGGGATTTTTTTTCTCTCTGGAACTTTGCCTTTCGCTGACCTACGGACTGTGGAATTTAGCATGGCTTTATAGAGAAGAAAAGAACGATGAATATGAGGAGACGGGGTTTGAATTTCCCCCTCGCCGTCGTTAGTCATCAGTGCGGAGCGCGGGACGGGGAGTGATTGCCTTCTCCACCCGCAGGGGAAACCGTTTAAAAAAGGAAGCCGGGGTGGGGCTGACATTTGGCCGAAGTGATTGCCAGGTTGCCACGTAGAAGGAGCCGAGCGGCCTGTGGTGACTCACCGCTGGGCGAGTCCGGACCGACGGGCTCGCTTCACTTGGCATCCTTCACCTTGTCGTCACCGGGGGTTTTAAATACACTTCAGACGCTGGAGCAAAAAAGCGGTCGGGGTCAGTTGGAGAATTTGAAAACCCGAGGTCGACTGCAGCATTCGTGATGAGTTAGTGCGACTGGAGAGGCTATTTAGGATCCCAGGGCCGAGAGGAGAGGTTGCGATGTGTCAAGTGGGAAACACGGGATTTGTTATTGCTGTTGACTATAAATCTGGGTATTTTTCCCGGCAGGTACAATATGGCTACTCTCTTGACCTTGCATCTTGTCTAGAAATCTGACCAGAATTCTTGATCGGGAGTGAAATGAAAGAAGTGCACGGGGCGGATGGAAAAAGTAGAGTTTGGTGATGAGGTTGCAGAAGTTTGAGAGACAGAACACATAACACAAAAGAAACAGTAACCGACACAAACTAAAAAAATATCAGATCACATTCATTAATAAATCATTACAGCCACAAGGTGGTCAAAGCGGCAACTCGCATATAAAGAGTGAGAGTGAATCTCCAGATCCAACCAGATATATGTGTTAGGCACAAATATGATAAGATGTACTGTGTGTGTGTACAGTGAAAGCTTCATAAATAACGAGGGAAATCTATAAATAAAAAGATAATTATCTATCTAATATCAGCAGGTAAATTATTCAACTCTTTTTTTCACCCACGACAGGCACTCGGCCCATAATTCTCTTGTGGCAGGGAGGAAATGGAAAACCGATCTTTCATTTTGTCAGGTGAAACCAAATTTATCGGCTAAAGTTTTACCAGCAGCACATTTCACAGAATTTGTGGCATTGAAATGTCCACCCCCCCCCCACCCCCCCCCCCAAAAAAAAAGAAAATGTCACCCTGAGGTATTCAAGTCTCAGCTTGAATACGTCTCATCGGAATAGACGCAGAGATTTATATCTGATTCTTGCATAGTCAGATATAGTCAACATAAATACGCACGATCTGTTCCTGTAGTCTGGGTAATTAGAGCTGCAGCGGGTGAGTTTCTTTTGATTTTCCACTGCAGCTTGTTTCTGCTCACAAGTTCTATGGAGACTCTGTGGGGGAGGTGGCGAATAAGAGATTGAGGCGAGGTAAACAGACTCGGGTCATTTGTTCCCTTTCATCGCCGTGAAACACCGTCAATCACAGACAGAGCCGACCCACGGTGGCTGTGTTTGTTTCAACAGAAGCCGCAGAGAGGGTGTAGCAGCAGCACTCTGTGAATATCCAGCTCCGGTCAATCGGAGGCTGCCAGCAAAGGGAGCACGGGAGCAGACCGGGAGCTCTTCATGTTGAAGCACCATCTATGTTTCAGTACGTCTTGCTCTCTCTTGAAGTTTAAAGGAAAGAAAACTCGGCCCACATTTGAAAGTGACTTACACAGTGAGTGGACAGGTGAGTGGAACCAGCCAGCTCATCAGCGTGAACGTAGAAATAGATCTGTTAGAGGGATCCGTCAGCCTTCCAACATCCATATTCTCAAACTTTAAGAATTGACAAACCCACGAAACTGAATAATCAGAGAGTAAAATGTCTACAGAGTTGAATTTGACATGAGAGGTTAATATTCTTGTTTTTCAGCGAGATCACGATCTTCTTTTAATCAGATGACCACAGTAACAAAAAAAAGGATTCTTTACTTTTATTTCCCTCGCTCATCTTTAAAACATTATGCAAACGAGATGTATTTTTGCTGCTTGCAGCTACTTTAATGGGGATGCGTCATTGCACTGTGTTGGAGAATTAGCATTTTTATTATTTATATACTTTCGTATGCTCCTAAATGTTGTTGCTTGGTAATTGTTGTGGTGGTGTGAAGTGTGCATCTTTATTCACGCCCATACTTTTCACACCGGGATTAAGGATATTTATAACATATCTTTTGTCTTTGTGTATTTCACTCAAAATTTTACACATTACAGATATTTTTCTATTCTTCTACAGACGTATGGCTGAATTTGAATTTACTGCTTTGCAAGGATATTTGGAATCAGTGGTTTTTAAGCCATACTTTCCTATTTTCAGGTTGTCGGTTCCTTAGAATGATCATTTCTGCAACAAAGTCTGACGTCTCTGTGAAGTCTATTTCCATGTGTGTGCCGATCGCCCCGGGAGCCCATTGATTTGAATCCCCTGTCTGCCAATCAGGTGTTCGGTGACTTTCTTTCTTTCTTTACTAAGAACTACAAACAACAGCACAAACGCTGCGTCAGCATTATAATTGTGCACATCTGTCTCCCTTCATTCTGACGTCAACGTGTGACCCGGCATTTCTATTCTGTTATTTAATCTGAAAAGAGAAACAAGCCTCTGATGCCACATTTACTTATAGTTCATATTTTGACTCCCTGAGCTCGACCTAAAAACGCAGTTCTGCAGCCTTTTGTCTTCAAAAAAAGGTCAACAGCAAACAAAGTGTTTTTTTTTTTTTTTGCAAAATGCAGGGGAAAAGACAATAACAGAGGATTTGACAAGAAGGTGTGATCACAGTGAGAGGCTGAGTCAGTTTTGTTTTTTCCAGATATTGCAACTAGCAGTTGAGAGAAAGGCAGGAGAGTGTTTCTGCCGATCTGAGAAAAGAGCTTCTGCAGGGGGCATTTGATTCAAAGAATTACCCCTCCGCGTGTTTTGAAGAATGGCACAGTGCAAATTATTACCATTAAGTCCTCGGCGGCACAGCTTGTGAATATTAACCATCATCCAGCCAATCTGCGGAGCTATTTCAACACCAGCCTCAAGGCACGTGAGGAGCAACTAGTTTCCCCCGCTTATTATGTCAGCAGGGAAATACAACTTCTGCTGCTTATTACTTTTTTTCATCATCCCCTGTGTGCGAATAAATGTCAAGCTTTACTGATGCTATATAAAGAGGGCAAGGACATATGAATCACCAGATGGAAAAGGTTAATGCATTCTTAAATTAATCATTTTTCTGCAGACATCCTGTCAGACCGTCATGGCTGCCTTACGTTAAATTGTATGCAAACATTACACAGCGCTGTACAGTACACTTCTTTGTACATGTCTAGTGACCTAAAGGAAATTATGCTCATATATTTGCACGTATACACTTCTGTACATATTCATGAGAACCACACTCGGGGGCCGGAATCATACATCATGCATTATTTAGTGTTTACTTCACATCAGATTCCATCCAATATAAACAGATTGAAATCTTTTTCCAGAGTACTGCTGACATCGCTTTCTGTCTTCGGCTCCTGCTTTTCATCTGCCAGAGTGTGTCGCGGTCACTTAACTGTTAGAAACACACAGCGGACACATCACACAGCCGCAGACACGGGACGTCCTGTGGAGCTGCACTCTGTATATGAAACACTTTCCTTTCTAATCATGAGGGCGACACGTGACCTCTTTTGTCTTGTTGTTCACCCCAGCCTCCACTTGGGTAAGAACGACCTGCTGACCTTCTACGACGGCGATGACCTCACAGCCAACATCCTCGGTCAATACAGCGGCACGCGCACGCACTTCAAGCTCTACACGTCGATGGCCGACGTCACCATCCAGTTTCAGTCAGATCCCGCCACCAACATATACGGCTACAACAATGGCTTCGTGGTCCACTTCTTCGGTAAGACCTGGCACCTTGTTACCCAGCTAATGGAGGCTAGGTTGTCACCGCTGCATGTGTTTGTTGGTTGGTTTGTTTGTTTGTGACCAAGATTACGAAAAAACTGCTGAACTGATTTCAACGAAACTTGGTGGATAGATGCGGCGTGGGTCAGGACAGAACCGATTTTATTTTGGTGTGTGGACCGCAAAATTAATTCTACTGCCTTTAACATTGTGAGTTATATTTATTATTGTAAACAAATAAAGTAGAGATCTTGCGTAAGATATATATTCTGTACTGGTGAAGTTCGGTGTGAATCTTTAAAGTTATTCAGATTTCGTGATTCTAAATAATTATTTGTAGAGGCGGAATCTCATAGTAATTGTTTCAAACATTCCTTTCCGCTGTATCGGAGATCTGTTCCCCTCTGCATGTGAACAGTTTGCAGAACATTTCTGTTTATATATGTTTCTTGATCTCAATATGCAATAGGGTGATAAAGAGGCGTTCTCTTTGTTAAATGTAATTTCCTTCTCAGTTTTTGTTAGAGTTATGTGAAATACTCTTTTTTTTTTTTTTTTTTTATTTCAAAGATAAATATTCCTCCGCAAGACACAAGAAACACCAAAAAATGGTAATGACTATGGAACAAAAGATGTTAGTCATAGCTCGAACTCAGCAGGTTACCAATTAGGAAAAGAAAGCATCTTTGTTCCTTCCTTTGCCTCCTTCTCTCGCCGTGCCTCCCTGCCAGTCGGTTTCCTGTCTTATCCCAGGTGCACAGGATTAGATAACACCAAACACACGGAGACAATAATAGCTTACACTTGAACATCAGCTGGTTTGGCCCAGTGCTTTGTGTCTCTGGCCTTGTATGATGCATTTAAGAGAGACACAGATTGACTGGTGCCGAACCACATGCTGTGTTCCTCCACAGCAATCATCACAAGCCCGTATTTACTTGTTCCTCTGAAAGCGGCTGCTGTTTGGCGCAGAGCCGAACCGACAGAGTCGCAGTCAAATTCATTCTCTTGTGGACGAAGCTGTGGCTTTGAGGCGTCGGGATTTCCACAAGGAACAAATTCATCTGTCTCTTTTGAAATCTAGATCCCCTATAAAGAATGATAATCTAATATTTACAAGGCCAGAAAGTGCAACGTTGAATTATTCCCCTTCTCCCAGCACCAGTGTCTTCTCTCATTGTGCTCACCATTGTTGGCATTTAAAATGTTCCTGATTCTAAGTCTCCTCTATCCTATCAACGCAAACACCTCAGAGGTGGCGAGGAACGACACGTGTTCGGAGCTGCCGGAGGTCACCAACGGCTGGAAGAGCACGTCCCACCCCGATCTGATCCACGGCACTGTCATCACCTACCAGTGCTATCCTGGTTTTGAGCTGGTCGGCTCGGAGATCCTCATGTGCCAGTGGGATCTCACCTGGAGCGGTGATGTGCCAAGGTGTGAGGAAGGTGAGGGGAGAGCACACGGAGCGAAGAGCGTGTGAATGAGAGGACGACGTCCCGGTTCCATGTGCTCCGATTCATCCGGTTAAAGTATTGCCGTGAGCACATTGGATTCATTCTTTTGATTCGATCACATCATGCAAATCTCATCCTCTGAGGGCAAACCTTGATTTTGAGTCTATTGGATTTTTTCGAAAGCTCTTGAAAAACCTCCCACGGTTTGTATTTATTTACAGAAATGAAAGAAGAAAAAAAAAATCATAATCACTTCCATGGATAGAAGACAAAGATTATTTGGTGTTTATACACACTATAAAAAAAATATCAAAGTAACTCGGTTTTGGATAAAGACTGACGACACAGGTATATACTGTATTTCAATTTTTAATGTGTCTGTTTCACAATGAGAAACACTGCCACAAAGCCGGGCCGCATATCAATTGGAAGGCAGCTGGAAGCATCTACTTTTTTCTGTCTGTTATGAATACACCCTCGTGCTTGTCATTTATCTCAGAAAGGTTATCCTAATTTTGGTTTTGTGCTGCAGTTATGACGTGTCGGGACCCTGGAAATGTGGAGCACAGTCGCAGGGTGGTGTCGGGCAGTCGCTTGATCGTCGGGTCCACGGTGCAGTTCATCTGTAACAAAGGCTACGTCCTGTCCGGCAACAGCCTCCTCACCTGCTACAACCGGGACTCAGCCGCGCCCAAGTGGAGCGAGAGGCTGCCCAAGTGTGTCCGTAGGTCACACAAGTCACACTCACGTGCACGTACTCTTACACACTGTGCAAGGGCTGTATACATGTCCGTCCGACCACCTGTGCCATTCTTGTGAACATGATGTCTGAGGACGTCTTGAAAGGATTTTTTTCAAATCACCAACAAACACAAGTTGGACTCAAAAATAAACGTATTCGATTTTGTTCGTTATAGGTCAAAGTTGCTTTCTTCAGTTTTGGAAGAAAAACTTTCACTTGGACTCAAAGATGAACTGATCACATTTTGGTGGTCAAAGAACAAAAGTCAAGGTCACGTGGCCTCATGGTTCTAGTTCATTACATCCGGTACAAACATTCATTTTGATATGGGTTAACTTATTAGAATTAAGGGGGTCATAGGTCAAAAGTCATTGTGGCCTCAACTAAATATGTTCAACATGTTGTCTCAAGTTTGACTTTTGGGATCTTTTTCAAATTTTGACTAGTTGTCACTTTGACAAGATTATTTTGATTAGATTTCAGTGGTCAAAGGTCGAGGTCATGGTGACCTCATGAGTCGGACAAATAAATGCATGTACACTGAAACTGCAATTGTTATAAATACAAGAAAAGTGCAGCATTTCTAATTTCACCTGTTGAAAAAGATGCATGCGAATATTTTCGGTGACGCAAGATATTGTCCCTCCTCTCAGCCGAGAAGTACGAGCCGTGCAGGAACCCCGGCGCTGCCTCCACCAGCGTGCAGAGCTCTGAAAAGGCCTTCTACCAGGCGGGAGAAACGTTGACCTTCTCCTGCCACTCCGGCTACGAGCTGCAGGGTGAGGCCGCCGTCTACTGCGTCCCCGGACACCCGTCACAGTGGAACAGCACCCCCCCGGCCTGCAGAGGTAAACCACAGGAACACGCTGTACCGAAGCTTTCAGAAACATCACATACGGACACACAGTGCAACCTGGAACATACAATGTGCTCTTGATTTTGCTGCTGTTTGTAAATGCAAAGACTTTGAATCCTTGTTTTCTCCCTAAGTGTAACATGCTCAGACTTAACTGCAACTGTGTCTTTGTAGCATCTGCAACCCAGTATGAGAACGAACGCAGGCTGGACGGTGAGTTTTGTACAGTTGTGGTATCTTTTCCTTTTTTTGGCATATTTCACATAAATAATGTTTGTGTTGTTTTTTCTTCCCTTCAGTTGTTAATAGGGATTATGCCATGGAGGGAACCAACATCGCCCTTGCAGTTTTTATTCCAACCGCCATCATCTTGGTGGCTGTCCTGGGGATTTACGTCTACTTTGCAAAGTAAGCACTGACTTGTGATGCCCTAATTTGTTTTCATTTGCAACCATCAAATGAGCCTTTACAGGATGTTTACAGGATGTTTGTTCTCTCTCTTTCTCAGACTGCAGGGGAAGTCGATCAGAATGCCATCCTCCTCTCCACCGTACGACAACATGACGGAGGAGTCAGCTTTCGACAACCCGATATACGAGAGTGGAGTAAGTACAGACGTCATGAGCATGCAGGACGTGGATTCACACAACACCAGTGTGCTCTCCTGATCCTCTCCCATCTGGCCGTCCCCCTGTCGTCATCTCATGTTTCACCAGCAGAGGGGGGCATCCACCACCATCTTCACCCCCCCCCCCCCACCAAGTCCATCATCAGTGAGACCTGGAGGTCCAGCTGATGATGAGGCTCACATATTAAAGAAAAGAACTCTTTCTCCTCATCCCACGCAGACACAAGAGGTTTTTTACCTCTTCCATCCACGACCAACTGTTACCTGACGTGTGTCACATGTCATCAACATGGTGGTTTGTCCTCTCATGTCATATGCATGTTTCACTTTTCATGCTTCATTCACCAGATGGGTCAAAATTCACTTTTCTAGTCTAAACCGCTCTGCACTTATACAACTGTTTATGTATATAAGTATTATTCATTTACAGATTATGTGTATGTATTTAAAATGAATAGATGAGCCAATAGACTGTATTGTTTTAATAAACAAATATATATATATTTAATGTTTTACCATCCAGTGTTTATGTTCCTGATGAGTCATTACATTAGACCCCTGCCACAGCCATAAGCTTCTGTGTGACTAGTGACTTTTTGTTCTGAAGACTTACGGTTCATTGATTTTGTATATGTCCTATGTGCTTGGTCAGTTGGTCAGTTGCTGGCATGTCCTCATCTTTTTCCCCCCCTGCTCCTTCAGCATCGGCAGAATCATAGATACTAAACCCAGTCCTCCTTGGCTGTAAACTGCAGAACAGCTATGAGGTGAGATCTCCTGACTCTGCTGCTGAGAGAACCCCCCCCCCCGACCCTTCAGCCACACACGTTTGACTACCACCCTACCACTCATACAGCACTCTCATGGTAGAGTTACCTATGTTAACAGTTATGTGTATGCAACATGAATGTCACTTGCACACTAGTCTTATGTCGATGATTTCTAGAAATCAAATTTCAATCAAACAATTCATAAAATCGTACTTAAGCCGTACTTAAACATTAAACGTGTGACTCCAGAAGTGATTGTGACAGATGGGTGACAACATCAGTTAGGGCAGGTCACTCTATATATGTGCATGTAGAGGATGTTATTGTGAAAAGCTCAAATCAATATCATTTGGGATAATGATTTGGGGGGAGGATTATTAGTATCATTAAAATTATTGTTATTAATTTTAACATCGTGTTTGAACCCAGTAACCGAAGCAGCTTACAGATAAGTGAAAACCTAATAAACCGTCGAAAAGATAAGAAATAAATTAAATAAAGAATTGTGGTTCTAAAAATAATGTAGGCTATTTATGAAGTACCTAAGAAAAGGAACCAGTGATACTGGTGTGATGATTGTTATGATGATGCACTTCCCCACTAAGATAAAATCCAACAGCATCACCTCTGGAGATATGATAGTATCTGTGTTTGACTATTCATACTGAATGTTGACATCACAGTGGGTATTTTATCATCAAGTTGAATAGTCACCTCAGAAGACACATATATCTTTATTACAAATACCTTTTCCTTTCATCTAAAGCGTCCATCATTTTGAATCAAAAAATGTATAATGTGTAATACATATGTTGTGATATTGCATGTTTATTTGTATCATATTATACATGAGGATCTTGTAAGTTTTTCACTCAAAAAGTTTATGAATCCTGTTTCTGACTGATCTGTTTTGTCTGGTCTTCACAGGACAAATGAAAAAAAAAAAAAAAAAAACGATTAAAGAGGTGTCCATGTAGAGACCTTAAAGCAAGAGTTGCTTAAGCGTGGCCTTGTGGGACCCTCTCTGCACTGCTCATCTTTCCCTCCAACGTTTCTCTTTTTTCTTTTTATTCCGCAAATGATGATATTCTTTCCATATTTCCCTTTGTGTGGATTACTGTAAATACGTCTCTGTCTCCACGGTCAACTGTGAATCTGTGGGTCACCATGGTGATATTTTTATAAAGTAAATTGCTGATGACCGTCGGTGATTGTATGTTTTGGAGTACTTTTTGACGACCTGAGCCAGTAGCAGTCAGCGATCGAGGGGGGATCGACCTCAATAATCCGTTATTGAGGTGTGTTGGATACAAATTCCCAAATATACCCAACATTCTTTGGAATTTTGGCCATGATCACTTTGTTTTTGTATGTATGGGTCTGCTATTTGTAAATAAACTGCCTGTCCAATATGAGTGCCTCACGACTAACTATAACCTGAGAAATCACATGTGAATATGTTTGTTAATCTTTCACTCGACTATTATTTCGTGCCGAACATTCTCAGCACTGCAGGTGTGCTCCGTTTTTTTCCCAGAAGCACACAAAACCAAAAGATTCATGATATTTTCCCACCATGGCTGACGACTGGTTCCCACTGCGTATCGCCTCAGAGGATTCCCATGGGACCCATCAGCTGTGCTTAGCGTCACACTGTCAAGTCTGCCTCAAAGAAAAAGTAGTAGTAGTACATTTGTGTGTGTTCCAAAATGTGGTTGCACCTCAACCTAAAAATTCCATTAACAACATGGTTTTGCCAATTTATCAATGCAGACCACTGAACAAATAAAATCCTGCAGTGTGCATGGATTTTTTTGAATTTATATTTTGGTTCACATTGTTGTGGTGCATCTGTTTGTGTTCAATTTTGTAGGTAGACCTTGTATCAGTTTGGCACATCCTTTACACTCTAACAAATACATTTCTTTCAGCATCGCAGCTGATGCAGCCACATCCAGGAAACCAAAATCCCCTTCACATATCTATAATCCTCTGATTACTAATAAAATTAATTGTGGTTTAACGTGTTGTCGTGTTTGATTCGTCGATCAGCATGATTGGCCCTTTTTTCACATGGGACATTTTGACATCCATCGAGTCATTGGAAAAAAATCTTTTATAATCAGACACCATTGAAACTATTCTAGAGTTCACTTTTTTACGATCATTAGAAGAAGAGTTGTTACTTTAAAACAAACAGTGATATATGATTTGAGCACCAAATAAAAGTTGGTGGTACACTAGCTTACCACTAGATGGCAGCATGCACACGGGCTTAATTCATACAGGGTAGTGCTCTTACTTCGACGCAACATATAAAAATAACACTTTAACGTTTCAATAAATGTGATAACATTAACAGGAGGAACAGAAATATGATCAATAAAATAATCCTTTATTAGTCCCACTGTGGTGAAACTTGCAGTATTACAGAAGCAAGAAGGCAGTCAGGAATACACATCTGTCAAGAGATAATAAGTAACATGCAATACTTATAATGTAAACAATTAATATACAGTGTAAACAGATTGTACAGTGAAATTGATTGCACGCTAGACATTGAATTCCGCAGATAGAAGATTAATATTGCACAGTTGAAAAGTGAACCTGTGCCAAAGTGCACAGGATCTGTCCAAAAAAAAATCCAAGAGTCTCCCTACCCTGTCTAGTGCCCCTGAGTTAAATTTTCCTACCTGCTTGAGTGTGCCTTTGCATGTATGTGTTTGGGACTAATAAATGCATCTTAATCTTAATCTTAAAATATGTTTATTCATACCAAACACATGCACAGACATGCACAACACACCCATGCAATGGCAGGCAAATTCAACCTCTGCATTTAACCCATGTGTGTGCAGGACACACAGAGCAGTGAGCGACCATGTACGGTGCTCGGGGAGCAGATGTTGGGGGGTAAGGTGCCTTGCTCAGGGGCACTAGACAGGGTAGGGAGACTCTTGGATTTTTGGACAGATCAATCCAGGTTCTTCTTTTGTTGTCTCTCCGTGGAGTCGAACCAGAGACGAACCAGAGACCTTCTCTGCCCATAGTCCAAGTTTCTAATAAACATCTGATAAAAAGTAGCTTCCAATAAAGACTAATCCAAAAAATAACCACGGCAGAGAGAATAGTATACTATCAGGAGCATTGCATTTCTGTGTGCAAAAATTAAGAACTGGCAAATGTGTACATTTTAATTTGTCGTATAATATTTGGTTTAATTCAAATTGTACACACTTGTTAGTTTAGACGATTGCAGATGCAGATACTGAGCTTTGAAGCAACAGATGTATCCACATTTATGATAAAATAAATGAAATGTGACACACTTTGTGGAAATAAGGTATTGCAGTATAAATGAATTTAACTTCTGTGTCTCATTCAAGAACTGTGTTATATTACTGTGCCAGCAGGTGGCGGTCTACTCCTAGGTTATCTATGATAGGTCAGCTTTCCCTCAAGTGGATCATGAAGACCCTCTCCCACACTGGCTTCTCCCACAATGCACTGGTGGTGGGCTGCGGATGGCTCGCAATTAAGCTAAAATGCCCCAACTCACAATCCAATGGAGACCGGGACATGGCAATTAACCCACTAATACAGCGGCACATTAGAGCTCCCTGTCTGTGGCGGCAGCCCCGCAGCGCACAGGACGCTCACCACGGAGACGGGGATGCAAATTACGAGGGATAGTTTAATGTAATGACCCATTCATAGAGTCTAGAGTAGAATACGCATTCAGCTGTGGTGGTTTTAGGAGGATCCAGCCCCATTGAATGCTCAGTAAAATAGGTGGAGGAACATAGACAGAGGTGATACAGGAGCCTGCCATGTGATGTTTGCAATTTGCAATCACATTAATACAGTTTTAAAGATGATGAATGCTACGCAGTACATGCACAACCATTTCCACTTGTCTAGGAAGATAACAAATTAATTAGGGTAGTTTCTTTTATCACTTTCCGATAGAAAAATGTAAACATTCCCCAGTTTGCTCACATTTCTGAGGCTCTTCCTCTCTTTCCCTGCAGCGGGGTTCCATTAGTGTGGTTAACATGCCATTAAGGGGGTGTAGCCGGAGAAATGTCAACTCAGTAATGGAAGCCGGACGGGTTAAAGCTGTCTCACCTTTGAGGGAGCACCAGGTGTTGGAGAAATGAAGGTTGCCGCCAGGGGTTGGTTGCTCCATTGAGGCTCTGACCCTCTCAAGCCTGACCTTTGTTCACATAGACCTGCAGTGTACGGGCCACCGCACTTCATGTTTATAGAAGACATGTCTGCGCACCATATATTACATGTGCTGTATATTTAAGACTTTTATTGTTTGTTTGTTTTTAGGCGTGCAAATCCATCTCTGGAAGTTTAATGGTCTTTATGTTTTAATTGAATATGCTACATTTGCAAAATGTAGATTTGCATACAAAGACATTTGCAATTTTGTTTAATAGGCCATGTTATATTGTAACGGACTGATGTACAGTCATAAAACTTAAATGAAATAGAATTTGAATACTAGAATGGCACTTGTTAGACAACATGTCTCCACTAAGGTCCAACAGTCCCTTTAAATTCAACCAAGCTGCACCAATTACATGTTAAAGAAAATGAAAAAAAAAGTCCTGGATCTGCCCCCTGATCCAGATCCAGACCAAAATGTAATACATCAACCTTCCATCTAGTTTAATGGAAATCCATCAAGTTGTTTGTGTTTTCTTGTTTACAAACCAGCAAACCAACAAACAAATAGACAGGAGTGCAAACCTTGCCAGGGCTAAGAATTGATCTTGAATGAGAACGTGAGTTCTTATTTATTCTCGTAAGTCTGAAAATGATTTCATTCCTTCCATGACCAAGTTTTTAATCTAAGGAATAATGCCTACTGCCACAGCACTGTGTGTGTTGCAGGGCTCGGGGAGCAATGGCTGATGGGAGGGGGGGGGGGGGGGGGCTTCCATGTCCTAATCACACATGCAGACAGCGCTCTCACTGTCTTTGTTATTACAAAGTGCAGCCCCAGGAATCCATTTTGCACTAAACAAAGGGTGAAGCCTCCGAACGCCTCCGGTTTGGTTTGATGTGGCAAAATGCCAAATCTCACTCTCCAACCACACAGGGTCAGAGCTTCCTTAATACACACTGATCGCCACGACTCATTCAAACAAAGAACTGCGTGAATCCGCTGCCATCTCCGACTTGTAGACTCACAAGAGGCATAAGCTTACAAGGAAAGTCACAATAAGCCGAGCACTTTCACAGATAACTTGAATCACACAGTTTGGCAAACTGAAAGAAAGGAATAATGCAGCGTATTTTTATACTTATTGTCATTGGGCAAGAAGATTATCACTGTCTTTGAACTGCTTTTGATTGTATGTTATATTTGCCTCTGCCACTCATGGCTGCTGAAGGACAAGAAACATCTGCACACACCTCTGCTTGTTTGTGTGTCAACATGTGTCAACATCAATCACGTGACTTTTGACCGATGGGATGCAGGGAAGAGAGCGCACGTATTGTGCTTTTTCTGAAGAAAGATATTTTATCCATTGGCAAAGGCGATATGCGACTTCATAATTAAGTGTCAGTGATGTTGTGCCAGCATTGACAGTCAGTGATAAGGATGACTGGATTTAGAGGAGAAATCAAACTTATATTGTATCCTTTCCATTGAAGGGTTTGATTTGCATTTATCTGAACGGTTTTTGTTCTATTTATTTTTTTGCTGCTTTATGCTTTTATGTGGTCAATGTTTTTTACCTCTTCTTGTGAAGCAGTTTTTAACATTATTAAGAAATTGCTATGTACTGTAAATAAATATTATTATTCTTATTAGTATTAGTAGTAGTATTTGTAGTAGTAGCAGTAGTAATAGTATTAAATATATTAGCCTGCTCATGTTAATCCTCACATCCGTCTCTTATTAGAACTTTGTCGCTCCAGATGATGAACCTGAGAGATGAATTGAGTATATGAAAGGAGTGAGGGGATGGATGGATGCATAGGAGGCTGCAGGGTAAAAGGCTTGAATGCTGGCAGAGGTGGAAAAGAGGGTGGCTGGTCATCAAGGACAAAACAACTCAGGGTGGATTGGCCAGCTGTAAAACACAGCTCACACAGAAAGTAGAGTAGATTGTCCTCCAATCACAGGTGATTCAGTCCTCAGACCTAAGAGTTCATATGTAGAAGTGTCCGAAAGCGAGACAAGATACTGTAAGCCACCATTTTTAGACGGTAAGTCCTATAAAGGGTGAAAAATGGGGAATCCCGGAGTTAGTAGAAAAATAACATTTAAAAGATTAATAAAATATAATTGAGGGGTTTGAGATATAATGGAAAATTTGCTTCTTCAGGAAGGAAGTGGCTCAGAAGGCCAGCACACCATTTTAAGAAAAGCATCCTGTTACTTTACCGCCATCACATGTTGCTCTGTTTCAATAGGTGCTGTGAGGGAGACCTTAAAGGCTGAAAGAAAGACGTTCTTTTTCTTGAGACGGATTATATCTTACGCAGAATAATTTATTCTCAAGCTGTTATCTATCTGGCTTCCTAACTCAACCGTGGGTCCTACACTGCAATAGAGAAGTACTGTAACTCAAACATCTCCCTCCGACTTTAACCTATGTGCTGTCATTCTGTGTGAGAGAGAGAGGCCCGAAAACAACACAATATGTGAAAAAGAATAAAACAAAGTCCACAATATAGACCTGAAGCATAAAACAGGTGCAAGAATGATCAGAAAAAGTATATAGCTGCTTAGACATGTGTGTTTTTGTGTTTGACAACAGCCCAAAGTGTGTCTATACTCGCTGTTGTTTGTAATTGTGCCTGTTCGTATGTCTGTGTGTGTGTGTGTGTGTGAGTGTGTGTGGCACAAAGATCCCACCTCTGTATTATCCGAGGTAGAGAGCGCGAGAGATGAGATGTTTTCCTCGCAGGATGCAGGGCAGGTTCCAGACTGAGGGGGTCTGAGCGGAGGTGGGGGGGGACAATAGCGAGAGAGCCAGAGGGCGGCTGGGGAGTGGATGAGCCGCTGAGACGGTAATGCAGCATGACACCTCTGAAATGAATCCCCGGGTTACCATGGTGAAAGAGCAGGACGGGACAGTCTCAGGAGCCTCAAATAAAGCCTGCTGTAAATGATGTTTGATTAGTATTTAGATCATGTGCGTGCTCGGGAAAAGACATTTTGTCAGCTGCTTGTGCACCGGCACCTCTGCTATTGTTCAGCCTGCACCAGTAAACCTGAAATATTGGAGCTCATCTCGGAACGGAAATTCTAATCACAAACTGCCACCTATAGAGATTGATTGTTCGACGGGTAATGGGGGGGGGGGATCTGTGGGAAAAGGACAATCTTTAAATTTGACATCTCTCCACCGTTTTCTTTTAATTCAGTGAATATTATTCTTAAAAGATGAACACATTCAGTGTTTTTTGTTTATCAAGTCATTTTTCTATCATGCAGCACCATACAGATTTTAGATTTGAGACGTGTTCAGGGAGCTACACCATTTTAACAAAATCCTGTATTGGTCCTAAAACGATTTGAGAAAGGCTTTCAAAAATGTGTTGCCAAAACATCTATAAGTAACATTGTATAAGTAATCCAAAGCTGTTGTTTTTGTGTTAGTCAGTGTTTTTCTCTCATTTTAGTCAAAAGCTAATTCACCTTTTGACTAACATTCCCAACACAGTGTGCAGGTGTGCTGGGATATCAACGCTCCATCCCATATGTAAATGTGCAGCAGAAAATCCTGTGTATAGAAGCTTAAGAGCAGGGAGGTGTCAGGGAGTCGGGCCACATAGCAAATGGGGAGTCACGGTGAGCGGGGCTTTCTTATTTACTCAAGCGTCTCGGCACGTTAAGTAGATTCCATTCCATTTATTTCCCAATCAGCAGGGACATTGTTGTATGTAAATGCGTGGTTATGTAAAAATCTGACTGTGGTAGATGTTGCATAAACAAGCATGCACACAGACATAAGGTCAAACTGTGAAAACCCATTCAAAGTATATAGCCGGAGTTTAATTATACAGAAAACAAATGTAAAATGGCATTTGGAGAACAAATATCGCCCCAAACCACATTTAAATAGATCCAGATTTGTGTTTTGGGTCTGCACCAAATTGCAAAGACTTATATCAATCACCTTAACATGTCAGATTATTTTCATCAAGATCCATGATTTATACGTCAAGAAACCAATACAAATCTGATCAGATCTGCACCAAATCCACCAAACCCTTCCACCAAGTTTCATAATAATCCGTCCTTTATAGTTTTTGCAAAATGCTGCTCACAAACCGACAAACAAATAAACAAACGCAGGCGAATACACAACCTCCTCAGCGGAGGAGGTGAAGCACAGTTGAAACCAGATCAGCATAAACATATTTCAATACATCTTACTAATTGAACAGATAAATGTCATTATATATGCAATACAGAATTAAATTAATGTTATATAAGGTATGCTTTGATGGCATGTTGTTGCCCGATTGCCAAACACCCACAGTCATTCCACTGCTGCCTCTCCGCTTCTGTTTTCTCCTGTCAGCCGATTCTCCTGCTTACCAAGCCCGAACTAATCACGTCTGACTGCTATCTGTCTGCGTCACTTAAACACCCGACGCCTCGTGCCCCTCCTGCCACCGCACACTGTTAAAGGACGCGACCATGCATCCACAACAGACGCCTGCTGAATGTGTATAGACAGTCATTTCAGTGGAGCACATGCTGGGTTTTAAAAATACCAAACTGCTTTCATACGTTCATCTGTTCTCTCTTATTCCTGTTGGCGGCGGGGTAAAGTAAGTGGTGAGGGGTCTTACCTCAGGTCGATCACAGGTTTACCACACAATCACTCACTCACACCTACAGTCTGTTATCAGCGCGTACCTGACCTGCGCTGGAGGAAACACAAATTAAAAAGAGGATGCAAACACAGGTCAGGGTGGCCATGGTAACCAGGGAGGATTATTTTCAACAGCTCTGGTCTATTAAAGGATAACACGCTTGTGGTGATGCTGATCCTCACTGATGACCGCTTCAGTGTGTTTGTTATGAATGAACAGATCATTTGCAGCTGATTGTGTTGATGCAGAACTCACTACTGATTCAATTAATATGAAATCGTTACCAGTTACAGAAATGTCAATAATCCAAATTAAGCCATTAACTCACCATCATATTATCAAATTGAGACGACATAACATTAAAGTTTCTCCTGATTTAGTTAGATTTTTATATCAATCACTCAGCAGCACACTTATATTTTTTTCAACCCACAAAATGCATGTGGTCTATTACTACTCTATACCCTGCCCACTACTCGTAGGATGTAAGAATGACTCAAACCTTGTTGTTTGAATGGCTTGGCAGACGATAAATATATTTGGCTTCTCCTAACGCCATTCTTTGTTTCTTTTTTCTTTCTCAATCGCGAGCATCTTGGCTGTAACTCTTCCTCACCCTCCTCCTCTTCCTCTTGTTCCCTGTCTTGTCTGTCTAGCCCAGGTTGAATGTACAGCAGGGGGGTGGGGGGGTGGGGTGGGGGGTGCATCTGACATAGACGGATTGCTCCGCCACAGCTTAAAGGTGACTGCGTCGCTCCTTGCTCCCTAAAGCGCTGGATCATTGGAATCCATCATGGGCAGCAGCACTGGTCTCCACAAAGAGAGATCGCACGGGATAGATGACAACAGATGGGCAGCACGGGCGGGAAGAGGAAGGATCCGTCTCTGATGAGAATTAAAAAAACGGCATGGATAAGAGAGAGTGCCACCAGAAGACCATAACCCAATGCTGAAGAGAACCATGGTGGAGGGATGGAGAGAAGCAATGAGGAGCTTCACCTCCGGTCACAGAGGCGTGCACTGGGGACGGGGGCATTTATCATCATTGGCTCGCTCCTCCATCCCTTGCTCAACCTGACATCCCTCCGACTGTTGACATAAATCATGATTTCAGCACAGCAGATCCCCTTCTTGCCATGGCGGGGAAGGATCTGCAGGTCATATTGATTTCAGTGTCGTCTCACACATTTCAGCTCAGTACAGTGATGCATAATCATTACCAATACTGATTTGGAATTTGTTGGCCGTCGGTAAAATGTGCCTTTGCAATGCTTGATGGATGCATGTGATGCCAAGACAGACTCCACTCCCATTTTCTACCTCCTTTATGTTGATGGTTATTATAGGAAACACAAGGATCTTGAAAACCAAAGAAATGTTTGTGCTCCAAACAGTAATACAGTTGAAACAGTGGAGGATATAGGATTTATCTAAATCGGGGCTACAAGGGGGCCATAGTTTACCAATATATGTCCAACATCCATGCACGATTCCTTATTCAGTGAGTTGCAACATGTTTTCAATGTTTACCCCGTCGCTTTGAGCCGAGCAACTCACCAGTAGATATTTTTCCAAATGTTTTCCTTGTTTAAGCACATTGTGTTATTCAAAACGTTATTTTGTTATTACTATTATTATTATTGGTAAGTGACTTTTCAGAGACTACTGACAAGTCAGGGGCACTCAGGGGCAACTCAGATTTCAGCTGCCCCATGGCCCCACCCTTGGAGTGAGTGGAGCAGCTACTTACACATTAATAAGTCCACTGTTGCTGTGAGGTTGAAGCTCATTTGTCAAGCGCTACACATTTAAACCATTAGCCTGCAGTGCACACCTGTCCTGCGGCCTATTTGAGCCACACATCATTTAACAGTAAAAGAAAAATATACATCTGTAAGTCAGTTTTGAAATATTTGATTAGCCAATTCTACTATCTACAGTATTGTGTGTTATTCTGATGATATTTAACTATCAATTTAGACCATTTCTTTTCTAACGTGGACATGGAAGCTACAGATACACTTACAAATAAAAATATAAATCAGCACCTGAATCATTAAAAGTCATAAATGTTTCATTTGAAATCTTCTTATAATTAAACATTAAAATTTAACACGTTCTTTAATATGTTAACCAGGAGGCACTACTGCACAGGACTAAAAGTGTCTTGATTAATCACTTTGCAGCAAATGTATTTTCAAATTATGCTATAATTAGTCATTTTATTATGTTTCGGGAAAAGATGGAGGAGATTTCAATTGAAAGAATGTGAGTCCTTAATAACAAAAATGTTTCATTAAAATACAAAGGCTACATATTTGCATATTCCACGTCCTCAGTGCAAAAACGTCTTGGTATATCCTGAACTGGTAAATATGACTGGACTCTTGAACTTATATGTAGAAACAATTCTGTTTGATATATGGTTATATTCATAATGCCTGAAGACGACTCTGACAGCAGCCTGCTTCGTGAATACTCATTTATTCACTGTGCCAGTTTCAATGTAATGCGAGTGTGTCAGCCTATTAGGCATGAGTCCTGGAGAGTGATGTCTAAATATTAATTAGCTCTAGTTATTGATTGTCCTCTACTTCCGTAATGACTGTGTGTTATTTTTATATTAACTGGTAAAATGATTTCCTCTCCATGCTTTTTCTTGTCTTACTTGCTGTCTGACCGTTTTGTTGTTCACTGTATTACTGATACTAAAGTCAGTATCTTTTCATATAAAGAACAATATATTAGTGTTGCCAAATTAATTAACTGCTGATATATTTATCATGATTCACATTCCCATTGTTTTGTTCAAATTATAATTTATGGCTAATTTATATGAATAAATACTACATGACAGCTTATTTTGACCATTTAACTATAAGGCAATCAAAAATTTAATTGACTGCTTTTTTCATGACAACACACTGAACAGTAGTATAGAAGAAATGAGTACAGCAGATAATGTAACTATTATTTTCCATGATACTTAATTTGATTTCAATCTTAAATGTCTGACTTTGACCTGTAGCATCTCCATTATCCTGCAATGAACACGCCAATATTGATAAAATATTGTACAGATGACTCAATCATTAGTTTGATTAAAGGCTCAATCAAATTCAATTGAATAAATATAAATAACTATACTTAGGGATACACCATAACATGATAGAAAAGAAGATGGAGAGACAAAAGGAGAGCATTAGTAGATGAGCCACACTTTCCTCCTGACATACCATTTTAATGGTGCCCAGGTTTAACTACATATATGAGGATTAAGTATGAGGCCCATAGAACCTAAATAAATGATTGGAGGGGTAATTGCAGTAGCCCGGGCTTTTGATAAAAGACCATATTACCCTAATGATAAAACATGAGTGTCTCCCAGGATCCCTCTCTCAAACTGCCTCTTTGGCCTTTAGTTTTACAGCCTAGACCTCAAGACTCCCTTAGCTGTCGCCAGCACTTTCCAAGATAACCCAATTAGAAGGACAATGCTCTCTTTTGTTTGATAATTAGCAGATTATTATCAGATAGCATATCTTGCTATGAATACTGCCATAACACGAGACAGGGGCCAGATCCCAGTTATGGAGCTGAAGTGTCATTTCCAAGGAGACCTCAGCAAAGATATGTGGATCTGTGTGGCTCTCTGTTGAGGAATGGTTCAACGAGTCCGGATTTTAAACTAAGACAATTCAACTGTCTAAGTGAAATCCGAACAAAGAAGATATCCAGTTGATTAAAAAACGTTGAAAATATGTGTTTTTTTGTACACATGTTGTACCCCTACTACATATTTGTTTTACATATATATATACCTTCACCTGGTGGAGCCTCCGTGGCACTGGGATGGAAGGACACATTTGTTGGCTGCATTTGGTGGAGCTTTCAAACTGGGACAGTTTAGTTGTGTCGCTGTGACGCGATCGCTCTTCAATTTCAGCCTCCAAGTGATGATAACAATATTTTTTTTAAATGAGAATAATAAGAACCTGGCTGCTGGAACCTGATTATGAGCACTATTCAAACTATAGCATACAGTGTTTCTGTATCATTAACATGCATTATCACAAGTCATGACATTATTACATTACATTACATTACATGTCATTTAGCTGACGCTTTTATCCAAAGCGACTTACATTTTTAGAACACTCATCATTTTATGAGGGGCCATCTAGGGGTTCAGTATCTTGCCAAGGACACTTAGGCATGCAGATGGGATAGAGTGGGATTCGAACCGGCAACCTTCTTGTTGGAGAGCACCCGCTCTATCCCCTAGGCCACACTCTCCCCCACATCTTCTTAACATGGTAACAAAGTCCACACATCAAGAGTTCTCTTCTTCATTAAAAGATTTTCTACAAGCATGAATACATGTACATTCACTTATATGATGATTGAGAAGAGGGGTTCCAGTGGCAGGCACAAGTGGACCATCATCACATCGGAGAACGTCCAACAGATCAAGGAAAAAACCACAGACGTTCTGCTCGAGTTCAGAACCTCAGCGGGCCATGCACTCCTCTGTCGTCGCCATGTGAACTGGAGTCGGACTCATACATTTTCCCTGTCTGAGCACAGAGTGCCACTTCGCTGGTGTAATTGGTCTAATTGTACCACACCTGAGAGGAATGACCACAGGAAAGCTGACACTTCAACTGAAGAGCTCTTACTGTCAATTACAGAGAAATTCAACCGTTTGAGTTTTACAGTGCACAGATTGTATGGTCCACTCACTAACCCCGAAATTGTTGTTTGTAGAAAATCTAAAAAAAATCTGTATTAATAACTTCTTGGGTGAATTGCTTGCATGTTACCAACAAAAATATAATCAAATGCAGTTTTGGGCAGAAAGGGAAAACATTGACATTGACCAGCTAAATGTGATGGTTTCTGAATGAAGATAATTTAACAAAAACATTTTAAAAAGCAAAATGCTGAACATCAAAGTTTAATCACGTAACGGTTGTGATACAGATAAGAAGAAAAGTGGCCGGCCTCACACGTGAAACTGTCAAAGCACTTCAATCATACAGGAGAATGGGAGACGGGAGGTGTTAATGGAGGGGGTTATTATGGCCGACTGTGGAGGCTGAAGCTTCTTGCCCTTCCACCTGCTCGCCGTGCCGTTTTCTAGTCGGCAGAAAAGCCTCCTCACCTCTAATGGCAGTTTAAAGAACATTTACCCACAAGTGTAATAATTTGCTCTAACTACTACAATTATGCCATTCTTGTTTTTTAAAAACATAGATGGGAACAACAGTATTTGTCATTGTAACTTGCAACTGGTGTTGAAGAGAAAGACACGGCTGAATTGCCGCTAGACTTGGAACTACATTTCACCCTTTTCAACAATAATGCATCTCCAATTATGTTTGTGTAAACATAACACAGGGAAAAGGTTTCGGCAGGTGGACAAAAGCCAGCAGCAGGAAAATGGATGGTTGCAAGAACGATGTCATCTATTTTTAAAGCGACATAGGGGTCATAGTCTTTTTTATTTATTTGTGTTGTTATTTTAAATGTCTTAACTTACAGGAAAAAATGAAATTTTAGCTACAAAGCTGAGTTGATCACAGCAGCTACTGTTTCATCTAATAAAAAAGTGTTGAAGGGATTATTCATTTCTGGAGGATGTCCCTCTAATAAAACATACAAGCAGTATATGTGCTGTCTTGAATGGGTATGTATACTGTATATCATCTAGGTTTTCATGATGTAGTACTTGTACTGTGCAATGACAATAAAGTTGAATCTGATCTAATCTAATCTAATGTTATGTTGCCCTGTCAGTTATAAGCACTTTCCCCTTTGGACTTACTCTCAAACGTATAATTCAGCCCCTGGGTTTCCTGTTTCTTTCCAGAATCCTGTCTGTGTGTGGCCTGAATATTTTGTGTAATATGACGAATGTCATTGATGGAAATTAGCTGCAACACAGCGACTCCTCTTCTTTTCCATTAGTGCACGTTTTCCAAAGCGTTTCCACCAACTGCACACAAAATTGCAGAGTTGCAGTTCTAGGAAACAGACAGGAAACAGGGAAAATTCCTCCGGTCAACTAAAAATAATCATCTGGCGGACCTTTGCCGACAAAACACCAAGTAAGCCTGATTCCAGGCAACACGGTGGAAAATCAAACATTGCTCATCTCTGTATACTATTGATATGTAACAATACAAATCAATGAAGTCCCCATTTAGCTAGTTTTAAATGCCTTTTCAAACCATTTCAGCTCTGTATGACTTGAAGATGTATTGCTACTGTCCATGGCAAACCACACATTTGATTGATGACAATTTCATGTTCATTTCCATCCAGACCAATACTGTTATGCACCTCATGTTATAATAATAATAATAGTGAAATCTTAATTCATATACCTCTTCTGAAAACAATGTTACAAAATATCTCACAAACTAAAATCACAAATAAAAACATACAAAAAAAACAAATACAAAATCAGTGATAAAATATAAAAACACTAGGCCTGTGTCAGAAATGTAAGCATGACAACCCGTTACAATAATAAAGAACAGAATTGTGTTAAATAAGGGAATGCGGTGCTGTAGAAATATATTTCAAGCTTTGATTCGAAGGAAGCTGTATAACTGCTGGAGGATGAGGGGGGGCTCTTGGCTCAGCCCTGATCTGTATTCACAGGATGGAAGCTCTAAACAAACAAGCGTGAAGAGCCCGATGTTTATCAGTTCATAATTTAATAACTTTTTAATGGTGAGCTCTGCAGCCGCTGGAAACACCACGAGGTTACACTGCTGTCAATGTCACGCACGGCTTGGTGCGTTGGGACACTTAAGACAGCGGAGGGGAGTCGATTTCACAAATAATCTACAGCTGTTTGCTTTGCATCAACACTGCCCACTTGAACTGTTTATCGTCTCCCATCACCAGTCGTCTCTTGTTTCTTTTCGTCTATTAGGAATGTAAAATGTGAACAGGAGGATATAGGAAAGGAGAAACAGAATAAGCATATGCAGGATTTGAGCCATATAGGGATGAGAGAGGAGACCCACTGAGCACGACAGCAGCAACGAGTAGAAACAGCCCGAATTGCCTTTTATGTATGCATCTCTGTGTGCATCAGTATTGATGTTGACCTTTGGCTCGGTGAATACGACTCCTGCACGCTCTCTGCGCACTGGTGTGAGCGGACAATGGTGAGCTGCTCTGGCAAGGAGTGTTTCTGATAAAAAAAAAAAAAAGGTCTCCCAAAGGCTCGGGCTTCATTTACATGACGGTGTTGCCACAGTGCTTATGGGAGCGTGCTGCATGGGGTCAGACTGTGCACTGTCGAATTTGATGAGAGTCGGCTGGTGATGGAGAGAGAGGGGTTTGCAGGTTGAGGGGTGAGGGGTGAGGGGGCAGGTGAACACCCCGAGGGAGACGAGTAACATTTCACATTCATGTTGCTCAGTTCTTATCTGAGAAGAGAACACGATGGACATTTCTGGTCATACACATTGCTCCCGACAAGATATCTACAAAACAGGAACCTGTGTAGACACCTCTAACCTCTAATGAGGGTTCACATTGATCTATCATCTATCAAGAAATACTTTGGCTCACAGATCCACCCACCCAGTGAGATGGTTAGATGTTCAGCAGCACTGACACATGACCTCTCAATACAGACGACAGATTCAGGAGCTGGAAAGTTGAGGGAGGATTTGCAAGAAAATTCATATCCAATAATTCCCCCCCTCTCATAAAGAATTAAGAAAATTCCATTTTTCCACTGTTTGGAATGATGAAAATTACCGTTGTGAACAAGATCGATTTTGAGGCTGTCTGTTTGTTCAATTCAGTCTGAAGCTGCATTATGGTTCGCATGGAGTCTTTGGACTCTCACAATATTTCTGTGGATCAGTGTCACTGAACCTTGGGAATAAAAAAAAAAGAAAAGCATGCTGAGCAAGAAACTGTCACCATCAGAGGGGATAATGTTAATTCACAAAAGCAAAAAACCATATCATGTGATGACTTATATGTTTCCTCAATATCTCCTCCAAAGGCCTTTTCACCACATTCTGTTTGGTGGTTTGAGTGGACTGTGTGCCCTCTACTGAGTGCTATCCTAGTTTGAAATCATGCAGTCGGACATTAAATTCAGTTTTTCATCTCTTTCAACTACAATAACAGCTGTGATGATGGGAAAAAAAACCATATCCAGGTAACAGATTTGTAATAACATCCAATTCAAATTTTTCAAAACCCTGAAAAGAAATAAGACCAACACTGTCAGAGAAGAAGATTATTAGTCAATATGTGACTTTTACCGTGAACATTTAAATGAGGTGGGCTGCCGTGCACGCTGTGTTTCCATGGTGTTGACCCCCCCTGCTGAGAGGCAAAGAAAGAGGTCATAGAAATCCGCAGGAGGAGGAGAGGCTTCTCACACGTGTGGAAAATATATTCAAATTGGACAGGTAACAGTAATATATACGAAAATGTGAGATTGCGCTGATATACTGTACACATTTAACAATAAAGTAAAAGAGATCCGTGCATTTGTCTTGTTGGTCAAATTGCACAATTGTTCTTGAAATAAACTGCGTCCAAAGAGAAGATAGAAGGGTTCTGTTCACTACATATGACTCAACTGAAATCAAATATTTGAAGTAGATTTTAATGAATGGATGTTCAATGATGCCACTGATGTTCCAAGTTCACCAACACTTTTTTTCCACTTAAAGGTTCAGTGTGTAGAATTTAGTGACATCTAGTGGTAAAGTATCATATTGCGGCTGAATACCCCTCTCCTCACCTCACCCTGTGGCAGCCTTCAGTTGTCATTAAAACTCAAAAGGTGTTTAGTTTGTCCAGTTTGGACTACTGTAAAAAAACAAGATGGCCTCCGTAGATGTAAATATAAAGTCTTTAAATATAAAGGGCCCATTCTTTGTTAAAGAAGACAATAACTCGTACAATTTAGATGAAACAAACTAGTGAAAACACCACCTGAATTATTGTGTATTTAAATTCTGCCAACAAATCCCTTTCACTTAAATCTTACACACTGAACCTTTAATGGTCGTGCTTGAAATTTGCAGGCTGGTGAGTGCGTGAACACATGTGTGATATACTTCATGTGCCCATGCTGGGACCCTGCGCCTGGGCTCTGCACTTCATATTTAATGCTGTGGAGGCGGATCGGAGCTCAGCCAGACTGGGTAACACCCATGAAGAGCAGGGGGCCTTTATGCATTTGCTTGATCCCTCATTCTTTTCCCATTTGCTTGCCCCTCCTCCTGCCATGACAGCATGATTAACCATCACACGCACAATAGGGGCACATGTCCCCGCGGCCACAAGCAGCTCCCTCGGACCTGCACGTCCTAATAAGGATTAGGGGAGAAGTTAACAAAGAATGAAGAAGTCCTTCAGGAGCCGCTAATTCTATTCGGCTGTGTGTCACTTTTCATCCCAGGTTATTCAGAGCCCCATGTTGGAACATAAGGTTTAATCCTCTTACATATCAAAGGTGGACAAATCATATTAATTTAGACATCGCTTCCCCGGGTCTAAGGCCGCATTATGCACTCGACACAGACCCCCGACCTCACCATCTGTTTGATTTTCTCACCTGCCTCTAACTACCACCCCAACACACTGCCACTCTCTCTTTTCTTATTCTAGATAGCTGTTGTTAGTCTGTATGTAAAATAATTGCCTTACAGATATTTCCCAATCAATTTATACAATTTAGTTTAATACACAATTTTAACGCTGAGGAGTCCAGGGCTATTTGAACTGTTTAGAGCTTTTAAAGTTGTCCCCATATTACTGTTTGTTGTCTTTTTATTTTAGCACAACATCAGATCATTATTCTTTCATCTTGACATAGTGTAACAACATTGTGATATATTTAATTAAATCTAAATTATTTCTTTCTATGCAGGTTGTTGATTTTATCATAACGTAGACGATATATCTTGCTGGTATCAAACTATTTTTCATCAACTTTATGATGGAACAACCATAACATTCATACTGTTTTTCATTGAATACCACATTTATGTTTTTATTAAATTTGACCTTGCGTTTAAAGCATTTCAAATATGCTGAAAAGACGATGCTGGATGATCAAGGATTTTGGTTTTATTCTTGCAATTTGAAAAAAAGTTGACCACCAACATTTTTTGTATCTGCAAACACATGCATTGACCCATGTAAGCTTTCTATTGTGCCAAGCGGGTTCTTCCAGATATAATCAGGTCCAACACAAGAGAAATATCACGAAAAGTCATTGCATCTCTGTCCTGTTCTCTGGTGTTACATCTGTCCACTCATGCAACCAACTTCATTTCCACTTGAATCTTATCAGCCTTCTGCTCGCCCTCTGAAGGAAACAACATATCCACTCTGACATGAATTAGCCCCGGACCGACTCATACTGCCTCACCCGAGGGAATATAAGTACAAAAGACTCGCTGGCTTTTCTCACCCTCCTCCCTTTTTTTCCTCTCTCTCTCCTCTTTCCTTTAGCACCACTGCCTCTGGTCGGTTTTCTCCCCCCCGAGCTCGTCCTCGTCACTCACCTGTCTGTGAGACATCAGGCTTCCCCTTTGTCTGACGGACAGGTGCTGGCAATGTCTGATGGAGTAATTTGCCACAAATGTGCAAAACACGACCGATCAGAGGAACGTCACCTGAGAGAGGCCCGTTTCCATTCCTCCCAAATACTGACAGATGGTCCCACTTCTCATTTCCTATCTGTCTATTCAATGTCCTTCTATATATTGTTGGTTGACTCTAGCTTTCCACACAAGAAAACAACCTGCACGTTTGAAAGTTTGACAAAGAAAGAGCCACTAAAGTACAAACCTTTACCAAAGCCACCAACAGTCCAATTCATTCAAGCTGCACGAAACTCATGAATATCAGTTTCCTAAATGTGCCAAATTCGTTTGAACCAAGATCAATTGATTATTTCTGGAAAAATGTATCATTAAATCTAAAAACGTCTAACAATGTTAAAATAACAAAAAAAAAAAATCCCGGATGAGTTCCTTTGTCCAGGTCTGTGACAGATTGAATGGGCTCTCTCGTGGCCTATCCTCTCACCACGTTTTTGTGGAAATCCATTCAGTCGTTTTGGAGCAATCCAGCTGACAATCAAAAAGATAGAATGACACAAAGAGCATAGCTACCTCTGCCAAAGCCTTATAATCTAGCTGCATTTAATTTTCTAACACTCTAGATTTCCCATGGATTATTAGTTGAAAAATCCAAAAGGTGGGAAAACGTCCAATATTGCAACGTTAAACAAAGTGTGCCTGTCAAAACGGACAGAGGTGAAAGCATGACCTTGGTTAGGGAATTAGCAAGGAAGTACTTTATGGTCTAAAAAATAAATAAATCTATGTAGAAGGTTAACACTGAAACCCATTGTCAAAAATGTAAGTGTGGTCCAGCTTAAGCTATTAACCTTTGTAGTTTATCTCAGTTTAGGATGGTCTGCTGCTGGTTTGACCAAACTGTGATGCATTCTCATCCTTATGTAAAACCTACCTGATATGGGAGTGATAAGACACTGTGGTATCAGGCTGTTCCTGCCACTGTTTGGTAGATAATCAAAACAAAAGATTCTGTGGTTCGCACAAAAGTCATATCTGATTCTGGACAAGTAGTAGTTACAAATGTGGAGAGCAGCTGCTGGTCTCTGCAGTGGATTCAGGGCCCAGGCAGCCCACCTGCCTGATGCAAATCCCTGTGTGATACGATGCATCGCCTGCCGATGTACTCGCATCACCCAGGGAAGTTTGACTGTGGCTTACATCATTGGAATCACCCCGACGGTATTACTGAACGCATCTCAGCACAGATGGATTTACATGAGGAATCATTTTTAAAGCTCCGCTCGCACATGTTAATGCTTCAGAGGATCATACTATGCCAATCATGGATTATCTGGGGTTCAAAAAGAGATTTCGAATGAATCACAATATTTCTTCTTTTTTTGGGGTTGCAGGCCGGCATGGGGTGTAATAAATCACAGGACAACAGAGGCAGTAAAATAAGGCAGCCTAATCCTCTGGGTTTAAAATAGAATTACATTTTTTGGGAGGTGGGGATTGATAGAAATTAAAATGGAAATCTTGCATTATACAAGCTCCACTGAGATGAATTTGAGATTTATACTCTGTGACACTACTAATAACACTATTGATTTTTCATCATGCTTCATTTATCTATAGGTATTTTCTTTTACTTAGACAGAATATTCAGATCACCAAAAAATACCACAATTTCTCAAATATTGGTGCAGAGCCAGTATAGAGTATGTTAATAAATCTTACAACAAATACCAGAGAATAACACTGTGGTCAGATTAATATTGGGCAGGGAAGATGCCTGTCGAATACGGTAGGTAATATAATGCAGTAAAGCTAAATGTAGGTGCTAATTTTTAATTAGACATAAAGCAGGCGATTCATCTTTCTGCCTCGAAGCTACGCCTTAGCCTAGACGTAGACATGTGCCCTACGTAGAGCCCTATGTCATACCCCTGACATGCCCCTCCCTAAAACTGTAACTATGCATGGAGGCAACACTGACCGCAAGAGCTGTGATTGGTCTGCTTGGTCCGACAGACTCCCCGGCATCTTTTTATTTGAGTTGAAGGAACGAACACAGACGACAGCTTTCTTTCCTTCGTTGCTGTTATTTAAGATAATAAAATAATTGCTCTGATACATCTATCAGCTCCAACTCCAACATGATCAACTCACCATTATTCTGAAGTAATGTAGAGACGCCAGAGAAGGGGTAAATAAGCAGACCAGAAATGGGAAGACACTCAGCACCACACCAGCAAACCCCCCTGCTGAGGCTACGTTGGTACCTACGGAGTAGCTTTGACGCAGATGTTTGGTAAGAGCTAACCAAACATACCTTTAAATAGCGGCCATTTTTGTTGTTGTTTTTGCTGCATGGTCATTGCAGAAAGCAACGATGGCCATGCGTGAAGTAAGCTGTGTTCGCCATTGTTTCCTAAATTATCATTATTATTATGTACACAGAGATTTTCCGTAAATGTTTTACTTTGGCATCCGTAAAACTATTCTATTTACTTAAATGCCCAAACGGAAAGGAAAAAGTTTGTTACAAAAATATCTGCATTAGTGTGGAAACGGGGTCGGGGAAATTTATTCCATTGCATAATCCTGCTGCCAAATAGAAGAACAGCAATGAAAACATGATCTCCCTGGTGGTGTTTCAGAGACAGAGGGTTGAGCAGCCATGAGGGGATGATTTGCCTCCTCTCTGTCAGAACGAGCCCACATTCTCTGAGACACGGAGCATAGAGAAGAAATCGATACAGACCACAACACCTGGGATCCGGCACGAGACCGACTCTTCTGTGACCATGAAATGACCATAGAGCGTTATTGTTCTCCCATCGCCAATGAGAGGTTGAGGCGCACACAGAATTGATTGTGCTTCCACAAACTGGAGATAGACATTGATTTTTCCCCCTCTTCTGAAAGAAGAAAAAAAAAACAGGAAAGCTTTGTTAAGCTGACAAATACGTCTTCCTTCTCTCCTAAGGTTGAGGTTGCCCACCAGCTTTCTGGGTAAGCAGAATGCAGTGATGTGTTTGATCGCCTGTCTTATGCATGGGCAGGGAACCCACAACATCTCCACTGCTACCGTGCTTGGGGAAGAACGCAGAATAACGGACATAGCTTTCTACCATGCCTGTATTTTTCCGAGACGGGTTTTATCTACAGAGACTTTTCTTTCTCATGAGAGTTGATGCTGATCTCTGACAACTCCTGACAAGGGAGGGAACTGTGCCGTGGTTCATCTGACCTCTCACTATCTCTACCGAGAGGAGCCGAGAGGTGCTGCAGCACACTGAAGGGCTGATCACAGGCCCTGTGGTGTTATCTCAGGTCACATGTGAAGAATCAGCGACTTCTCTCTTTCTCCAATGAAGAGGTTACAACAGATACATTACCTGCAAAAAGCTTTATTGACATGACAACTGCACTGCTACTGGTGAAGCTGTTTGGACAAAAAAATGGCATGGCAGTGATAATGAAGTAGATTTGATCTCGCTACTGTCTTATAAGAAACCTATATATGTCAAATTGTGGTGAATTTGATACTTTCGGATAAACCTAAGAATTACATTATCACAGTTGAGAGAACCCCAAATGCAGATTGGCAGGATTAGATCCAAATTCTGGATCTTTAATATGATATGGTGAGTAAACAAAAAGTCAGAAGCTCTTTTCAGACTTGAGCTAAGGAGGAGATCCGCTATGGTACTTTACAAATGTGATCATGTAATTGAAGATAACTAACAAGATCAGCAAGGACATTAAAAAGACCCAAAACATGGGACAATTATTAAATAAATAGTGCAATATGTTAATTATATAAATAGTTTTTTCTGAGAACTTTAATATATGGATTATCTGTATCTTTTTACTGTGTTCCAGGTCTCGATAGAGCCCTCTCCCATCTCTCAGTTATAGGTGTTTTAGTGGCAGGACAAAGTGTGTGGTGTGTTTATGGGTGTGAGCCTGGAGACTGTCACAAAGTGTTTTGTTGCGAGCATATATCTTAGAGTCAGGAAGCCTTGCGGCTTGATAGGTGCTCAGAGCTGTGATCATCTGGTCTGCTGTGTCAATCAATTAGCACCTTCCTGCTCCCCTAACTCCCCCAGCCATTGCCCCACTGTCCCCATCACTCTGCGAGCTCAGAGGGGTCACATGTCATATCAATAAAATACTATTATCATCCATATCATATATACAAGATACATCTGCCCGAGTTACAAGTTGTCACCTGATTGATTTCTGGGTTTGATATAACTGTATCCGCCAGTATAAAGCTTACATAAAGTTTAAAGGACTGCATCTTTTGGTTATTTAGCATTCCTGCTATGGCGTGACCAATTAATCAAAGAGATTTTGTGGATGTGTAAAGCCTCAGACCATGCTGGAAGAAAACAGATTAGCACATTGTATAGGGGCTAAATGAAGACCTCTGGCTCCGCCTCAGGCCCTGCTGGACTATTAAAGCAACTGCTGCTCATTGGCGTCACCAGGCAACGTCTCCTTTTACAGGAAAAAAATGTTTTTTTTGTCAGCAGGGTTGCGAAATAGCTGATTCCCACAAAACCAGTAAAAAGACGAGACCGGACCCAGTAAGGTAGATTCTGACAAAGGGAAGGATGCAGGGTTTTTCTCTTCCTTTAAAATAACAGTTTTACCAAATATCCAGGGAATAATTGATGGTTCTTGATTTAAAATCTGGAATTTTCAGAGGCGTGAAAGGACACCACTTTAGCGGACCAATATCGAATAAAACTATCCTTTCACACTACATGGTTTCACAGTATTCTCAACAACTTCATTCCAGAATTGTACGAATTAACAGAGAGCTCTGTCGCCCCCCCCCCATCTCTGCCCTCTGGGGCCTCTATGCAGCCACAAATGAAAACGCACAAACACACACCATTTCTTTAAAGCAGTCGTCTCTTTCTCTCCAGGGATATTGACCCTGCCGGTTAAGTTTCTGGTTGGCTGTGCACAGCAGAGATGTTGGGACTGTCAGAGGAAATATACGGCGCTTGTCAGGGGAACCCAGGTGTGCTGAGGCAAACTGTTAAATTTGGTCATTACTCTTGTAATAGTGCTTTTATGGTTTGTTCTCAAGGGTCGTGTGTGCGACCGCTGCAGCAGGTCTCCTGTTGAAAGGTCTGCAGACAGAGGCGCAGGCATCAGTTGTCAGCAGGATCACATTATAGCAGCTTCCTATATGTCAGTGTACAAGGGTATGGATGAATGTCAGGCATTGCAGAGCTAGAACATTTCAATGGTTTACATTTTAAAGCAAAAGATCATTGTCACCGGCAAATCATTGCTTAATCTATATCTTTTTTGCACATGTGTGTCTTCACTAGTACACAGCAACGCAAGCATGTATGTTTTGGTTTGATTGTGCCAACAGGGCCGGAAGCAGAGCCGGGGGGGGGGGGGGGGGGGGGAGACCACACCTCCTAATGGTTTCTTGATGTGGATAAATGGTTTACAGATGGTCCACTCAATATATTCAAATAAGACATAAAGAATAGGGGAGGGGCTATCAATACAGGGACGGTCCCAGCTGATCAGTCGACTGACCAGACATGATTTAAGATTTGAGAAGCCATTTGAATATCTAGAAACGATTTGGGAAACGTAGCTTGGAAGTGCTCCAGAACTTCAACAAATTAATTTTCCTACTTAAATAAAATCAAAAGTCAAATCAAGTTCATCAATATCAATTAATGACTTATGTCATGTCTGTGATTTCTGAATTATAAAATTGAAAAAGTGAATATTATATTTCAGTATAATATCTATTTGCAATACCGTGTTTATTAAAAAAAACAAGGCATATTATCAGGCTACATATATTAATTTATTTGATATGCATTTATTTATTGACTGAGCATGAACATCTTACAACAACGATAATCCTGACATCCTGGTTTGTAGATCTGCACTGCTTGGAATAGACACAAAACAAATAATAATAGTCTTTATTTGAGCTGTGAGTGGGTACTTTATGTTGACAATTACAGTGCAAGAGATCAATACAAAAACACAAATTTATAAGATATAAAACCAATACAATAACACAGGATAATGTGAGGATATCCACAACCAAAAACAGCCTCAGGTGCTGGTATTACAACTCTCGAAGTTTATGACTGAGGAGATAATCCGCCTCATTCAGCCGGCTCAGTCTGCAGACAAACTCCCGGAGGTGACACATTCCATACCATAATATTCCACCGGTATAAATTGTATTTACCCACATGCCACCTTTAACACTTGGCCAGAGACGGTGCCAGCACACGATTATGCACGTGAAGAATTAATCCGGGGATGAGCACGGGGTAATGTATGGTAATTATCCAACAGGATATTCTTACATAGTGATTAGCATATCTGGGAGGCCAGACAGGGACGGGAGGAAGGAAAGGACACAGCTGCTGATA
The DNA here is from genome assembly GCF_949316205.1 of Platichthys flesus. Taxonomy (NCBI): domain Eukaryota; kingdom Metazoa; phylum Chordata; class Actinopteri; order Pleuronectiformes; family Pleuronectidae; genus Platichthys; species Platichthys flesus. Next base: position 14,994,282 of record NC_084959.1, on the reverse strand, counting down.
AGGAGCCCGGTTTGTGGTTTTTCTCCTCTTCTTCTTCATGTTGAGGAAAAATGCAGTAAGTCCGGCTACAGGCATGTACTCACTCCCCTCTCTCTGGTCCACTCTACATCACGTGCACACACACACACACACACAGGAACACACAGGCTGGAGACCTCACTCGCACTATGTAGATATGTAAATGTATTTTATTATTATAATGATATAATGATATAAGAAAATTCCACAAAAAACTTCCAAAATAGTAGCACATTAAACTATTTAATGTGCTGTTTAAACTGGAAAAATATCATTAGACGTATAAGGACTTGAGTCGGAAAAGGCTCTGTAACATGTAATGAGGAATATAAATGGAATATTCTGCCTGTAAACAACATCATCTAAATAAAATCTTATTCTGACTAAGATCCAAAGTTAAAGTAGTGTCCATGTGAACATAGAAAATTAAATTAAAAATCGCTGTGGTATTATAACTTGTGACCACTAGGCATTGATTGAGTGACTAAAGAGTTTGTTGAGGACTCTGAACCAATCAAAACCAGTAGCTGATCCTGTATTTTCTTGGATTTAGATGTTATTAAAGGTCTTATGTCTGCAAGATGATTACAGGTTTAAGCTTTAAATTTGGTATTTGTTGTTTGATTTTAGGCAGCCAACTCTCCACCTGTCCGCGACGACAGATGAGAATTAGCCTCTTGGCTAACTTTAATATGCATCCAGATATATAGTTTGCATGTTCCATGTATCTGGATCATAGTGGGAGGAAGTGGAAACACATCATCCATCATAATTTATGGTCAATATGGGCAAAGTATGTCCCGGTTGAAAGACATGTAATTCCTGTGTAATCGACACAAAAAAAACAAAACAGAAATCCACAATTTTTTTAGTATTTTTAAGCAAATATCACATTATTGACACACAATTATCTTAAAGCAAATCAAATATTGCATTGTCTGTGTGTTGTACCTTTATTCACAAATCTGTGACTTATTGTGCGTCTTCCAGCAGCTCCTAAACCCCAACAAGTCTCTGAAGTGATTGTTGCCAGCAATACAAATAGGTGTCAGACTGCATTATCTTTTTTTGTTTGTGTTTTCTCTCCCCACTCTGCGACCCCGCTGCACAACGTGACCACGAGCCACTGTATCATTTCAGGGTTCGGTATTTAGGTGTAATCAGCCATGTAGGACACCAGCTTGCCAAGAAGCCAGGCCCTTTGTGAGACGCCCATCTGTTTAGTGCATTGGGACGTGCCCGGTCCCAAAGAGCTGCTGGAATGAAAGGGGCGAGCATGAGAAGGCCCAGCTGAAAGAACAAGGGTGGGCGGCAGCATCAGGACGCAGTCTGTCTGCGGCGCTCCCGCAGTCCACTCTTATTCTAATGCAGCGGCTCCGTCTCTCCCTGTCTGCATACGACTCAGAGATCAGAGAGCGACAGATGCACCAGGGGGAAGCAGACTGGGACACGTCCATCCTTTCATGCATATACGGCCTCTTGTTCGCCTCTCTTCTGCTAAGCTGTTTGGCTAATATTTTCATATTGACTCGCCAATGTACACATTAACCAGCCGCGGCGACCTCTTAGCGGGATGTGCAAATCTGTGTGAGCGCAAATCAATTCATATACAGTGGGCTACCCCATCCTTATTGTCAGTGTTGTGAGCCTGGCAGAGTGGGAGCAGGTGATAAGCTGCTGTAGGACCGGCGAACCATTCCAGGCAGAGTCGTGACCCTACTGCAGCAGGGCTGATTATATCCTCAGCCGGGGCTGCGGGGTCTGAGCGCCTCAAGCCTCCACGCTGCAGCCCGGAGCAGATCACCCCTGACTGAGATCACAGCAGCCACACAGGAGATGATAATAATCAGACAGCAAACAGTGGGAGCAAACATATCGAGCCTTTGTGTTTCTTTTTTTTCCGTCTGCATTAACATTTGCTTTGGAAATTTGTTTCATTTCGGTGTCTTAAAATGTATTTTTCCCTTCCCCCTATTTTACTAAACAGTAAATGTATTTAAACAAAAGATAAATACTCGTCTTCTGGGTTAGGGTTATATCACCTCCGCCGAGGAGGTTATATTTCACCCCTGTCCCACTGAGATACAGTCTAGATCTTATATTGTCCTTTAATACCATAAACTGGCAAATTTACAGAAATGTGAAATATGTAGTAGCTTTAGCGATGAGTATCAAAGCTGTAACATGAAAACAGTCCGAGCCTCCAACAAAGACTGACCGGATACAAGTGCTGTGACTGATGTTCAAACCTTAGAGAGGTTTCACTTTTCACGAAATGTACGGATTGTCCAATTCTTTCAGAGTTGGGAAAATGGATTGTGTATGTGTCCGAATTCAAGAGATGTTACTGATCTAACAGTATGTATTTCCATCAGTACATTGTGTGTGGGATAACATTAGGCAAACTATGTTTTTCACATGCACAGCAGCTGTTGAACACAATGCATGTTTTGAAGTTTTGTTCCTAATTGTGAAATAAGTCAAGTCCATCACGTTCGGAACACTTTCAAACGTCTGTTCTGAGCGGCCTCATGGTGTGAAACGCTGGCCAGGTGACCGGCTTGTGAGAAACTGGGCATGTGTTGCGTGGAGAAGGGCCCTTTTTCCTCGGGTAAGAGGACCATATGCCCCCAAGCTCCACCAACCGCCCCCCCCCCCCTCCGTCCCCTTACTCCTCCGCTTCCCCCAAATGTACACACAGGCACGTTCCTTTCTGTCAACGCCGCCTGCATGCGCCCCCCCACCCCCTTCCCCCGGCCACTCCTGATAACTGACAGCAGCTGCATTGATGAGCACAATGCGTGGGACAAGGCAGCTCAGCTGGGCCCACTCCCCACTTGACACTGGTTTGACCTCTGGCATGGGAGTCGTCCTCCCAGAAGGCTGCTCTGCTCTATAGCCTCGCACAGGGTGTCTCTCTATCTCCTCTTCACACACACACACACACACACACACACACACACACACACACACACACACACACACACACACACACACACACACACACACACACACACACACACACACACACACACACACTGCAATGGGTGCATCCCCGGGTCAGTCAGGTCAATCAAATTCAACTTGAGGATATTTTATTTGTAAATTCTGTACAGGAAAGGAAGGGATGCACACGATGTGGTTGGAAACAGTGGAGACTTTACTCATTCATTCAAACCGAGATCAATATTTGCTTGTTTTCTTTCTTCCACTGACTTATGGATCGCTTTACAGTCTCTCCATTGTGCGTGGATCTATATTTACCCTCCTTGCACACACACTTACGCTGTGTGCACAGGCAGCATCAGCGGCGTATTCCAGTAGGAGTGAGCGTGAAAGGCCTCGTAATAGCTCTCCTCCCTCGAGGGGCTGATGACACCAAGGAAACTAAACAGAAGTTGATGGTGTGACAGAGCGGTGGGGTGGAGGGGGCGAAGAGGAGGTGGAGGGGGCGGCTCATCGCTCCCGTCTGCCATTCAGCTCCTTTACAACTTTACAAAATAGCCTTTTAATTTGCTGCGGCGTCTGAGGTGTCTGAATTGTGCCTGCATCAATCACCATCATCACCCCAGGGCCGGAGGCCCACACCGTCCCCTGGGCCCTCTCACTGAACGGCCCCCTCAGGCAGATCACTCTCTCTCTCTCTGTCTCTCTCTCTAGGATTCCTTCTCTCTGTGCATCCTACTCATGCAGACACCGCAGCGCTGCTTGATTCCTCACCACACGCCGCTATCGTTTTGCAAATCTCGATAATCAAGTGCTGTGCATGAAATGACCATCTCAAAATGCTTCAGTACAGCTCAGACCATCTGAGGAACAGTTTTTGTTCAACCTCCCAAAAAAAGACCAATGATCAGCAGAACTGATTCCTCTCTATTCATCATAATAGCTGTTTGATTATACACATGGGAGACTTTACATGAGCTTAATTTAGACGACTCTCTCTGGGAGGAATGAGGATAGGATTTGACACTTATCTCCTCTCCCTCTGTGTCGCTGCGGTGGTGAAGATGAGGAGCAGTGTAAACCATCAGCAGTATATTCCTAGGTGTTTGACTGATGAAGCTGCATGTCTGCATGAGACCACAATCCCTGATATGAGCAGGCAGGTCAGCGTAGGTGGTCACTGTGGATTACTCCTCTCTCTGTGGCAGTCAGTCTGCACTGATGGGATTTACTGGTCCAGTAATGTGTGTTTGGCACGTGGAGGGGCCACCTGTCTGCCAGAGTGTACAGTTTGTCACCCTTTGTAAATGGCATCATCTTCAGCCTTTTGTTTGCCACTGTCAGATGGATAATAACGAGTCATTAAATATGACCATGAGGTGTTTTCTATCTGACAGGTATGCATTATGTTAATTCAGTCAAAGGAAGGCTGTCCAGAAACAGCACTGCAAACATTACACTTGTGTATGTTTTGAGGTCAGTGGCTGAGCAGAGGAGGTGCAGAGGAATTCTTCCTTTTCCACGACATTCATTTTAAACATTGCTTTATGTTAAAGGCTGGCTACTGGCTAGTTCAATTCTTGTCATGTATTGCGAAAACAAATAGGTATATTACAACAGAATGAACTTGAGGTCAGCTTTGAAGAAATTTTCCCTTTTCATTACATAATTTTATTTTGGATGTGGTCTTCCAGTTTATTCAGCTTAGGTATAATTAAGAAAATCTGTATATGTGAGTCACAACTAGAAGAGCACTCAGTAGAGCCCCACCAAGGCCCAAAGGTCCCCATGAATTCAATCAAGCTGCACCAAATTCCACAAACTAATAAATATCAGATTCCTAAATGTGTCAATTTAAGTGGAAAATAAAACTTCTAGATTGTCCTTTGAAACAGATCTGCACCAACACTTAATGGGTTCTTCCCTGATCCATACCACACCATTAACAAACATATACACAAACCAACCAACAAACAAACTGAGGTGAAAACATAATCTCCTTAGTGGAGGTAACAATTCTACAATGTTTATCTAATGCATGTCTTGGCAGAGGTCTCAGAGTTGATGAAATAATGCCTTTTAATATTGCTGTATCCTTTGCGCAAAAACAAAATTGGTACCACCCCTGGAGATCACAGTAGAGTCTCTCACTGTCAAGCTTAAATGTATTAAATGTATCCTGCATTTATATCAGCACAATGGCGGTTGATAAATGCATTAAACATGTAACTGGTACTTTTTTTTTACTTAATTATGGAAAAATACAGAACTGAATAAAGCTGGTTGCATATTGACAATGAGTTATAATAAGTGGATATATATATATATATATATGTATATCATTATTTAAAGAAAGATATCAGAAACTGGCCTCAACTTAGCATAACATTTTAACCTATGAAACTTAAGAAACAATCAAGTTCATTGATTAACATTCTCAAAAATGTAATCTTCAGCTGAGCTGTAGAGATGCTGAACTGAGGTCAGCAAAATGCCAGCAAAAAACCTGCCCCACTAAATGGTACAGATGCTCATTTAAAGCCAAAGCAAAGTGAAACTGGGAGCAAACTGTGTCTTTGACTTAATAATCAACCTTTTTAATTAAACATTTTGTAACTATAATCATCATCATAATCATTTAAACACTGGAAATGTCTATGAGCTGTAAGGCTTCTGTTTTTTGGCATCAGGGAGCTCCATGAGCTTAGGTGTTACCCTCCTCTCTGTAACTTGCACTGCTTCCTAATCTCTTTTAATTGACTTTAATTAGCATCTAGTAATTAATTTTGTTGTCTACATATTATTTGTATGAATATTCCCGGTGGGTGGTCTTGTTCATCTCGTCAGGGCCAATTAGCTGCAATTAACAAATACTAATGACATGCTTCCCTTTCTTTTTCCCAATCCAAAACAAACAGCGTGCACCCTGCCAGATTCCAGCGCTGCACTGAGACCCCTCGTGTGCTGGAGTGATGCTGGGGGCCAGCTCGCTGGGCCGGGCTCTAATCAACACCTCTCATGGTGAGACGCAAACCCAGAAGGAGACACTTATCCACACCATTCACCACTGAGATAATGGCTCTCACCCTGGTCCTTTCATTGTCACATCAGAGATCAGATTGAAGAGACAGAGTGGATGTACGAGAAACCTTTTGTATCATTATTGGTCATCTGAGGTCTGTCCTCGGGGCAACGTGGAGCTCTGTCTGTGTTTCTGTTTTTGTTTTTTTTGCTGATCGACACACATTTTCAAATGGTAAACAAGTATTGATAATTTCACTTTCCCTGTGCAGTTCAGCTTTCCCTTGTAATCTGTGCACCTCTATAGTTCAGTGGCAAATCAGAGAAAGACAACCAACACATACAACTGACAGAGCAAACTGAATACCAGAAAATACCAGGGCTCGGTTTTGTTTTGCATCTTCTATTTGTCTTTGCAAATACTGTCTTTCCTTGCTGTTAACATTATGAGGCATCATCCACTATTCAGAGTGACTGCTGATTCTCTTTGCAGGGTTTAGAAATGCTTTAAAAGCATATTAGCCTGCAAGCAGCAATATTATCAGCTTCTTTCCAGATCTATAGCTCAAAGGCTGACCAAAAAGATCTACTCAAATCATTCACCACGAGATGTCTGCTGATGTTGTTGTATTTCTTAAAACAAGGTGCGAGTTCATGAAGTGTGATTGTGTCCTGTCGAGCAAAAGTGTCACAAAGAAGATCATCTAGTACAAAGAAGACGCAACATATAATAAGCTGCACAGGAAATGATGAGCTCATTGAATAAGACTTGCATTGACAAAGGCATTGTTTGTTTGTTTTTAACAACACGCCAACATGATGACACACTAGCATATATTAGAAATTTGCTGGGGGGGTTGCATTATTATTTTTTATGTATTAAACGCCATTAATTTTCATAAAACACTTCTGTTAATGGCTCCATACTTTTTCTTGATTTTGTTCGATTATTTAATTGATTTTGAGTTATTGGCTTACAAATCAATGCAACCTGTTCATGTGTTAAGACGGATCTAAACAAAAACAAATAAGAAAACAAATGATCCAGTGTTCAAAAACGTTGTACTTGGGGAGCGGTAGAAAAGCATTAATGACTAATATCACCTCCTTCACTTATTTTGACTGTTTAATGTCGGGGTGTTTTTTCCCTGTGTTATATCAGGGACCAGCAGAGCCGGGAGCCAGTGTGGGAAACGCGCTATCTCTCCGCGCGCAGCAACACCAACGCGGTGCGATAAGATCTGCGAGAGGCCTCCTATCAGCCGCAGATTATAACCATTAGTGACCCTTGTCCCTTCACACCAAATGAAGAATAACGCCACATGGGCCACAACATTAATAATCATTGTGGTGGGAATAAAAAGGGAGCCTGTGTTCAGTGCACTGAGCAGAGCCTCGGTCTCCTGCGTCTTATTCTAACCAGGCCTGCTCCGGGAGAAATAATTTATTCATGTGATATCATCAGTGACTCCTTTTCTTCACACGGTGACTGACTGGAAATAAAACAGTAGTTATTGTTGAAATAAAGGACGTTAGTTGTTATCTGCGATAAACAGTTGGATGAGAATCTCATTGATTTCTTGAGGTTACACCACCCCCCCTCCCTCCCCCTTTCTATTAATCTGATATATTATTTTTACGAGACATCTTATCGGTCGAGTCATCAGTTTATTTTATTTGTCGATTATTATTTTTTTCTATCTTTTTTCTATATTATTCCAGGTTATTGTTTCGTTTTATTTAATTCTATCTTATTTCATCATTTCGATTTTCCTTTACTAATGCTGAAGTTCGTTGGTTTTTAAACAATTCCAACGTTTTATTATATTTTATTCTAATAGTGAAGTGCACATTGGTGTGAACTGAAACGTCCTCCTATAGGTGTTCCCTGGCTGTGACGTCACACTCCTCCCCATAGCCAATAGGCTGAGCTTTAAGAGGTGCGCTCATTTCCACGTTTCTCCCACACGGAGCTTCTCGCAGCGTAAAAGGACACAAACAAAGCTCAGCGCACCGATGGCGCATTACATCCCACTCCTCAGGATATATTGAGTTTTTCGCAATCGCCACCAATGGGTACATAGTCTCTTTTTTGTCTCCTCTTGATTGTACCCATACATTCGGATCATGATCCCCAGCCTGTGATCTCTGCTGCCCGGTGTTGTTTCCCCCGCTGCAGCTGGCCCCTCTTGTTATTTGGATCTGCCACAGCCACATGTGGATCGTTGTCGGAGCGGCTGCGTTTCACCTCGCGGATGCTGATGTGTTTCCTCTGAGATCAGCTCGGATGCATTTTGGATTCGCTGGATCGTACACACACAGCCAGGCGGACGCGTCGGGGGGACAGACGCAGCGTGTTTACCAGGGTGGGGATAACTCCGGAGGATGCTGCAGTGTGCCAGCTGCGAGAAGCCTATCGCCGATAGGTTCCTGCTCAAAGTCCTGGACAGACCGTGGCACATCCAGTGTGTCCAGTGCTGCGAGTGCAAATGCAGCCTGACCGAGAAGTGCTTCTCACGCGAGGGGAGGCTGTACTGTAAGAACGACTTCTTTAGGTGAGCAGCCGAGAAAAAGAAAAGGGGAAAATACTGAGAAAATGCTAATTTGCTGGAAATGCTAATTTCTGTTTAGATAATTAGAAACAAATAACACGTGGAATTTGATCCTGCTTGGTAAGCTGCAAAAGAAAATCGAAAGATGCATTAATTTAAGATATAGCTCTCCTGATTGTACATACACTATGAATGCTGATAGTCAACATGTTTGAGACTATATGAGTATTATCTTTATTTTTAGAATCACAAAAATAATTAAATGCAGGGGGAAGAATAATTTATTTGCACATGTATAATTGTTAACTATTATATTAATGTTCCATACAATTTTATATGACAAGTGGCATTGGTTCTATGTAGTATTAAAGCTTCAATTGGCCTCAACATTGGTCACCCAAGTAACAAGAAGAGTGGAAAAGGAATTAAATAAAAAATGTGGATTAAAAACGTTGAAAAGATGGAGGGTGGGTTTAGTATATGTCACCTGCACCCATTATCGGACCATTCAAATCCTAATAAAGTCATGGACGCAAATTATTCACTATGGCCTGCAGAAATAGCCGGTATAGTGGCTGATGGCTAATTTGGTGTATTTGACGATCAACTGACTTTACCAACAGCTCCTGCTGTCTTTTTGAGACATCTGGCCTGTAGTACGGGTTGTGCCAAACTGTAAAACCAGCATAGATCCCCCCATGTCAGAGTCATGATCACATCCCACCTACATGCACTGACCGCCCCTCTCCCTTTCGAACATCCAGGCGATTTGGGACCAAGTGTGGCGGCTGCGCTCAGGGGATTCTACCCAGCGATCTGGTGCGCAGGGCCAAGAGCAAAGTGTTCCACCTGAACTGCTTCACCTGCGTGATGTGCAACAAGCAGCTGTCCACGGGAGAGGAGCTCTACATCCTGGACGAGTTCAAGTTCGTTTGCAAAGAGGACTATCAGAACAACAACGGCAAGGACACCATCCTCCTCTCAGGTATGGGCCTATATGTAAAAAAAAACAAACATAATAATAAAGAAATATTGTATTTTGTGTTTTAATTCATTATTATTCTTTCAATCAAATATTTCAAAAATACTATTATTAGTAGTAGTATTTACTAAATCAAATTATATTTCTAAATATTTACTTTTATAATGATTTCATATTTATTTTCTTCTGTATTGATGATCTGCTTTAAACGTGTGATGTATTTCTATGGGGTTTTGCGGGTTGATGATTTAATCCGTCTTTTTTTCTCATGACAGTCACGACGTCCAGCGACCCGAGCCTGTCTCCGGACCCCCAGGACCCGCAGGACGACGGGAAGGACTCGGAGACGGGACACCTGTCCGACAAGGACGGGGGCGGCAACGAGAACGACGAGCAGGGCGCCGTCGGGAAGCGACGCGGGCCGCGCACCACGATAAAAGCCAAGCAGCTGGAGACGCTGAAGGCGGCTTTCACGGCCACGCCGAAGCCCACCAGGCACATCCGGGAGCAGCTGTCGCAGGAGACGGGCCTGACCATGAGAGTCATCCAAGTAAGAAGACGAGTAGAAATAAATAATCATAATAATAATAATAATGGGGACAAACTGAGATAAAAACGTTAAAAACAAAGAGTGTTTATTGTATTGTATGCACGCATTATCGGACAGCCATCCAGATCTAGCCAAACAGGTCCCTCATGGCAGAGAAATGTCAAGGACCAAATTATTCACAACCAATTCCCATTAAAGACCTTTCAATGGACACTAATCAACAATGTAGTGGTTGATGCCTCTCAGCATTTGCATCTTGCAGACACCCTGAGAGAATCCGTCCTCGTTCTCTGCCTGATTTTCTCATTTTCTTCCTTCCATTAAAAAAAAACAACAAATTCAGTATTTTTAACCCCTAATCCTTGCTCCTCCCATGACGCACATATATCAGACCTATTAAACACAGGAGTCAATGAGCTCTAAGGTCCATGTAAAAAGCTCCCAGTAATAAATTGGAAATGCCTTACAGTGGTGTTTCAGTGCGCAGAGCATCAGTCCGTGCCTAAATCTACTTTTTACGCACAGGATATTTCCGCACCAGAATCCAGGCCATTAATTTGAATTACAAAAAAATATATTATAAGCCTATTTACATCTGAGATTTTAAGATAATGTCATCAAACAGGGCTTTTACAGCTCTGAGAAGTTGCTGTTTGCTTTCCCTGCTTGTCTCCCTCCTTGCTGCTCGTGGTCTCTGACCCTGGCTTGTTCTCTGTGCGCCCTGAAGGTCTGGTTCCAGAACCGGAGGTCTAAAGAGAGACGCATGAAGCAGCTGAGCGCACTGGGCACACGGAGGCACGTGTTTTACCGCGGCACGAGGAGGATGAGGGCGCTTGGAGAGCGACTGGAGCCCGGAGAGCTCGGACACTTCTCTTATTATGGAGGTGAGCCACAGTATTTGTTTAGGGTGGTGGAGGGATGGTGAGTCCCCTGATTGGAAGTTGATGGTCTTTTGATGAACAGGCTCATTAGAATATGAATGAATGAAATCTCCTTTTTTTAATGTAATTCACTGTAAGTCATTTATTGAAAGGGGATTTCTGTTTAAAAAAAAAAATGTAAATACAGATTAAAAATTAATTTAAAAAGAGTTCATTTTGGTTTTGTGTTTTCTCTTTAAATGCAGACTTGGGCACTAATCCACACATTTGTATTTTTATGACCACAGATTATGGGGAGTATTATGGCTCAGGAGGGAATTACGAGTACTACCAGGGCCCACCTTCGTCCCAGGCTCAGACTCCAGCAGACCTGGGCTTTGTGCCCTCCTCTGTCCCCGCCGGCACCCCGCTAGGAGCCATGGACCACCACCACCACCACCACCACCAGCACCACCATCATCCGGGCCACCACTGTCCGGGAGAGATGCAGTGCTTCTCCGACCCGGCTTCCCATCACCCTGTGGACTCACCCAGTCCGGAGCCCAGCGGGCCGGGCTCCATGCAAAGCATCTCCAGTGAGATGTGTGGGCCCAGCACGCCCTACACCACTGTGTCCCTCAGTGACAATGGATACACCAACCAGCTGTCACAGCCCTCCTCAGAGATGAGTGAAGGCACTGTCTGGTGATGCAGCTGAAACTATAACTACAAGGCCCACTTGGATTTTGAAGGCAAATCAATTCTTTTTCTTTTTTGTTTCTTAAAATGCACTTTTTAATTTATCTATTTATTGATCTATTTATTGAGTTATTTACTTTATATATAACATATTTATTTGCTTTCATATCTGCTAAGCTCTCTGTATTTATAAATCTCTATATTTGTATGTCAGTATGATTGTTTATTGACCAGCCGATTAACAGTTTGAATTTGACTCATTGCATTCGTAATGCTGGGCTACACAGATCAAGCAATAAACAAACACATTTATAGTTTGCAGAAAAAAGTGTTTTTTTGTTCAGTGATCGCAGGAGAACTTCTGCATCGTATTTGATTTGAAATGTTGATGTGAAGGTGCATGGCAGCGGTTTGACCACGTTTCAGTGTTTTACTGACGAGCAGCACCCTCTCTCTCTCTACATGAGTTCACACGTAATAAAAGATTTCATCATTTAATAACAGATTATGATTGTGATGTTTAATAGGTTGGACCGAAAAACCTCTCTCAGGACCGTGGAAGCTTTTGTTTTGGTCTTTTTATTTATTTATTTATTTGCCAGGCATGTTCCTTTTTAATTATTTGATTGTCGACACACGTTTGCCTTCAAAAGGATTATCTTTATAAATCTGCAGATTTTATATGGAATAGAAAAATGATTTGACTTTCACGTGACACAAGTCCAATCTTATATATGGAACAATGGACAATTGTACAGAACAGGTGGTTGTTTACGTAAAGCTCCAGTATGCAGGGGTTTGAATTTCAGCTGTATATAAAAAAACAACCTCTTGATCCAGACTCAAAAACCAAATTTTTGTAGCTGTTCTATTTCTGTGGTCGCTCACTGTGGTAGTTTGTATTCTGGCCTCATTGAAAATAAAAAAAACAAACAGAAAATACTAATAAACTTTTGCCAAGTGACAGCTCTCTTCTAATTCTCTGAGGATGTTTGAATAGAACATGGTTTTTCCAATTTAGCCGAAAACATCCGAGACGCAAGATAGTTTCTTTGAGTGATAAAAATGTCAAATTATTTATATTGAAGTCTCGTGTGCCGCCAACAGCAGCATCACTGTTTTTCAGGAGATGATAACGTGATTGTACAAATTCATTTCAAGGGACTGGTGTGTGAGGCGATTCGCTGTATAATAAAACATATCATTATTGTTGGATTAATGATTTGGGAGGTGAATGACAGTACTTGTTCATTCAAGTGTGAGATTGATATAGTTTCCTGATTTATTGGAATGTGGATGGACAGGAGTTGATGGAAGCATCTCGTCACAGATCAAAATGTGAGGGTTTCGCCGCAGGACACAGATTTTATAATTTCACAGTGCATGTTGGAGACACCCTTATCTGAAAGCTGCTGAAACACAGTTGCAGTAACCTTAATCAGCTGCACTCAGTTATTGGAGATGCCACTAACATACAATTTAACACTCATCTCACAGTAATTCATCAATTTATACAATGATTTGTAATAATCCTGGTTGTTGCTATTGATTATTAGAGCCCCAGTAAATCTTTTTATGCATTTCCTTTGGTGTCTGACGACATGATTTACAGTAGGTTGTTAGAGGCTTAAGTGTTTTTCCCCCCAACAAAAAAGGACCAGCATCATATTTCACAACAAGCCTTCTATTTGTGTCAAACACACAACACACACACACACACCAAATCTTAACCTAACGTTAACCTAATTCTAAGCTGAATCTTAAAAACCACTTAATGTTAACCCTAAACAGCTCAGGGGGACAACCCAAATGTCCTCAGGACAGTGTTGTTTACACTGAGGGACACACACACACAAACCTCATTAATCAACAGGAATTCATGATCAGCTCCTTTGCCTACGAACTGATCATTTAGATGTTTTTATCAACTAAAGAGCAGACGTTGTCTGGTTGTATTTCAGTTGTGAGGTTCGATTTTTTTTGTCATCTTGGGTTTAAGGCTCAAAAGAGTGATAAAGACATTACACTGGTCTCCAGGATACAGTGAAAGGCAGTTCTTTCTTGATAAATACAGAAACACTATAACTCTTGGACTTTACATTCAAGGCTCCGCTGGCCGTATAAAGTGCAACACAAGTGACAAAGTCAGAGCTATATGCTGCAACCCTAAGTTGTTCCTGTTGGTACAGACAGATGAACATCTTGAAAAAAGAATGTGTTCACTGCAGAGGTTTGTAAGTTCTCTTTCTGCTGCTGCCGCAACAAAGCTGCAGCTTCTCCCTGTGATGTTAGTGACGGTGCTGGCTGATCTACATGAGACATTCAATGCACATAACATGCTGTGTGGTTTTGTGGGTGCATGCTTACACAAAGGGACTTCATCTTGTCAATCTTTCTGGGTATTTTTCCAGATAATTTAGGAAAGCAGCCCTGCAGGTACGTGTGGATCTGGAAATACTAAAGCTGGTCTGAAAATACCACTCAAGTCATGGGTCGAGACCTCTCTGTTAGCAGAGGAGAAATGGGTGGTGACAGAGTGAATATTTTAGAGTCAGGGAGAGGTGAGGAGCATGAAGGAGGACGGGACCAACATCGAATATCGAGCCGCCGTGCAGTGACGGAGCGAACCAGTGGAGCTGTTCGGGGGGGGAGGGGCAGGAGAGACAGGGAGGGTCGACTGTAGAAGGCACACATGGGTGGGTGTGTTAGTAACTCATCATTTATGTTTCGTTTTTTAGAATCTTATCAGTTGGTTGAAAAATACAAATACAGTGAAATGGTGGTGATGAAGTCGGAAAAGCTCGCGGAACTATTATGGCTGAAAATACGAGATACTTGTACTTGCCCTTGTTGAACCCCAAACAAACAACAGAAGTGAAATTAAAGAGGTTTAAGCTGGTGATTCTCTATTTAAAAGACAACATAAGAAAAAACAGGCCCAACAGCAAGTAGTTTCATTTTAAACACCATCTGCCCCTAAAGCAGCTGAACATTGTATTTTAAAGCAAACATTCAAAGTGAAGTATAATATTCTAATTGTTGGGCACTCTTTACATTTGGTGTGTTAATGAGTATTTATGGCAGAGGGACAGTGTAGGTGGGAGAGCGTAAAATAAAGCATGTTGATGGTAATTAAGGAAGACGTGACTCAGTGCAACAATGTACCTCAGTGATGTGTTTTTAATTAGTTAAGATGAAATGGAGACATCTAGCACACAGGAACTGAGGTAAATACTAGAAAGTTGATTTATTCTTGGTTTTGGTCTTTTCAGAGGATATTTGGACCAAACCAATGTGCCCGGCTTGCATGTTAACGTTTATTTTGTAGTCAAGCCTCCTCTTTAGATGCCATTATTTGAACAATATGATCGCAAATTATTAGTTAAACCCATAAAAAGCTGTGGATCATATCTCTGATCTTATTGGTTGCAAAAGCTTCTTCATAACTTCACCATATGACAGCTTAATGACTTCCTAGTTATGTCATTTCTATTTATGAGATCATACATTTTACTGTATTTTCAACCTATACAAGCTTTAGACCATGTCTGTACATGCGATGCATTTATAATGCTTGGTGTCTCTTTTTGATTTCTTCATGAAATCACATGATAGGAAATGATTTCCTGTTTAGTAGAAGCTCAAGATTGTCACTATTATTTGCAGCAATATCTGTGAAAATTTGATTTTTCGAAGCACATTTTTTTAACCTCGATCAATCAGCTCAAGTTTAGTAAAAATCCATCCATCCGTGCTATTTTCAAAAAAAACTAAGGACAGAAAGATGTCAAATGAATCATATACTTGAAACCAGATGTTTTAATTGTTAACAAATGTAAAAGATGGCCTGGTATCAGAAAGAAACAACACAGGTGAAAAGAATTAATGACTGAATATCCATTATTGGCTCTAATACCAGGTAACAAAAAAAAAGTCTAACCATCAGAATCAGGTTTATTGACCAAGTAAGTTTGCACAAACAGGGAATTTGACTCAGTTTGCAAAACAAGCATCTTGAATAACCACAAAGGAAATTACACAGTCTTTGATATACATAGTAAAGTAGTTTTTTTTAACAATTTCTTTAACTCAGTCATCAGAACTGTAGAATACCTTTTAATTTCTGATAGTAATTTCAGTTCAGGTTCCCCATTCTGTTTTTTTTTTGGTCTCTATAAAACCTATTAACCACTGAGGTGTGTTAATGACTCTCAGGCTGCGTCTTGAGCCTTGTTCAGCTGCACATGAAGCATCTTCTCTGGGACCCGGAGCTCATCAACAACCGTCTCATTGTCCTCACTGGGGCAGGCTGCACAAGTGTGCAAGAAAAGCACTTTAGCATTTTGAGCCACTCCTATTCCCATCAATTAAAAATGTCAAAGTCATAAAAATACATATACTATTGTCCCTCTATCTGCTACTGGTAATATAAGACCTTAAACTCATTGTCAGGGGAATATTACAGTGTTGATTAAACATGTTCCACACAACATAGATTTTGTGAATTTAAATAATGTTGAGAGAAGCAGAATTTAAAGTACAGCTTCAATAGAGAATATGTATAGAAATACAAACATGTATTCATTGTTTTGTCCCATTCCGTGAATTGAAGCCTGTGAAGCCTCATGCTTGAACGTTCTCTTCTCTGTTAAGCAGCTTAATCCTTGTTTATCTGAACAAAACGCCTTGATTAAGAGAGAGATCTGCAAGTCAAACAGGAGGCCACACGGCTAATCAATTTGAATCTATACCTGCTAGCGATCATGGCGACTGTTAGATAAACCACCTACAATAAATGGCATTTGTCTTCAGAGGAACGATTTGCGTCACATTCACCACAAAATGTATTGAACTGCTTCCAAAAGTCAAATGTTGACAGTTTAAATCTTTACCGTTTGAGCATTATGCCGTTTGGTGACTTGTGTTCAGGGAATGCACATTTTTTGTTTGTTTTATGAATGCTCATTTTTAACACACACACACCACACTTCCGTAATATACAGCTGAATAAATATTTGTCTTATTACTTAACATTTTATAATAATACGTCTTTTTGTTAGATATGGAAATTCTCTTTAACTTCTCATCCAATGCCTCACCCTAATAATCTAGATCTTGTTTGGACTGAGACTTGGCGTTTGGACATTTGCCGGCTGCCGTCTGCTTCTTGTCCTCGTGCACAGTCTGGCCCCATTCGCTAATTTCGCCCCTTTCTTCACTTTTTCGCTGGAGGCTCGCCATAGTCCACTTTTTGCATGAAAATCATTCACACATACAATTTTATAATCAATGCCCACAGTAATAGGATTCCTCTGGCCATGGGCAATTAATACACCCCCCCCCCCCCCCTCCGCCTCGTTTTTTTTCTCTCTCTCTCTCCCCTCGCGCTGATCTCAAAGCTACGAGACATTGGTTTCTCCTCATTTACATATTTATTGCATTGGACTCAAATCTGGCGAGTGATTGATGTGGAGCCTGCCTCCTGAATTTTTAGCGGCCCATTATTATGAAAGAGGAGGAGGAGGGGGCTGCGGCATGTCAGTGTACTTTTGATTAAAGTTGAAGAGGACGGAATCATACGAGTTCCCCATCTCCTCTCTTCTCCTGCACTGCTTCTTCTGTAAAAAGGCCAAGTGCAGAGACCATTTCAGCTTGTTATAGATATTGACAAGTCACTCCCTCATGGAGAAGATGTGCACGTCAAGTATATAATGATCATACTAACCTATTTTGTGTTATTTGGTATCTGAACGTACTGTAACTCGGCAACTCTTGATGTTTTGATAATATGCAATTGTCGGACAGTCACAGTCCACAGAGGACATGAAAACATCCAAACTAATACGTTTTTGTTTTAACACTAAAATGATGTCTGTGCACATGAGGGTTGTAGGTCCGCGTCAGTAATAATCCCCAAATCGTGTCAAAGCCCTCCTGAAAACATGTATCACGTGACCATTCACTGGGCATGTGCGTGCCTGTGTAAACAGGAAGCGTCTGTTAAGTCACTCTGCAGTCGTCTGTTTACTCACAGAAATGACTACAAATGAGAAACAATAAAGGCGAAAGGAAGAGCAGGGATTTCTTTTCTTGGACATGAATCTCATCGGACACTACATATTTTCAAGGTTTTGCTTCCACCGCTGACGGTAGGGTGCAACTTTTAAGAAGCAATCAGGAAACGAATGCAGACATCGTTATCAAATGTCACATATCCATACTACTATGCAGCACCTGGAGATTTCAAGGTTAAACGGGGCCAACAGCATTTCCAAGACTTATCCATGTTAGGCACTGGTAATTGTGGGATTAGCTTGGATGGCAGGTGTAAACATCGCAGTTGGAATGCATTTTTAAAACTGACATGTAGAGGTGTAGATGAAGACATACTATTGATGAGATGCCAGAACCAAAAAGGTGTGTTTTGCATGTTCAGGGGTGGAACAAGGGGCGGAGCAGGGGGCACTGGCCCCAGCTGAAATCTGATCGGCCCCCGAGGTCCCCCTGTACTGTCGGTGGTCTTGACTATCGATCCTGACAATACCACAATTTGTAAAGAATATTTATTTTCTGAACTTTTTTATAGGTACTCAATGTGCATGAACGAGGAAGGATTTTGAAATTGTATCCAATGATGTGTGGCTTTGCTCTCTATTGCCCCCAATAGAGAAAAGTCATAGATCTGCCACTGTGCATGTTGGTTTTGGGGTTTATTTCTGTTTGCCATGTAAAGCACTCTGATGTATTGTCAGGAAGTGATTTGTCCCAAATATAAATTGTTGATCTCAGACTGAATACATTTGTTCAGATTTGAGTGACTACCTAATTTAGATTTTTCTTTCAGGCTCCAGCTCCTCAGCCAAGCCTCATTCTGGATGACGGATGTGTCTTCTAATAATCCAAAACATTTTCCACAATGAATTCCCTCAAATCACATCATATGTGATCATTTTAGTTGTCACATCCCAGAGTTTAGTGTCTTACTTCTGATCCTCTTGCGTTTCCTGCGCCCTCATCGTCTCCCTTCTTTTATTAGTCTTAGTGTTTCCCTCATTATTTTGCCATTTCATCCTTGTACGTTTGTGTACAGTGTGCCAGCATTAATCAGTCTTAACCCTACATGTGTAACGTTCGTAGAGTTTTCCTTATTTTTTTTTGCAGACTTTGTCCCTGTGCACCGAACCTCTGCAGTAAAGGGTGTTTTTTTGAGCACGATCCAGCATCTGCCTTTGGGTTCTGCCTCTAGCCAGTGTGATACTGAAACACATGACACACTGAAGGTAGATGCTTCCTGCAACTAAATTATCCGTCTTAAATATTGGACGGCAACGCCGGTTCGATGCCACGATGCCTTGTTGTGGAGAGCGGTGATTTCCCCGGTCGGTTGCCTTCGTCCTTCAGAGCCAGAGGACACTGCTGGTCACAGATCCAGCCATTCCACAGGCCCCATGAGAAGCAGTAAACCAACAGTTCCACTGGGACCTGGCTTTAAACGCTCCACTGCTATGCAATGTAATGTGTGAATTTTAATGTGGCGCACCTCTCAAAACGGGGCCCTGCTGGACTGATGTTTGCATTCAGCTCAACTCTTTTGGTCAGCAACTCCGTGCAAACTACAACCGAGAATTAGAATGTGGCACTGCAGGCATACGCAGCAGACTGCAGGCTCTTCAGCGCAGCCACCAATCAATCAATCATTATGCCCACCACTCACTTGATATGCATGTACTTTATAATTTGACACCGAATGGGTTGCAATATTCAAAAATATGAATATAGCTCAACTAGCTGCAGAGCGCGACACCCTTAATCTCAAAAGAGGAGGCGCTGACCACAAAGGAAGACACATGATTCAAAAGGAGTCCCACATATGACATTAAAACCAAGTTTAGCCTTGTGTCTTCTAGTCCTCAGGTTTATACCCAGGCCAAAACATTTTCCATTCACCACACACAGTGTTAACAGTAAGACTAGTTTAATATGAGACAAACATTTCCCACAACACAAACAGGGACTTTTTTTAAGGTGTTTAAGGTCCGGATGACATTTTGGCTGTAGTCTTTATTAAGAGCTATCTGACCATTAATGCTGATAAAATAAAAAAGCAGATAGTCGATGCATTTCTCAAACTAGAAACAGACACTGGAACGGAATGGTCAGTCTGTGAATCCTGTCCCCCGCCTACAGACACTGCATCACATACAGAATCTGTTTATAAGGTTTAATATTTAGAAGGCATGCTTATATTAGTTCATCATTGTAGTGAGCAATCATTTGCTGATTAGCACCAAATGGAGCTCAGGCAGGACTGTAAAAGATTTTGCAGGCATTTGGTCATCAGACCCTAATCGTGGTGACAGATAGAAGGTGTGGGGAGCAAAGCTGTGCGGCTTTCATTTGCTGGAGACCATGATCGTCTCTCAAGTTTCACAATTACACTCATCCAATGTTTTTGAGATGGTTAAAAACAAAAGAAATCTCAATCTTGCACTAAAGGAAGAAATCAAGGGATCGGTAACATCTGATCTGACTGCAGCTGACAGGACGGGGATGGATCCAACAGTCGTTAATAGGAATTAAAGGTTTGAGGAGCCGCTCAGGGGTCTGAGAAGCAGCGTTCAAAACACAAAGGGAAAAAGCGAGGTGGAAAATAACTTAAACACCATCAATATGAGAAAAGAACAGCAAAATGCAATAACAGATTAACTGATAGAGAAAATGAGCCCTGTCCACACGTATACCAATGCCCGTTCATTCAAAATGTCTGCAGTCATGTGGACATGGCCTTTATACCCAAGCTACCAACACGCTGCAGATGAAACCAATAAAGGCGGGACGATCAATCAACAGACAGAGACCAAGGCAGGAAGTAAAGCAGGGGAGACACAAAAGTAAAAAAAAGTTTCAAAATAAAACAGGAAATGTGCAATTAGAGGTAGATCTACCAGGACATCATTTGTCCATAACATAAATCGCCAAAGTCAGAGAGATTATCCTTCTGGGGAGCATGAATGAAGGCTCGAAATAGCATCGAAATCAATGTCAATAGTTGCTGGCACATATTTCAGTCTGGACCAAAGAGCTGGATCAACAGATTCACTTCTCCATCCTTCGAGCCATCATCATCGCAATACATTTAGAAAACAGAATCAGCTTTATTTGCCATGTACGAGTACACATTCTAGGAATCTGACTCCGGTGAAGTTGCGCTCAGTGTATTTACACATATAGACATACAATTAATACAGACTAACATAAACTAGCAAAATAGGTGTGACCACTAGGTGCAATGGATTTAAACTGTTCAAGACAGTAGACCAACAGGAAGCCATATGTGCAACTTGGGTGGACAAGACACATTTAACTCCTGATATTATATAACAACTATTATATAATGAGGATCCATACCATTCATGTTAATTATAAAGCATATGAATCTGAAATCTGAATTTACTGACATTCATTGAGAGATACAGCAGCTTCCTGCCGGCTCGTCCTCATCCCCTCTTCCAGCTTTACTTATGGACCTCCTCTCATAATTTCCATACCAATGACCTACAGTAATAATTGTGATGTATGACTCGTGCATGTGACACCTTTGGTTGCTGACCTTTCCCCACAATCCCAACAATGAGCAACCTTCACCACCATAGGCCCCACCCCTCCCATTCCTCCGTCCTCCCTCTCTCTCCCCTCTCGTTCCTCGCGTCTTGGCGGCGGCGGGCTCCACGTACGTGGCTCGCCACACTCCAGTGGCTCCATGAATGTTAATGTCGGACCGGGTGGGGGGGGGGAGGGAATGTGAGGAGAGGCTGCTTGGTACGTGGAGCAGATTCACCTGCTCTGCAATGCTCATGATTACAAGGAGCTTTGCATTCTGGCTAAGCTACTTTTCTACTGTCTGAGACAAATTTAGAGTCAAGTGCATGAGCAGCAGCGGCATCAGGGACAAATAGAAATTGTGCACTGAGGCTTCGGCATGATCTTGATTTATTCTTGAAGATGCGTCGACCGTGTTTCCTGAAGTCGTGATTCAAATGTTTTGTAGGCGAGGAGCTCGTAACTTCTGGTGCCTCCCTCGTCTTCTGCCAGCAGACGCTCCTTGTGCTTGTGAATCAGACTTACCCGCTTTCATCTCATGCTCAGTTAGCCCTCAGCCTGTGTTTACCAATCGGGAACGCGCTATGTGGCGATGATGATGGGATGCTGTAATCTCTGACCCTCCTGTGGCACGTTCAAGATGCAGATCGGAGAGGGAGCCTCCAGCGCGGCCGGCTGACAAGCCGCCTCCGTGCCCCTGGAGAGATTCACTGCCTGGCTATAACTCTGCAGGGATGGCCTCCTTGGATTGAAGATACAATACATCATTTACTCTCATTCTTTTGATCTATTGATGGAAATTGCCTTTCAGAAGTTGGGTTTGAGCTTGATAATTTAGGGCTATCAAGCATTATAAATCATGAAAGCCTGACCCGCATAAGGAAATCTCACTGGAAAGAACTGCCACTATAAAACTATATGCAAACAAAGCCAATGGTATGAATGCAGTGTTTTAATTCAGCTTAAATCCACCTAGTGGGACCCGATGGAATCGAAGATAAACTATGTGGCAGCTTTGTTCTGGACTTTAAATGAAATGTTTAAACAGCTTTCACAAGCATCTAAACAAGGAAATGAAGCCTTTATTTGTTACTGGAACCAACTCCTTTTGGTTCCTAAAAGCAATGGATGGTTGTAGGAATAGCCCAACCATTGCAGCTTTTAAATCCAGATTGAAAACATTCTTATTCACAACAAGTGCTGCAAACTAAAGTATTTTACAAAATCTAAGGTCATATCATGACTGCATTTGATCTTTTTTATACACATTTCTATATGTTTTATTTGTATTACTCACTCCTGCAACTCCTTAAAAAGTATAGAAAATCAAATAATCGATTACATGGAGCTCCATCAATGTTATCTGCCTTCTTACACGAAGCAAAAGTGGCATCCGATATGTAGGAGAAACAAGTAGACACCTTAGAGTTAGGATCAAAGAACATAAAAGTGCAATCTGCCTGATCCTCAATCAGCTGTTATGGGACACTTTGGATATCTAAATCAGATTCATCATTCTGTGGCACTGACCAACTGTTGTAGAGGTAATATAGACCAAAACTATGTATATTACAATTAAGTAGCACTTCACTGTACAACCTATGGAAAAAACACTTAAGTTTACCTAATATATTCAAGAATATACTTTACACTATTCAAACTAATGTGCAACTTTATTATATTGCACCCATTTAATAGTAGAAGACTACTAACATATAATCTACATCAGAATGATAACTATTAAAATGTGTCAGACATTGAAACAGCCGTTAATAGGCTGATAATCTAAGTATGGACATGTATACTACTTTTCCCAAATCATAGATCTGTTTTCTGTGGATTGAAAATATTTTGGAGGCAGCTCTCAGACCAGAAAGTTGTGTAATGAAGTTGTCTTGAGTTAATACAGGAGATGCAGGTTCATGGCCCAGAGGTGATCGGTTTTCTTCACAGACAGGGCGCCACAGCCCACCAACATTTTCAGAACTAATAACGACACTGTTTGAAAAGTGTCAGACTGCGACTGCGCAGCCAAACACACTCTACAATACGGGTGAAACGTGAAGAGGGAAGGCAGACGGCGCGGGGACGAGATGAGCTCTTCAGAATCTTCAGCCTGGAGAGGAGGAGGAGGAGGAGGAGGAGGAGGACAGCTGGGGCCTGGCACTCCCTCTGTGCCGCTCCGCTCTTTGTCACGGCCAAAAGACTCTTGTTTTCAGGCAGTAATCAGACCGCCCTGGGGCTCTGTAAAGACCCTGTTCGCTTTTCATCTCAACTGTTGCACACAGCCCGCTAATTGGAATCCTGCAACTGGGTCACGGGCATTGTCTCTCAAGTGCTGTCAAGTCACCGAGATGCATGAATGTGGAATTACGGCCTCCTCCGGATGCATGATTGAGCCCCCCCCCCCCCCCCCATCCCGCGCCATCTTAATGCCTCTATTTCAATCTCATCACAGAACCGATGTTGTCCTTTTTCTTTCAGTTCTGACTGAGGCCGGCCATCACTGGGATTTGGCCGTAGTATGTAAAAAAAGGTATATATACGCAGCATCAGCTTGATTAAAGCCAACAATATTATTTGTGTTTTTGTAAATCCACATCGTAAGCTGGAGAAATGACAGGGAGCAGTTTCTTGCACACCTCCATTATGGCTGCCACCATCACCCGCAGGCAGTGGTCACCCACTTTGAGGGAGAGTCTCAAAGGTCAGAAACTAGAAAGGAATATACATATCTGTGTGTGTAGACAGTACAACAATCCATTACTGACATATCGAGCATCTTTCGTTTTTTATGTCCCCATGCAGGTAGCCAGAGGAATTCTGTTTTCGGGTTGTTCGTACCTCTGTATGTCCAACCTCCCCACATGTCCATCCATCCCATCCTTTTGAATGCTATATTTCAAATAGACCTTGGGGATAATTCTGGAAAATATTTGGTACAAATATCCACTCAGAGTCAAGAATTAACTGATTGGATTTCAGTGGTCAAAGGTCACACAGACCTCGTGAGTCTGGAGACTGAAACTGCACTGGGTGGTGGAGGTATACAACCTCACTGTGGTAATTCTAAATGTGCTACTCATCTTTTTACCCCAAATGTCCAAAATAAAACCAATGAATGAATTAAATGTTCACTACATGTAACTTTCCTGAACTACTTTAACAGTTGATCATTGAACATTATATATCTCAATGTCACTTTTCAAAATCTGCTCATGGTTCTTCTATTAATGACTTGTTAAGGAAAGGGAAGTTTTACCTTTAGTACTGCATCATACAGTGTCATCCAATTTAATATTTCAAGGGAACTCAAGCTGAACCAAATTACTCTAAATGTGCCTAAAAAACACCCTATCCATCAATTTTCCTGGATCCATCACCTCCATCCAGATCCACAATACAATGCAAAGGGTTCTTTCCTGACCCACACCAACGTGCGTCCATCAAGTGCCACTAAACCAAACCTCCCTCTCCACTTCGGTGGTTGAGAACCGACCTGACTTCTGCAGTTCGCCACTGATTAAAAGAATTAGCCGGCCTAGCATGCCACCAGAAATGAGCAAAAGCCTCTGGGAGACCGCAGAGACCAAGCAAGGCACATTTCCAATTATAGCACCAAATGACTCATTTTCTTATTGGGCCTCGTATAATTGTGGTGGGTATTGGGTGCTTGCAACTCAATTTGTCTTACATATTTGTTGGTAGGGCGGTAATAGAGTTGACAGAGCCGAGGGGATGATATGAATGAACGAGACAAAATAAAAAAATAAAAAAGGATGAGATAGATCCCTCAATATTTGTTTGATCCTCTTCATCCTCCTTAAGACGGTTGAAGTTTAAAAGCCAGGAAAGAAAACGGCACTTTAATCGTCTGAGGATTGAGGAAATCGGAAGTCTATCGTTTTGGAGTAATCAGGAAACGTCTCCCCAGAGTAATAGACTTTGCTCCGACTGCTTAAATTAATGAGGTTTCCCAGTGACGTCATTATCAGTCCTGAGGATCATCAATACATGAACAAAATAAATGACAAATTAAATTACTGCAAATTCTTGGAAACTTGAATTTTGTTAAATCAGATTGTTTTTCTTTTTTCAAGGAATAAAAAAAATGAATTTCAAAGTTACAAGTTTCAAACACAAATACAATTCAGACTAGTTGGATAAGCTTTATTAAAGTTTTAGACACATATAGAGCTTATCACTGTAAATTCTTCTCCATTCTTGTATAGGAACAACCAGTTACTTATAAAGCTACTGGATTATATGTCAACATCGAGGCACATTAGAGGGACAGCATCGACCATGAAGCATTTCACATTGCCAGCACCGCTTTCTCTCATCATCACATCTGACACAGTGGATTGAATTAAACATGACGGTACCGTTCTGCTTGTTACGTATACTCTATTTTTAAAGAAGAAATAAAAGAAAAAAAGAGAAAACACTTATTATTCACTTTCCACGATTTAGACCCGTCTTCCAGCTCAAGTGGAGAATATGAGATTCAAGTTTTGTTTTCCAAAAGAAAAAGATATTAAGAAAATATGTCATATAACAAAAGGTACAAACATTAAATAGAAGAGTTATTGTGGATTAAAGTAAAATTAGACAACATTTCAGACTTACAGTTGAGGTCCGCTTATTTTTTAGTTGAAACAGAAAATTAGGAATGGTATTAGGAATGACAAAATAAGTTGCAGAAAAAAGAAATAACCTAAAGGTGAAAAAGACTATTTAAACAAGCATGCTATTATCCACACTGTGTAGTACCATTAACAAATCCCATTTAAACCATATTCCACTCAGTGTATCACATTTTGCATCACTTGTCATGTAAGTATGTGTGTGTGTGTGCGTGTGTGCGTGTGTGTGTGTGTGTGCACCCGTAGTCTACGCTAGAACTTTATTTCTGGCTTTCAGTGTAAGGGAACAGTCCTCAGTAAAGTGCACGTACAGCAGCATGTGTGTACTGTGTGAGGGAGAACAGAAGGGACAGCTGTGTGTTTTGTTGCGAGGCGAGCGGCCCATCGCTCACTGCGGGGTAACTGTGAAACAGTCAGGGTCTAAAAAGGGACCCTGCCCCAGCTCCCTGCGGGGCTCTCCTGTCCAAATCTGCTGCAGTGTTCCCTGTCTTTGTTCATTAACTAAGTGCTCCCTACGGTGGAGTTTCAAACCCCCTTTTTTCTCTCCCTGCCAATGCCCCCTGGGTAATGTGTTGTCATTGTTGAGCTGGTCATCAAAACACTTGCAAATCTTAACAAGCATATGTCACAAACCAAGATGCGTTTATAATATGACAACGTTCTCTATATATTGTTGTGCCCCCTCCTGTTCAAAAGGAGGGAGGCCACTGATTATCATGGAAGCATAGACATCCATTAGAGCTGACTTTGTAAACTTGTGTTATATTAGTCTCTAGATATTTTTTTTCCTTTTTTATCTTTTAATTGCACTTAAAATAGAAAATACAGGGATTCATCTACACACCACCATACGCGTAAGACAATCTAAAAAATGTTACCGATGATGTCAGTCGTCTTTTGTTTAGTGAGAACAATCTCCAACGCTTCATTAGTGACCTGGCAGCAGCGAAGGCCATCCCGTCGGCTCCTCCAGCCACAGGGTTGAGTGCAGGCCTCAGTCAGGGGCAGCAGCGGCCGAGCCAGGCTCTTTTCTTTTTTTCTGTTTGGCCGTGGTCGTGGCCCCGAGCCGTGAATCGGACAGGCGAGAGAAGGGAGGAGAGGCCAGGCTCTCGACTAGGAGGAGGGAGGTGATGTCTCCATGGTGGACAGGATCCGCACCACCTCTGCTCTCTGCGTGGGCGAGATGTGCTGGGTCATGTGCACGATGGAATCCATGGCGACCTCTGGGTTGGCTTGAACAAGGCTGAAAGTAAAGAGGAGGAACAACCTTAAAATCCTGCGACGTCTCGCACCTGTGAAGAAGGGTGCAAACAGATGCACAGTTAAACTCGTAACCAGGTTGTTTAGAATCCTCACCTGCGAATCTGTTTGAGGATGTGGTCGCGGCGGATGTACTTGATGTTCCCGTCGATGACAGACCTGGCCCCCTCCTCTTCGGCTAAATGCCTCTCCAGCCATCCCACCACCTCTTGGTTGTCATCCCAGAGATACGCCTAAACAATGCAGGGAGAAATTTCATAGGAGGGAAGATGAATCAACAAAGCAGAGAAATCAAACATTTCTATACTTTCAATGTCACAAAATTAGAAACCTGCATAAATACAGGACGAACAGTATAGAAAGACAAACATATAACGAATCCATGAATAAATAACAACAACAAAAGAGCTGGACAGGCACAAATAGATGGGGACCCTGATGTTTGGTTGACTGGACCTGGCGGTAAAAAATTTGCATTCATGAGAGCCGGCATCTCTGATTCCAAACAAAGCCAGGCTGGAGGGCTTAGCAAAGATTTGGGGGTGGAGGGGTTTAATGGGCTCTTGCCTTTTTTATGAGCAGTCCTGCTTGAGGTCCACGAGAACATCTAATGCCGTTATTAATCATTTTTAATCTGTTTGCTTTTAATTAAGAAACAGTGTGTTGCTCTCCTATCTGCACGTGCCAGGGCTGTGATTAATTGTGGCTTAAGACAGCCACTCTTGATTGGGGATATTATATCAGCTAACAAGAAGGCCACGTCTTAGGAGATCTCCGAGGCCGGGGCCGGCTCGTGTCCCCCCCCCCCAGGCTCGTCCTCTGAGCCCGAGACTGGGCCTGAGGGAACCGCAGTATTTATGGATCTCTGAGGGATGTTTACTTTCATTAACGACGATCATTTAAAAGGAATGATGACTACTTTTTTTTTTTAACTGGCACACCTTGTGGGAAAACGGTTTGGAGTTCAGGGATAAAAAAAAAACAAAAACACCTCTGTAATTATTCCTCCGATCAAACAAAATGTTTACTTGAAAGAAGCGACACACATTCCTGAAAACAAGCCTCCGATTTGAGTGAGGAATGAGCCGTTTAACCCGAGACTAAGAGAAAACGCACTTATTAAAGCGTCACAGTTACTCATTAAAAAAGACTTGATATAATGATGACTATGGATATGAGGTGGTTGAGAGGAAACCTGATAAAAAAGGTTTAATACGCAACCGACACTGGACTTTCAGGTCTCTGATTTTTATAATGTAAGAAGTTTGGTGTAATTTTAAGGTTGATTTGAATTTAAATTTTTGAACTGTGCTCGCTGAAAATAAATTGAAATAACTGACTTCTGTTTGTCGTTGAGTTTAACAAAGCTCCTCTAAGAGGCAGAGCGTCAAATTCAAGGAGGTGATGTTTGTGCGTAAACAAGATTATATCAAAACTGCTGTAGGAATTACCCTTAGTTTCGGTGGCATGATGTGGAAAGGGTGAGGAAAGTAGCCAATGCATTTTGGTGTGGATCTAAATGAGTATCTGGGAATATTTTTATTTTCCAATTTCTTTAACATTGTGAGATTTGGCATTTTCAAGATTTTTGTTGGTTTCTCAGAGAATAATTCATGGATCTTGATTTATATTTAAAATGTTTGTGGTAAAACAGAAGGGAACCGATTCATCAGTGTGTGTGAAATGAGGTACAGATCAAAATAAAACCTGGATCTAGTAAATTCAAATGTGGTTTTAACAAGGGAACAGTTGGGACTTGGCGGAGGTATGCATTCTAATGAGTGCCATTATAGTTTTTATACACATAATGGATGTGTAAATTTGAGAAAAGATGAATCAATTAAATAACCTTGAATCATACAGTGACTACACAACATTACAGGTTAATGTCAAAATCATAAGCTTCCAATTCAATGAGGTATTAATTATGGTTTTCTACAGCTTCCTCTTATGAGTCTATAGAACAAGCATGATGGTGTGTCGGGGGTTTTACCTTGACGGCCCCCTCGGCCTCCACAAACCAGCGGCGCAGCATGGCCTGGATCTGGCCGTCTGTCAGGTCGCCGTTGGCTGCCTGGATCTTCCTCTTCGCCGTGTCCTCTAGCAGCAGACGCCGCAGACGCCAGTAGAAGAACTGACGGGACGTTTGCCACTCTAGGATATCCTGAGAAATGCAGAAGAAGAGCGGGTCATGATATTGAGAGCATCTATTAACCCACGCTTTAAACATTATTCGATGTTTACACATACGAATGAGTGCTTCATTATTTTGAACACAGATTTCTCTGCTGATAAAAGGAAGGTGAACAGATCAGCTCAGTTAGCGAGTCTTTAACAAGTCCACATAAAAAAAAAAAGATCTCCCTGACTGCCATCCATCCGTGAAACACCCTTCTGGTCATGTGAGCAAAGCGAGAGTGTGTGTGGGTGTGTGTGTGTGTGTGTGTGTGTGAGAGTGTGTGTATGTGTGTGTATGTGTGTGTTTGTATGTGAAGGATGGGACTGGGAAGGCACAGAATGAGGTGG
Organism: Platichthys flesus; assembly: GCF_949316205.1. Classification (NCBI taxonomy): domain Eukaryota; kingdom Metazoa; phylum Chordata; class Actinopteri; order Pleuronectiformes; family Pleuronectidae; genus Platichthys; species Platichthys flesus. The sequence continues at coordinate 14,964,622 of NC_084959.1, read as the reverse complement.
GACCTGCCTGGGGGCTGCTCTGCGGTTGCTAAGGTGATGGACCAGGGTCATCAGAAGATAATTATGAGGACGAGTCTCAGCAGCTCGGGGAGACCAAACATTATTCACTGGGCAGGTGCGGCAGCAGCTAGACTGATACCTCCCCTGTGGGCTTTTCCGTTTATACACATACCGCACATTTATACTGGAGAAATACATGCACTAAAGATAGCATTTAAAGGAGTTCTCACCGTGATGACGCCCTTCTCTTGCATGCGACCTGGGGTGTCATGGAGGTCTGCAAACTGCACAGCCACCTGGTGGTAGATGGGCAGCAGGAACTCTTCACGCTCCTTCAGCTGGCTCTCCAGCTCTTTACGATCAGGGGGGCTCAGCTCTGGGGTTCCTGTTGGGAGTTTCAAAATAAAACCACGATTTAAATCAACAAATTCAAACATTTGCCTGACTATGTAGACGAGGAACCTTGTGGAACATCGAGTCCTCGGCTTGACCAGTTTCTACACGCAGCTGGGAATTAACTCCTGCTAACAGAAAACCCCTGGTTGCTGTCACTGAGGACTGATTTCTGTCAATTTCTATCTGGAAGCTCTCAAACTCCCCCATCTTCATTCCAACAGTTTGCCCAAAGCATCAAGCCCGACCCCCCCTCCCACACACACACACAACGCAGCATTGGACCAAAGTTCCTCTGCGCGCCCCTCCAGTGGAATCAATAGCCTGCTCAGGAGTGACAGGAGGGCCGGTGATTGATCCGAGTGAGCAGTGATTGACACATCTCCCGAGGGAACTGCATCGAAGATGATACAATCAACAGCAAATAAAGGACACGAGTGAAAGCACACATGCTCCCACCTGATATATGGTCCCTTTCCAAAACAGAATGGCAGCGAGAGGGACTACAAATGAGTACATGGCCGAGTGAGGGGGAGATCTCAACAGGACTCACCCAGTCGTTCTGCCAAACTCAGGTAGACCGGATCGACTCTTCTCATGGTCTTCACCAAGTCCTTCCTCCTGAACTTGATCTCCACTGTTCCTTCAGGCTCCAACACTCCACCGCTGAACCATGAAGAAGGATTTCATTGAGCCATAGGTGCCGTGATAAAGATGTTTCTTATTCGTAACTTTTTTTTCACCCAACTCACCGGCTGTCCTTGTCGGCGTACATCTCCATGTGTCGGGGGTTGATGGTGGGATCTATCACCACCCAGGAGCCTCCCCTCAGCTCAGCCTGCGGTGGAATATAAACCAGTACCGGCTGCCTGTATTCCCTCAGCCCGTCCACAATGTAGGCGCCGAACTTCAACACCTGGTCGTACATATCTAAGGAGGAACATTGTCTAATGAAACACAGCAAAGAGTCAAACCCAAGAATTACTCATTATTAAGGAAGGGGAGGTACCTTTCATTCCTCCAGAAAAGCCCCTCCAGTTGGCAAACACCATGAGAGGTAGGCCTTCTCGGTTCAGGTCCTTGATGGCCTGAGCAGTTTTGAAAGCAGAATCGGGGAACCACACCTGTCCTGCTTGTTGGATGATCTGAATACACAAGTCAGAAACATCATCATTATCAACCCTCGGGTACCGGTTCAGTCTTGAGTATATGTATCGAGGGAGCCCTCACCTTCGCCTCTGAGTCCAGATTGGCTGGATCAGCTGGGATCGTAAGCTCCACTGACCTGGTTTCCACCGCAACCACTCCAGTGGGTATCCCACCAAGTCTGAGGAGACAGGACTATCAGCACTCACGTCTATAAAGTACCTTCACTACATGTTTTAATATCAGGAGAACTACCTCTGCCAAGAAGGTAACCTTGTCATCTTGGTTGATCCAGGAATTATTTTCAATTTTCTATTACATTGCGAAATAATGTGTTTTTTCAATATTTTCCCTGTTTTACCAAGAAATAATTATACTCTGGCCATTCTAGTTTCTCTTTGCATATTTCAGATTTCCACAAAAGTTTGTAAAGGATGGGCCGTAGAGAAATGGACAGGCCAAGAGAAAAAAACTTACATTTTTTACACAGATTAGGAAAAAGGGGCAAATTATTTATCACTTTAGTCATCATTGCAATGTGGAATTTATTTAACTTTTTCATTGACTTTCCACGCTAAAGTGGATGGATTTTGTATTTACACGGCTTAAATCTTTTAGTTTGTTCAATTTGGTGCAGATCCAAACAATTACTGGATCGAGCAGATTTAAATGGAGTTTCATTAGGGGATTATTGGCAGAGGTATGCACTCTATTGTTTTATTCTAGTTATCAATGGTAAAGAGATGTAATCTAGGTTTAGAGTTTTGTTACCTGGCTCTGCCGACCACAACACTCTGAGCCCACGGCTGCATAATCTCCATGAAGGAGCCATGGTCAAAGAAGCCACTCTGCCATGAACCCTTTGGAGCTTTGTACACAGAGATGAATGAAACAGGGAAGAAAGTCAAATTAGTTACTGCCAGCTGGAATGAATCAACCTGCAGAAGATGTTATCACTTTCCCTATTTAAAAAAAAATCCCTGTTTCTATTCCTCATGCAGTCGGCGGCTGTGTATTTCTGAATCTGTAATCTTGGCAGCTACCATGATGGATGACTGTATAAAGAAGCTTGCTCAGCTCTTTTACTGCCTCAACACCCTGAGAAACATGCCCAGCCTGGGAGGTTACCATTCAATTAAACCTCGCCACTCATCACTACAGGAGACGTCGACTGGCCTCCCACAAGGTCTACCGGTCTCTTTCCTGTCGTTAGCTGTAATTACACTGGAACCTGCCCAGTCCTGACCTGCAGTGTAAAACACACTGCATCCATTTCGGTTCTACCTTCAGCAGCATGATGATTGGCTTCACTGTTTCTCTGTTAGTTTCTCAACTGCTTCCCTGTATTTACAAACTTTTTCAGTTAAGTGAACCCTGACATTTTTTGTTGAAATGGTAAATGTTTGTATTTATTTTAAATAGCACACCAAACAAATATCAGGACTCTACAACTGCTGACAAACCTTTTTGGTAGAGCAAATTACAATGTATGAACCATTGTCATAGTTGCATCCATGATGCTATACAACTTATTTTTACTCAATTTCTAATTCATCTTTTTGAGTAAAATACAGTTTGAATGTTTTATAAACAGACTTATTTTAATTATGAATATTAAAATGTCTAAAAAGTTAGGGAAGATGTATTGTGGATGTCAAATGACGTATTGTTTCAACCAACAGTCTTAAGTGCAAAGAGATTCTATTTATATTAATATGAATCCAGCAAAAAAAACTTCAGTGACTGATGAACAGATAAGACGACTTACACTGGCTGGGACGTCCTGCCAACATCCAGCGAGGGTCATACGGAGTTTTGGTGGGAACAAACTCTACTGGCCGATCTATGGGATCCTTGGCACTGAGGATGGGCACTGGACTGGATGAACACTGAAGAAAGATTTGTAATTTTAATTCTTGCAAAAAACGAATAACTGTACACATTGTGAGACTCGCATGAATTCAGGGTTGAGCATCTTATTCAAAACAACTGCTAAAAATTACCTTGGGCATGTAGGTCAGCCATTCCAGAATATTGAAGACTCCTTCAAAGTCATCACAAACAGTAGAGTGGGTCACACCATTGTTGTGCATGATCTGAATTCCGCCGAGCTGGTTGTTCGACGTGTACACTTCTCTTCCCAGAACCTGGAGGAAGAAGAAGAAGGTAATTGATCTGTTTTAATATTGGGCTTTTCTAGTCTTGATGACCACTCGCAGCACTTTACAGTTTTGCCATTCACTCTTCATACAATGAATGTATGTGCAGCACTTTCTCTATCACACATCACTCACACACTGCCGGCCCACCAGTCTGGGGCAATTTAGAGTTCATTTGGCCTTTTAAAGCTTCCTCTCTCATGCCTCCGATGGCGGCAACAGTCGATCTACCGTATGTGTTGCGCAGCCTTGGCAGACAACAGGAGGAGTCTTCACTAAGTTTCTCATTTGTGGAACTGCTGATCAACTAGCTTGCGCACAGTAGCAGACATGTCACGGAACAGCGGGGGCCCTGAGTTACAAGGCATGGCCCCACTCCATTGTCAATGCAGGTGATCAGCTGTCAGAAAACTCTCCGTCACAGCAGAGCCTAGAGAAGGTGCAGAGCAGTGCCAACCCAAAGCCATAAAAATCTCTCTCTGCCCGGCCTATTTTCATAAGCAGCTTAGAACAGGTGGCACAGTCCTGACTTGCTTCCATAAAAATCAGGGAAAAGCTCAAACCCTACCCTCGACACTCACCTTTTCAGCCATCATTTACTTTCTTTATTACCGTTAATGGTTATGTATCTGGCTACAAATCTAGGGCGCTCTCCTAAAGCTGTCAGTAAAGCCTGCGGGCCTGAGAAACATTGCAATCACCTTGACATACACAAAACCCCGGCGCCTCTGGCCGTCGCCGGCTTCATTAAGATTCTACAGCAGGGAGGAGACGATGGGATATAGGAGGAGGGATGGAGGGAGACGACTGGGAGGAAAGCAGAGGCCAACTGGATGTAACAGCTCACTGGGGTATTTACGCTAGTAGTTACTATCCAGTCCCCATGAAAATATGATATCTTTTCAGCTGATAATGAAATGATGATCTCACTGTGGCAGCCTCTTACTTGCTTTCCATTAAGTTTAAGTTAATAGCCAAGAAACCACATGATCAAGGTGCAGGAAAAACGACCCTTCTTGCCTTCGTCGCTTGTGTACCATCTGTACCATTTTCAAACAAACACATGATGCACTGTACCGCAATGCATTGCCTACACAATGTAGACACTTTTTGGTAATCATGACTACGAGTCGAATTGCACAAATACAGCTCCACAGTGGGTGCCATATGAAAATAATTGCTATACCAGCAAATAGATATGTCATTATTGGGCCATTTACATTTGTCATGTTGCAAACCGTTATCTAATTTAAAATGGAGTCATCCTAATGCACTGACAAGGACAGAGAACGAAAATGCAAGATGAAAGCAGGGAGTGAACACACACACACACACACACACACACACACACACACACACACACACACACACACACACACACACACACACACACACACACACACACACACACACACACACACACACACACACACACACACACACACACACACACACACACACACACACACACACACACACACACACACACACACACACACACACACACACACACACACACACACACACACACACACACACACACACAAAAAAATCAGCTGCATTCAGAAAACAATTTGCCTCAGCGAAACTTCATTTTGATTAAAAACAAATGATATCGGTGTCCTGCATTGTAGCCTCTGGCATGTCACTCCATTTCTATGCAAATACAACTTCATGGTTCGCTTTCAATTATTCCACTATATGAGTGGCAGGCGGCCCTGTCACTGGGATCGGGAACGAGAACTTGCAGAGCAAGGCAGGAGGAGGCCTGGTCGCAGAGTTGAAAAAAGCTACAAAACATAACACCATTTTCAGTTTTATTTATGTCTTTAATATAAAAGTAATTTATGAAAATACAGTATAATTCTACCCTGTTTTTGATCGTTAAAAAAACTAATAATTATGAGCAACCAAAGAGCTCTTTTCCAGATATATTATCCCTTCGTCTCATATCAGCTGAAAAATGTAAAAGCTAGCTGATTAATATAAAATGTATAGTAAATTCCTCATTAAAATGCAGATGCATCAACTTGTGTATTCAACCTTATAACACTATTTGTATTGAAACGAAAAAATACATTTTTATTAGAAAATCTTTGTGGATGATTTTACCTTGTTGAGAGCTCCGGCTCCAGTAAGAATAATATGAGAGTTGTCCACTTGGATGGTTCGCTGTCCAAGCCTGACCAGATAGGCCCCAATTCCAATGGCTCGACATGTGACCTATAGGACGATAATATATGTCTCCAAGTCATCTCATGGAAGCAGGGATCAGGGATGACGAGTAGACTTCATGTGTGCGTGTGTTTTCTGTACACAACTGAGTCCACTTCAGACTTACCAGGTTCATGGTAATGATCTCATCATAAGCCAGAGAGGATTCTCCAGCTATCATCCCAGACCCTCTCAGGTTCTCCACACCCAGTCCTTCATCCTTTCCAATGATGTCAGTGATCTTGTACCTGTTGGACAACACTTGAGCTGCAATCACTCTGAGCCAGACGTGACCTTCCACCAGCTTTCCGCCTGCAGTTACCTCTATCACATCCTCATGCACTTAAATCTGTGGAGTCCGCTCACTTGACGGATATTACAGCAGCTGGAAGATTAATTCCCTCACGTACAAAGTTTTAATATGTTATTATTATGACCTACCTGGATTCTCCCTCATCCTCCACATGTTCACAGTGCACAGAGTTCAGGGCTGAGACCTTCTTGTAATCCTGAGGTGTGAGGTAGAGATACTTGAAACCCTGGCGGGGGAAAAAAGAATGACTGCTTATTTATGACAGACAAAGATACATGGGCAGAAAACAATAAGTCTTATAAGGAAGAAAAGAGGGAAAAAGGACAGAAAAGGACAAATAAGAGCGGAGAAAAGAGGGAAAGTAAAAGAGAAGCATAAAGAAATAAAGACACAAACTATTTAAAAAAATGAGCAACCAGGTGGATGTATGAAGTTAAACATTCAAAAAAGTAAAACTATTAATTTGTAAATAGGTTGTAAGGACATTTCAGATACAAGAACCTTAATTTCATTGCGCAAAAAAAACGAAATGACCAAAAGTGTCATCCTAAAATCAAAATTGTACCCGCTAACAAGATTTACAGAGGGAATATAAAAAAATATATACATATAATATTAATAGCAAAAACAAACCAAAAAAGAATATCAGGCAAACATACAAGCAGAAGTCTAAAATGCTTTGACATTTTGAAATCTTCTATAGAAGCCTTCAACTACAGTGTTCTGTGATTGAGACAAAGGTGGCTGACCTTATACAGGTCTTCTGGATCTTGCCACGCCACATGGAACATGTGTCTTATTTCCTCTGCCAGCCCGATGCGGGCGCCGCTGTTGGCCGCGATGTAGATTCGAGGGATTCCGCTCTCTCTGGCCATTTCGGAGGCTCGCAGGAACAGAATGTCCTCCTGGGGCCCGAATGAGCCGATCTTGTGCGTGATGTCATTGCTAATAACGATGATCTCACGTCCCGCTGGATACTCTGGAGTTCGCAGGGTCATCCGCCAAGCCACCATACCAATCTAGATAGACAGAGCAGAGGCCCAAAATAATTACTAAATATCGTTTATATATATATATATATATATATTAAAAAAACACAGTAAATACATTGGTATTGTTTATGAATATGAGGATTAACATGTTTACTAAAGAGTTTTAGCTGAGAATAAGAGCCAGTGTGAGAAGTTCCACATGTTATGCTCTATGACTGAGACTACAGTATTTTATCATTTGGTATAAAAAAAAAAATTGACAAGACATAAGTATTGTCTCTCAGTAATTGATGCATTAAGTTAATCCACTCAACAAGACACTAAAGAAACTCAAGCACACAGTCAAAGAGACATTACATGTCATATTTTTTTACATTACATGTAACAGAGACACATAGGGAGTAAAAAGGAAATTACACATTTTGAAAGGGGAGATGGAGAACTAAAGAAAAAGGTCATGTCAAAGTACATGTGTATTATGTATTTTTTTTTTTAAATCTGTATTCATGTGTCAAATAAAAAATACAGACCTCGTTGCCTCCTGGCAGTCGGTTCATCTGCACCATTTGACCTTGGGCGTCTAGAACCAGCTCAGTGAAGGTGAGCAGCTCAGAGGGAAGAGGGCACTTGGGTAAGTAGGCAAAGGCCGCACTTGAATGCCACAGCTTTTTCAAAGCCTGGAGAAAGAAATGATATAGTCCAAATGAAAGGATTTAGTATTCATTAGCAGGATTTAGTATTCATTAGCAGAATCTTTGCATGATGGTCAAGAAGTAAGTTCTCTTTGAACTGTACCTGTCTGAACATTTCTGGGAAGTCGTAGACATAGGTGGTGCCCAAAGATTGTGCTTGGAAGCGCTTGGACTGCAGCAGGTCCTTGGTGACGTAGGGTGTGTTGATGAGCATGCCGTGCAGTGGACCCTGCTTGTCTCCATAGGCTCTGAACATGATCTGAACAGAGAAGAAACAACAGTCACTTCACAGATATTCTGACATTTTTAACCACCTTGGGCGTAAGGTAAAGACAATCCTGATTTTGTGCCTCGTGATGATGCTGATGATGATGGTGATGGTGATGATGACTATGACCCCAAACCAACCCAAAGCCTAACACACATTCAAAGAAGCACAACTGGTGAAGAAGAATGTACACAGGAACTGGTTAAAATCAAATAGTTCTTCCTCAATCATATCTCAGCAAATCTGACACCCTGCTCTTAATATTCACTTTAATGGAACTAATAAAGGAACCACTCAACAAAAAAAAGAATACATGAAATGATTACCAATGTTCTGAAGGGTTTCACCCCCATTCTTTCATGTTCTGTTTAGATTTAACATTCACTTTGGATGGATGGATGGATGGGATGCAACTTACCTGATTCGCCGTGAGACTTAACATTTCCTAAACTGATTGTCCACTAGGCGAAGCACAAGGCACAACACTGGATTTCTACTTCACATCAATGCATTTTAAAGCCAGAACATTTATAGTTCACTATATTCTAAATTACAAACTCAATCTTTTACTTAAAAAGGGATGTAGGCAAACTGAATTTTGTGATTTAAGGTTTCCAGGATGGAGCTGAAGCCCCTTTGCCTGTGACCGGACAATATGCAGATGAGATGGAAGATGTATGAGTGCCCCACCTGTCGGTCTTTGGGCCCCACCTGTCCCGTTCGGGAATCAGTGACCTCCTTGTAAAGGCTGATGTCCAGGTAGTAGCCCGATTCGTTGGTGAGAAAGAGGCGGATGGGGATTTGCTTTCCTGTCGGTGTTAGGCGGATGTTAATTTTCAGCTCGGCCTGCAGGACACGCAGCTTCCACAGGCGGCTGCCGTAACGCATGACCATGGAGCGGACAGACTCTTCAATCTGTAGATTGCAGAAGAGGAATAGATCAATAGAACTGAGAGATGTATGAGAGTGTATGTGATTGCTTCCCCCCGTCACAAACCTTTGATGGGTCCATGATGACTGTGGGGACAAAGTTGAGGAAGATATGATTACAGTCAGTTCGCACTGTTGTGTTGTTGAAAGCCACTTCCAGCTCATCCATGGCTTCCAGCAGCAGACGCTCTGCCTCATTGTGGAGATACTCAAACGAGGCCTCCTAATGACGGAACAGAGAGAGAGAAGAATGGGTAGGTATAATTACCTTTTATCAGGATAATGCAAAAACTACAGGAAGGATTACTATAAGACTTGCCAGAAAGATGAGGTATGGGTGAGAAGAACCCATTTGAAATTGATGTGGATCAGGGGGTAGATCCAGGATTATTTTTATCACTTTCCTCAACATTTTTCTACACATTTGTTGATATCTCAGCGTATTATGTGAATATTGATTGAAAAATTCAGACATATTTAGAGGCTTTGTATCAATGAATGCGCACAACTTTGAACGGATACATATTGATATCTGGAACTAGTGGAATTAAATAAAAGGCATGTAATGTTACTTTAGTTATGAGGCTTGTTATAATTTTAGGGGACTGCTGGGTCTATGTGCAAATATGGAATAAAGAATATAATGCACTTTTGTATTCTTACCTTTGTAACCAGATCAGAGTGGCGGATAATGGCTCGGACAAAGAAACGGTAGTCCGTAACCTCGATGCCCGCCTCCACACGGGCTGCACCTAGGTACAGGTGCATCTTGTGGTTGGCACACGGGATGGCAGTCAAGGCAAAATTGCGCATGCGGTTGAGCTCCAGCTGGAAAGCCAGTGCAGGCTCCAAATGACGATAGATCCTGTCCTCTGCAAACTATCAGGAGAAAAAAAAGGACATGATCACAAACTGCAATACAACACTCAAGTATGTTAATCGAGCTTGTTTTCTGAAGATTGTTGTTTTTTTCCCCCTTTAAAGTTTGGCTTCTCTGCTATCATCTTTTCCATTAACACGGTAATGCAGTAAAGTAGTTCAAATTGGCAATTTCAGGAGCACTCGCTTGATATAAGAGTAGAGAGAGATGCCTGTGAGCCACACACTGTATTAAGTAAATGAAATCACGGGCAATCTCGTTCTCAGAAAGCTGCTAATGGGCGTAATTTCTCTTAAATGGAAGAAATAGTTAAAAAGGTTCATTACTTTAATGAGTTTTGGTGGTATCGCTGAAGTGAAACTATCGGGGGGGAACGGAGGGGTATGCTGATTGTGATAGAGTGAAATTCAGAATCGCCAAGGGGGTGAAAAGTTGTTGTCTAATGACCACAAATGGTTTTGAACAGTTTCCCAGCAAAAGGAATTTGATTTATCTGTTGTTTGATGAAAGAATCCCAGTAATTTGATATATGAACACAAAGTTTGTTCCCTCATCCTTTTAACAGAAAGTGGTCATTCCAACATTCAGAAAGTCTTGAGTGAAAGGGACAATTTGACACAAAGCTGGTGAAATGTGGACACTCACCTTGTCTCTGGCACGGAATGTGAAGAATTTGGGGAATTCTCTCTGTGTGGAAGATACAAATAACAATAATAAAAAACATAAAATATGTCTTTAACAAAAAAACCGTGGTTGTAAATACGGCAGTTAATTTTTAAGGATACCAAATCAGTTAGAGCATGCATCAACATTAAACCTAATCACAGCGAGTGAAATTAAGCTGGTCTGAGCTCTGCTTGAATTGCAACACGATTAAGTGTGGAGTATTAAGCAGTGATGGTCAAAAGCTTGTTCTACATGCAGCGGACCCTCCTCTCCTGTTACTACTGGAATCACTGCGTATTCACCCGGACATCTTGCTCACATAATAATGGTGATAGGCTACACATATACAGCACCACTCACTATGCTAATGAATAAAACATTTCCTTCTTTTCAAAGACATTTGATCCTCTGAATAATGCCCGGCAGCCCTGTTTGACGTTATCAGATGAAGTGTCACACTTGCCGAAACAATGCCCGACCGATTGGAGATGCTCTCGTCACCTCGCGGGCTACATGATAACGGGAGGACGGCTACAGTGCACACACTGAAGGCCTCTGCAGCAGTGATTTGACACTGATTACACATCAAATTCACTATGTAGTGAACTGAGGGGGGAACAAATTTGGGGCGAAGATACAGAATGGCGCATACTACAGAAAAAAAAAAACCTTTATGTAACAAGGGCCACATAATGACGGTGACACCAGTTAGCATGATTTGCTCTTATCATTGATTGTGGTACCATCCAAGAAAAAAATCAAAGCCTTTTGTCCAAATGAAAGCGGAGACGAAAGAACGGAGCATTTCCCAGACTCTGTCCCTGTACTCGATACCCGTCATTATCGTTTTCACAATCAACAGAGTACAAACATACAACTGCCAAGATTGGAGGTTCGATTCCTTCACGTCTCTCTATTCTAAAAATGAGTGTGTGTTTCTCGGGCTTTAATGACCCGTCGATCTAAAAGTATTGATTCTGGACAATGATGGGTTAGGTTACTATCTTTATCTATGTTGGCACAATAGATAAAATAAGCTAAAGCTTGGGCTGTATATTGACAGGGCTTTTCCTTGGTAGTGCCAGAACAGTTTTTTTACAAGAGTAAATGCATCGATAATTGGCTGTCCGTCCTTATCTTATTTTTTAGCCTCTACTTACATGAAACCTTTGGTCCACCTCACAGTTGACTTGCTTCCTGAAATCCTGTCATCATAAATGCAGCAAAAGCAAGGCATGCAGGAAGAGATACAAAGACAAACAGGAAAATAAGCCAAATTTCAAATGCAAATCATAACAATTACAACAGTTATGTCATCCCACAGTATTCTTCTAAGTATTAGTAATTGCAAAAAGAAAGATGCCAGACAGTTCAATTGTATCGTTTTTGATGCATGCTATTCATAAATACTGAAAAGGTGACATGCATGGTGAAGACGGGTAGTTGATTTGCTAAACATTAACTAGGACACTAACCTTCTGAGCAACAAGGAAAGTCAGCCGTCTGATGCCATGTTCAAACAGCAGGGATTTCTGAAATTCAGAATAAGACCTTTCGGGAAACATCTCAAAACATTTAGACTCTCTACTGAAATCTAAAGAAAAACAGCAATGCTGTAGACAGCTCCCAACCTTTGAGTGAGTGAAGTCCCGGAAGACGGCTGCCAGGCCATCATCATCTATGTCACTGTCTGTCTTTATCGCCACATTCAGGATATGGATTGGTTCATCCTGGATATTCTGGGTGAAAAGCAAAAGACATTTCATTCTAAAAGATGCACAATCATCAGACCAGTTATACGGTCCTGTTCACAACTGGCTTACATTCGTCTTGGGTGATCTGATCACAAGTGGACAGCTCGAAGTACTTCAGTTCAGTCCTGGCATTAGAAATTGTCACGAGCAACAACTTGTGATCCTATCTCACTTCCCTGGTCTATACACTAAAATAAGGAATACATTTTTTCTGAATTGCCTGAGATGCAGGAGTATCTTTATGGGATTTTCGAAAAAATCTAAAAATGTTGGGACGAGCCACCTTCTGCCATTTAAAAAATGCATATGAGTAAATACTTCCTGTAATGGAGAGGACGTAGATTGAGTAGGCGGCCCTTCAATGCGTATATGTAAATTGCTAAAGAAAGTGGCTACAAGTTGCAGAGACACTCTTTGAACATCTGGTCAATCAGACATCAAGGAGTCCTTAATCCATCTTGCATGCATGTTCACACCTGTACTTGGAGCTTCTCCAAAAGCACATTTTAATGCCAGGTATGAGCAGGGCCTATCAGAAGTCTGTTCTCATCACCTTGATATCCTCTTCGCCATACAGGACAGGATTACCTCCCTCCGGGAAAGTCGGACTTGAGGGAGGAGAGTCAGAGAAGCAGCTAAGCACGTCTGTTATGTTCCTATAAAAGGAGGGAAATCACACATGCCATTAATAACACATAATGTCATCTTCACCCATGAACAAAATGTACTTAAGTTTTACACAAGGACTGACCTGGTGAACTCCTGGAAGGAGCGGAAAGCGACCATGGCTCCCATGCGCTGACAAGGTGGTGTAAAGGAGTTGTCAAGCAGAACATCACTCACGCTGGCTAAATGCACCATTCCGTAGTGGTTCAGGTTGGATGAGAATGACATCCTAGGGGTCGACAGAGAGCAGTTATTAAGGAAATCTGACAAAGCACTGGACTGGCTTTGTAAAGATGATCCCCTGCCACCGGATTGTTTAACTGAGACCACAGGTTAGTCAAATTAAACCCAAAAAAATATTCCTTTTACAGAAACAAGGAAACATAGATCCACCAGGAAATCCCTTTTGAAAGATTCACCCATTTCACTTTGTTGGGTGTTAGTCTTTTTGATTGGAGGAGGCCTTCCCTGAAGGTATACCCACTGAAAGTACTAAAAAAAAAGAGGTTTTGTGTGTCAAACCTTTCCACAGGTTCCGATTCTGAGGTATTTGTCCCCTCAGCATCATCATCCTTAGATTTACTATCCTGTGCTTTAAGGTCCTGGGGTTTAGTTTCCTCTAATTTAGTTTCCATGGCTTTTACAATGTCCAGGATAGGAGCAGAAAATTTCCTGCCAGGACAGTTACAGGTTTCAGTTATGGAAATTTGCACTGGTGTAAAACACGTATTTTTTGTCACAAGTTATTCCATTTCTTTACAATACTGAAGCACACATCCACACAAAAAAATAATTAGGAATGTGACACACTTTCACAAAGACAAACAGACAATTGTTTGACACAGAGGTTAAATGCTAAATGAGAAGCTGACTTTATTACCAGATGAATCATTCTTTATGTCAGAATTTTTTCTTTGACCATGCACCTAGCTAATCTCAATTAACTAGTAGTCAATGCAATAGAAAGAATGTTTACAATACCTGTTTAGAGTGGGGATGTTCCCTCTGCAATTAAACAACATTGATTACTAAGTGGTTAGTGGCAGGCATCAGGGGAGGGAGACAGCCAATGTGTGTGTGTGTGTGTGTGTGTGTGTGTGTGTGTGTGTGTGTGTTGCAGTCATCAGTACCTACATCAGTACCTACATTAGTACCTACATTAGTACCTACATGGATGAAATTAATGAATGGAAAAAAACACACACTGACTGCTCACTTTACAACATGCATCATCAGATGTTAAAGCTTCCTTGTTCTGAGATTCACTCGGAACAAAGACAGTCAGAGGATCATTCTCATTGTGAAGGTTAATTAAGATTCATTAAATCACAAGCATGCTATAAAATGAGCGCGTGATGGCATCCAAATGACATCTGCCACAAACTCAACAAAAAAAAAATGCAAGCACTGAAAAGCTACACAGTGCACATACACATGAACACAGAAACACTCACGCAAAGACACAATCACACTGGTAGGACGCAGGATGTGAGTGCAACATGCGAAGCATGTACAACAGTTTGTCTTAGGTTTCTCTCCGATTCCCAAGTTAATGAGAGGGTATACGATTTTTTTCCAGGACTTACAAAGGAAGCGCAACTGACATGAGATTCTTGATGCTGGGAGCTTTGTTGCTCATGTCACTCGCACTTTCAGTCTAGCAAAAATACCTTCTTTTGCACATGAGGAGCATCTAATGGAGAACAACGATGAACAATGACAGAGCTGGGAGAGGGGGCAGAGGAAGCTTGGCACCATGGAGGACATTAAGAATGTGGACTGAATTATTTCTAGGTGTTGGAGTGATACAAACAATCATCTAAGCACAGTTGCCGACAAAAAGCCCCTGTTCGGTGCCCGGTTAGCAGTCATTGAGAACTCTTCAAAGACACGATAAGAGAGGCTACCCGCAAACTCCTACCTGACCACTGTGGGCGAGTACTCCAGCCAATCAGAGAGCAGGACAGGGTGAAAGTTAATGTAGTATAGTTTGTTGTGTCTTTCTGTGAGCAGGATGATGAAACAGAGGATGGCTGCAAGTATATACTCAGTTAATTAAAAAAACAAATTACTGTGCTGCCAAATTCTATATATATCCCTGTCGTAGCATTGATTCCTGTCCACAGTGCCATTTGGGGAGCAGGGCAGGAGAGGTGAGACACAGCACATGAGCTTTGCAGGCATTTTGTGATTGTGATACCTGTTAGGATGCGATGTAGGCAGCATGAACTGGAACTCTACGATACATGTGTTGTCCCTCAACTGTCGATGCTGGACGCTGTTGAGCTCGTAGGCGATGTACGCTCTGCGCACGTAAACCTGAATTTATCAGAGAGGAAACCACAGAAAATATTAGTTAGCTATTAGCTAATGGATTAGTTCTTAAATTACATAAAAGCTAATTGATTTGTAGAGTGAAATCCTCATGGATCTCACCTCCAGGGCAGCCATCCTGACCACCTGATTACTGTGGTAGAAGAAGTTGGGCAGAACATCAAAGATGGATGTCTCTGAGAGGATCAGTTTCTAGAGAGAAAATTGATGTACAGGTATCTTCAACACTGTCTATTATCAAAACATGAAATCAAGCCACAAATGCTCGTCGAGTCACTTATTACCAACCTGCAGGTTCTCAATGCAGAATTGGTGTCCGTACATATCAATAGCAGAGAGGAAGATAGACTCCACCTGGTTGTGTCGTAGCTCATAAGAGGGAAGGTGGGAGGCTATTAGTACCTGCAGAGGGGGGAGATGCAGATAACCTTCCACATTAGGTATACAAGCGTAGGTTACACATGTCATTGATATATTCATCACTTTTGAGTCTCTTTCTGTACAGCTTCAGCTCCACCTTTAAAATGTTTAATGTCCAAAGATCTCATTTAGTTTTTTCCTAACAAATAACGGGCATAGGGGAGTAAACAGTGACATCTAGTGGTGAAATTCTCACTATGACTTGTGCAGAAAAACCTAACCCTAACCCTTGTTGAAAAGTTATATAACATGTTCAGTTTACATTCAGCAGAGGCTCTTAGTTCTTATATTTAAGATATTTCAATTCCATATTTCCCTTACACTGGACTCCAATACCAATACCTGGACTTGGCATGTCGGCAGTTCTTATATGTATAAGAAGTGATATTTCAATTCCATATTTCCCTTACACTGGACTCCAATACCAATACCTGGACTTGGCATGTCGGCCGATACCAAGTACATTTATTAAAGGATTCACAACTAATATGTTTTAACAGCTGTATGCTACTAATTGCTGTTAAAGAAAAGAAAATTGTAGTTTCATCTGGATAAAACTAAAATATATGCATTGTACTGTTTAGTTGTTTCTGAATGTTGAGGACTGAGCCTTTTTTGTTTAAATAAATTGATCAACCGTCTGACCTGCCGAGCACGAAGCGCAACCTTGGCATTGGTTGTCTTGCTGAGCTGGGTGAGTTCGGTCAAGATGGCCATCAGTTCATCTGTCAGTGTGGGATCACGGCCACACAGCTGGTCCTGCACATAGGAGAATATAACTAGTTTGATATTCCAAACAATCTACTTAAGAAAAAGAAGAATAAGAAGGAACTTCTATACATTTATATCAAATTCATATCATCACCGTTTCCTATAAGGACAGTTCAACAGTTTACATGATTGTTTTTCAGAAAATTGCTTTCATCAATTACTTGCTTGATTGAACAGCAATTAATGGAATTGCATCATAACAGGTGTACTATAAGTCTATAACATTGTTGCTAATGCATAAACATATACAAACATATATATATCAGCATGGTTAATCTACCTGACCATCATCGTAACCATCATCAAAATTATAAAAGTTATAGAAGGAAAGTTAAAATCCTTCACCGTCACTCACAATCAGCATTGTAACCAGCAGGTTCTTCTTGGTGACTTGGGCATGGGAGAAGATGTAGTTAAGCACATTGGCCATGTCGCCTTTGTTTTCCTCACGCAGAGCAAACACACATTTGTCATAGTGTCCTGTAAACAAGCAAATAAACAACACGCAACAGCTTTAGTTAATACTGTATAGTTGAAGTGCAGAGTCACAGATTGCTACCCTCTGAAAAATGCTACAGGTCCTTCCAGAGTCTTAACGACTTAAAGATTGTATCCATTCGCCATTAGAAGACTTTACCAAGTGAAACAATATCCTCAATGTGCAATACTTTCATGTGCACTGTTACAATGTGCAACAAAACTAAACACATGCTCTCTACTTTTTCATATATGTTAGACTTTATTGTATCTACTTGTCTGTATGAAACCTTCTGTACCACTGGGACACTTAATTTAATTGTACACTATTCAATGTCAATAAAGGCATTGAATTGAATTCAACTGAACCGAAGATGCTGAAGGAGTTTATTGTGAAAGAGCGCCACCAAAAGGAGAGAACAAGTAAATGCATTTCTTCTGATGAATTTGTGTTGCACAACAAATTACACCCTGTTACCCCTGCATGTTCAAACATGTCCCAAATATAAAGCCTTGAAACCAATACAGTCAGTGGGTGGCTCCTGTTCCTTACCATTCTGAAACTGGATCTCTACTTTCAGGTATTGTCTGAGCAGGTCCATCACCACTGCCTTCATGTGTCCTCTGATACCACTGCGATACCTGTTGGAGAGAGAAAATAAGTCAAACAAAGAAAAATGCACCATGGAACTCAGTAGGCATGTGAAAAAAACATAGATCCGCCCATCAGGAGACACAATGACTACAAAAACAAACAAAACCAAATGCAAAAAAATTCAGAACATCTCAGTGTTAAAGTGTCACTGAGGGTCATCAGATTACAATGATCAATGTGTGAAACCTTTCATCACTTTGACGTGTTGACTACGATACTCACTTCTGTACCAGCTGAACAATGCTTTGAGTGTTCATGAAGAAAACCTCTCTCTCCGACTTCTTGTTAAGAGTAGCAGCGTGGCTGTCTAGGATGTTTGCAATCTGGAAACAAAGGAGATAAACCATATTAGCATTTTATCCCAACAACAGTGGAGATTCATAAGCAGGTAATCCACAGAGCACAGATGACCCCTCTGCGATCGTCAGGGACCCCAGAGAGAATATGAAACTCTGACAAGGTGTGAAATAAGGATAAAATATGCATATATATCTATCAGAGTTTTCCAATCAATAGCGAATCAAATCCAGTGTAATCAAAGGATAGACATATTTCTTATTGCAGATTTAAATTGAATAATAGTAAACACTTTCTCTGAATGTGTGAGCAAGTGGGAGAGACAGAGAAAGCACTTAAATCCTTCTTACCCTTTTAATGCGATTTATGTTTTGAAATCTATCGTTTACACAAGAATCTGCGCAAAGAGAGAAGCAGGTTGATACTAATCTTCTAACGGATCGGAAAAATCCAAGTGAATCAGGACAATACAGGAGAGAATTCATGATATTAAACTAAATAAGACTAAGAAAGGAAGCAATTGCTGGAAAACTGTACCACCTTTTTTAAAACAAACCTCTAGTTTTCGCTATTGTTTTGTAAATCTTACGTGGCAATGTGCAATATATGTATACATTTCTGAACTGGGGTTATAATGGAAACTAGTAGTACTACTCATTGCACGCATAAAAAAAAAGGTGAGTTTCTCGACAGGTGTTTTTACTATAGAAAACAAGGTATTTGACATATGTTGTGAATGGTGTGTGCTTGCGTTTTGCGTCACCTGCTGGCTGGGGAACTGGCAGAGCACAGACGTGATGTTGCTGGCATACTGAGCCATCTCCTTCTTGATGGCCTTCTCCACAGCAGGCGGGATGCGACCCGACACACTGGTCATGATGTCTTGAAGCTCCAGCAGCGGCAGAGAGGGATCACGCATGGTTTTCATCAGCCTTTCCACCCATTCTTTCAACTAGGAAAGACACAGGAGGTACATAGTATATTTAGGAATCAGCTTGAAGTTGGGAGTCTTGATGCTGGTGTGTTCTCGGGTGTGTATGAATTCTCACCTTAATGCTGAAGAACGGCTCAGGAAGACAGTAGCCATTCATGATGTGGACAAGGTGATCAAGTGTGTTGTGGAAGACTCTGTGCAGCTTCTCCCCTCTCAGAGCTACTGCCTGGATAGCAGGCAGGGCCCCTGTGTGCAGCTCTGCCTGCAAGACAAATACAACACAAATGTATACAGTACTTTGCAAAACTGTTACACATACAGGCAGTGCAAGTTGAATAGTATAGTATTGGTGGTAGACATACTGTTAAAGAGAAAAGCTATCACCTCTCAATGATATTAGTTATAAAATTAGATAAGATGTGATTTGTGAATCTCTACATGGTTTTCGCAAGTTACAAGTCTTTTTAAGAACATTAACAATTTTAGACTTATGTCAAGTACAACAGATATGAAGGAATATCTGAGTCCAATAGTTATCTACACTCCCCCATAACTGAAGATAAGTTTAAGAAGCTTTGTAGAGAATAACCCTCAGCAGGAGTTTTCCATAGTCCTTCCCAGGGCCAAGCCGAGTGTACTCAGATAAATCTCAAACGGGGTGTTGTAAACTAAGTTATCAGGTCCATGTTGGTCTTGATTTCAGTCATAATACTTTTAAACTTTAGACTTTAAACAAAAATGCTCACCCAAATAACAAAAATTCAAGGCTCATAGAGTAAGAGAAGTGCAGTTCTTTAGAATGAAAATGCAAACCTCTGTCATTTAGACAGAGGTTTTACTATTCAGAGAGATCAGAAAGCTACACAGTGTCATAACTTGAAATGGAAACTGTACTTCTGAACTAAACAAGACATAATGCACAACACGGTTGACTTGGCAGCTGGTTTATGGAGAATCCCAGTTGTTGTACTACGTTAAGTACCTGTTGCACTCTGCTCGGGTCATCCAGCTGCAGCTTAGCAATGACACAGCCGAGCTCCAGTGCTGCTCCGCCTCTCTTCACGTAGTGGATACACCCAGACTCTGCAGCTGTGAGGGTCATCACCATCTTCATCACCTGGAATTTAAAAGCATCAGCGTTTACATCTAAACCATCTATTAAACCATCTATTTCTTCTGGTCAACAGACACATGAGTGGGAACATGCTGTCCTGTACCTCTATCTCAGCATAGCACTGGCCAGAGAAGACGTGTCCGCCGTCCTCAACTGTGTACTGAATGATTTTTCCTGCTGATGGAGAACGCAGCAGCGAAGGATCGTTCTCCTTTTCAAAAACGCAAGTCTTATTCCCAATTGTGATGCGATACCTACCGATAAAAAAAGGATTTTGCCAATAATTAATTTTTCATTCTACACTTAATTAGTAATAGAAATGTCATTGTGACAATTTTCTTTTTCTTACCTGTCAACCTCCTCCTTCATGTAGGTAGTGTAGCTGCTGCCATCATACGACAGCAAAAGACCTCCATCGCTGAGCCGATGGACGTCCACCTCAGCTGAGGTGCTGTTCATGATGACCACGTAGGAGTTGGGAGACTGGCGTGTCACTGTCAGGACATACTTCAGGCCTTCATATATCAGCTCCACATCCACAGTATTGAGTAGTGTGTGTGCTGGCAGCACCTGGCCCCTGATCAGATTAGTGTCACATATTTTATATTCACACTTCAAGCCGCTGCTCCACACTGATGACTGTGACATGCCATGGGCATTACCTTTCCAGAGAATGCAGGAAATTGGACACACTGTTCCTCAGATTTACATCTGCCACATGAAGAGCTCCACTCACGATTCCCAGCATGGTATCAGGGCGCTCCGCCTGCACAAAACTTTCACTTTACTTCTCGGCCAGGAAAATATTAAACATTTAATCTTAAATTCCAATGTCATGGTCACAGAAAGATAATAAACAAGGTCTTAGAAATTATCCCTGCACTTGAATGTAGTGCTGCGTCAACACTGACATAATAATATGGAAGAGTGTTTCAAACATGAGCTTTTGTTTTTATAGTTTTCTCACATCCAGTGGCCACAGCTGGAACATGTCATCATACCTGCATCTTCTCTGAGATGAGCCTATCCAGCCAGCCAGTGTCTATGGTGTTTTGCTGGAAGCTTTCTGTCTCCAGAAGCTTAATGAGGTATTCCACTGTGGTCCTGAAGTCGCCTCTGATGGACAACTCCTTCAGAGCCACCACCATATTGCTTGAAAATAATTAAGATATAACAAAATTAGACAAAATATAAAAACATCTATTTGAAAACTGCAAAGAAAAAGAATCCCATTATAAATAAAAGGTTTGCTCTCTGAGACACGTGTACTCACGAGATGGCTTCTTCACGATTCTCCCCCCAGGAGAAGCAGTGTCCAAACTGGGAGTCAGCAAACTCGTGCAGACCCCCGGCTGCCGCGACACTGAAGTAGCCCCACACGTTCTTATTGCTGCGGAAGTTCAGCTCTTGCACCGTTCCGGAGCTCGGCTTGAAACCCTGCGATCAGACACGGATACCACACTTCATCTTCTTCATAAGCTAAACCAAAAACAGCTAACTTGATATTTAGACAAGAGTAGCATTCTGATGTAATAACAATGGACTTTCATAATAGGTAAAACATAACTGTTAAGTGTAAAAGTGTCAAAATAAAAAGGAAAGAAACCATGGCGTTTAGCTACAAGTATTATATTCATACCTCGTCAGGGTTTTCACTAGTGATACGTGCTGCAATGACATGGCCCCGTGGGGAGGGGGCATTGGATAGACCCTCAAAGTCAATGAGACTATCTCCCCAGGGCTGGACCCCATAAAGCATCCTGATGTCTTTGATCCGGTGAAGAGGAATACCCATGGCAATCTGACAGGAGAAGGTGGGATCAAAACAAGTTTAAACTCATACAGAGCACACACTCACAGGCCCTGACCTAACAGAGATTCTGTCTGGCATGCTTATCAAATTGTTGTCAGTATGTTTTTATGTTTTCTAGACAACTGATAAGAAGCATCTTGCAGACAGAACAAGTCCCATTGTTTCCTGTTCAAAGACAGCAGTGTGTGAGTGGGTGACACTCCCACTGTAACATCCAATCAGCTTGACTACACTGCATTTCTCAGCAACACTGCCCTTCAGCCTCTCTGCCACTGACCTATTTACACACAATCCTAAACACTGCAGACCAGGCCACATGACATGCTGCGGCTACCACTACTGGATCCCACTACACGAGTTCAGCACGTTGCCTCTCTCTTTAGCAGTCGGTTGCCTGGCGACATGGGACCGGTCAAATGCAGAGCAGTGAGGGTGGTGAAGCATGCTAACTCTGTCTGCCACAGACTCAAAAGCACGATGTGTAGCGTAACCCACTAGTCTGGACCCTTTCCTGAAATTTCCCAGAGGGACTGTATGAGAGAGGGCAAATGTCAGTAGGTTTTTTCGGAAATTCTCCTGCAAGCTCCCTCGTACAATTCCGAGCTTCAGCTACGTTGATGATGTTTCTATCACATAACGGGTGCAGAACTGGAGTAATACATGAAAAAGAGATGCCATACATGTGGAAGATGGACATAAGTATGTCATTTTGGATGAACAATAGAGTTTGAGAGCTTTTGGAAACGTACTGTTAGAAAGAACACATGATTTCCACCACATGATTTCCACAGCAGAATTCATACATAACATCCTGCCTTCTGCATGCTCTAGCCAAGCTCCACACTTCGCGTCAATGTTCCCGACATTTTCCTGTTAATGTGAATGCATCTGACCTGGACACACTCCTGGTTCTTTCCTCATATGTGAATGTACTAGTCATGCAGTTCATGTCTGAATTTGGCTTGAGACTGACCTGCAGTTGAGCGGAAGGCAAGTTAACATCAGCCACCATCTCAGTACAGGGGTGTTCCACCTGCAGACGAGGGTTGAGCTCCAGGAAGTAGAAGCTGCCGTCCTGGCTGTAGAGGTACTCCACTGTACCGGCACTGACGTAACCCACCATCTTAGCCAGCTTCACAGCACACTGAGGGGAGAGGACAGGTCTGTTCATATCAAAGTTGAAATGTTTTGGTGTTAGAGCTCCATCATTAGCATACATTGATTATGTTAAAGGATTTATACATTTTCCATATCCTCAAACACATCAGCAGGGGCGATGGTAGCAGGAGCTTCCTCTATGATTTTCTGGTGTCTTCGCTGCACAGAACAGTCTCTACCAAACAGTGAAATGGCGTTGCCATACTGATCAGCCAAGATCTGGACCTCCAAGTGGCGGGCATGCCTGGCTAGCTGCATGACGAATATGGGTGAGCCTGGGACTTCTGCCTGGACCTGGAGACCCAAAGAGACAGTGAATCCATGATGTTAAGAAATGCAAAAGGTATCTATACAAAATATTCTTACCCCCCCCCCCCCCCCCTCTCCCCTGAATCCCAGCCTATACAATATGTCAATTCTTGCATGATGTCTTGAATCAAATGCTGGTTTTCACTTACCTGTCTGAAGAGGTTCGAGAAATCATCAGCACTATTGACTTTACGGATTCCTTTTCCTCCCCCGCCTTCTGAGGCCTTAATCATCAGAGGGTAGCCGACCTTCTCAGCAGCCTGGCAATTAAAAAAAAAATGTTCAACATACATGCCGGACTGTACTGTACAATAAAGCACAAGCTACATTCATTTGGTAAAATAAACGTCCGTTAGGTGACTTACTATCAGGCCATCCTCTACATCCTCGATGCAGCCAAGCTCATACACGTCGTGAGGAACGTTGATGGTCTTCTTCTTTTGGTCCGATTCTGTCCATTCTACTGTCAGGCCTGAGAATAACAAAGAGGGAACACAATCAGCATACACGTTCTTACATTTCCATGACATTGTGCGATGTTAGTAACTATCTTTTATGAGCTCTTAATCTCAATTGAAACACCACACAGTTAAAAAAATAGCTAAAACTGTGCACCCACTACACATATTTGGGGTCTTGAGAAATGCAATTTTTTAGGACAATATAAAAACCTATTTTCTTCATCCTATCACGTTATAAATAGTGTCAATAGAAGACTTTTTTTTTAGACACCACTCAAACTTTGACCTACCTGTACCGCTCCAGGGCAGGGTTGGAATGCCAGCCGTCTGAGCGACGATAGAGGAGGCAATCTTGTCTCCTAAAGCCCACATAGCCTGACTGGGGGGACCTGAGGAAGGAGCGAAAAATGAATCCACATAAAGCATTTAAATAAAGAAAATGACTTAAAGCTTAGGGGTCATGAAAAAAAAAGTGTAGAAGTGTTCTCTAACCCATGAAAGCGATGCCATTCTTTTGCAGCAGCTCTGGGAGTTTGGGGTTCTCTGATGCATGACCCCAACCAGCCCACACAGCCTGTACCGGTATGCGTTTTGCAATGTCCAGAATGAGCTCCACATTGGCGTAGTTGTTGTTGTTAGTCCCTCCGGGCACCGGTACGTAATGATCTGCCATTTTGATGTACTCTACGGAAGACAGAAACACAAAAAACGATTTTATAAAAAGACTTTTCATTAGAACGATCAGTTTCCTGCCAGGTAGATTACACATTTCTCGAAGTATAAACCGATTCCTAATAAAGGGGCATTAATGAAAATAAATGATTGATACAGAGAACCTGTATTTCTCAGAAGTGCTAGCATGTACTGCCTATGAGTTGAGAGCTGAGACCTCGGCTGATTCTGGTACCACAGCTGTAACGCCTACTCAGATGTTTTAGATGTTTGAATACAATCCTGTTAAAGCTCACCTGCATTGGCCTTCAGGTCCTCTGGGGTCACCATGACAACAAAGCGGATCGCCCTCTCATTACGAAACATCTCGTAGGCCCAGCGGCGGATGGAGCGCATGCATTTGACTGCTGCGATACCATTGTTGGCGATAAGCACCTAGAGAAGGGAACTCAAAATAGTCCATCAATCTGTCTAATTGTGTCACAGCATAAAAGTTATAGAGACTTAAAAGTTCATTAAAATGCTTCTGGTCATTTTATGGAAATTAAACCACCGTGTCTTTTGAATGTGGTGGCAGAAAAAGCGGAGGGTACGTTTGAAATGATTTTCAGTACAATGAGACCTGGACTAGTAAATTAGTAGGACTTTTGCTTTTAGGTGCTCACGGCAACTGCGAGATATCACTGTGTCTATATATAATGATTGTACAGTGTAAAAGTTGTAACATTTCATGGGTTTTGTTTTTGACTACTTGTCTTCTTGAATGTGGCACAACTGGCTTAGCACTTTTGGCACGTCTTCCAGACTGGAATGTACAAATTATTACCTTCTCGATGACCTTGTTGCCACCGAATCGGGTGACAAATTCAGCGGGGGAAGCCACGGTGAAGTCCCTCTGCAGATCAATACGCCGGCGGTCTCTGCCTTGCTTCACCAGGTGCAACCCTGACATGCTTGGTCTGTGTATTTAAATACAGAAGAAAAACACCTCCAGGTTTAGCAAGAACAGGGTGGAGGTAACTATGCTAATGAAAAGTAAATAACGTGTGCTTTTTAACAGTGAAAAACCGTTTTCACAAGAAGGAACCCGTCTCGAGTGTTTGAACAGCAGCTTTGTTATTATGCATTTTACAACCCATAGATAAAGGACACTGATATCACTTAAAATTTATTTCAGACTATAAACTGGTTTTAAGAGCAGAAAATGTGACTACTGTCTCTTATCTTGAACTTCATAGCTCATTGGCGATTACAGCAGCAATAGAAAAAAAGCCTGAAAATGAATTATGAAGGAATGATAATGTGTTAAACCATCAAAAATGTGATTTATTTCAGGATAAAACAGTTTGTCACCGTGCTCCAAAAAGAACAACTGAAAGAACAAATCTGTCCCCAACTCCTCAAACGTGCTTTCAGGCTGGAGCATGTGCTTCCAACGACTCTTTAAATCAAGCTCCACCCCAGAGAGACCCATGGGGGAGTGGGTAACACAGGGGGAGGACTATGACTTTTGACTGGAGGGTGTGGCAGCGCCTGGGCTCGTTTGGCTGGCTGGATTCTATGGCCTGATTCTGCATTATTGCGTCACTGTTCGGGGTTACCGGCACGAGACAAATGAGCTCCTAGTGAATGGAGGGCTCCGATTTCAATCCAGCTGTGGAAGTGGAGACAGTTTGTTCTGGCCTATGCCTGAGGAGATGATGGGGGTGTTGGAGCACTTCCCATCCAGTATTTCCAGTTTTAAGTCTGCAATACAAATATCTTTGTGTTGAAACCCCCTCCTTGGCTCTCATCCTCTCTGTCCATGTAAAACGTACCACTCAAAACCAGACTGGACATAGAAACTGTCTGGACTCTATAGGGGATCCAGATGTTTATAAAGTGCTAAGAAAATGCCATCAAAATTATGCTTTTGAGAAAATCACATAAAGTGAGGTAATGGGCAAAAACACAACTGTGCACATTACTTGTTGCATAATATAATTTACACTAGAATGTAAAAAGACAGTTGTTTTACATTTTCTCTACATCAGCATGGCTTTATTTTAATCTCAAAGGTTAAAGTTACTTTATAGTAAAAGGAGAGGTCCAATAACCAGTGAAAGACCTGGGGGCTGTCCGTGCTGAATAGCTCCTTTCGACTAATAATTTCTGTGTGTGAAGACTTTCCAACTTTCCCTTACACTTCTGCCTGGACTGCGAGCTGACCGCACAGATTCAGGGCACAGAGAAGCCCTTTAGCAGTGTGCTGCTGGTGAAACCACATTTTTCACACATGCAGTAAAAAGGAGGTGTGCTCCTCCTTCACTGGGTGAAGGAGGAGCACACCTCCTTTTTACTCCTTTTTACAGAAATCCAGTTTTACTCGAGGTCTAACAAGATAATATTTGAAAATGTCCATACTTGATAACCATAGAATAAGAATAAAGAAATCATGGGCTGCCAAAGGTTATGTCTTCATGATATGCAAAAGTAATCAATAATTTTGTAAAACAGTTTAATAATGATAACATTTTTTAAATAATTCAAACATAATTGAATAGCAACAGAGACTAATGAAAAATAAAAACCGTGCAGTTCCTGTGATATTTCCCAAATTAATGAGATGTTTGAGCAGCTTCCTTAACATGATACAGTATTCAGTAGAAATTTTTTTGGCAGTAGTGTGTGGAAAGATAAACACAGAGACCAGAGGCGCTGCGGACTGACCAGGGGTGGATTCTCACCTCAGATTGTTAATGGGGCCATCAATGTGGTCGAAGCCCATATCACAAGTGCTGTCCGAGCTCCCGCTGGACGGCGACGGCGACACCGAGCGCGACTCCTTCTCCTCCGGCTGCATGTCCAGCTTCCCTTGGACTTCGTCCTCCGAGTTCTCCTCCGACACGGACCCCACGATGAAGTGTGAGTTCAGCGCCGCTACAGCCGGGTTCTTCTTGGCAGCACTGTTCTGCTGTGCCATGGCAGGGCGACAGGAACAGGCTGCAATCACTGACAAGAAGAAGAGCAGCGGGGGGGGGGGGGGGGGGGGGGGGGGGGGGGGGGGGTTATAAAGGAGATTCAGAGTTCGAGCAGTGAGGCAAAGTGTGACACGCGCAACTCCCTCTGGGCTGCATGTGATGATGTTTGCCATATTGCAAAAGTGGGTTCATAAACTCAGGTGTCTTGACAATGCCACCTACGTTGCAACACTTGCACCCGCACTGGGTGCAACAGTGCATTGTGTGCAGAGTCCTTGATATTGAAGATACCCAAACATGTTTAAGACAGATAGACACTTTTTATCCTGAAGGAAATTGGAACATCAGGTTTCTTGAAACACACTTACAAGGCAAGAAAATCCGTTTTTAAATCACAGAGGTGAAAGTAAGTCAAAAAGTGAAAAAAAAAGCTATGCAAATAGTCAACAAATGTGTAAGAAATCACTAAACTTTGTTGAATAAAAAACATAACTAAGACCAAAGCCAAACATGTATCGAGTACAGATGCATGTGTGTGGGGGTCTTCTTATTCTAATGCATCAGAAGAAGATGAAGGTGTTTCTGTACATTCGATATATAACACGCATATTTATCAGAATTGCAGAAGACTGAAACTTGTCATCTGGTTCTGATGCTGGTTATACTGCTCTTAGATGCGTACAACCCCTGACGCAGCAAAACCCATTTGAGAATGAAAACCCAAATATTTGTTCTCTATTTAAAACAAGCAATGTCAATAAAAACGTGTTTACCTAACCCGACAGTTGGAGTGAATGGAACCTAACAACACAGAGAGACACTGCGAGCTGCAGGAATCGAGCACGGTGCGTATGTTACAGAGGAAACACGAACATCACCTGCTCTCGTGTTGGACCTCTCCAGGTTCCCCGTTGAATAACACGGGATGTCCCACGCATGGTTAAATACCAGCGAGCCGCAGCCTCCCACCTGTCAGTCCCAGTGAAGGCACACCTTACCTGTAGGCAGCCGCTTGCGGGACCAGAAAAACCAGCCGAGCACCGCGGCCACGGCAAACACGAGCCAGGGCAACATCACAAGTATGTACAGTAGAGCGACAGGTACAGCGAGCTGACGCTACCTGTCAAATCCGGGCTAGCTTAGCCGAGGCGCGGAGGCTAATAACGCCGGTGTAAGCTAGCTTTACGGCCAGTTGCTAATACAATTATGAAGCACCGGTACCGGCGCTGGTAGAGTCCCGCTGTCGGACAGCACCGCTGCCGGTGCCGGTGTGTACTGTCCCGGCAGCGGGCTCCACACCCCCCCCCGCACGCCACAGAACCGCAAACACACAGGTGGCACTAGCCGGGACGAGCAACTCACCGGTGGAGATCAACCGACACGTAATCCTGACACAGTGGAGTCCAAGGGGTCTGAAGAATTAACTGGGTCCGTCAGACATCTCCGATCCCAGGGACGAGGAGGAGACAAGTCACATCACGATGAGGTCACAGCTCCATCAGACGCTAACAGCAGAGAGTGGGGTGATGTGACGCTGCGGCGGGTTACTCCTGGACAACGAACTCTGACCCCCGGCTTCCGCTATAGATCCACACCCGCTAGAAGAGACTGCACACCAACACATTATATTATATTATATTATATTATATTATATTATATTATATTATATTATATTATAAAAATTATATTGGACTTTTATGTAATGTATACAAATCATGTATGTATTGTGCCTTTTGTAATGTAAAGTTCACATTGATGGCCGCTTTTTACTGTATATCCGAGATATCACTGTTGTTATTATTATTTTTCTGTATTATTATTGTTATCATTATTATTATTATGCTGTTTTTGCCTGGCAGTAAATGCAAACGAGCTGCTAGCTAACTCTGGTTGCCTTATATTCTAACAGTTTCCTGTCAAGTAAACAATATAAAAGATCACATTTTAATCAATTGTGCATAACTTTATGTCATATTTAAATAAAATTACAGATTTTATCAAATTACTCAAATGCTCTGCAGATGGTCAAATATTTATGGTTAGTTTAAATTATAATTATTTGTACAGTTTTATGGTTATTATTATTTCTCTAGCTCTACCTCTAAAGTGGGCCACACAGTTTATCGCAATTTTAACGGCAGAGAAGATCTCTTTCTCTCGATCTAGTTTATCATAGGTCTAGGACGGTTTCCTTCGAGAGAGCCAATGAGGTTCCTAGAATATCTGTGGGCGGGTTTGATACGCGTTGTCAGGGGTGTGTTTTCATGGAGTACTGTTTGCAGTTTTGAAAGCTCGTATTTGCTCTTTCGATGTATAAACTATTCGACCGCAGTGAGATTTACTGAACCGTGTATATATGTAGAGTGGTTATGGCAAGAATCGAACAGCAGGGGGGCCGCGCTCAGTTTGTCCAGTACATCCAATGGGTTCGTCAAAAAGAGAAACAGGGGAGGGTGATCAGCACTTGTTGACGTAAGACTTGAAGAGTGCCATCTATTGCAAACATAAAAGTTCATACAAATAGAACATTTCGATCTGTATGTTTTTATTTCTCAACTATTTCGCAGGTACGGGTAAACCAAACATTGCACCAAAATCGGTTGATCGCAAGTTCAAAGCAGCAGATGTAATCCTGCTGGTTGAGGCTGAGGTACAGGTCATGTAGATAAATAACTAAGAGACGAAGAACCATGATTTTGTGCAGCATCGTCTGCAGGGGCGTCTTTCTCAAATCACCAACAATTTAGATAACCATGTAGAATAAGAGAAAACCTGCAGCTGTAAAAGTTGGAAAGCTGGGATTTGCATTTCTCAGAAAGTTGAAATCTTTTTCTGAGACTTCTCGATATTATTGGCTGTCAGAGTCAGTGCTGAAACCTGATCCTCGATTTACACAATACCTCTTTGAGATATTTAGTGAGCCCTACTAAAAAATGCATCGTAGTTATATTTCTGATCCACTAGATGGCCTCAGTGGCCTCTAGTTGGCATTTCTGAATGCAATGGTAGAATGGCAGAGTGAGTTAATCTACTTTTCCCCCCAGAACTGATAATTTAAGGTTTTCTATGGGTTGATATTGCATTATTTACTTATACAAGTAAAACATATATATTTAACTTCCAGGCACTTTCTCCTTTGTGTGTCTTAGCAGTGATCACATGACAGTATTTAAATATTTCACATGAATATTGTTTGTGCTAACAACCTGTGAACTCTCCTTACACACTGGACATCATCAAAATATGAGCTACATAACTTCACATTATTAATTAAGTGGTATTCAAGCCCGGACATGGTGTTTTACCATCAGTGGTGCTGTGCCCCGTTCAATAATTAACCTTTGAATATACATCATCTGACATAATCTTTCTTTTTTTATTCACTTGGCCT
The DNA here is from genome assembly GCF_949316205.1 of Platichthys flesus. Classification (NCBI taxonomy): domain Eukaryota; kingdom Metazoa; phylum Chordata; class Actinopteri; order Pleuronectiformes; family Pleuronectidae; genus Platichthys; species Platichthys flesus. The sequence continues at coordinate 14,933,783 of NC_084959.1, read as the reverse complement.
GTGAGCTTATAAGAAATAGCTTGCTGAAAGTCAGTGGAAAGAGATCATTTGCAATGGTTTATGGGATGTGTAGATAACCTTGTCATCAGTTAGTTTTTATATTTATTTGAACTGTTTGCCGATGATAAAAGTAAAAATCACGACATTAGGCAAGCATCTGTTTTGAAAACCTTGATGATTCAACAGTATATTTTCTGTAACGATGTAAATTGTAAGTTGTTTGCTTGTTTACAAATTATACAAAGATTTGTTGGGACTATTTTGAAACAAATGGATAAGTGGAGCTACAATCACTAGATGGATGACCAGGGGTAATAGAAACTGCTCATCTTTCTGAGTGGACTTCAATCTGACGAACAACTGGAAACCAGTGGCGGCTCCTGCCAAATTTCTCAGGGGGGGCAATTGTTTTGATGATGGCTAAGGTTACCTGTTTAATGGGTAAATAAACTCAAATCAGCTAGACACTGTCTCATTGTAATACGCACATTTGCATGCTTCTTACCTCTCCCACTCATCCCTTCCCCATGCCTAACATTCATTCACATCCCAGTCCCAACTCTCTCTCTCATATACATACTGTATATATATATATATACACTGCATATATATTGTAAGGCATGTTAAAAGTGTAAGCAATGTAAATTAGATAAACCATATAATCATAGCATTCAGTAAATATTATTGTGCATCATACCTGTGTGTGTGTCTCTCTGAATATAGTTACAGGATTCTTTAATTACTGCTGTATTAAGTATCAAAATGATTACATCAGAACAATGATCATTAGCTTCATATTTGTCTTTTCTTTACATTTGACTGCCAGTGCCTGTGAAGAGAAACGATGAAGGAGGAGAAGAAGTCAGAAGAAATGATGCTAGGAGGCACTAATGTGTTCAGAGGGGCAAAGCACTGCACGTCTATAAGCAAAATCAACATAGAAAATAAAGGACCGAATATATAGATTTAAATTGTCTGTTAAATAAAACATTTAGGAGCAACCGTTGATAAGTAACAGTTTTATTTCTGTGTTCAGTGTCATTAAAGATTTACCTTTATTTTGCACCAGGCTCTTATAGCAGGTGATTACAATCTGCAGTCTCAGAACAGTTTTGAATACAGTCCACTTTTACAGTGCACATACTTCTTCTCTTTTCAGTTGCATCCATGACAATGCAATGTGGGCTGAGTTCGCTTGTGTGGAGAATCAATCAAAAGTGTTTTGGGAGCCAAATTATGCAGCAATATTATTATGTTTGTGGTCATGAGGCAGCAGAAAGAAAGATTTCTTACAACAGACACCCGCATTTTTAACTTAAACAACACTATAAACTTATGTGTGTGAAAACATTGACATTACATGTGAAGAATGTCTTCTAAAATTGTGACACACAGACGCTTTAGCCAGATAACTTGACACCCTGCAAGATGACCTTTATTGAAGACATTTTTCTGTTAGTGCTCGTAAAAAAACAAACTTGCGTTGAAATTGGCAGGTGGGACTGTGATCATTTTCATTGTTCGGTCACAAATGGCTTGGATCAGCCATATTTCAAACAGAAATCTGAAAACCGTATCGTAGAAAACAATTTGAATAATTCCCTAAAGCACATTATTGTTCCTTTTATAGTTTGGGTTGCCCAAATTGTTTCTGATATGCATCTTTAATTTTTTACCAGATTATTTAACTTCCCATAGGTGATTCAATTTATCACGTTACTCCAAAAATTCAAGACCCTAAAGCACAACAGAGTCAATGATGGCAGACAAAGTCTTTACTGTTCAAATAAGGCATACAAAGCAGGCAACAGTCCCAAGAGGGCGGCAAACAGTCAGAAGCAGGAACACTTGGGAGCTTGGCAATGAGCACGAAGACAATCGGACAACTGGTGAGTGGAAACACGGAGATGCAGTCTGTATAGGTGGCTAGGTGGATGGGAACAGGTGTGTGCAGGGGCGGAATTTCCAGCAAGGGGTTATCTTGCAGAGGGGCGGGGCTGTGTCTGATATTTACTTGAACAAGTGACATCTAGGTTAAAAATAAGCATTGTTCAAAAGCAAGGGAAACTATGTCCTCTCTTTCACATGTGTATTATCATGGAAACTGACCCACCTCAATATCCATCCACCCTTCCGCCATTGGCATACTGTACGCGATATGATTGCTACAGCTATAAGAGTAATTCATGTATATTGTACAGGTTGAAACTGGAAACCAACTCCGAAGATCAAGAATACGCATGAAATACTCATGTATGGTGTTGAATGCTCAATATGCTCATAAAATGTGTTATATATTCTATACAAAAAAAAAACTTGGGATGTGTTGACAAGGTAAAAATCGTGGTTTTCATTCTAGCGTTCACTGAACCTCAAGTAAGTTTTGTCTATTATATAATAAGATGTTATAAAGCGGCAACACATACAGGTCATTATTATGTGCAACTTCATAAACTATTCTCTGTGTTTTTGTCAGTGACATCCTTATTTAAGTCCATCACGTGTAAAATGAAAAACAAGTGATAAAATACTTTTTTAAGGAGTATGTAGTTTATCAATAACCAGATTATATACGTTCTGCAGTTCATCCATTGAACCATTAACAGTGGTTTTATGTGCAGGAGTCCTCTGCTTAGCCGTGGGTTTGTAGGTGTGATTGTTGCCCAGTTGACCTGACTGTCTGCTGTTGGACTTGGACAGCTCCGATAATGAGTTCGAGGCCCCAGATGATCTGTCTGTAAACAGGCTTTGGCTTGAAGTGGCAGAGGTCGGGATGTGATAGGGGCTGAAACGCAACCAAGGCGACCGGGAGCTGCGGTAACAGTGGTTTCTGGTAGAAGTGGGCAGAGCCGGGTTGATCCCTGCCGGGGCTGCCATGTAGTGGTACGGGTACGACAGCAATCCTCCAAACGGTGACAGTGAGAGTCCCTGTATGAAAGAATAAAATTAGACCTTTGGTGACTTGCAACGCAATAACATACCAGGAATCCAGCTGATCTCCCTACGTGAGCCTTTCTGCCCAAACTAAATTAGCTACAGTAGTTGGCCAAAGTACCTGTAGTATAAGATACAGCCGCTGCACGTTCACGCTACCAGGCACTCGCGGCTTTGCTCATTATATGTTGGTCAAAGCAACTTCTTCAACAACTCTTGGATCATTTATTTCTCTACTGAATGAGAGCAAATACGTTTGAATGTTGTTTTCCAAGCTTTTGTGAGGTTATTCCAGTTGACAATTTTTTTTCGATTCCAGAAATCTTTTCTGATTGCAATATTCTCTCTAAAAATTATTGTAACTCAAAAGTCTAAATAAAAATAATATGATCTGCAAATGATCCTGGCTGATGACGACATGGTTTCTGCCGTTCAGTACAATGTAAGAGGAGAAAGTGCTTCTCATAAAAACGTACGGAGTCTATTTCTCTATGTGAATTGTTAGAGTGCAGAATCGTACCTGAGATGCCAGCATGTGCTGCGACAGGTGGTACATGAAGGGAGATGGAGAGGTGATGCTCTGAGGAGGCAGGCCTCCGTTGTCTAGTTCATTCAGTCCAGACAAAGAGGAAAATAGATGTCCCACACCCGCAGTGGGGAAACTCTCCGGTTTCCCTGACAACTGCCCCGGATGAAACAGCAAGGGTGCCCCAAGCTTTAGAAACTGTTGGCCGTGTGCACCTGCAAAATCGAAAGCCTGAAGGTGACCGTCGCTGAGAGATGATGACGGACTCACAGGCACGACCCCGTCTTAGGAATCACTCAGGTGCTTTTTTGAAGAGTCCATCTCCACGCAGTACATCTCATCGGAGGTTGTAAACGCTGCTCTTTCTTTTGTTGCGTCCCGATTGCCGTTACCCTTGCTGAGGGCCGACCTGTTCCGCAGTAGCTCCTCGCCTCTCCGACTCAGAGTAGGAGTGCGCTCATCCCGGGAGCAGCTGGCTTCTGCTGTGTCCTCTTGCTGGAGCTCAATATCTGAATCACCTCCAGTGTTGTTCTCGTCTGCAGGGAAATAAAATGCTTCATTTTAAATATGTATATATTTTCAATTAAAAAGCAGCAATGTCCTGCTCAAGTTCGTATAACATTGGGTCACAGCTGTGACAGAGGTGATGGACGCAAGAGCCATGTCAGTTGTTTGTGAAGCATAATATTACTGTGTCATTTCAAATATATCATATCATTTGGGATCACAGACGTGCTGTTATTCAGGCTTAATAGTGGCATTAAATACTGTAGGTTCACCCACCAAAGCAGGTTGGGGTGGACATCAGGGGGCTGCTCACCAGCTCCAGAGGGGAACAGAAGGGGTCACTGGTACAGGGCGGCTCACACGAGTCCTCGGACTCCGCACTGTCCCGGTCCACTTTGCTTCGGCTCTCGTGCAGCAAGGACACGTTCAGCTGATTATTCCTGCGGAGCACACATCTATTTTAAATATGGCCTCTTGGTGCCGTGTGTGCTTTGGTGGTGAAAAGGCAATCACCTCTTTTCTCGCTTCCCATTCCCAGTGGCCCGGAACCCTTTGGCAAAGGGGTTATGGTCGATTTTCAGCTGCGTAATCTCATGGAGAAAAAAAGACGATGCTGAAAGTTAGTCATTGCAAAAACAAGCTGACAGATTGAGTGACGCATTAGCATCCACATATGTGAAGCCAGGGAAGGCCCATTTTCCCAATGTGCTCCAAAGGACGTTTGACTCGTATGTTCCAACTGCGGATAATAGATCAGGTCGGCTGTGACCGTGTGCGGCTGTGCATGTGAAAGGGCAGGTGAGGAGAGATGATGGTGGGGAGGACATGGGGGAGGGCGGGGGTTTACCTTTTCATTCTGATAGGCAGTGACAGCGATGAACTCTGTCTCAGGGAATGCATAAGTCCGGAAGGTGCTGTAGGGAAGCTTCATTATGTCGTTGGCCCTGACGATGTGAAACCTGAGCTGGTATTTATGCATCGAGTTCAAAATTGTCTGGAAAGACAAAGACACGAGACACATGATTAAATGATTATAGGTTTGTGATATAATGTTGGAAAAAAATAGGGGAACAAGCTAATCCACATTGAGAGTTTTACAACAATAAAAGTGCCATAAGCCACAGCAGTCGAAATGTCAATTAGTAGGCCATGCAACTTACAAATCCGTGCTTATCCGAAATATTATTGGTGAGTTTGAGTTTATGGAAAGCGACGGGCTTGCTCATCCACTGCTCCCCTTTGGACGGGCTGTCCGGGTGGATGTACATGCGCTTTGGCATCTCCGGGTCGGCCTTCCCGGCCACCGTCCAGCGGGAGTTGTGGAACTTATAGCGGCAGTCGTCGACAGCGATGAGGTCCATCAGCAGGATGTACTTGGCTGCTTCATCGAGCCCCTGCACCCTCACTTTGAAAGGCGGGAACATCCTCCTGTGGCAGAGAATCAACCATGAAACTGACGGGTTGAGTTGGAAATAATTCTGACTTTGTGTAATTTGGGATTTATCTCGAATCCTATTGTAGAAAGTGGAAGATTTAAGAGGCTGGATCAAAGGACAATTTTATAATTGTAATATAACTTTTCTATTCCTCTATATTTTTAGGAATTTTAGCCCCTGTAAAAAAAATTTTACAAGGCACATTTTATGTACATGCACTGTATTTTTTATTGAAATGTCTATTTGTTATTGGTATGATTTACATGTTGAATTTGAGTGTGCATGTCAATTAATGTGAATTGTCTCTTTTAAATAAATATGCATTAGTATAATGAAACCTTTGCTGTATTGCTATTAATGAAAACTATATTGGGATAACTATTGGTTTATCATTTATCGAGCAACTCCAGTGGTGATGACACGTTTGAAGGCAGAAATAAAATGATCTAACTTCAAGTTCCCTTTGTGGCGCTTTCTCTGGATTGAGTGAACTGGGGTTTGCTGAGCCTACCTTCCAGACTTCGTAATGACCATCTCAGTTCCCATTTCGTGAAATTCATTCCATAGGCACTTCGAATCCAGAGTGACGCTCGGGTCGTCATCCAGCGCCGCCGCCTCTGGCTGCAGGCTCGTCTTGGACCGCGGGTGGAGGCTCGGATGCTGGCGGCGCAGAGCCGCGCGCAGCCCCGCCTCAGAGGCAGCCTGCTCCGGGACGGGCTCGGTGAGAGAGGAAACGTCTGGGAAAGCCAGCGCGGTGAAGGAGGGGGGCTGCGCGGCGGTCAGGAAGGCTGACAGGGGCAAGGCACCGGGTCGACGAGCTGGGAAAGGATGGTACGCCATTACAGCCGCTGGTCGTCAACTGGATCTCTCATCGGGGCATCCGATCAGACAGGTGGGCATGGTCAGGTCTCAGCACGCGTCTAAATCCAAAGTGCTTTATGAGTTTCTGGGTCTGGTAAGGAGGTCATGAGAGGAGAGAAACTGGAGCAAAAGCAAGAATAATCCACATCATGGTACAACATAGGAGAGGAATGCGCACTTTGGAAAAATGTGCCAAACTGCAGGGAGGGCGCACAGAGAGGAAACGGGACGGGGTCTACTCTGTCACTCTTCGGTCCATCCCGGCACATGCACGGACACGCACTGAAGCGACAAAGTTCTCCCTCATCAGCTCTCTCCTCTCTTTTTCAATTGCAGAGGCGCTGGGCGTGGTTTGCCGCGCTCAGGCTAGAGGGCGACAGAGGGATTTGAGGATTAGATGGGGACAGGGCGCGCAAATAGTCTAATAGCACAGCATGAATGGGTGAACTGGTGACCACCCTGCGACACTTGTCAACATGTTGACGTTCTGACCCACGAGAAGCTCCCAGTATGTCTCCAGGCTACGACATGAACTCTAATGGGTGGGGGCCACATCTATAGTTATACCTTGATTGTCTTTTCTACATCTGTAAGGTTAAGTGACTGCATCTGTAAGTTGTGGAGACAGATTCTGCACGGACGGACCCGCACCAACCAAATAGTCAAAACCACAAGTCTGCAGGACAACATTATACCAGGATGGCACACACAGCCACTCGCACCTGACGCACCCACGCCCAAGGTGACACCGACACCAGCCCTGCTGTCTTCTCGACCCGTAACAAATATATCTGAAGTAATTTCGTTTATTTATAACGTTTTATATAGCTTACAATACACATATTTATTGCCACTGTACCACAACGTTATGAATATAATACATAGGCTTCCAATACAATGAATTATTATCCATCACTGTATTGATTATTATAATTAAATTCACGTTTGTTTTGTGTTCAACTGGCAACAATCTTGATTTAATCTGTTTAGCCCATCTTTTTATTACATTTTCAATTTTCTGTTATTATTATTATTTTTACTATTATTATTATTGTTATGATCATTAATATTATTATTATTATCATTATTATAGCGTGATAATCCTATATATGATCATAATTTACCCCCTAATTTCACCAAAATGTTACAGGACTGTTGAATTTACGATAATCGATTTTCCTGCCCTTAAAACATTATCTGATTCCACTTCCTTTTACATAAACTAACGTCATTATAAACTGTATAGTAAACATGAACAATACATTTAGGCCTACACGTCTGTTCGATGAGGTGAGAGTTCAGGGGCGTTCCGCTTTAATTGAGGCGGATAATTGAGGCGGATAATTGAGGCGGATTTGGCGCCGCCTTACTGGCGTCCCACAAAGAGCCGAGAGAGCTCTCCAACCTGTCACTTCACATTTGAGCAACTCTCCAAATCCTCATGTTGCCTGTTCCACTTTTCCTCCCGGTGCAGCCAACGAGCCACAGTGCTGTGGGCTCTGCGGACCAGGAGAGAGAGACTTTATCAATAATGAACAGTGCACATCCAAGAATGCACAGGATGCAGCAACAGACATGGAGAATAGTTATGGATAAATAACCCCCGTTTTTTTGCAGTGGATTATAAAAAAAAAAAAAAAAAATCTCCTTTATTGTTAAAGACCATGAGATTATTCATTAAATCGAGTTGATGAAATTTGCAAGGTTTTTGAGTGTTCAATTAACTGTTAATTAGAGTAAAATATTATTATGTTACCAAAAAATTCAACAACATTTAGTTTTCTTTATTCGTGATACGAGTTGACTTAAAAATATTTATTTTTATTTTGTTTATTTAGGTTTTTTTAAAACCTCCACATCTTTAGTTTCCTGATTGAGTTTTGGAATAACTGCAAAATATGAGAAAACCTGCTATTTTAATTTTTCTTGTATCTTTCTTTTCTCTTTATTATTTTTAAACAAGATGGGATACATCCATGTCCAAACGTGACATTTACAAAACAAATTTATTTTCCTTTAATTCAACTGTTAATCCTCATGATCAGTATTGGATAAGTAATAAACAGGAACAAAAACAACAGGCCTACATGTGTGACTTTGTAAATCTCATAACTGAGAAAAGGGTTTAGGGTTTATTTAACCTCTGACTTTACAGCTATAGAAGATAAACATCTGGGTGTTTTTTTGGTTCATGAAACTGAAACAGAGAATCACAGATGCATTTGATGCAAAGTCTTAGCTCCCCTGTCCCTGCTTTACTGAAGCTCTCCACCCACTCGCACTCTTGCATTCTGAATTATAAACCATTTTACATTATTAAGCTAATTATAAATTATTAGATGTTTATTGTTATCATTTTTACTTTAGCTTTGCACAGTTAAAATTAACGTTTATTTTCTTTGTGTGGACTGTAATGTAATGTAATCGGTGATGTAATTTACCTGCAATGTTTCCAAATGAGAAATGAGTGTGTAAATAAAGCACTACTTGCGGCTGTGCAGATACATTATCAATTAAATCCATCTCTTAGACTTGCTTCACTAGCTCATGCAATAATGTATATATGTAAACATAAAGACTTCTAAATGATACAAAATATGAACAAATACTGTAAATACTGTATAAGAAACATGGGATAAATCAGGTTATACAGGCACAAACAGCTGAAAGGTTTGTGATCTGGAACCCTCAGGACAGGAAGTGATCCAAGTTCTCACACAAAGATGAACGCTTCCCAAGATAGTGAAGGGTAATAAGTTGTAATCAGAGCCGTAGGACATGAACAGAGCAGCATGATGGAGAGAAGAACAAGGGCGAGCATCAGTGTATTTATCTTTCCCTCCTTTTCTTTGCATGCATGAGGCTGCCATGTGGCTGCTCTTTAAGTTGTGGGGTCAGAGAGGAGAGTGACAGTGATGGTTGGGTCTGCTTTTCCTCAATCAGCACGACAATATGAGATATAATGTGACGCACTCCACCATTTGTTTCCCTCTCCTACCGACAGCGCGAGAGAGAAGATGCAGAACAGGAAGGGGACGCTCAATGTGAGTGATGGCGCATGCATTTCACCTCTCTGGTCACACCTGGGACAAATGCAGAAGAATGTTGGGCCACTGAGGGTTCCTGCCATGTCATGCAAAGGACAAGCAAGTGAAGAACATCTGAAGGTTGTCAATGACTAGGAGGAGGAGGACAGCAAGACGATTCTCTGGATCTAAGGCGGAGCCAGGTTAGGACCTGGCTCCTCAAGCGTGCTCTTGGCTCTGTGGTATCCTGTTTTTTAACCCTGACATCCTGTTGGTAATTTAATAGACACAACATATGGATCTGTTTATCTTGACTGTGAGATGTAGATGCAGGGATTGTCCTTGCTCGGAAACAAGGAGGCTGATTCACCACAAAAAGGGAGAAATCAATTCTCGAGGATGCATTTCCTGCAGCCATATCAAACTGTAACCTTTTCAATAATCCATGTGACAGATTATTCTACATGTGTGTGGACACGTGGGAAGGTCCACACTTTAATTCAGCATGAAGCTTCTTCTGCGATTTCCGTTCAACCTTTCTACTATTTTTTTATTCCCAAACATTGCACTTTCATGCATCCAGCATGTATACAACGAGGCTTTATACAAATTATGTCCTATTTACATAAAAAGCAAGACGGAGGAACTCTTTCTCTCTGAAGATTTATCGTAGAATGACATCATGACAAATCCATGGTTAATTAAACTTAACTGTTTTTTTAACTTACAGGGGGACATAAACTATAAGGAGTAAAAACAGAACTGTGTAACACGATAGGGGCATTTCCTTTCCCTGTACCTGTCCTAAATGTCCATCTTAGATTTATCACCATGAGATAAATGTCTTCATGGACATCTTTAAAGCTCCCTTCCCATTGGTCAAAAAACCCACCAACATCTGGCTATTGTTTGCGACGGGAATGGATTCCTGCCTCAGGCATTGGCTGTACAACCTTTCTGCAAGTTTTACAATAAGTCCCATAAAACTTTGCCCGCCTCTCTCTCTGTGTTCTGCATTCAAGTCCAGCTGATTCATAAGGGCAAACCTTCAGTTCTGTGGCTGAGGATGTAGAGCCATTTTCTTATAAAAATATATCTTTGTCCCTTGAAGTTGTGTCAGACACAAAGAAGGAGAGAGCAACATGACTCTTACAGCATTTGACTTTAGTGCAAATGTCTTGTGTGTTTGTCTGTGTGTGTATGTGTTTGTGTCCACTGATCCGTGTGAGAGAGGGACCGAGAGAGAGAGAGACGCTTCGTCTACCAGATAAAACTAATGCTGTAGTAATGAATTTTGGGTTGCATTAACCAATTTGTGGTGGTGTTTAAAGTACATGGTCTGAGCGTCTGATTCCAACCTAATCTAATGACACAGAGGCAGAGACACAACTAATTACAAAGAGAGGGGCCAAGTCACTGTTCTTGCTGCAGGGACTATAAATATATAGTCTCAAATTAAATCAGGGCCTAATAGACACGCTGTAACAGACGCCAGTCAATTTTAACCATTTTAAAGCCTCGCAAATTGCCAGTGCAAAGTGGCAGTGCTCTCGAAATGTCCAATGGCTCACGACAAAAAACATATTTTTTCAGCATAATGGAATTAAGAAATATTTGTACTTCCTAAACCAGTTAAACCGTTGACTCATTGGCATGGCAGACGGACTTCTTATGTTGGAAATGAGTCAAATGCTTAATAGAGTTGACTGCCCGTTAAGCCACTGTCGCACCGCTATGACTTTGTTTGTTTAGATTTATTGGATTTACAGGAAGAAGTGTTTTGCTCCAAATTCAATAAGCAGGCTTTCAGATAGATAGACGGACCGTCTGAGCAGTAACTGATGGCCACGTGTGACGCTTTGAGACAAACGACTTTTTAATGCTGTCACGTCCACAAGGATTTTCTCAATCCTTTCTTAACTCAATCAAATTATTAGTTCATTAATTACAGTAATACAGTAATTATTTGCGCTATTGTTTATTTTCAACATTTCATTTTTAACTTGTAAAGCAAAAGGGGCTATATATATAAAAAAGTTTTTGTTATGATTATTAGTGGATTTTTGGGACAGATGCTGATTATAAGGGGAACACAATTTAAAGAAATGAGCAATAAAAGAACTAAATAATAAAACATGAGCACAAACTTAAGAAAACCAAGTTGAAGTCACTTTGAATGCACACGTTTTCAGCTGCTTTTTTAATGTGTCAACAGAGACAAGATGTGCAGGCTTATAGTGGCATTCCACGGTGTGGAAGCCAAACACTTCACCTTCAGTGTTTTAATCCCCTTAAGTCCGTGTCAAGAGACCTAGGTGCCCTGCTGTTAATTTACAGTTGGAGCTGAGCAGAGATGTACAGAGGTGGCTGACCATTTGGAGCTCTCTACGTCAGAAGAAGAACCTTGAACTGGATCCTACACGCACTGGGAAGCCAATGTCAGGAATTTAAGCTGTGAAGTGGGTCATCTTGCCGGATCTGGTCAGCATCACTCCTGCAGCATTCTGGACCATTTAAAGATAGACCAGAGACGACTTGCTCGGATGATATAAAAGTGTCTGTGTGTGTGTTTGTGTGTGTGTTTGTATTCATATATAATAAATATTTCCCATGTAGAATCTTGTAACAATTATTAATCTGCGGAGATTTCCAGCCATCACCTACAAATCCGACTAAAGGAGTCAAATCAGGCAAAGAGATTAAATCCCAGTAGAGGGAATATCGACGTTGGACTTTGACATTTGGGTCATGGCACGCAACTAGTTAGAGGATTGGATTTCACAGAAGGGGGCTTGTCTGCTTTATGTTTTGGACCACGGCCAGTTTTTGTACAACCACCCCCCCCCTCTCTCATGCCTCCTGTCCATCTTACTATCTGAGAGCTTCTCGAAATATCCCAATGTCAACGTTTACCTGAAAATCCTAAAATTTCAATTAAGACAGATCTGGTTAATTTGCTGATACCTCTTTCTGGCTCACGCTCTGTTAAGACTGTTACGGTCTTGGCATCATTGAAGATGTTGAGGTGATGGTGTCTCTTTGGTATCAGTATCGGAACGCGAAGGAGAAACTGACTGGTGTGTGCCTGTGCATGTGTGTTTTAAGTGTTTGGCTGGATAAAAAACAGAGTAATTGCAGAGGTTGTTTGGAAAATTGACAATGTGCCTCCATTGGCTTTCCTTCCTTCATTTGACCATATAGAGCTGTAAAGATATAACAAGTGGTGTATGTCAGCATTACATTACATTACATAACATTTAGATAACGCTTTTTATCCTAAGACACTTACAGTTTTTGCAATCTACCATGAGGGTACAAACTTATAACAGCAAGAATCATGTGAGTGCAATATATAAGTGCAAATAACTTTTTTTCAATATAAACACCAGGGTTGACGATACATATTGTGTATATATAAATATATCACATACATGGAAGTTCACTGTATGTGCATATGTTACATTTGGGGATTACTGACAAAATGTTAAATAAAAGAACTCATCCAGATTTATTATTTTACACTTTAAACTAGTATATCAATAAATTCAAAAAACCTCAGAGATTCAAAGGATTCGTCCTTATTTGTTATTTCAATGCCTTATCTTCCTCTGTTCACGAGGACTCGACCACACACGTTCCCATTGAGACCTCTACTGCAGGTACCGCAGCATCAGGTTATTCGTGTCACCTAATCAGAGTCCTACTTTGACCCTTCTTAACTTTGCTCCACATTTCAGGTGACACCTGTGCTCAGGGGATTGACCTCCAACGACTCTGTACCCCCAACAGGATTACCTAAAGATTCTCAAAATGTATAACTATTTAACACGATTGAGGATTTCCCAAACACGCTGGCACAACAGCAGAACAGCAGTACCAAGTATTTTCGCCCATGCTGATGAAGGCCTGCAACTATTTGTTGGTTTTTGGTTTACACATTTTACAGTAATTTGTCAGCAATGAGAAATTGTTTTTGTCCAGCCAGCGAATTGTATTCCTGACCAACTGAGATACGTCCCAATTCTTCTTCATTCATTGAACTTCCATCCAAAATTTCAGATTGTGTTGGTTCGTTTTTGGTGCGCTCTCTTAATTCTTGTGCTTTTCCCTCTTTTGTGTGATTTGACCCTAGGGGCCACCATATATTTCACACAAATAGCACACATTTATTTGTATTATTACGAGTCTCAAGGCTGTTATTTCAGTCACTGTTCGATATTAATGTTTTTTCTGTGCACATCAGAGAATCACTTCATCCACATAAACAATCCATTGTCCCTGTCATCTTGTATAGTCCACCACTGTACCAAGAGCTTGTGTGATGGCACCAGACTGCAGTCCACATTCAGTTGCACCCTGCCACTAAATCTGGGGCTATACTGCAAAAAGGCTGCCTCGTGGTCTTTGAGGTTAGCCGAGTGTGTGTGTGTGTGTGCATGTGTGTGTGTTGTGAATGCATCCTCGGTGTTGTGTCGAGTACATGAAAGTGTTGGCGTCAAAAGCGGCGGACGCCCTGGCCGTGACACAGGAGCTCCCAGGCTTCCAGCACATCCCCCCTGCCTTCATCCACACCTTAATCCAAACTGAAGAGACAACACATGCTATTGATACAATTTCAGGGACATGAGAGCTGCCCCCATCGCCAGCAGGGAATCAGGAATGAGATGACTCAACTGTTTCTTTTCAACACTCTGTCCTATGTGTTTGTGCACGTGGAACATTGACACAAACCGTAAAGGACAAACAGCAGCAACAAGGAAGATCACACACTTCAGTATTATCCGATGGGCTCTTTACGCTATAGGACTTGAAATAAAAGTGAAATATCACTCTGACCCAATATGACCGAGCAGGATAGTTGAACCACACTTTTTAAAAAGGTTGATGGTCGGTTAAGTCCACCTGATCCATGGCCATGTAAAAAGTTTTGAGAAGAAGGTTCATTTGAACCTGGTATTGAATAAACTAGTCAGCCTATTTTTTTGTCTCCCTGTGACCACATATCCACACCACAGCCAACCAGCTTAACACTGACCATGTCAATAATGCTGAATAATGTATCACCACAACAAACATATATTCACCGATTCCATACACAATTGATCTTTATTGTGTCTTTCTGTTTCCCGAAAGTTGGACGTCACAATAAACACATTAACAGATAAACAGCAGACAATGTATTTCTGCCTCACTAACACAACAAACTGTACACAACACCAGCAGTTCTCATTCACAATCTACATATTGTCGGGCATATATCCATAACAGAATAATAAGCATTAAAATGAATCACTGACTAACCCTTAGAAATGCCTGATACGTCAGTCTACTATATGTTACGGTTTCTTTGTCTTGTATTCTATTGTTTATTCAACTAATATTCATATTTATATAACTTCATGTAATATTTCTTGTTTGTTGATTTTTGTATATTAATGTGTTTTGGTGTGTATGCACATTTTCAAGATGCATTTCTTATACCCAGCCTTACATGCAAGGGTTCTGTGTTGATTTTTTGGGATTGAAATGACTGCAATGTTTATCTGGTCTTAGAGACCCCCCTCCTTGTTGTCCTCAGCTTCTTGTCGCCTGAGGGGCGACAGAAGTTGCCGCTCAGTGTCTTGTACAACAAGTGAAACAGCTGTGGACGTGACCCGCAAGTTTCAATGGTTTCAGAGTCAATGTCAGGCCCCGGTCGAGCCATTATTTCGTCTGAGCCGCAACTGGGGTTATGGAAAATGAATTAGTTTTAGGGCCCCATACAGACACGACTTGCCTGGATGCCCTGGACTTCAGATGATTCTGAGCCTTTGCATTTGAGTGCCACTCGCATGTCTCTTTTCTTCCAGCATGTTTATTTGAGATATTTTTACAGTCAAAGGTTGCCTGCCAGCGCACCACAACAGCGTTCCAAATTTCAAGGAGCTTGTCTCTACTTGACACAGGAAACTCACAGCCAGTGATTACTGAGATTAAGGTCTGCACACTGTTTAATCAGGGCACTGAGATTACTAAAATACTCTTTCACACAACAAGGGTGTCGGGCAAAATCGTTCTTCTCACCTAATGTTTTCTATGATGACCCTCTGATTATAATCCAGGCTTTAGAGCTTTGATCAGAGTAAGAGCTTTATAAGCTATGGGAGGTCAGATAGGTGCAGAGAGCATGGCCTTGTAGGACACATTAGCTGAGGATTAAACTCAATTTTCGGCCATGGTAACCAATGATCACAAAACGTCAATGAAAATTAGAGGTGTACTGGGTTCACACACCATAAACTGCTCAGTAGGTCACCTCTGGGCAACTAATCAGCGCATCACTAAAGTCTTTTCTTGATCCCATTAACTACGACACCTACAAACTATGCCGTACTCTTTGCCTACCACACGTTTTAATGCAGTTCCCCCAAAAACTGGACAAAGCCTATTGACTTTTCCTGTACCTAAGTTGAAATCCGAAATTAAATCTAGTTTATAGATCTAAGATAAAAAAGAAAGAAAGAAAACAACATAAATTTACAATTCGAACAAGTGCATCTCTCACGAAAAATTGCTAGACATGATCAAATAAAATTGTGCGTGTATTTTCTGTATTTATCTCTATAAGCAATTTGTAAAGATGTTTTTAAAAGTGCCATAAAATCAATTTTCTAATTATTATACATCATGTTTTTTTGAATATTCTTTCATATTATTTGTTCAATAATGACTGGATACCAGTATACCAGATATAAAGAACTTTAATGGATCATTCTGGGCATTGTCTGAGAAAGATTATAAAAACATGTGAGATTTGTGCTAACAAGTGTTTCCTGCAGACATTAGCAGATTAATTGATCCATCCTTACACCGGGACACATAAATCTGCCTTAAGCACGCCCTGTGTGTGTGTGTGTACGTCTGTAAGGTGAAATAGATTTTGCACGGATTCAACCACCGGATTTAAAGACAGATAAGAATCTTAACCCCATCAAACCTCTAAATCCAGCTCCAAAATGAGAACACACAATCTTGGGGGATCTCCAGCACTCAATAACACGAGCTCATTCTCGCAGCATCCATCTGGAGCCGTACAATACAACAAGCTCCAAGCTGGTGTAAGACTTTTTTCTTCGGTGGAAGTTTCAAAGGAGAAAAATATCAAACACAGCATTTGTTGGACATAATATATAATCTTATACATTTTACTTGAGGAGTCCATTGTTTTGGCATACATTTTAAGTCATAAGCAGAGATGCTACACGTACAGTTGTACATTTTGGTATGTTAATTAATTTAAAAAACAATATTCACTAGAAAATTCCCTTTTTTGAGGGTTAAACACAAAACTGTATATCTTCTTGCATTTTTTTCATGATAAATAATTTAAAAAATGAATAAAACACATTTATTTTGTAACTGTAAGAATATATATTAGGTGTAAGACCATGTGAAAGTTGGACCTGTGACATGGTTTTTCAATGAAATCTTGAAGGGGTTTCCCCTAAAGCAGACATTAGCCAATGTCAGTCAGGCACGTGTCAGTCAGTAAGAAAGAAGGTTGAATGAGGTGGATGGAAAGGTTCAGAGAGGACTAAAGGTTAATTTAAAGCTTAATTAATGAAACGGAACTGGCCCTTAGTCTTTGCCCTGTCGATAAAAGGCTCTGTTTGATTTTAAACAAACACAAACACTGTTTAGCAAAAAGCCCCACATTACAATATATAATTAAACCCCTGGTTAGGGGCTTTGATACCCTTTCCATCTAAATTAACTAAGTGCTAGTGCCAGACTGGTGCTAGTGCTGGTTCAGGGCTGGTTAAGCCTGCAATCCTTCTAAAATAAAGTTTAATTTTCTCATTTGGCCAATGAAACACAGAGCTGGTTCCAGAACAGGCACTGGCTCTGGACCAGCCTTGGAACTGGCTGGATGGAAAATGCTCTCCTGTTTCAGAATTAAATGGATTTAGGGATTGGATTTAGTGATCAGCAGATAACGTTTACTGTAGACTCATTCCTTGAAAGTAGAGTATGCTAAAAGAGCCTACAGACCTTGAGTAAGCTATCTGAAACCAGGGTTGGAACGGAATATTTTACATTTTGTTTGTTAGAATACACTTTACATGCCAATGTTTGTTACATAATACTGATGTTTTATCCAAAGCGACTTCCAATAAGTGCATTCAACCATGAGGGTACAAACCCAAAACAGCAAGAATTATGTTTCTGTCAGGAACACTTTGTCCTGATTTACCCATTTATTGCACAATGGGAATACAATTATGCTTGGCACGGATGGTACCGCTCTTTGGATGCTCCCTGGATTAGCCAAGCAGGATGCTAAGATAGAACAGGGACCATGTGCAGGACCCTTAAAAAATGGAAACCTTGATGGAAACGTTGATTACCTTAACAGAAATAAAGCAGCCCTCTAAAATTATATGTTAAAGAATAGGGCTATGCCTTCAGCGAGAGAACATACAACCATTAAGTGAATTATCTACTTCCACCCACAGATCACGCAACTCTTGTGTCAGGGCTTGTCGTAGCTGGATCGTGTCTAGCTACAGGAATAGGATAACCACCAAAACCTCCAGGAACCGATACAGATTTGAGCAAGGAATGATGGACATGACGTACCTCTGTCAGCCTATGTTGTGGGGCAATGGCATACACCGCCTTGCTCGGGCGGTTTCACAATCTGAAAAACTACGGGGGGCCAGAAATGGTTCTAGACCTTAATGTCGTACAACACACACATTTGAGTTTCAAAACTGCGACCCTGGTCCGAGTGCTGGGACCCCGAGTATGTAGAACCACTCCTTAGTTAGCACATCTGGTACTGTAGAGGCCTGCTGATCTCTGGTAGGGACAACCTGAGTCAACGTGGAGAAGACAGGCCAAAACTTCATTAGGACTGGATACCAGCAATTCGCCTATAGGAGCTTGAAGTTGTGGCTGTGAATTTTACCAACACTGCATCTTCTACATGTTTGGCACCAGTCTTTGATAATTTTTCCCATACCTGGCCAATATCATCTTTGTTCAATCAACTCTGTGGTTGGCTCTATACCTTGATGGACGTGCTGGGTGTGCAGCTTCTGGCACACTTCTTCCCTCAGGCTCTCTGGAACACCAGCTGATAGACACACTGTCCACCATCATGCCATTGGTACGTTGTGTGCAGAACTCCTTTTCTCACAGTGAAACAACCACACAGGCGCGACAACCCTTTTGCCTAAGGATTGAGTTTGTGTCTCTCTACATGGCCTAGAATCTGACGTTGCTTAGAGAAATACATGACAGTACTAATGGCTGAGTCAATGTTCAACCTTTTTCCATAAGACAGAAGAAATCATGCGAAAACTCTTGAAGTGATTCTCCTTCCCATTGTTTCCGAGCAAAACGACGGCCACAACGATACATAAGATTTAGAACAACCATACAAATCTTGGAGAATAGTTAGAATTATTGGGTTCCTCCCTGTCAGCTGTAGGCCAATACCTAATCTCATCTTTTGCCTCCCCCATCAAATGATCATATATAAAATAAGCTGGATCTTGGTCTTAGCTGCCTGGTTCTCAGTGACCCAATCTTCCATTGGGATCCCAGACATTTCCCTAAAGGTTGGACACATTCGTTCCCACGTCATTGTGAAAAGGATGTTGAGAAACAACCGGGCCATCAGGGTTTGACTCCGACTGAGATGAAAGGGCCGCTGCTCGCTGCTGTTCAGCCTGCAGCCACTGGAACAAGTCCTTCAATTCGTTGAGCTTGCAGGCCGTTGGTGAAATGAGGAAGGGACAGTTGGAAGAACCCCAAGCAAGGAAGCAGTGATGTCCCTTGATGTGCAAACCGGTGTTTTGTTTAGACCAAAAAAAAAAATGAAGAGGTGGCCTTGTCTCGTATGCCCACCTTTACCATCACAGGTCCTGCCGACAACGCAGGACTGTGACCACAGGCCCAGGCAAGGGCCGGATTTTAGCAAAGTTGCACTTTAGTACTGACTCAACACCCACAAACACACACACACAAATTTACATATATATATGAATATATGTATATATGTCTGTGGCAGTAGAGCTTGCCATAGGGCTCTCCCACACACAGCCAGAGAGAGACATTTTGCTTTTAAGCATGATTATTAACTCAACAAAAATAAACTTAAATCAAACATAAAGCGACTCGCTTTGCAGCTTAGTGTCTGAGTTCTATGGTTCGGGCAGTGTCAGTCTTCCAGAGTCATCTCTCTAAGGCAGCTCAGATGCTGCCTTTTAAGCGTGAAGACCAATCAGCTAACAGCTCTCACCTGTGCTATTGCCCAGTCCCCTCACCTCCACAATGTTAAATACTTAACAGGGCAAGTTAACGATAGGAAAGGAGGGTGCTAACGGGTGATTTTGCTGTGGACCCTGACAGCGAGAGGAGAAAGTTATACTGGGATGGAGTACTCACCACGCTCCTGTGCCCTACAAGCACACCCACTAACTACAAAGCAGAGCAGATTGTGGAGGAGAAATATATGAATCATGTAGGACGTGTAATGAACGACTACCAAATATGCAACGATGGGGGGTGCGAAGCACAGGTAAGAAACTCCGTGACCAACCCTCCATCGTCCGGATGACCTTGTTGGCCACCTTTCCATTAGCACTCGAACAAACAAAATCAGGAAGCGTACAGTCAATACACAATACTAGCACTGCATAGCAGACACAAAGATCGCTTAGCTTCTCGGAGGAAGTCTAACAAATTAACAACAACAAACACCAGCTCATTAATTTAGGACCTAGATAATTCAAGAATAAAACTAGAATAAAGCAATCCCAAAGCAACTGTATTCACTACCGGCTAGGTTACACATCTTCACGTACATGTAGGCTACACAGGGCTAGGGATCAACGCAGAGGCATGAATTGGGCTTAAAGGGGCAGCTGGAGGTGGGGCTGCCAGAGTCAAACCTATTGAAAAACTGGTTTACCTCATTTGACCGTTGTGCATTCCCTTCAAAACTAGGCTTTATGATTCTATAAAAAGAGAACGAGATGGATGATATCATGAAACTTAACTATGGCAGATGACGGTTCTGTATAAGGAGAGAAGGTGCCATCCATCCTAATGAGTGACTCTTGACTGAGGATACGATATACAGTGTCGTGGAAATGGGAACAGTCCATGTGATCCTGGCCAGCAACATATATCATAGTGTCTGAAGGCTTCTCTGTGGGGCTAGACCTCATGACCTCCCACCAAGGAAGCCATTGTGTGACAACAAGTCTATTCATCGACTATCGTCAACATCAGATAATCAACATAATCGTTCTGATTCACCACGAGATGCACATCAACCACATTGGTGACACCAAGAGTTTCATTACAGCAGCACAATCATTCAAATCATAATTAAAGGAGAGTCGTATGTCTGGGAATTTGCTTTACAGCGGAAAAATTAAATACACATTTTTATGATGAGAATGAGTATTTGATCACAATCTTGTCTGGCTTATTTGAGTCAGGGCCGGGGAGAAAAGGAGGGCACGTCACCTCCCATCATGTGGAGCAGTCTCCCTCTTCATAGCACTTACTCAAGAGCCTCCCAAGAGTGGCAGAGGGCAAGCCATTAAAAGGCTGTTGAAACACTACTGATACTGTCAGAAGGAGACAGGGGACGTCTCCGAAGGCTGTGACACTCTCACACCACCACTGTCTGCAGCAACGAGTGTAAAGGTGCTGGATGAACAGCAGTCTAATTTAATCATAGAATATTCATGGGACAATCTATGTGGGGAACATGCAGGGTTGGAAGGAGAAGGAGTACATGTTTGCGGATGTTGGATCTCGTATCTATAAAGCAAACGATGCCTTGTATGGAAGCATCTGTGGGATGAACATTTTTAAACACCTACGTTAAGTCTTGTTTCTAATATATGCAAACCACCACACCCCTGCGCCGCCTCAGCATGTTTAATTTTAAATAAAACAATGCCCAGAGGAAAGGTAATTTCAAAATAAGATCCCTTCTTTGTCTCGTCCTTTTCTCCCTAACAAAGTAACTGAGCTCAATTTAAGATCAAAATGAGAATTAGAACATTTTCTCACATTTCTTCAATGTAATGCAGACTGTAAACAATATAACTATCTAAGCCTGATCCCTATTTAAAATCTGAACATGCAGTTCTTTCTGTTTCCCTCCCCTCATCCTGATTCATCTCAAATAATCAAATTTTTCATATGAAATTAAGATCGAAAAGAAATTGGCTTACAGATGGGTCGACACAATATCGGAAATTTGTCAGTGATTAAATTAAAATCCAAAGAAAAAAGCAAGAAGCCAATGTGCACAGTGCATTAACATGCTCAACTGCCAGGGGCCTCATTCATAAAACATTGCGTTGGATTCATATTACAAGTGTACTTGCGCACAAAGGCCAAAATTGGCCTACGTAAAAAAATATTCAGATTTATAAAACCATGCCACACACACCTGAGGCCATATTCCCTTACTAAATCAGACCCACTCTTTGAGGGTTGAGGCTTCTTATTGAACATTTACGTTGCGCAAGCACAATTAACACTGTGGTTATTATGTAATCAATAATCTGGCTTCAATTCATCTCCTCACATCTGCATCGCCACCTTCCTGTCTCTAAAAGATTCGTACACAAGGGTTTGAGTTTGCGGGAAATTGCGCACATTCTCCCGTCAAGTGTGTTTTTATACTGTAGATCCCAACGTTTGCGTGAAATGCCCTACGCACAAAATGGGTCTTGAAATATTCACAAGCTTCGGTTATAAATGAGGCCCCAGGTCCTTAATTCCAACCACCTTCAACTCTTTCCTGTTATGGGCTTTCCCTGCTGTAACTCTGATCTGTGTGCAGCTCAGTTTAGGATCCAAGGATTCACTCGACCAGTTGAGATTATTCCCCTTCTTCAGTCTGAATAGCTCTAGTTGCTTTGGCCGTATGTTTAAAATCATTGTCCTGCTGAATGATAAATTGTCATTCAATGACTTTCGATGCGTTTGACTGAATCTGAGCAAACAGACTGCTCCTGTAAACCTCTCTTTTCATCCTGTTACTTTCATTAGCAATGAAATCATTAGTGTGTTTCATGGACGTCTGCAAGTCCCATTGGCAGCTACAGCAGGACCCCTACCATGTCCTACTAGTTCCTCTCACAAGTCAAATGTTTCTTAATCTTTTAGTCCTATCTCTAATAACAGCTATCTGCTTATGAATGAAGAGGAATTAAACATAGATATCTGATGCATTTCAGTCAAAAACCTGCTCAAACATGATTGGTCAAAGCAGATAACGGAAACTGAAACCAAGGCTTCCAACCCCCAAACTCTTAGTCTCAGATTCTTTATATTCACATGCAGAATCGGATTATAGATGACACAAATTACTCAGCATGTGTACTTAAAAAAATAGGTAAATACAAGCGTACTCTCTCCACTGCTGGAGCAGCTTATTTCTCTTGATTTAACTTAATCGGCAACAACAAAACCCTATCATAGATTTTTTTATTTACACTGGAGATAAACCTATCCTCAAAAGCAGTCGTCTCTGAGCTGCTCCCCTTTGGTTTTCTAGATTTTCTTCTGCGGTGAGATAAGACATAAACACCTTCTCCAGATACTTTATGCTTGAACAGAATTTGAGCACATATCTTTTGAAGAATCGTCCAAGCTGGTGTTGACCTGTAAACCCACCACCTACCTCCTCAACCCTTTTCCAGCTAAACCTATTCTAAGATGTCTAGCCGAAGTTGGGACCTACTATGCTTATTATAAATCATTAGTCTCTGTTTCCTGGCACTGACTGTTCCCACAAGCATTACAATAGCTGTGGTTAAACTTTCACTTAACACATCCTGCGTCGCCGTAAATGACTAACGACCAGTCTCAATTCATTTAGAATGTTTTCAGTGTTTACTTTCAGCTTCCATCACTCTAAGTAAACAGCATTCACTGAAGCAGCATTTATCTTCTGCTTATTATGAACGTCTCTGTAGTGGATCTCAGTGCAGGCTTAAGTTACCATGAACTGTCTACTCACCTCTGTAGCTGTGACCTGGCCCTCACCTCTTTAAAGACTTATCCCTCTCCTAATCAAACCCAGCCAAAATGTTGGAACCTGCTGTCCACCTTTATGTGTCTTTCCACCATGGAAGAATTAGAAATAAAAACAATATCTAGTCTCCCTCATATGTGCTCAGGTCATTACTCATGTCGTGGGGACCTACATCTATTTATACACTCACATTATGGGTTATTGTCTTTCTTATGGCGACCAAAAGCCAGTCCCCATCACGTAAATCATTACATTTTAAGCTAAAGACATTTTTTAAGGTTCAGTTAAGATTAAAGTTAAGGTTTAGGTTAGACAAGAGGTAGCCATGGTTAAAGTTAGAGTAGGAAATCAATGTAGGTCAATG
Source organism: Platichthys flesus (assembly GCF_949316205.1). Lineage (NCBI taxonomy): Eukaryota > Metazoa > Chordata > Actinopteri > Pleuronectiformes > Pleuronectidae > Platichthys > Platichthys flesus. The sequence goes on along the minus strand of NC_084959.1, from coordinate 14,910,073 downwards.
TAATGTCCTCTGAATGGAGATTTGCGTGTGTGTGTGTGTGTGTGTGTTTGTTTGTGTGTGTTTGTGTGTGTGTGCGTGTGTGTGTGTGTGTGTGTGGGGGGGGGTTCAGACTGATTGTATTGAGTATTCTATAGCGTAGAAGGTAGCAGGCTGGATCGTTGAGCCTCAATGCGGGGATTGCATTCATCTGCATACAGTATCTTTCCAATAAACACATCATAATGTGATGAATATGAGGTTTAACACCATCAGCAGAAAGAAAAAAAGGAGTCTCAGAAGTGCATGTGTATTTGTCACATTTGCTTTGCTTCCAAAGTCCCTCCTAGTTTGCTGCGATGGTGCTTATCTGCAGGAGAGGCGCGGAGGGGGAGCAGTGGGAGAGGTGCTGGACACTGTGACGCTCCGCTGGCTGATGCACACTGACAGACCGTCTGCAGTAAGAGGGGAATGTCGCATGTTAGGTAGGTCAGCAGATGCTGGGCTGACAGTCAATGAAATATTCAACTCTTGACATTGCGATCATAGATCTGATGTCTGCGTGTCTCCGAAAAAAAACAGTGAGAGAAACGTGTTCTTCAAATACAGTAGATGTCAAAGGGTGGTGACGAGGAAGAAAAATGACCTGGGATGTGTTTCATTTATGTAAGAGCAGATTTCAGGACAAAGCAGGGGGATGGCTGGGAGACACACTCTTTAGCTCCGGCTTCGCTTCTCTAAATCTTAAAGGGATTTCCACAGGTGTCTCAAGAGCGTCTTTGACAGAGAGAAGTTTGTGTCTCCAAATACTTTAATCTGCATAAATCCAGTGTTGCATACCAAATTTTTGCTATATGTATAAGGCTATATTTGTACAGTGTAATAACCCATGAATGGGAGCACTGGGTGTCATCCCTTCCTGTCTGACTTCACGTCCTCTCAAATTTAATTTATAATCACACTGAGTAGAGCACATACCTCCGCCAAGACCAAACAGTCCACTAAATTCAATCAAGCTGCACCAAATTTCACACACTATCAGTTCCTCACATGTGTCGATTAGTCCCAAGATACCTGATATATTCCCTGGGAAAGCACCACATGTAAATGTACCATTTTACAAAATTGTATTGGTTCCCTGACCCATCCGGCATCCTTCAACCAAGTTTTGTGGTAACCCGTCAGTTGCTTTAGTGTTATCTTGCCCACAAACAAACAAATGGACAGAGGTTACAACTTATCCTCCTCAGCAGAGCTACAGTGGTACAATGAAAACCCCTTTTAAAAGCAAGGATCACTTGCTTGTTCTGGAGCTTTCATGCATGTCACATGATCTTCATTACTACACATTGAGGATCTCTCTCTCCCATATAGGTTTAAAAGCTGATTTTCAATTATTACTTCACCAAGGAAACAGGAGATAGGAAATATGTGTCAACTCAAGGTCTTCTAATTTAGTTTCACATTGAAATGATTCTCTGGAATGCTTCTTTAAATAAAAGCAAAACAAACAATGGAAATATGACATAATGACTGACTTGCAAAGTTGGTTAATTTACTTTCATTTCATGCCTTAAAGCCGAGATAAACTGCTGCTGCATGTTGTAGATATACTCATTATTTTCACTCAGCAGTTGTTCTGATCAATTAAAAGCTGCAGGACAAAATATCATATAGGCAAGTTCAATCCCTTCACCTCACTGCCACCTGCTGGTAGGATCGAGCAGCTGCTAGTGCACAGAAAACGACTGTGTCAAATGACCCCGACATTCAAACAGCACAGGAGCTCTGTTTTAACAGAGGTCAGTTGACAAGACAAGTTACTTCACCGAACAGAAACATGTTGATACTTGTGTGGCCAACAAAGCAGAGAAGAAAGAAGCAATTGGAAAATGAGAACTTTATTACAACACACAAACTGTATATCTGGTCAAGGCATGTGAAGAACTGTATGTATTATATATATATATATATATTTATATTTGACCAGACAACTGGCTCCAGCCGAACGGAAGCCAGACCCAGGTATTGTAATGGTCAAAACACACCACATGCTCATGAACATCCATCTCCCCTGAACATTTTCACAATAAACAGAGCAGTTCCGAGCATGCCAGACTCCTGACGACCAATCACTTTGCATAATAGTGTACTGTACAGACTTCTATTGCATATAGACTCACTGTACAAACATTGACAAACTGCTCTGCAGTACAACTGGAAAACATTAACCGCGTGGAGCGGGGTTCAGTATGCTGCAGTGGGAATGGTGAAGATGACAGTGGTGAAGAGATGAAGGTCGAGGCCGGTGCCGAGGTTGCAAGCACATCGTTGTATCCGAGAGATTTGCTCTTGTTTGTTTGTTGTTGTTTTTTTTTTTTTGGGGGGGGGGGGGGGGGGGGGTTGTAAAATTCACCTCTGACAAATTTTTGTTAAGGCAACAATGAAACTTTTGTAAAAATAAGGCAAACACATCAGCTAGCAGAGTAGTTGAGCTGCCATATGAACACGTGTTAGACCTTTGACCATTTTTGTAATTTACTTGAAAACAGGAATTGGGCACTTTTTGTATTAAATGAGAATACCAAAACACAAGTTAGAGATGCAAACCATTTAAGAACAATGTGGAAGTCATTTTAAAATCGCCTTAAAATCGCCTGATACTTTATAAACAACATCAGTCACCTTCCACTGTGGATTTTCCAGTACATAGAGCAATACAGCAAATATTTCTGCCTGTTTAAAACAAATTTACTTCTAGACAGGCCCAATGATGAGGATGATAAATGGTGGATGTGCTTGGAATGGAACAATATGACTATCCAGCCAAGAAGTGACAGAAGTAAAATGTCAGGGTCAGTTCACTCAAATTTTGCCACTTTTGCCAGTGAGAGAATAGCTGTGATTCAATTCCGAGCTGCAGAGGCGGCATTGAATCGATTGCATCACATGGGGGCATTCAAACTTTCTGTGTGTCAAACTTCAGCTCTGTTGCTGGGACGAGTTGGTCCACGAGTTGGCCCAGCCACAGAAGACCCATTCCTTCATGAGCCACGTCCTCTGAAGAGTGCAGCTCTTGAATCGAGACATGATATATATCATTTTTTCAGTTTTTTTTAGGTGAACTGCCCCTTCGACTTCTCCTCACACGCTATCCGTTAGATTCACCAATAGCAGAGTAACAGTTAAGATCATAACAGTGCATAATAAGTCACTGATAAAAAATTAAATAAAAAAAAAAGGTTTAAAAAAATTACAAATAAAATTCAATACCCGCATAATTTCCTAAGACCATTTTTTTCAATTCGGTTCCATTACTTTGCAGCCTTCACTTTTACCTACGGATCAACAGAAGGTGAAATCTAACCATTAACAGTAGATGCTGTAAAGTTCCAAAAAACAAAACACTGGTCTGAGGTATTAACCCTATAAAGAGTGATGTGTTACAGCAGCCAAGAGTCAAAACAATACAAAACGCTTAATTTGTAGTAATCATACAAATCTTGACTGGAAGAACGCATGCGTCACAATTCAGGTGAACCAGCTGAAGTTAAGTCAGATTGTAGTGATCCGTCTTCTTCAAAATACATATTCTGGATATACTGTACATACTTATAAGTATGAAAATAGATTGTGTCGATTGAACAAATCTAAAATTTCAAGTTTTAAAGTACCGAACACTTACATTTAAAGAGGGGGGGCTGGAAGAAGAGGGAAGGAGGAATAACATCAACACGTACCAATTTCAAATATCTCAAATATTTACAAAAAAAAAAAGGGTTAGGTAGACATTTGTATAAAAGTATACATCTAAGAACAGGCCTACAGCACAACTGGTACTTAAGCAATGTTGACATGATGCCGTTTATCTTTCTAGTCTCGGGAAAGAAAAGGACAAGATTCAGCACACACACAAGGCAGCATTGTGGTGCTGTGACAGGGGAGCCAGTTCCTCCGAGGAGCTTCCCTCTCCTTTCTGAGCATGTGTTCCACGGGATTGTTCACTTGGTGCTTTGCTACAAGGCGTATTTGGGGGCAAAACGTTGTCGGGCGGCCGGCCGTCAAGGTCGGGGGGAGTGTGCGGCGAACGGCGCGACCTTTTCGGTGGCGGAGCAGAGAAGGCGCAGTCCATTTGGGTCGTCGAGTCTTGCTTTTCGTAAACCTTCTCCGAGGCATGCGACGAGGACAGTGTGGCCCCGACAGAGTCATCGTCAGATAAGAGCTGCGCGGCGGCACTGGAGGCGGCATCGTGCAGCCCCAGTGCCTGCTCCAGAGCTGTGCAACTCGCTCTGAAACGGGAGGGAGGGGCCCCTGCTTCACTCTGCAGAAAGAATTAAAAAGAAAGAATCTGTCATTAAATTATCATTATTCTTGATCATCTAATTATAACAAAACATTACTGATAAAAACCTTAGAAATTATCTATTGTGTACGATTAAGAAAAAACACACTTTCCACCCATCGATCTAACATTAAACATGAGACAAGGATGAAAGCTGTTACAAATGACTCATGGACTAAACTCATGGAAATAAACAATAATTTAAAACAAAGTTGGATTAAGATAATGTTCACATGCTACTACATTGAGTTGTGTGGATTATAGAGGATGTGGCCAGTTGGTATGAAGAGGTATAAACACCTATAAAATGATCCGACTTGTATTAATTCACATCCACAGTAATCATACAGTAATCAGTCCACTACGACAGAGTGTTTGAGCCACTTTCAGGGGAAAACATCTTGAGACCTGAGAATAAAGTCATAAAATTAGGGCAATAGAGTTGTTATATTGTTATATAGTTATTTATAATAAAGTTTGTATAATGAAGTGTTAAATATTAAGCCTATATTAATATTCTGTCATAAGCTTTTGATAACAACATCTAAGGAATCACTGCCATTTTAATAGATATCTATCAGCTAATACCAGTATCTTAAATGTAAATTCAACAAGCTCTCTTGCTGAACTGGATTGGATTGACCATGTGTAAGAAGATGTCGTTGATTTGCTTCTATTTGGCTTAACTGGCGCTGCCAGGTTCATCGATGGGTCTGGCTACTGAGCTAATGAGTAAATGTAGTCACTGGCCGGTCATGTAGCCGACAGGTCTGATACTGTTTTTGTTACGGAGCAGTCACCTCACTACCACTCCAGGCATGTCCAATCCTCATGTTCTTCTCCATATATCTCATCTTCTTCAAAAAACATGTCATCCTCATGCTCCGCCTGTTGGCCCCGAAAACAAAAGAGTGATTGGGTGAACGAGTGGTCCCCGGACGGAAACTGTGTGACCGTCGGTGTCTGTGAAGCATCATATTTTAACTGTGAAAGTATTAGAATGACAATAAAGATGGACTGAATTAATAAAAAAGGACAATACAGTGAATAGCAAACAACAAACAAACACACAGAAATATTTTGTACAAGTTTCCATGGTCAGAGCAGTCCTGAGGTGCTTAACCCCGGCAGCCTAATGAAACGATGCAAAGAGGAGGATGCAACAAAGCTGTGGCACTGACCTTTGGGACCTCGCATGTGTTATAAGGAGTTCCCGGGAATGGAACCTGGTCCATTCCAGTGGCCATGTCAACAACGATCTCGTCTCGATGCATAGGGACAGGCGGTCCGCCGGGCTCCTGCAGGGCCAGGACGATAACCGTTGTGTTGTCTGCACGGAGCATGCGCTCTTTCCAGAACAGAAGGGCTGTGCATCCAAGCCGGCGGGCACAGGACATCCCCTTTGGCCCCTTTTAGAAACAACCAGATAGAGAAATAAAGCTCAAAAATGTGTTTGTTGATTTCACACGATAATCTAAATGTAATTGATTCCAAGATCACACAAAATATTCATATTCTCATAACCTTTGCAAACATTGTATCCTCTTAACATCGTGATGGTCTCTGCTCACCATGTCTGTATTTTGCTTTGCATTTTTAATCAGTGATCCAATAAAAATCGTTGTGTGCTAAATCCTTGGACACTGAGTTCGATGTGTTATATTATTCTAATCGTCCCCAAAATTCACAGCAGGAGGTCCAATGGAATTCAGTGAGGAAAATGTTGTTATCCTCTCAATTCTTAAAAAAAAAACGAAAATAAATAACATTGGGTCCATCCAATCCTGATAGGTCGCAGGAACAAGGAGAATCTCATCTTTATCCTGATTGGTGGCAACTACCAAGTCTGTTTCAGGATGCCAGTGCTCCAGTTTGATACCCTACCAACACTGAGACTGCATGTTAAAATGGAGAACACAAATTCCGTGAGATTGTGATCGTAATGGCGGATCCTGTATCGTCCTGGTGTCTGATAGTGGGGGTGGACCACGATTGAGGTGGCAGCCGATGGTGGATCCTGCTGTTGGCAGTGGATCATAATTGTGGACTACGGTGGCCTCAGATCTTGATGGTGGATCCTGATCGTGGTGGCTGCTGATCATGGACTATGATTACAACAAGACTGATAAGTGGTTCTTTTAATCAATGCTGAAAATACCCTTATCTTTCTGATGTTCTCCATCATGAGAGGCATCTATTGCACCTGTCAGTCCTGGGAGAGGGATCCCTTACATGTGGCTCTCTCTGAGGATTCTACGTACTAATTGAAAAAGGGTTTTTGTTTTTCCTAACTCTTGTTGAGGGTTAAAAGGACCCATCTTATGTAAATTCCACTTTTGTAGTGCTTCTACACGTTAATGTGGGTATCTGGCATGTCAACCAACCCAAAACTCTGGAAAAAAACAACTCCCGCGATTTGTTGTGGTTCCTCTGTGTCAGAAACGATACGCTAGAGTGTAGCGGCCGCGCCCCACTGTTCTCAAGCACGCTCCTGCCTGGCCCATCAGACCGGTCAGACCGGACCCGCATTTCTCTGCGCCGGTCAGCCGGTCAGAGAGTGTTTGGGTTGCCATCATTAAGGCTTTGAATAACCGGGCACCGATAGCCTGGTTTCACGGAGGAATAATAACACAATGGTGTGCAATAACCGTATCCGTTTGAAATCTAAAACCAAAATCAATACACCAAGAAAATGTAGTAGTGTCATTACGTACCACCATTTTGTCATGGCTATAACACATATTCACAGCATTCTTGGGTGGCATCATATTCCATAGCCCATCACTGCCAAGGATGATGTAGCGATGCAGTTTGGGGTCAAGGGTCATTACGGTGGTATCAGGCTCTGGTGACACCACAAACTCCCCACTGTAGAAATCATAGCTCCAGAGATCACCTGCCAGCAAAAGACACATTAGATCACTTTAGGAGGAATGATTGCACAAATACATTCACTTCCAACATCCAGTGTCATTGTATGGAAAATAATCCCAAGAAAAAAAGGTAACGTTATTTTTTACCTAGGGATCGGGCCACAGCCAGGAAGGGGATCTGGTCGATGACTGTGCTCCTCCTCACAGGGCCGTTATGGGTCAGTCTAGGCCTCTTCCACACCACACGGTTCACCCCAGATTTCTTCATGACACTACAATTGCAAGATCCATAAGTATATTAGTTCCACCCAATCGTTCTTTTTTCTCTGAAAACACTTCTCCTTTGCTGCTTCAAAACAGAAGTAGTGTTGGTGAGTCACTGACAAGTACTGTTTTTAGAGCTGCAAAGAAGGAGGTGGGATTAAGATTCCTTTATTGTCTCGCCATCATGCACACACAAGCCCTACATGCTATGGGGAACTCTGCTTTTAACTCATCCGTGTGAACACAACACCCACAGTGACCACACAGAGCAGTGGGCAGCTTGCTCAGGGGCACTTAGACAGTGGGATAGGGAGAGTCCATCTGTCCCCTTGTACTCGAACAGAACCAGGTATGTTTGCCAGTCCGTGGCCTTGAACCTGCGACCTTCCAGTCTGATGTCCCTTTGTCTAACTAGTCCAACGCCGCTCCATGTAATGTGGTGTTAGCGAGAGCTAGCTTAGAGTCGGCAATTTAAAAAAGGTTTCACCTGAGCCAGGCCATACAACAATATAAATCGCCTCTATACTGGGTAGCATCAAATATGATATATATGTTTATTTATTTGTCTTAATGCACTGGTAGCAGATCAGTACTCTGCCTCAGGTAATATCCAGAATCCAGGTATTGGAATCTGTATCAGGAAGGGATGAATAGTATCTGGACATCTCTACTTAGGACCTGAACTTCAGGCAGAATTCAAACGTTCGCCAACTCACCTGCCACCCAGTCGTTCAATCCTCTCCTTTTCCTTCGGGAGTTCCGGTTTGTGGTCTTGTGTTACTTCAAGTGCCTGGAGCGTGATGTCGGACTCGCTCTCTTTCACTCCAACCACGACTGCTGAGTCCCCGACATGAGCGACGTACATGTGAACCCCGCGGATCACGATCACGCTGGCTGTGGTGCCCGATGTGCTGGGCAGACCAGTGATGGTCTTCGGCCACTCCGCTGTAAAATAAGTCAAATTGATTTTAAAAAGTGTGACTTGTATGCAATATGTGATCAAGGTTAAAAAAATATGTGGGGTTGGGGGGCACGGCTAATAGTGTAAACCTAACTCAATGAATAGTCAGATAGAAATAGGTAAGAATTACGTGACATCATTCAGACAGGTGGCTGTGGCGTTAAAACACAACAACTATGAATTATTATTATGAAAAACACTTAAAAAGGTATGTTGGAGACAATAAAAACAAAAAGCTACTAGAATGTCGCTCGGGAATGTCTTTCAGTCGAGCGCATTTTTATTGAACTGTAAATCTGAACAGAGCTCAGGTTTTCACGAGACTTGTGCATCGGGTGTGAGCAACTGAGCGCTGCCTCAAAATGCTTGGTTTTGATTCTGGAAATACTGAGTTAACCTGTACCAGATGACCTGGGGGGGGGGCTAGATGCACCGGAGATCAGAGATGTACAGTGTTTAACCCTGAGCACATTTATACTACTTTTCCAGCAGATGAGCTCTGGTTCAGATCAGGATTCTCGGTGCTCCCAGCAATCAGCCCACATTTCCACCAGTTTTGGAGTGAAACCATTGTCATCAACAAAGTCAGGGTCGTATAAGAACTCCCCGTCAGTTAGTAGCACAAGGACGCCCGGCAGCAGATGGTCTGGCCCCCGCAGAGCCCTGATCACTGGCCGTCTGGGATTGCATGGACACAAATGAAAATAGGGCTGAAGCTAAAGATTATTTTCACTATTGATCATTTTGCCTATTATTTTCTCAATTGATCGTTCCTATTTATTTTCCTAAATGCTTTTTTTTTTTTTTTTTTTTTGCACTTAGCCCAATACGATCCCTTCAGATTACACTAAATGTGGTTTCATAAGGGGACTGTTGGGTGTCGGTGGAGGAACACACTCCACTAAAGTGCTATTCCAGTTACACCTTTTGATTATTTGTTATTTCGCAGGATTAGGTAAAAATGGCGGATTACCACTGAACTTGGTGGAAGGGCACAGAGTGGGTCGGGGAAGAACCCATTACATGTTGGTGAGGATGCAGGGAGTTTTTCCCAGTCCTTGGAGGAGGAATGTGCTTCTTCTAACTGTTTGATGTTGACAAAACAAAAAAAGTGAAATGCCCGGCTGTACATTTCGTGCCTAAAACTTTTGAATGTTTATGCATTGCAGAGTGTTTCATAATAAAATGGAAATAAATGATGTTTCTGTCAGTAAACTAGATATTCTTCCACTGACAGTAATGTTAAAAATGAGTGTCTACCGGTTTCCTGCAGCTGCACTCGAATCACTGGGTGTGTATGGTGATCACTGGTATGACAGTTGGGTCATGTCAACTGGGTGGTGCTCACTGGGAGGAGGACCAGTCTCCTGCCGACTGGGCATCAGATGAGGCGACCCCCAGTTTATCCCCCGAGCAACAATCACATTGACAACAAACATGTAGTTAACGCTCCACTTACGCAGCTCCTTCCACATGGCGTGGTGACAGGCGATGAAGCCTTTGCGGAGGGCGGCGCACACCTCGCCGTGATCCTTCGACCAGAAGCCGCGCTGCCTCTTCAGCAGCTCCCACAGATTGTCCCGGGCGAAGTGCGCGGCTTCCCGGCCCCCGTGGCCGTCGAACACGGCGAAGAACGCCACGGACCTGCGCGTGTCCACGACGCGCTCCGCATCTTTCCCGGCCGGCTCCGGTGCCTCGCCGCCGCCGCTGTTGTTGTCCTCGCTCGACACACTCTCCACCCACATCGCAGAAGCGGGACCAGATTCGGCGGCGACGTCACGTCCATCCCGCGCTTCGGTGTCCGTGTGTCCGGCGGCTTCGCACTCCGCTCCCCCCGGCTGTCCTCCATCATGCTGCCGCTGCGGCTTCGGAGGATCCTCCGCTGGCGCCGCCGTCGGCTCGTACTCGATTTTGATCTCGACAACATCCTCCATGTATTTCCTCCCTCCCTGCTCGGAGAACGCGCTCATACGGAAGATTATCGAGTCGTCCATGATGGTGTTCGCCGGTGGGGAGCGAGCTACGCGGGTGAAGGGGACATTAAGTCGCTAACTGCGGCTCGCGACCTCGACTTTTGAACCGATTTTGCCGCGATTGTGCAGCCGAAGGCTTCCTTCCTTTTTGTTTATCTTCTCCGAGACGTCCCGCGGTACGCAATGACGTCACTGTCTCCCGCACATAGCATTCCAACGACCACGCACGGCACGCCGGACTGCCGTGGTGCCTTCACTGGCGCTTGAAAATGTCGGAATTACACGACGCGTTCAGATTATAGAACAAAAAAACTGCACATACTTTTGCTTGTGACCCATTCCGTTACTCGGGTGATGTTAAATATGTCATAGACACATTTTATTATCATTATAATTAATAAAATAAGTTATGAGTTATGATTTATCCACATATCGATTCAGCAAATAGGCCGATTTGATTGCAGTGGTGCCTTTACAGGCACTCGGAAAGGTCGTTATTTCACAAGGCGTTCAATTTATTCACAAAAGTTAGTCCCAAACTCAAAGCTTGAATGTGGCCTCTTCAATGACTAATTTCATGACGTCATGTTTAAATTGTCAAACACAAATCTTACTTCCATGAAAATTCAAGACAACTTCATGAAGTCGCCCTTTGACGAGGTGAAGAGACGTTAACGTGGGAAACATTCTAATAACACAGCAGCTAAACTGGAGATTGTGACATACATTTACAAATGTTTTACAAAAGGTACAATTACAGTAAACGTATTTTAAGTATTAAATACATATTTAAAAAGTTAAATGCTCATCTTCTCCACTCAGACCCAATGCAGTGGAGTAAGTGCAAACAGCTAAACCATTTTGTTTGGTGTATGTTTGACTTTAAATTCTCATTTTTTTTTTAATTTGTAAAGAACATTGTAACTGTGTTTGAAAGGTGCTGTATAAATAACGTATATCATTATTTATACTTTTATTATTTAGGAATTTTTTTTAAGGTCTCTACATATAGTTATATGTAGAGTAACAGGTGTTGAAACTTATTGTGACATTAATAATAATGCAGAGTAGCCTGTTGATCTTCAATTTGCTAAACCTGGTTACATCCCCTGATCCACATCACCACCAAAAGCAAATTGTCTCTTCCCCGACACATACTGCTTTGTGGTAACCGATACGGCTATGTTTATATTAACAGTCAGGGGGAGAAACATAACCTCCTTGGCCCAGGTAATAATCAAAAGATGACTGAGGGCTCTGGTACAGTGTTGGACTTACTGATGCTTGATTGCATTTGTTAGTAACACTTGTTGCCATGTCAGAATTTATCTGTGGGAAAAACACCTCCTTCTGCTCTGCCATTTCTAGATAACAAAAACAACTACTGAACAGCTCTCTCTACCACAGCCAGGGCTGTTGTTGATTGGTGTTTGTCTTGCTATTGCTTTGTATTAACTGACTGAATGTGGCTTGTGAAGATATATTTACTTTGTTTGTTGCTGACAAGTTGCCGTCAATTGCTAAACTTCTCGTCTATTGTTTGTCATTGATCTGGGATTGTGTCTCTTTTTGATTGTCCTGGTATTTGTGCAGTAACACATCTCATCTCACAAGGAGGTAAATTAAACTCTGTAGCAACTAAAATATAAATTTAGAGAGCTGCATTAGTCTCTGCTGCAACATTACCTGGTGACCAACAACATTATATGAGAAGGAAACAAGTGTTTCACTGTGCTTGATGTTAAGATTGACTTTAAATCATAATAGTTCATTTGACATAATAATCCACATGTGTGTCCATATCACGCCATTCTTGTTGCCCTATACATAATGTTAAGTTCTCATGAATTAAGTGGCATTTACATTTGTTTTGAAGGCACTATATGTATATATATATATATATAAATATATGTTGACTCTAGAATGAATGAATATTTAAAAGAGGAAAGCAGATGGTTAATTCATGTTGTATAAAAACCAACAGCTTTCGTAAAAATCCCACCAGAAGGAATAGTGTGGGAGTTATTTTTACACATTTGGGTGAGCTGTTTTTTTTAAGCAGTGCTACATTAATGCCAGTAAGGGGCAGTGTTAAGCCATTCATCTAAGTTTATATCAGCCCTATTGCCCAGTATAACAAAATACATTTTTTATAAGTTATAAGTTTCAACATACATCTTTTTTATTACAAAAAAATACATGTAGGCATCTTATTTCTGATTACAATTGTATCAATGTGATGCATGGTTTTCATAATGAAGTCATGTTTATGTTCACTATCATACAACACAAAATTGTTTATGATTCATGACTTGACATGATAATCCCACCTGTGGTGAAGGTTCTGGTGTGTGTTTATCTACGTACTGTACAAATGTGTGTGTCAGCCGACATGAATGCCAGAGGTCACAAGTGACAGTAGGAAAGTAGAAACAGTTTGTTCACTTTAAATGAGGCTGTTTTTATTCCATTAACACGGATCCTAAAAGAGACACTTGGTGTGATTAACGAGCAACTGTGTTACAAAATAAAATGCAAGTGAGGTAACAAAAGTGAGGATTTACATGACCCCCTATGGATTCTCTCAGCAATTTTCTTTTCTTCTCCTTGATTTCACTTATTCTTTCAGGAAAAATCTTTATGGAGCTTCCTCTTTGTGTGTGTGTGTATGTGAAAGACAGCGAGAGAGAGAGAGAGAGGCAGAGAAGATAAACATGTTAAAGCAAATAAATAGGCATTTCTTTCCTCTGTTTCTTCATCCCTTTTCTGTCTTTCTTTCCTTTTTTCTTTGTTTCTCTCTTTGTTTCTCTCTTCCTTTCTTATTTGTATCAATTAATAGTCCAGTCCTTTGAGAGATCCTCTCTGCACACAGGCCACCACCACCGACCAAGAGGAGAAGGGATTTCCATGTAAATGGTGTCAGAATGTCATTTTCAAGTGAAGCTGCTGAGAAAATGAATTCCTAAAGACGGAGGAGATTACCAGGGACCAATGGCACCTGGATTGCTTTCTTGCAGATTTCCCCGTGCAGTTCTCATATAATGGTCCATCCATGAAAATAGCTTTGTTTGGCTTCTTGTATAGATGCTGAAGTGTCAGTCAGACCAAACCATACATTCATATATTGTATGTATGGTAATACAAGCACGGGTCATTGTTTGATATGAGCAAACAGAGGGAGACAGACCAGGAAAACAGCATTTTGCCGAGACTTTCACTGACGTGAGTATGAAGGTTGTTCATCTTACTGCTACTATTCTCAAGTGCCTCTGTTGTGAACTGAATTAAATATGAGATTCTAAAAGAATGTGTAGCACACAGAGCTGTGTATCTCTGTATGAACAAGTAGGTGATCTCTCCATAAATAGACAATTTGTAAATCGGGATATTGAGAGTGATTAAATGCATTAATCAGGTTGCTAGGCTGCCAGACTGTCAACATTACTGCCTATGCTTAGCTTTATTTTACTATCATTTCTTTTATATCTCTAGTTTAAAATTGTAAGCTTTATTCTTTCGCTGTTTTCACTTTTTTTTCACTGCTCTATAATTTAATAGGCTATGTCATAGTCTAATGCACTACTTTGTTTAGTTTCAGTTATGTATCTTCAAATCTGTATTATATTCTTACCTGTTACAGTACTCTATTGCTCTCACTTCAAATTGTCAAGCATCTCTACTAACTAATCTTATATCTGTATTGTCAATATCCCCATAAGCACATACTTCTTTACAGTGGCATATCTATCTCTCTATCCATATATCTATCTATCTGTATATCTATCTATCTATCTATCTATCTATCTATCTATCTATCTATCTATCTATCTATCTATCTATCTATCTATCTATCTATCTGTCTTTCAATCTGTCTGTCTATCTGTCTGTCTGTCTGTCTATGTTATGATCATGGCTGATGGAAGACAAATTATTAAGAATAGATTTACATCTAGCCAATTCATTAAGGTTCAGATAAAAACATTTGATCATGCACAAGCCATGATAATAAATTGAACTAGATAATGAAGGTAAAGATAATGATGTCAAATTTGAGAAAGGGGAAGAAATATTTGTATTTAATAGAAGCATAATGTTACTGCTGTTTAACAATTATCATAATGTAAACAACACTGACGGTAATCACAACAATCAAACAACATTTTTGAGGATGTCACTGTGTATCTCTCCTGAGATTTAAACTTCAACTGACTTGGCCATACTGAAAAAGTTAAGCAACATCCCATGCTGGAGATGACGTTTTTCTCCTGAGATGATTATCTGTCCCATGTCACACTCTGCTCCCGTCAGCTTGATAGATGACCACGATATTGACTTGAGGTTAGTTCAAAACCGGGCTCCTAGGGCTCGATGGAGGATCTCGATAAGAGCGCGGCTGATAAGGATGCATTTGAAAAGAAAATTGTTTTGGGTCACATGCCCTGATGCTCCTCCATTGCAGCAACAGACTCTGACCCATCATTTGTTTGTAGTAGAAGTGTAGGCAAGAATACCTAGAAGCCAACAGCTAAGTTTTCATATTTATAATATGATTTAGATCCACAATACATTTCTGACTTACTCACTGGATACAACCCAGTCAGGCCTCTCAGATCAGCAGGTAGTGCTTTTCTAGTTGTACCTAGATTCAGATCCAGGTCTGGCAAAGGTGCCTTTAGTTACTATGGTCCTGTTCTCTGGCACAAGCTGCCTGCTGACCTGTGGTGTGTGTTCGGGTCTTACATCAAGCCTTCTGACAGTTTGGAACAAATGCTAAAATTCCACAAACTAAATACAATAGCACAGAAATCGTTCTAAACTTTGGCTGTTTGGATGAACTAAATGTAAACGCACATTAAACCTAAACAACATACCTGTTGCCTGATTGGTGTAATCCACTGAGGCCCTAACACTGATATATATATGGTAAACTGAGCTGAATAGAAAGCTGCTGACGAGTGTTGCGGATCAATTCTGCTGACATGATTACACAGAGGACGATGCATTCGTCAGCCACTGCGGACACTGTTTTCAATAAAATGTAAAACATCTATGACATCAATAAATAACAATGATTGTGGATCGTGGGAGACAGGAGAAACGTTCCGAGCTCCGCAGACATGCAAGTCATGTGGACCGAAAAACTCTTTTGGCACGCCGGTGTTTGTCTTTGCTATCTCTGTGATGAAGTGGGTGCTTTCTCGCCACGCAACAAAATAAATGGTTAAAAAACTTTTTTTTTTTTTCAATTTCACTCAGATAAGAGAGCGAGAGAGAGAGAGAGAGAGACAGAGAGAGAGAGAGAGAGAGAGAGAGAGAGAGAGAGAGAGAGGCAGAATGGTTTTGCTGCAGGTAAATGTGGACCCTGTGGGATACCTCGCTGCAAATTGTGAACCACAACACAGGGATGTTTCCACATATTGCAGCAACATCCTGTGATTCTCTACCCACTGTTGCAGGCAACGTGAGCTGTGCTGTTTCATTTGGAAAACCATCACAGATACAGTGAACGTAAATATATATATGTACATGTCTAAATTCTGTCAAGCCATCCAACACAGTGTTAATCCTGCAAATAACACTGTATTTAATTATAGCAAATAACAGAAAGTATTTTGGATAATCCTCAACCTATAGCCCATGATGTCATCAGTGCCTAAAAAAAGCAGAAACTGGAAAATGTGAATGTTTTTTTTTCTTTTTTTTTTTTTTTATAGCCTGAGAAGATGAAATGAAATGATAATTTTGTATTGTTGGAATTCAGCACTTTCTGATGTGGGCGAGTTGTTAGGCGTAATCTGTGAGAGTAAATTGTTTGCGTGCAGCCTTAGGACCCTGAGGATATTGGACCTTGGTTGCTGCAGAGGTAGGTTTGTGATTTGTATGCACCCCATCTGATAGTGTCTCCTGGATCACAGACGGATTATTTAGACTTCTCCTTCTGCAGAGGCTCCTTCTTTTGATTTTTTTTCTTTAATTTTATTGTTTTTTTCTTGAACAGGTCCACAACACACCTTCCTTTTTATTTCTTTTTCTCCCTGTTCTCATTGTTGGACTGCAATTGGACCCCGGCACACCACACAGAGGCAGAGATTTGGTTCTACCAGAGCAAATGGAACAATAATATCGGATGAACAACCTGCAGGGGTAAGTTGCAAAGTTCTATGCATTTCTAAGGCTTTTGGATTGTATTTTCACTATCGTAGGTGCACATGGTTTTGCTGCAGGTGGCAGAGGGAACAGAATCCCTTCCCTGCCCATTGATTCATGCAGGAGCAGACGCTGTCCACTTGCTGTGGTGCTGAAAGTTGTTTGCGCTAAACACAAATTGCCATGGATCTTATTTGTAATCGGTTGATTGCACGTTGCCAAATGAGCACTGATTGTCGGGTTTACCGCAAATGTATTGATTTTTTATCCATAAATCTACTGAAATTACTGTAAATGTCAATATGTCTCGAGGTTTATCGTAAAAAAAAGAAATGGCCAAATTACAAATGTATTTAACCTTGATCATTTTTCTGATTCTTTGGAATTTTTAGCTATTAAATACAGTGGAATAAATGTACTGAATTATTATAAGAGCCATAAACTAATTATGTAAGACTATTCATCTGTTTTTTACAGGCCTAAATAATTTGCATTTCCACAAAATCAAGATCTTCGACTTTTTCTCTCTTCACCGTCAGTTTTCCACTTTAATTCTCTTGCTACTGATTTTGAAAATCCTTCAGTGGTTTCGAAACCCTGAAGGGATTAAGCTATGGATGTGCACGGAACAGTTGCGAGAATTAGCCTCCAACATGAAGGGTCACTTAATCTGTTGGATTTAGTGTGTTTGGCTAAACATTAATTGTAAATATGAAGTTGCCTCATTTCTGAGTGGACGTATTAAAAGTCAGTGGATTCATTTGTTTTGGAATCCCTTTAGGTGTTTGTCAGAGAGGGATACAACTTTTCTGTGCTGCAGTTTTCCTTCCTTTCAACAACCAAATTATTGATCACAATATTATTGTCATTAATACATTACACTCAAAACATGCATTATCTTCGTTATTCCCAGCCTCAACAGTCAATTGCAGCTAACAGCGGGTTCAGCTGTTGAATCTTGATATTGAGATCAGTCATCTGGGACCCCTGCCCCTGGTGACTGCTTCCTGGCATCATCCGTTACTCCTCAGCCTAGTTTTCCCTCTTCCACAATGCCTACTCATGCAGCCAATGGTTACTTGTCACTACGAGCTCCACTCGCACTTTTAATATCCTTTGTCTTGCTCTGATAGCTCCATTAATGTGTTACAGTGGCAGTGACGAAAGCCTGTATTTGTCTCCCTCACCCCCCCCCCCCCCCAAAAGACACTGCCATATGTCAGCGATAACTTCCAGGTGCTGATAAGGACTCTCTAGTCTTATACGTGTGCAGACAGCGAGCCTCGTGTGATGTTACGCTACTTCCTCTTTCAGTCGATTGGCAGACTTTTTTTTTTCATGCAGGTGGTTTGTGAAATATCCGAGTCTGACTGTCTCAGCAGTGCAAGCCTCTCCCTGCACATACCTCCCACTGTGGCCTTGATTTAGACTCCAGATCTCATGCGGAAAATAGTCAGTGAATCATACTTCCTGGTTGTACCCCCTGCTTCCACTCAGCGTCCACTGGGGTTGTGCGAAAGAGCCTCTGATTAACCCCCACCTAGAGTCAATATTGCGCACATAGATGTAGAAATTTGAATGTGTTTGACCTTAAATATGAGCACAAGACAATATTACATTTAAAGTGCCTTAACATGAAACACATAAGTGTATAACAACCCACAAAAGTCTGCCGGGACATAGGCAATAGGTGTGGTGGTAGTATGTTCCCTCAGATGCTAGAGGTGCATTGAAATATGTCTCCTTTTTGTTGCAGCAAATACATCCATTAACTTTAATTATCCTCCTACACCTTTTGACACGGTACACTTAGTAAGAAGTATTGCATCGCACATGTTTGTCTCTACACGAGCGCAGAAGATTGCACTTAAGAAAGAGAAGAAAAAAAACCAAAGGCGGGGGATCTGCCGAAAGCTGATTCTGTTCATGCTCCAGTGCTTTCTACAGTATGTGATCCGTCTGCGCTGGTATAGGGAGAGTTCCCGCTCTGGCATATTGACAGTGTGTTAGATGGTAAGCTGTGATTATTCCCCAGTAGACAGAAGAAGGAAGGGAGGAAATCAGCAGTCCTGTGTACGTTGATCTGCAGACTCTCCCCATTAGCTCAGAGCCGGTGCAGATGAATTTCTTTTACTGGAAGGAAACTTTGCAAGTGTTGGGTGTGACTGCGTGCATGTGTGCATGAGTGCATGTGCATGGAGACACCAAATTACACTATGTGATGGATCTCACATTGTGTCTTCTCTCTAAAGACATTAAGATCAGCATACTTGGAATGCTCTTTTCATTGAACGTACTGTATGAAGCAGTAGTTCTACACTTCAGTATGTAATGACTGCACTATTCTATACTAATCTTTACCTCGGGCATCTGTCACCTGGTTCTTTGTCCTCACTTGAACCATTTCCTTTTGCTCATTTCATTTCAGATAAGTGTGAGAATAACACTCCTCCGCTGGAGTTCTCAGCATATTAAACACTCACTCAGGTGCTTTTTCTGTTTCACTCATGTAATATTCTCTCCCTCTGGCGTATTTTTGAATTACATCGTGAATTCATTATGTTTTTTTGCCCCATCTAAACCCAATTTCTTCGAGTCTCCGATCTGCATTCCCCATAAGATGTTTCACAAGGAGAAAACCATAAGCAATGCAATGTTATTACCGCCCACATTTAATATTCAGTCCTCAACAAAATCGAATCTTCCTCACTCATTATTATAGTAATTTATCCATGTAAAGAGTTTTGTAACAGCAGATTTCAATATGAATGTTATTCATATTACATTACAATTTATTACATTACTGTGGAATATTACTGGTTCTGGCTTTCATATCTTGTGAATCATCACCTTCTTTAACGCCAACCTTATGGTAACTTTCGGTGCCAGAGAAAAGACCGGCAACCAATATTTCACCAAATTGGTGATCTGACAGACGTCATTGCCAACTGTGTGTATTATATAACCTTATATAATTAGAGTCACTCTGTCATAGCTACAGCAAAATCCATACCAGCGACCTACATATGAAAGATGAATCAGTAACCATAGTAATGTATAATATTAAAAAAACTACGTAAAAGGTCTTCCATCTTACTTATTTAAATGGTTGTAATTGTCATCTAACTTTTTGAAACTTTAAATAGTATTTTATTTTGTGATTATTAGTTGACCAGAATAATTCAAGTCTCATTTTGATCGTATCACCACCAGCTGAGAAAAACAAAAAGACTAAACCAAAACCTCAAACTATCTATAGTAATTCCTTACTGTTCATATTTAGAAAAACGTAGTTGCTCAGATTTTTACAAAGCTAACATCATATCACTTTATTTTGGTAGCTTAATCAATTCCCAAAACATTACAAGCCCCACCCTCCTCATTACTGTGTGCACGGTACATTCACTTTTTGCAGTTTTGGCATATTTAAAAAATGTTGGCTGTCGCTGTGTGCGTTTCTCAGAACAATTAAAGTGGAGCATCGAGTCGGTGGTCACAGGGTGCCAAGACATCCCAGGGATCTGGCCGTCCATCAGACGGCGAGGATGAGTTGCAAGTCTGTTTGTACCACAGATGGCTGAGCAGCAGAACTGACTTCCTCTTTCTCTCGCCTGGCATTGTCACTGTGGCTCATCACCATTCCCATTTGAGAACAAGGGGTTCTGTTTTGTGCGAGCGGGCGCGTGCATGTGTGTGTGTGTGTGTGTGTGCCTGTGTATTTGGGTGTTTAGAATGGGACGGGCAGCAGGTAAATGTGAGCATGTTGGTGTTTCACTTGGTTTATGTATGAGCACATGCAATTTTTATGCGGGAACTTGAACACCAAGCACAGTTTCTGCACAAAGCTCCCAGAGAGCGTATTACAGATGTAGGCTGTGTGACTGTAGCGGCTCACTCTCTGTGTTGGAATATGGGAGGAAAAGCAACAGTGAAGCTCTAGTCCTCTGCTCTGCCTCTCTATGTGTGGATTGGATCAGACTGAAACAAACCGTCTCAGAGTTCAGCAGCAAGCTGGACGGGTTAAGGAGGAAAGTCCATCTGTCTTTCCCCCCCTTTGTAGTGGAATTTCACACAGCAACATGGTGGTACATACTCAACAGCAGGTTGGACCATAGAGAGGATCTAACTATGATCATAATTCAATGCATGTAGGTGAAATTACACAATTATTATAAATCACTTGCACTGTGAATGAGAACCATTCAGCAAAAACTGAATTAAAGGGCCTTTACGTACGTTTTTGCTGATGCTACACGATGGCATTTAAAGCTGCTTACTTAACAGCTCAGCAGAAACACAGCATCAGATTTCAGCATCAAACTAAATCTACCGAAATGGAAAGAAACATCAATGCTGACTGTTGATACAGTAAAGCTTATTTGCTTCTACTGAAGATAGCATGCTAACCACCTAGAGGTCACTATCACGTCCAGTCTCCCAGCAAAAAATCTCTTTTCTTGTAAACACAAAAATGGATCAATTTCTTTGCAAGCTACAAGTATCACAACCCGCTTCCAAATTGGAAATTAGAAGATCGAAATTAAATATAGCAATGGTAATGTATCTTTACAATAACACTGATTAGCAGAGAAGTGCAAAGCAGATTATTTTCTGACTTCTTTCAAAACATTAGAAGCATGAATCCCCCCGCCCCCAAAATTCATTATTCCTGGATCATCTCAAGATCAGCTCATGTGTACATATGACATTTCCTGATCTGATATTTATGTCTCTCACCCAGGTTTACTCAGGCCTTTTCCAGGCTCGCTGGGTCATTACGGACCATGAGGGCTTCACTGTCACCCCTCAGCGTCCTTCTCTTCAGCCTGCTGTATGTCAGCCAGCTGCAGCTCGGCCACACCATGGACATTTCATCAGGTGAGATATGTGGATCAAAGAAGAACAGATAAATAAATAAACAAGTAACTTAAATTTATTGCTATCTATTTATCTAAAAATGGTGTCTGAATAAGAGAACCTCAGCACTGTAAAGAGCGCAGCAATGCTGCTCTCTTGTGGCGAGAGCTTTAAGACACCGTGCTGGATATTTGATTTAAAATGATCATGAAACAGGAAATTAAACTCGAGCCTTCAGGATAGTTTGCAAAACCACTTCAACTGGGGAGCCCTTCAATCAGACATTCTCTCAGTTTCCCAGTTAAACACAGGAGACTGACATTTCAAATGATGGCACATGGTTTGTTTGCAATCTCATGTTTGTACTTGCTGATATTTGACTAATTATACAAGTCTCAAGTTTCCTTTTGCATTTGGCTGAGCGTTAAGTTTCATTAACATACCTGAATTCATTTCAAATAAAGTAAATTGCTGTAATGTGTATAATGAGAGCGTAAATATCCAAGTGCAACAAGAAAACACAATCTATAGTTTTACTTCTTCTCAATATGTTGAATGTCTTATTCAGTTTAATTTATTTCTAAGCCTGTTAACAATATACAAGATCATGACCCATGCACCAACCTGTCATGTCAACAGCGTCCTATACTTTGTTGCGGATTTTTTGGGTTACATTCCAGTGTAATGAATAAGTGGTGGCTCCCTCTAGTGGTACACTTTCACAATATCCATTTCTGCAAGCCTTCCCAAACCCACAGCCAGTGGAAAAAGAGAGGAATATTAGAAAGTGAAGATTTTTGCGTAATAAAAAAACCAAGTCAGTTCATGTTATTATAAAATGTATGATTACTGAACATAATATGGCCAAAAATATCATTTTATTTAAAAATAATTAACAATTAATCAACTTAAATATAAAGTTTATTGGTTGCTCAGCAAAATTTCCATTATCACTCCATATTTTCAGAAGTGAGTTGCATTGAATTTAATAGATTACAGTTTTGATTATTTTTAAATGTGCTTAGTATCTATTCACCAAATAGACTAATTTAAGTTAATATATTCATGACAAAATCAAACAAACTTCAACTTAATGAGTCATCATCGATTTGCAGGACATACATGTAATGTTCTCATGGCTAAAATGAATATATAAATCACGAATATTATTCCTCTTGCCAATTCTGTAATTTGTTTTCTATTATTTTCTAACTCGCTGTTGCCGCTCCCTTGCCAACAGCTACAGATAAACACAGAGAGAACCGGGAAGTCATCGCCCAAACGTCTGCACCCACGAAAGAGGTTGAATACAAAGGTAGGATCCTTCTTCTAAATGAAATTACTGCAAAAAGGGTTGATATGACTAACCAACGTTTAACACTTTGCACCTTACTATGTGTTATCAGTCTGGTGTGTTCTGGTATCTTGCACCTTTAAGTTAAATGATGTGCTGAGGCCATTTGCATTCATTTTCTCTATTATTCTTAAAAAAGGAATCTCTGAAATAAGCCTGGATGAAGCCGTCAGTCGGTGATGTGTCGCTGTCGGTTGTGCTGAGTCTGTATTTGTCTATTGAAAGAGACAATATTGAATCCAATTCCCAGGAAGAGGACGATGTTTCCCCGTCGCTGACAAAGACTCTAACACCACTTAATGCCAGTTCAGCAGCTGTAGACCTTGAGTGCTGTGTCCAAAGCCAATGCACTCCAACGGCCCTCTGCCTGTGGGGCGTATTGTGATAGAACAAAGCTTTAAGTCGCAGAGCTCCTCTCTCCGTCCGTAGCCTCTTTTGCTGGGAGATTAAAACATTCAGTTTATATGCTGAACAGTCTCTCCGACACCTGGAGCCCATTTTAGATAACACAAGGAAGAAAATTAGAGATGATAAAGTAGAAATGTCTTTGGCCCTTTCGTCCTTTAAAGCACTCCATAAAGATTGTTTCCTCTTTACTCGAATTGAATAACGGGAGCTTCTTGGGGTCCATCTGAAGCCGTCTCATCTCTCGAGTTGAGAAGGCTTTTTGTTTTGGTGTCTCCAATCGCTGTGACCCAGACAAAATAAAAAGGTGACAGTGACATTGCAGGAAGTTGAATGGATGTCCAAGTCGTAACGGCTAATGAGACCGTCAAGGTGGCTGCCAGTTGGCCAATTTGGAGGGAGGTCAAGTGGAGCAAGCGGCGGCGGCGGTTTGTCGATTGCATCAGCTTCTCCCCACCGTGCTGCAGCGGCTGGCAAATGTGACAAATTATTCTGCTTGGAAACTTTCTGTGATCCAGAGAGCCGGTGGGGATTTGCACTGAGATGGCGCTGAGATATCAACAAGTGGGGAGAAATGATGGCGAGATGCTGAAGGAGGGGAATGGAATGGATATCAAGGCTGTGGGAGAAGCCACTAATGGCGCGTTACCTTCACATCCATCCATTAATACATCCACCCGGGTCATGCGGTACCTGATATTCTGACACCAGGTATAGACAGATGATTTCAGCGAGCGTGATTTGAAGCCTGTTTGTATTTTAAATGGACACAGTTGTGACTAATAGAGGAGCAGCTGAGGGCCAAGTGTGTTGTTCTGTAGAGATTCCAAATTATTTATTCCCTCATAAATATTTTTGGGGATTTGGCTCTGGGCTTTTTTGAAGATATTTTCTCTCCTGGCTCAAAACCAACTGGAGAACTACTTTAATGAAAAAAGGAAAAAAATAGAAAAGGGTCTCAGTTTTTGGCACCGTCTCATTGAAATCCTGGCCATTTTATGCATGGTGTTGCCATGAAAACGTGCGTGTCTTTGTGTCCATTTTTCACCATCTGCTCCGGGAAATATCGGTGTTGGGGATGCTTTGGATTTCAACCAACCGTGAAATGTGCTGTGGATTTTACCAAACCCTGCATTTAGCTGTGAGCGCTGCATCTGTTGTTGTGTTGAGGCCGCATGTGCATAAAGCAAGAGCTCCTCCGGTGAATCCATATCCCCTTGTTATTTGTTCTATAGCCCTACTCTTATGGTTGCCAGCTAATTCCTAATAAGGATATGGCTTAAGACTAATTATGTAGTCATTACAGGACCAGGACCATATTTTCCTCCACAGTGTTAGTGTGCTACTGTGTGTTGGTCTCAGCCAAGTGGGCTGCCGAAGTCGTACAGTGGGGAGGATACTAACATGCAAAACATGGAAATAATATGAACAGAGACTGTGGGGGGAAATAAACACAACAGCAACGTGCAGCAATAACTTAGTTAGGCCTGAATAATAAGAGGCACAAGCTCGTATATTCCAGCAATGCATTGGCTGAAAAGTGGAAAGAAAAAAACAGGAAAATCCAAGAAGAAAAAGGGAGAAGATGTGCTTGCAGGGGAGTGCATATTTTAGAAAGCCACTTAAGTGCTTGTGATGAGGCGGACTGTAATTCTCCCCGTTTTACTGGTTGTTTACAAGCTGTGATGTCTCTGCTTAGAGAGCTGGCTGCATTGAGCGGAGCTGCGAGTGGTCCGCGATGACCGATTAAAGGATTTGAAGCGAGAGGGGCAGGGGGGGGCAGGGGGGGCTGAGTGCATAAACTTTGTCTTCGGTCTGAATGAAACTTTAAAGAGCAGACGCCTCACTGTTGTGTCTGTGGCGTGTGAGTGAATCAGACCGTTTGAAGTCGTTTGACTCCATCTTTTGTTTGGCTGGACATGTGAAGGAATGTTTTTTTTTTCAAGTCTATGCTTTTTATAGAAGAAATGATTCGTATGGCTAACCATGACACTGAACTTTAGTTTCATGCAACCGGCAGTCCATCTTTTCTTATGTGACTGTGCAGATCATTCTGTGGCGTGGGCAGACATAGGACCAGTAGTGGATTTCAAAATAAAACCTAGCAACGATTTTGACTCTTTGTAACAGCAGTGGTCATAATACTGCCGACATTGGGGACATATATTGGCAGATATCGATAGTGGGGGCATCAGAAAATGAAAAAAAATTGTCTTTGGTGCTTTTCCTGCTGCTCCAGTTGCCCTAACACCAGACTGTGCTGCAGCTCTGCAGCCAGCAGAGGGAGTGCTGACCTCCTCAGACAAACACAAGACATCGCTCTTCCTCTCTGCTCTGTGATGGAACTATTAACTTTGAAACGGATTAATCTTTCTCAATTCAAACTATATCAGATTTTAGTACAGTATCACAGATGTGATTATTACTTCAACATGTTTGATACCAATGCAAAATATATGAGATCATTTATTTCTATTAGAATGTCCTCTAATTTCCCCTGTGGCATGTGGAGAGGTCACAGTGAGGAAACCTGATCGATTTTTTTTCCTCATGGGAAGAAGATGACACAGCGCTGTTGCTTTCCTGTGTGGATGAAGCCACATGGCTCATCATGGCTCAATTTAGTCATTTTTTCCATGTGTTGCATGAGCTTGTCTCTTTTATGGTTTTAATAAGGACACATAGAGTGCACGTCTCTCTTTGTTGATAGAAGGATATAATTATCAGAGCGCTTGAATCGAGGTAATATGGCCAATATTCACATTAGACACACTTTATAAAGCATAGTTTAGGTTCAGGAATCTGCCATTTTCAACTTGTGCTTTAGTGGTGCAGCCAATATGATTGACAGCCATTCTGCAAACTTACATTTGAATAGACACTGTGACACATTGTGTTTTATATTTAATCTATCAGACATTAAACCCTAACCGTCCACATCCACTGGTTTGCAGGGATTTTTTCCAACATTTATGAGGCTGCTGAATCTCTTTTTTCGAGCTTAATGCCGAAGCCCAGCAGAGTCTCGCGTTGTGCACGTGAATCCTTGTGCGGTTAGATGGTGCCTGACTCGCAGGAATCTCCTCCGCGCAGCAGAAAAAGCCTCTGAAGGAAAAGCAGAGCAGAGCTGCTGCGCGCAGAGACGCACGGCGCCTCCATCCAACCAGCGCCAGTCCCACCAAACCCAGCCCGGCGCGAGAGAGGAGAGAGAGAGGGGGGGTACAGCTACACGTTTAACACGTTAAAGTGAACACAAGTGGACGCTTCTCCTCCTCGTGGAACTATACCACCTCAGGGCCGATGCGTTCCGCCAAGTTCTCGGCATTTTGGAGAGAGGAGTTCGTCAGGAGCGAGAGAATCCAAGTGCGGGTCCGTGTGGAGTAAAACCCGCAGCGATGCCTCCGACTGGGGTGAACTTTGGTTCCAGCAGCAGCAGTCCACTGTCCGGGGAGCAGCTCTGAACAATCTTTTTCTGTGTCACTGCGGAGTTCAGGAGAAACTCTGCCCCGACCGGATCCGAACCCGCGCCGCCGCCTGCACAGCGCGTAGAAGTTGAGCTTTAGATGAAACAGAAAACCAGCGCGCCTTCTCACTGGATTTACCCGGTTTCCAGCTGCCCGTGAAGTGAAGGATGCCTGTCTGTCTGTGGGCAGTTTACTGTCTACTGGCACTTCTGCACATTTGTTCAGGTATGAGCTGATCCATTGCCAAACACATCTTTTTTTCTTTTTCTTTTGAGAAATCTACATTACTGTGCTGCTTGGGAGTAATTCGAAACTGCGGTGGTGATGCATTTGCAAAGTTTGACCTGTCTCAGGCCCCCTGTGGATATCTGAGGTCACCTTTCCTCTGTGCAGCAGGATCCGGTTGTGGCCCCTTGACCCACGCTGCTTTCCGCCTGCACGCTGAAAGTGACCCATCTATCTATAATTGCTGCAGACCAGCGGGACACAGGCCCACTTATGAGTCTTATCACACCATGTGGAAATTAGTTTCCACAGTGAGTGTCTGAATGGAAAAAAAGAAGGAAAAAACAGGGAGAGTCAGGTTTGTGTTAAGATTGTGTTGTTTTAACGTGTGTGATAAAATCGGTTGCATCAGTGGGTGCATATTCTTTACATGAGCTGCAGGTTAATGAGGAACAGAGAGACTTACCTTGGATACTCCCTCTGCACCAGTGAGGGTGTGTTACTTTCACTGGGTAGAAAGAAGACTCCAACCACACGTTGTCTCTACTCTCTGGATTCAGAAATAGACAATTACACTCACTTTGTCAAGGTTGAAAGATAAAAACTAATTTCCAATAAGTGACTTCAGTTTGTGGATATAGTGTAAATATCTGTTTTTGTATATGATCTATTCATGCTCATTAATCAAAATCCCTGTAAGTGTGCCAGTTTTTGCCAGCAGGCTGTTTATTTAACCGCACGGCTAATTTGGTGAGATGATCTGTTGCCTAAGGAAGTTTTGCGCTTGTAACATATTCTAGATTATAAAATGACATCCATATTTAAACGCTTTTGTCACAGCACATGTTAGCCACTTTGTTCCAGTCAAGCACCACCCTTTGCAGATGTAGCCACTGAACCTCGGTCAGGAGACATCCTCCACCCATCAGGAATCCGAGATTAAAAGCTTGGAATCATTGTGTCAACCCAGATCCTATTCACACAGGATATTCACAAATATATATTCTTTATATATTTGGATGGGGTGTCGGGAAACAAGGTGATTGAGCCGGATGTATTTAATTTGTAATTTTTTTAAAGGGCTCCATCTATGGGAGAAGTTTATTGATTGTCCCCAAATGATGCAGACATTTGAAAACAAGGCACAGGCCTATAGGGAATAATGACAAAATCCGTCCACTGTTTTTTTAAACACATGCTAAACCACAGTATGGATTCAAGAGCTAAACAAAGTATTAAATTAAACAAAATCCTATTTACCAATAATCTAAAAAAAATCGAAAGAGATGACTCGAGGAACTTCAGTACACAAGAAAACCCACAAGTCAAGAATCCCTCATATTCCCGACAGGCAGCAGTCTTGTTCACAGTGTCAGACAAAGACAGCTGTCAGTAACATTGACTGTGGCCACAGAGCGAAAACATGTTTTCAGCACTAGTGTGTGACACTGAGTGATGGCCTTTTTTGCTCGACTTCCTTTGACAGAATAGAAAGATACTTCCTCAAGCTTTATTTTCTCTTATATCATGAGGGCTGGAATAAATCTGCCCAAATCGGAAATCATGTGGCTTTAACTCGCCCTAATTCTTGGATTTGAATCCATTCTTTGAGATTAACGTATTGTTAAAAGGTTTATCTTTAAGACTTAACTAAGATAAGGTTCTTCCCAGAGCCAGAGGAGGAGGAGGAGAGGTACAGTGTTAACATGTGGATACAACAGAGACTTTTAGCGACTCCTCTCTTTAATGTCCGTGGTAACTCAAAAAAGGAAACACACTCAGTCTTGCCTATCCACATCAAGAGCACTAAAATACGTGTGACGCCTATTTTCCATTTCGTTGTCTCTAAATTTCCAAACCGACAACCTTGGTAGCCGCGCAAATTCAGGGAGTTTCAAGAAGAAGGTTTGTGCTTTTGTCAGAATTATTTCCTCTGACCCTCTATTATTCATTATTATAAAACATGTTAATTTGCAGTTAAAGTTGAACCATCTGTGCCTGCTCATCATATATTTTCTCAAAATCCAAACTGGCCACAGAGACCTCAGAGTTCTAATCATCCTTTTAATTACCGGTAACAGTTATTTTATTCCCATTAAGGGCCCCTGACATGAAATAGCCCAGATGCTAAGAGTATTCAGTGGTCGTCTTAACCACTGAGCTTCAGTAGCAGTGGACACATTCTCACTGACTGGCCCAGTAATGTACTTTATAGCCAAAACATGTGTGGTGGGATAAATGTCATAAGCTGTGTAGTAGCTGTGCATTTCCCCAACCCTAACCCAGTTTGAACCTGTGAGGGAGTGGGTGGACCATATCCTCTTCCCACCACCCATACATTACAGGGACATTACAGCTGGGATAGCTGCCAGGTCCAGGTGCCCATCCTTGAAAATGATCCCCGCTTAACAAGTTTCACTCAGAATGATGACAAGTTTTTTTTCCCACCCTGTTTGTGCTCGATGCTCCCAAACTGATTCCCTTGTATGGTATATTGACTGCAGCATAAGAAAAGGCACACTGGTCCCTCATTAAAACACCGTGGTCTGAGACCTTTTAAAGACACGTTATCATGCTCAGAGCTAAGGGGCACCTTTGTTGAGAGTTTAATCTCCCCTCAATAAATCTGCCGGTGGTAATTGGATGATACATAATAATCTAAATGATTGCCATTAAAAGCATATGCTCGTGTCGAGATGGCTTTGTCCCTTTCGTCCCGCGGATCATAATTACGCATCCCCAGAGTGATGCCGCGACTTGGCTCGCCGCTCCACCTGCTTTGTCTGATGGTCTGTAAACATTATCCATAAAAAAGGAAACATGGGAAAAAAGAATGGCCCATCCTCCTCTTCCTCTGAATGACGGTTTTATCACACCTGCACTTTCAGAGCTCAGGTCAATATCTTCATAAGTCGACGAAGAAAATAACTAGGGTAATTACTTTGGTAATAACTGGCCGAGATCCTCCGAGGATTATTCTTCCTTCATGGAGCACCTCATCAATTTCTTACCAGCAGAGAAGTAAGTACAAGAGGGGCTCAGAGACCCAGCAGAAACCAGCCTAATTCCATCACTGGTGTGTGCAGCAGCCCCATAGGGAACAGTTTAACCGAGACATCTGGCCGGCCTGTTGGAGTTGGTTGTGCACAGGTCAGAGTTCACATGTACTTACTCGTGCTGCTTGGGCGACTGACACTCAAGGCTACAAGAGGTTTACTGTTGTGACCCAGAATGCTGCACAACACCAGTTACAGAATACTGGACCTTTAGTAATGTTGGCTTATTTTGGGAGGCGGGGGGGGGGGGGGGGGGGGGTGGTTGGCCTGATGCGCCGTCCCCTACGCTAACAAGACTCCCCATAGCCTTTGTCATGTGACAGTGATGGGTCCAGTCTTGCTGCTAATGAGGACTTCTTCGCCATGGATGATGGGGCTGATAAGACATCTTTGTATGGCGAGGAGCTTCCTTTGTTTGTCGGATGGAACTGTCAGGTTCCTTCTGTGCTTTCTTAGAAATAATGCCACTAATAAGCTTTACTGGAGATCATTGTGGTAGGACAGTATCTCCTGTAAATGTTCTTTAGCACGCCAGCATAAGGGTAAGAAATAGGGTGATATAAATGAAATTCACCATGTGGCCACTCCGTGTGTATTTCCTACTCACTGAGAATCTGCTGAAACTACTCTTTTTACAGGTATGATGGTTTCTTGCTAAATTATCCTGCATAATTTAATTTCTTACTGCTGGCAGTAACGTTTTCTTTCTCATCCATCAATCCTAGTTTGTGGTTGTGTTATTAATATACATCCATGTTCTGAAAGAGTAAGATGCAAAATTTCCGACTTAAGTTTTGTGCATCGTAAGCATCCACGTTGAAATGAGTTTTAACAAAGTAATATCGTTTCACACCGGTGTTGTTGAGATCATTATTTCCTGAAAAATGCTCCTAAGAGTTTTTTTTCCCTACCAGGAACAGTTAAGGTAGAGAAGCTGAGACTGTATCTCTCTTGTCTCTCAAACCCCTGTGGACATCGCTGGAATTGTTTGGTTTGACTGAACGTGCATACATGCATATGTAATGATGTTCGCGAAAGCTTGTTTTCCGTGGGTGCTTTCGAATTGTTTGCTGAGAGCTGCGATTCATAATTGCTTCCCTTGTTTACTTGCTGTTTTCCTGTGGTGCTGTGAGGCCGCGAGCGTGGTTTGCAACCCCGGGGAAGGGGAGCTACTGGGAGCTTTAACAAGTGCCTGCGGGCCTGCAGTTCACAGGTCGTCACACCTTTGCATAGGCACACACATACATTCACACTCCTGCGCACCACACATACACACACAACTGAGATGGATCAATAACTATATGCCTCTGCAGCAAAGCTAGCCGGTTATATGCCTGGAGGATCCTCCTACACCACTAACACTGTCTTCAACCTTTTCTACTCATCTCTAGAAAAGAGCTACCACAGACTTTATTTATTCAGTCCCCATTTTTATTTGTTTAAGTTGACACGGTCTCATTAAAGCACAGTAATGTATTGATTTAGTGCAACAGCGACTCAAAGCATGACCCGGGTCAGGTAAGAAAAACTAGAGTGACATTCAAACAGATACCTGTGCCAATTCCCAACATCTCTCCTCAATTCAATCAAGCTGCACGAATGTTAACAGTTTTTCCAATGGTCAAAAACCCACAAATATCTACTAACACATGTTTTTATTGGCTTTGATCAGCATTGATAGCCATGCCTGGATGAACATGCTAATTTATTCAGTCGAATTGCTGCACCTTTCCTGGCTTGAACTTATGACGAGCCTTGAACCTAAATATCCAGGAACGTTTGTGTTCTTATTGATTTCTACATTCTGGGAAAAATGTGCAACAGCCGAGTATAATGCTAAATATAACAGCAATGCAGGACAGTGAGGCACAGTGACTCACTGGGGAAAAATACAGAACTCCTTTACTGGCAATGGGAAAGGATTCACTCGCCTTATTTGAGCAGGAATACCCACATTTAAAAAACTGTGTATACCTGCTAATTATGGCATTAAAGAGGTAATAGAAATCCGTGCCCTAAATATAAATAGTTTATTATCTGCATTATACTCTGGGAAACCAGTGGAAGATGTTAAAGAAAATGATGAAATAATTCTTTTATCAGCCCCTTTATGAGGCCATATACCCCTTCCACCAAGCTTCAAGATAACCCTTTCAGTAGTTTTGATCTCAACTACAAACCTGTAAAGCTTCATGACTGCATTTTGCTCATTTGTGATGCTACTCAGACAGTCATACAGGCTGAGGTAGTTCCTGCTACAGTAGGTATCTCTTTTGATTACTAAATATTAACATTAAGTTTCATGGTCGCTGCTACCTCAGTTCTTTGTTAAATCAACTGAAAAAATTGGTACTACCCACAACTTTCTGTTAAATACACAGTTCTAAATGTGGTTGTGCCGTGCCACAGAGCACACTGTGAAAACACAATTAAACACCACACACAGTTTAATTATTTGTGGTCTTTGGAATATCTTGTGCTCGTCACCCCCCAGGTGCTGCTCTCAGTTCCTCGCCAACAAAAACATGGCCAAGAGATGCTCATTGAGAAACCACTCATCTAAATAAGACTAGCCTCTAGGATCAGAAAGTCCCTTGGGCCTGTGGTTTTTCTCCGGGCTGTTTGAACTTCTTTCGCCTTAGTTTCCTGCTCTGAGGCCAATGTCCTATGACTGTTTGCAGAGGCCCTTTGGATAATTACTTCTGCAGATAAATCTGCTCTCCGTAGTCTTGACTTTTTCATAAATAATTACGAAGGCGCCCGCATCAGAATTGTGTGGTTAATATGCATGTTGTTTCATCCTCTGGTAATAAAGGTGGGCTTATTGGGTTGTCTAAGACAAACTGTTCGTCTGAAACAAACTGTTGTGGCCCTCTGAGCTAGTAGCGGTTGCTTTCAGAGTGATGCTGCTTCCCTTAGGATTTTGGATAAGGAGTAATTGGGAGAATTAATATCTTGAAAGGACAGCTTTTTAAAGGTCACCGTAATGGTATGGCCTCGGAGATGCTTCCCAAGGATAACTCCCTGTCCATCCACCCGTCTCCAGTCAGGCAGCAAATAGTCAATAGTGTCAATATTCGTTTCGGTAGGTCTTCTGCAGTTCGTCATTGCTTTCAGACTCAGTCAATGGATGCATTCTCACACATATCAATTCGACTGGCCGTGACAATTAAATCCAAGATTCGTTAATAAAGAAATGGTTCGGTATTAGTCCGTGCACATTATCCCTCTGCCATTCTGTCGGTCTTTCTTATCCTTCATTCATCTCACATCAGTCCCCAGCATTGCTGACAGGGTTCAGAGCCCCCTATGTGAAGACTGCAGCATAAAGACATTTTTTCCCACCAGAGCCCCATCTCGCCGACAGCCCAAAACATGCATACATTGCTTTAATTAGCAGATCTATTATTAGCTAGCATTTTAAATTCTGCAGGATTCACACGAAATGTACGTCCTGCGACTAACGCTGATGGTTTAGATAGATGTGGATTTATAACTATACAGCCATGTATCCAAACCTGTAATAAGGCAGAAGTGAGTGGAGTAATTCAGTATTAGATATGTACGTGATAATACAATAAATACCTCACCTACTGCACCATTTAGACAGTATGTTGTGTTATTGTTTTCCAATGTATATCTCATGTAGTTGTGATGCTTATTAACCTCTAAATTTCTCCGTGCAGTAAAATAATCTAAATTGAAATTGAAAAAAAATCATTAAAAATCACTTTTGAAACTGACCTGCTTTTAAATGAAAATTGTGAAATTTACATCATGTACTATTAATGGAATTATCACAGTATGACCGACGTGCTGTGAAAATAACTAGAGACTAGCTTTGGCTTTAGGTAATGTCCTTCACCAAGATGGATTTGATCATCCACCAGACATCTTAGAGGAGCGGTTGAGGAGCACCTCTTTTAAAAAAAAAATATATTCTGACAGCCTTGATCAGAGCACGCCTAAACCAAACCCAGTCCTTCACGTCCCAGTAAGCCTCCAGTAAAAAGATGAAGAGAGCAGGTGGATCAACAGGCCAGTCTGAGTGGCCTGTTCTCCTTAGTGGGAGAGAGAGGGAGAGAGAGGAGCTATCTAACGTTACCTTCATTAAACAGAGGCTGACGGCGGAATGCACACTCTCAAGGCATCTCAAGCATTTTGACTCACAGACTTATTAGTGAGAGGGAGATATTTGTACTGTGCAGGAGTCATATGATGTCTCACCTATGTAAATGTTGACCAAGACAGATCCTGTATCAGTTTGGTTTACTTAGATTCTAAAGCTAATTTCTGTCATTCACCATGATGAGCTACAAAGATTTTTTTGCGTAGTTGGTTGATACACAAACTAATAGCACCTGGCGGCAAAAAATTATTAGCAGAAAGCACTAAACATATATATGTAATTTGATTATGATATTACCTTTTGACATATGACATGCCATATGATATTCAATTGTAATAGTGATGATCATTGTACTATATACTTTTTGGATTACAGTATTTATATCGATCTGAAGTATCAATCATTCATTTTTTTTCTTTTGCTTGTTTGTTTGTTGGATTACGCAAACAATACACAACTGATTCCTTTGTGTAGGGGTGGAGCATGACCCAAGATTTTAAGTTTTCTCAAAGAATAATTCATTCCTCGTGATGACATGAATCTCTCGTTTTTAAAGGACTGACATATATGAGTGTGTGTAATTTGTTTAACATCCAAATCAAAATCCACATCTAGTGAATTTAGATGTGTCCTAATAAGGGGGATGTTTCGCACAGGTATGCACTCTACTGAGTGTCTTATTTATTTCCCTTCATTCTAGTTTTGATGTGTCACTGACAGCTTCACAAGAAAAAAAAACATCTTTAGTATTTTAATTCCAGAGTTTGTGTTATTAAGGTTCAAGATACATAAGAAACTTTTAACGTCAAAAGGAATGGGAAAAAAGAAAGCCTCTTGGATCTGTTTTTTCTAAGCCTACATTCCTTTTTTTCTCCTGTCGTGCTGGGTTACAGTGCAACAGAGGACTTTCTTTGGAAAGTCCATATAACTGGGGGTATAGCACTGCCGAAGCACAGCCACTGAAATCCTGTCATTTCTATAGAAAGCTGCCCCAGGTTAATGTGGGAGTAAAGAGTGTGGACAGGTACTGAGTCGGAGGAAGTGCAGTCTTCTCTGTTTTTGAAATGCATTAATTAGCTCATGTTCAGAATCTGTACGTGTGAAGACAGAGATAAAAAGAAACTTCAGACAGTCGTGAATCCTGCAGACATTTTGTTCTTATTTTCCACTTCAATAAGAACTGAAGCAGCAGGCTTAACTTCTAATCATCCAAAATACCTGCACTATTTCCTCACCTCAAGGGGCAGCTTTACTGTGACATGCAAGATGGGCATCCGCTGCTGTCTGCGATCTGATTGTAAAACTGCTTATTGCAATCAGAGTTTTTTTTCTTCATATCATTGCAATTACATGTAACAACTTCTCTTCAACCGGCATAATCACAGCCTTTTCAAATTGCACTCTCAACACAAGGAGTGCAGAAAATAACAGTTTACCTCAGAAACAATACTTAAAGCATTTATGTAGCAATAGTTTCACAATAGAGAGAAGTTTATACCCACACCCTTGAACTCCACTCCATACAACAGAGTAAATCAGGCTGAAGAGCTGGGCTCTATACTGTATGTCAACAACCAACAGAGGCCCCTGTGCCAATGTGCGATCTGCAGCAGCATCGCAAATGAAGCCAAATCAAAAGCTGTTCACACAGATAAACTCACGTATTCGATTCAAATCAAGCGTTTATTGTTATCGGACAGCTGCACAACGAAACTGAAGTGCAACTCCTCTCGGTGGTGCAAAGAGACAGCAGCAGTTAAAAGAAAAACAACTCCCTGCCAGATGAGCACTTTTAATCACCTCTTTATAAAAGAGCATATTGAAGGGTGAGCTCTGAACCTTTCACAGGGGAAAAGAAGGATTGAAGACTTTGTTCCTTCGTCGCAGAAAAAGGAAGCGAAAAAGCAATTTGTGTGGAACATGGCTGGAAGAATATTTGCCCAGTGGAAGTGATTGACACAGGCAGGATTGCTGTGAAAAAAGGGGTCAAGATATTATGGAGTTCCAGGCGCTGGTTCTCATCCACGCTGAACTCTGACTTCTCGGCCGCTTCCACCACGGAGCTTTATTGCAACTTGTAGACCTAGTCTTTGCAGGTCGGGCTTGTGTCTGGAAAACAAACATAAGACTTGGGTTTCCTCTTATGAACTTCGACATTATTTATTTTGTGGCTGTAATATCCCCACCAACCTTTTGGCAAACATGTTTGAAACGGGTAAAGACATTGGGAACACTTCCAATTCTTATTCATTATGTTTTATGTGCTGTAATCCGCCTTTATACTTAGGCTTTGCAAGCATCATCAATTGCACATTGGTAAAGCAAGTGCAACACAGAACAAAGTGGCAGCAGCAGCAGAAGCGGCACTAACAGCTGTGTTTTGATAAGAGTTACATTCTGTTCCTCGGCTTGACTGCTGCCAAATGCGTCAGGCACCCGTTACTCTTTTTGAAAGCTTCAGACTGTTGCCTCAAGACACAAAACGATGTGACAATGAATAATGAAATGGATTTAAGTTTTTGCCTCAGATTAGAGAGTTAATTTGTGAAGATACAAGTAAAGGTACTGAGTGTGAAAGTATATCCTAACTTAAAAAATTAAACCTTTCCCGACTTTGTCAGTTGCCTGTAAAAGCCTGTGGCCTCATTCCTGTGTAACAGACTCAACCCAATGGATGTGAAATCCAAGCTCGCTACCGTGTGCCTTTTCTCATTGCCTCTCTTTCACTTGGGAGAACAAAAAAGAAAAACAAATAAATCCTTAAAAAGAAAAAAAAACATTTAGTCTCCATTATAGCACTGTGCCAGAGCTTGGGAGTTGGTATAGTCTAAAATATAATACAACTGTAATAACACAGTGTATTTAGTTCACTCACGCAGGTTAGTCTGTAGTTGGACTTGCTATCTGCACGACAGATGCTGGTGGACCATCTTATCAGTGGATCGATGCACAGTCCAATAACCAAAGTGTCTCTGTCAGTCTCTTTTGAAAATATTCTTTATCCAGCTAAATGTTTTTGTGCGTGCTTTAACCAAGACGCACTGTTTAGTGATGACAGCAGACATTGCTGAACATCAGTATCCCGAGAGGCCGTGCAATCTGGTGAAATATGCTCACCAACTTCTTTGCCACAAGTTTAATGAGAAGATCTATTGGTTTGTTAAGTCATGATTTCTGGCTCTTGGTCCAAGCTCTGGTATTCTCAACATGTCAGAGTGCTGCATTTGTCCTTTGCTGACTTTAGCAAGCTCAACTTATATTAAGACATAGATTTAATGAGTCGACATATATGAATTAAGTTCCCTTTTTACCCTAATTGTTGACTCCTTAAAAGTACATGATGATGATAATAGTAACTGGTATTGGACGCGGATATAGATATTATGTCACATTTAACAATTTGACAGCCAATAACAAAATATCTTTAAGCTTGAGAGGTGCTGTTTGCCCTGGTTTCCATTCTTTTTGCTAGGCTAAACTCATCTGACTCAGCATGAAAGGATTATGCATATTCCCCAAAACAGTGAACTACTCCTTAAATGACAGACCCGAATATAATCCATCTGGATGGCTTTTAGTGGGTAAGTGGGTATTTGCTTTCTGTGAACACACAGGTTATCAACAATGGCAAAAAAATCTAAGTGAAACTACACAACGCTGAACTCTAATCCCCTGTGGCTCAATGTAGCTCCGACTAATGTCCTCTCCGACTATTACGCTAACGCCACGATTGCTTTTAGTGTTAATGCAGTCCAACAACCAGCCAGAGCTGTGGCCACTTCATTACAGACACTGTGATTGAGCTTCAGAAGACTGGCTGTTTTTTTACCTTGTTTATATCTGTGATATTGTTTAATGGGCATATCCAGCACATGCACGTTTTTGTAACTGCACGGAGACATTTCTGAAATAAGAGTTCTGTAGATGGGTTTGGTGCTTACTGGGGAAATCTCTCTGCCTTCACAGTACGACAGCCAGTTCACATCTGGACTGCCACTACCAGGGGCGCAATTAAGACAGGAATTAAATGTAGGTCACGCAGACATGCACTTGTGACATGCACTGATGCAGCATGAAACTAAGGTAGTATTAATTCATTAATTGAGTTAGTCACGCAAAAATGTTTCAAATTACATTTTTTAACTTACAAGCCTCAGAGGAGATGATGGAGACCCGACTGTAGGGGGACAAACGTACATTATCTGTTCAGCTGATATTTGTCAGGAGATTTAATATAATGAGTTTCTCAGACCGGAGTTGTCTTACAGGTTTAATTATTAGCTCTTCAGAGGGTTACACATTCAGCAACATGGTTCAGAGTGCAACCACGAGAAGTTAAAAAGGAAGGTTTTTATACAATGTGATAAACAGGAAACAAAACAGAAAGCAGACCGGAATCACTTCTGTGCATCAGCTAAGTGCACAAAAAACAGTAGTAAGACATTGATCAGTGGAATTTTCCATTATACTGATTATTCAAATGAGAGCAGACTAAACTGTAACTTGTTACTGAATCACACTAATATAAAAGATTAACCGAGGGTGGGTTTTTTATTTTCTTTAATAACAAACGATCTCCATGCCGTTTCAGCGCCTGCTCCGTTCATGGGAAGTTTGACTTTCAAGCTCTGCCTCAATGATAATCAACGGCCTATACAACCACTTTACTTTCCACTGAACAGTTAATGGAGTGGGGATAAGCCTCTCTCCGATGGGCTGCTGGCCTTTCCAGGCAGTTGTGCTCCAAAGGTGTTTCTCATCACAAATACAGGAGGCACGCTCCCAAGTATCAGCAACCTCTGTTTAGTATGTCGAAGCAATATGCAGGATTGGGTCTGGATATAAAAAGCCAAACGTGTAGACTCCTGGTGACAATATTTGACATTATCAGGCGACGTCTGTAAACCGTTTTAACAGTGCTTGGAATCTGCTATATATACTTACAAGCTATTATGACATTTTTTAAAACTGTATAAAGAACTAAACCAAAACCATTTGTAGTGTCCGTCATATTTAGCCTGATGGATTTATCCTCCAGTTAAAATGTCCTGGTGACCTAGTTGGCTCAGATGTTTATCGTGCACCAGCAATGTTCTGGTTTGAGTCTGCCCTGGGGATTTCATTGCTTGTTACCTTCCCAGTCTGCATTTAACAGATGGCAAGCCAGAGAATATTTTTTTATAGTACTGTGTAGAGACACTGTTAAAATAAAACATATGAAAACCATTTAGAAAAGGAATAAGCGTAATTATTTGCAGATGATTCTCACTGAAAGATCTCCTCGGAAAAGTAATTTAATAGAAACACTTAATCAATTATTTGATTGACTGATGAATCGTTGTCAATAATTTTAATAAGGCGCTCGGACAATCAAGTTATTTAAAAACATGAGATTGAGAATTGTTTTTCACTCTTTTCTGACATTAAAAGACGGAATGATTAATCGATTAATCATAAAAAATAGTGGACAGATTAATCAATAATGACAGCAGTTGTTAGTCTACACATTATAATATGATTCCTCGAGCCTTTGTCAGGCGTCTGCCTCATTCTCACTCAGCTCATATCTTGCACTGAACATCTGGGTGCTGCAGTTCGGAGGCGTTATCATCGCCTGTGACCTTGACTCCCCTCCAGAGACTGCCACATTGTGCATTCCGTTGTTAGAGATATCGCAGGAGAAGGAAACACAGATACACACAACATCCGAGTGATTAAAAACCACCTGTACAAATGCATTTTGAGGGGAGATCATATGTTGTAGCAGAGTGTAAGAGTGTGTGATCACAGACACCTCGCCCCGGACACACACACACACACAGGCCTAGAGAAACACACACATTCCTTCCCCCGCATAGAGTGAATGACAGTGTTCAACTGTTCCACTTAATTGTAGTTTATACTGCCTGAGAAAGAATGTCTGGCATTTATTGGTTCCCTATGTTTTACCTTGCAAATGAATGAGCGCGTGTGTGTGTGTGTGTGTGTGTGTGTGTTTGGAAAACGTGTCTCCACGGGATGAGTAACGCAAACGGTTTGTTTTCCATTTGAATGTATTTTCTTTGTTATTGAAATAGTTTGAAACTTTGAGAAATTGGCCAATTTCTTTTATTGCAGAGAGTTAGATGAGACAATTTATATTGTTCATTTATATAGGATGGCCTGGCTCACTCAAAATGTTTGAAAAATAAATGAAATGCATTTATATAAGCACTTTGAAAGTTCAACAGTTATTTTGTAGCTTTCCTTTGTTGTAGTATCTTATTAAACTCACGCTAGCCTGGGTAGCTTAGTCGATAGAGCAGCACGCTTTCAATCTAATGGTTCAGGGATCCTGTCTCTGTTCACCTGGTGCAAAGGTTCCGATACTTTCATTTGCCTAAATTTCCTTCGGGATCAATAAACTATCTGTCTATCTTTCTATCCATCTAAATATCTGTCTATCTATCTAATACACATCCAAGCAATCTTGATAGTCTTATCTAACTCTCAGTAACAAAGCGAATACGTGTAGTGAAATTAAAGTTTGGTCAGAGGCTTTTATCTGAAATGTATAAAGTGTAGGAACATGATCTTTCAGTGCCATTATTTAAAACAAATGTTCAATGTATTTCTCTTATTTGAACTGTGGTCGGACTTACATTATTTTCCCTTCAAGTTTTTAAATGACAAGTCGATCAATATGAATAATACAGTTATCATCATTGGAAGGTTTTAAAGCCAAAATATATATATTTTAAGGAAATCATTTCTAGTGCATATTACTATTCAAATTGGAGAAGTTAGTTACAGATGAACACGTGTATGGCTTTTAGAATAACCGTTGTATAACCTTTTATTGTAGAGTCTGCACAGTTTTATAAAGCAGGTCCCTGGTCTCACTTAAAGCCCCTTTGATGTAACACTGAATCCACATTAGTCAGAACTTGGCCTAAGAAGAGAGGATTTGTTGAATGTTTTTTTTGACATTTCTGTATAATCAGATGTGCTTTAAATACCAAAGGTTGTGCGGCAATGCAAGCACTTGCATAACATAACCCACTTGTCACACTATTACTTTGCTGCTCAGGGTAAAGTGTCACCGATTGTCTAGTCTGGATCTGTGAAGTGCATTTTTAGGATGGAAACGCTGACAGCACTTCTTTTTCAGGCAGACGCTTTTGAAACTGAAACTTAACTTTCAGTGCATGTCAGGAAAAGATGGAGGACTTTCCACATCCTGTTTGACACTGTCTGAAAATCAATTTCAAAATACTGAATCAATGTAAAACAACTTGTGAAGTTTACTTACTTCACCTGAGGTTTTCCAGCAGCACCCGTTGGTGTGATGGTGGTGTTTGGTTGTGACTCTGTGCCGACGACAGCCGTGGACGACAGCCGTGGCCCGAGGCGCGATTTTTTGTGGGTTGTCCGTCTGTCCATGTGTCCGTCTGTCTCATTCTTGTGAATATGATATTTCAGGAATGCCTTGAGGGAAATTTCATCACATCTGGCATAAATGTCCGGTTTGACTGGAAGATGAATTTATTAACATGTTGTAGGTCAAAGGTGACATAAATTATGGCATAATGACATTTTCAAAAGGTCAAAGGTCTACTTCAATGCTTTACAAATACACCCATGGTCTATACAGCTTATCCTCTTGAGGCTTGTGGGATAACTGTAGTCAATCTCAGTTGATAGTGGGCGAGAGCTGGTGTTTACCCTGGACAGGTGGCCAGTCCGTCAAAGGGCCGACATACACACAGAGAACATGCAAGACTCTGGACGAACCGCGTTTCTAACTTGGAATCTTCTTGCTGTGAAGAGGCAATAGTGCAAACCACTGCACAACCATGTTTCTTCAAATGCACCATTTATTGAATTCCGTCTCTAGATCTATTATGAGTCTGGGCAGACGTGGATGTAAAGTGCAGTTTTCTGGCAGACATTTACAACCATGAGACGGTTATTGTAGCCTCTGAAACTCTCTGTTGTCTGCTCTCTCGTCTCCCTCTGTTCTTTTTGGTTCTCTGCTTTGTTGAACCGGCCTTGGATAGTTGTCTGTGTTGTATGTGGTGTCATTCGACTCACGAGGGCGATGCTGTGAACTGTGAAGCTTCTGAAAATCTCTGTCTCACCATTAAAAGTGTGGACTTTGATCCACAGTCAAGACCACGGCTCGCAAAAAAAGAAAACTAAATGACTTTCACAGACCGAAGCAAAGGGATTGCTGTAACGAGACGTGGCTGTTCCATTTATTGCACACTCTTAAGCCCTTCCACAGAAATCAGCGTCCGTTTTAACAGCCGTGCCTGACTGCTACTCTACCCGAGTGGCGTTGGTGCTCGAGTACAGGTAATCCTGCGGCACCACGGGGAGAGATTTACCAATTCCACCAGCGGGGCTCAGGTAGGCTCGGTGTCAGAGTCCCCGAACAAACCGAGTTTGTCACACAGCTGTCAGCTGCAACAAGGGGGTGGTACTAAGTCTGCGGTGTTCTACATTAATAAACGTCACCCACTGCTCTTCTCGTACTCACTTGTTTGGGAAAACCACACAGACAATTAGTCTCCTTCTATAAGACCTGACTTGAGGTCTTTGAGTGTGAATCGGAGTTGAAAACTGGAACCCAAGAAACCGATGCTTCAGGAACTTTATGGTGTGCGTCCATGTATCTGTCATCAGTTCTGAAGCGTTTTACCTTTGTATAGTCACATTTTTCAAACTGAGCAGACGGCTGGTGCTGGTGCAGAGCTAATTTGATTGTGACATTTGATATTTTCTCTGTATATTTCCTTGGTTTGGGTCCAAACAGACATAGTATCCTGCATTCATGCACTCTAAATATATACAGTACTGTACTGTAAATGATACTGGGGTAGGTTGGTGTAGGACCACCAGCGTTGCGGTAAATTACACTCATATTTGTCACATTGTGTTATTACACTCTCAGTGCTCATAATTTGTTGCTTTAAAACCCCTACCCTCCCCCATTATAACCTCTCCCTTTCCTTCTCCCTTACTCCTATAATTTATCCCCTCATGCTTTCTTTTCTTTTACATATTCACCAAGCCTTCTTGAATAAAATACAAAATGCCTACCTTATCATTCCAACATACAATGCCTTTTTATTCACCCCCCCCCCCCCCTGCACATTTTATTTAATTCTCTAAAGAGAGATGCACAATTTTGGAGAAAACAGACTCCCCGTCCTCCCTCCTTTCTCACCGACTGAGACAAAACTACAGACATGCTCATTTCTCTTTTGTGTTTGAAAGACTTCATCCACCTTCCCTACCTAGATCTTCACTGAACAACATAACTGCCTCAGGGATGACTGACAGGAAGAAAAAAAAAACACATTTGTAGGGGTACAGGTGCTACAAATGACCTTTTAGTGTGTATGTTCTCCATTGTGCATCTGTGTTCGTGTTTTTGCATGCTGATTGTATGCTGGCTGCTGGCCCTTTGCAGATAAAGCCTGGTCTTCTGGGGGCCCACTTGTGGCGTGCTGATATTGCCTTTCTGTAATGCCAGGGAAGCTTAGGGAGTTGCATGGACCCTTAGGCATCAGCCCAACACAATTAAGAACAAGGAAAGCAACATGCGGGCTGTGAACAGGGACCGACGGCCACAATGACCCACCTTGTTTATATTGTTCTCTAATTCTTTTAAACGTCTAGACAGTGTATAAAATTGTCCTAGAATTGTATTTGTATTTAAATATAGATTTAGCTTTTCTTTGTCTTTAGTTTTGATGGCTAAATGTTTAGTTTTTTTATGTGGTTTAGGATTTTCCCCCCCCATTTTCTAAATTAAAGTCTTTCAGCATGAACTGTTGGTAAGAGTCTTTTTGCTGTTATAATAGAGCGTGGAAAAAATATCAGTTTTCATATATGTCCCTTTTTTTAAGTATAGAGACAGACTTTTGTCCCTCAGTGAAGGCTGTGGTTTTAAACCCTTTTGGCACAGAATGACAAGCACTTGATAAAAAGCTAAACAAATCTGAGGTAGATCAGTTATGTGCTATATCTCGTATCTAGCATTTTATCAATAACTTTTGTGATATTGCTATTGATGAAACATATATTGAATACATTTATACTGTTTTTTTGAAAGAGACCAATCGTACTTTGCTGTGCAGATCTGAATTTTTTTTATGGAAACATAGGTTAGGTCACCACT
The DNA here is from genome assembly GCF_949316205.1 of Platichthys flesus. NCBI lineage: Eukaryota > Metazoa > Chordata > Actinopteri > Pleuronectiformes > Pleuronectidae > Platichthys > Platichthys flesus. The sequence continues at coordinate 14,865,879 of NC_084959.1, read as the reverse complement.
TTATCACAGGTATTCATGGTGTCCAGAGGAAGAATCCTTATAACCCTACCTTCCGTCTTCACGTCCACTATTTTTAATTAATCACTAAATACATAACATCACGATCAGCCTCAAATATAAGCCTTCTTTCTGATTTGCGGTAATCATCAAATATTATGAGCTGTACACACCGTCGTCACATTAGCATTATTCTCAAAGCCCCGCTACAACATCAAAGTGCTGGCTCCTTGTTTTAAGTCAACTCCCTTCATCTTCTCTTTTACTGGGGAGGATGCATGAGCGCCTCTTTGACAGCGCCACAGTTTAATTTGTGCTTCCTTGGCTCATGTCTCATCCTTCAACCAGTTCTTGTGGAAATACATCCATAGTTTTTTTCGTAATCCAGCCATGCTAACAAACAAACACAGATAGATGTGAAAACCTAATTGGCGGAGGTTATGAGTCCTATCTGCATTGGGCATGTTTTTGTTATGTGCTGCATTAGTATAAAATAATAATAAATACTGAGGAGCGTGTTTTGGTTTTCAGTTCATTAGCATGTACCATTTTAGCTATGTTGACCACTTAACATTAAAGCAAGAAGAGACAAATTAAACCAATTAAAGAAATAATGATAATGTTATAATCAGGCAAATGGAAATGCTTATCTCACCAATTCACATTGATTTAGTTTGAGTGCTACTTTCCAGGTAAAATGGTTTTGGATGCAACACACGCAGTCATCATACCATAAAAAAAATGTATGGTACGACTGTGCACTTATCATGCACCAGACTCTTTGTGTGGAGAAGGGGGGGGGGGATTCCACCTCCCAAATAATATCACATTTTCCATTATAAGCTTGCGGGAGATACAGTTAATGCAGATTTGTGCAAACACACAAAAGTGCACCTTGCTACCGAGGGGATCAAAATCTCGCCCGTGTCATGCGAGGTGCTCTCTCTGGGTAAACACTTGTCTGTGTCGGATTTATTGGTTGCAGCGGGGAGTGTTGGAGCTCATCACTGTCGAGCACGGTAGTGATTATCTGCTTTACAGGGCCATTGGCACATTAAAGCATGACCTGCTGAAGACCGGGTAAGGCTAGTGTTTGCAGCTGCAAGTGAAACAGTGACTTCATGACTGACATTAATGCCACATTTCCGACACCCTTCCCAGCCTCCCTTCGCTCTCTCCATGTGTGTGTTTGTTGTTAGCACAACAGCGGGCGCATTGCCAGCTAGATTCTGCAACACAATAACACATGCGATTCCTTTGTTGAATCCACAACAGATTCTGCTGCATTTGTACACTACTGGAGGGAAAGAGGTGAGAAAAGGAGTGTGGGGGGGGGTTGTCAGTGTTTGGACGTTTGGTCGTGGTTGGTGGTGGGCTACCTGCCTGTGTAAGGGGGTTGGAAAGATAGGGATGGAATGTTAGATATATATATGGAGGCATTGCAGCATTGTACCTGGACCTTATTAGGGTGGTTCTCTTTGTCCTTTGCTTCACAGGGAGCTCATTGTTATACAAAGCCTCTTTGAAAAGACCAGGAGAAGAGCATGATTGACATCTCAACTGTGTGGCAGGGAATTAGAGGCTATTTGGTGGTTGTCAGTGTGGGTACGACTGGAAGTATTGATTCTATGGCAGGGTTTAACAATTTCAGAGGTTTGGAACAGTAAAATAAATTCACACGAAGAAACACACACACACACACACACACACACACACACACACACACACACACGAGTGGGTATACACACATGCACCCAAGTAACTCCAGTAGAGTGATGGCTCATGCTGAGGATGGACATCCTTTCCCGGTTGCTTGAATATCAGAAAAAGACATTTAAGGAGAAAAAAAATACCACAAGATATAGATGTAATATTAGATTTTCCACCATGTGTATTTCCCTGGTCATTTATGAACTCCACTGTGAAAATACACCCACACATCATGCATTTGGGAATGTATGCTTTTCCTGTAATATTAGCTGTAGAAGGAGCTGTTCAGTATGTGTAAAACTATTGGATTTAAATTGTTAAAATATCATACTGGTGGAATCACACAGCAAGACACTGTTATTCCATTATAATTCAGCCTGGGAGCTTTTATCAACAAAAAAAATGTAGAGTACACGTATTTCTCTGCAAATGCTTTGAGGGTAGACATGTTTTGAAAGATATTACTTACTGAAGACTTAACATGTCAGCATTGTCTTTTTTTTTTTTTTAAATTTCCAATGCCTCATGAGGTTCCAACTGGTGAAACAAAAGCGAAAAACCTTTTATGAATGCTTTGTGATTGGAAGGTAATTATATTGTCAAACTGGATTATTTCTAAGACAAAGCACTTGCGCAGCTATAATAATCCACCTTATCTAATTCCTTTAGAGCTGCTGCTGTTTTGATTCGTTTTGATTAGTACTCCTCTTTATTGCATGGAGGGAGTGAATGATATATTGCACAATGGCTATTTATAGTGTGTTTTCTTGTGTTCCATGTGTGTTATGTGGCTAATTTGGCTGCAAATTGAATACTTGAAACTGATCTTCATCTTTGTTTTAACACGTTGGCACTCTTCCAACTCTCTAGGGTCTCGTCTTCGCCAGGAAGACTTCCCTCCTCGCATCGTGGAGCACCCCTCCGACCTCATTGTGTCCAAAGGGGAACCCGCCACTCTCAACTGCAAGGCCGAGGGCCGTCCAACCCCGACGGTGGAATGGTCCAAAGATGGGGAGCGCGTCGAGACGGACCGCGACAACCCCCGATCGCACCGCATGCTGCTGCCCAGCGGGTCGCTCTTCTTCCTGCGCATCGTCCACGGACGGCGGAGCAAGCCCGACGACGGCAGCTACGTGTGCGTGGCCCGAAACTATCTGGGCCAGGCGATCAGTCACAATGCGTCACTGGAAGTAGCCAGTAAGTCCTGCTGGTGTGTGTCGTTGTGAGGTGGTGTGTGTGTGTCACAGTACTAAGAGATATTCCTTATTTTTGCTATTCCATTCAATCTTATACAATACACATGCACTTTAGCAGGGTGTATTTTTCAAGTGCATCTAACATATGCATCTAAATTTATTAGAAATAACCAAGAAGCTGTTTCTAATACACAGGCAAAATATACACATATCCAGATAAACTAATTCTCATAAATATGATGATAGCACAAAATATATTTTGCCCTGGATATAATAATGAGGATTATTTTGTAAATCCAAAAGTCTGAAATATGTGCTCATTGAAACCTTTACATAACCACTTGAGTAATGTGTTAAAGCAACACATAATTAAAGGAAAAATAAATGTTTACTTATCACTATCACATAATGAGTGCCTTCTCACCTACGCAGCTAAAGGATCATTCTAAGAGCCTGCCTCGGTTTGCTACCTTTTTACAATATGGGCCATTTTTATGGTTGAGGGACAGGTGGAAGTTCCCAGTGCCATCCACCTGTCAGGCACGGCAACAGCTGTGTGTCTGCTTTGGTCCCAGGGTTTAAACCAGGGCCCAGCAGGTTCCCAACAGGTGACGGTGTCTATACTCGCTGAATCACAGAGTTGCAAAGAGTCAAGTGTGTGCCACTGCCAGATAAACAGCCTTTCACTGCAGTATGTCGCAGGCAGGAATCTGTCGGGTTGCTTGCAGCGACCAAACATATGTGCGCATGTGTGTAAAGGTTAGCTGTATGTGATGGAATGAAGCCTGTGGAGAGGCAGGGGGTTAAAGGTCAGGGTTTTACGACCATCAGAATAGGGTGAGTGCAGAGGGTGTGTGTGTGTCCCCATAGAGCAGGGGCTTTGCCAAGTCCAAAAACAGTGGGAGCTGACTGGTAAACAGAATGAAGAATGCACGGAAATAAGGAAGTGATGGTGTTAAGGGTTAACAACTGCACCCAAGCCCCTGCACGCTGCATAGCTCCCCCAACCTTCACTGTCGATCCCCTGGTCGGCTCAGCTGCGTCAGCTCGCGGAGCTCTTCCCAGGCCCGGTCTCCTGGGGAGATATTCTGCGAAGGTTTTAGAATAATAATAACCCTCTAGTATCCGTTTCACCTTTTGAATTATAATGAAAGAGATGGTCAAATGGTAAGATGGTAATGCTAGATCAGCGCTCCTACCCTTAGAAGCTAGGCCCTCTAGGGGGAGAGTTTATTACTGGTGGTTCACTAAATTTACTGCCAGGTTTTGAGGTGGAGAGGCAAAACAGAGCGGACTTGTTGAGGCTTCCTGGATGAGTTATGTCTCGTTTGCTTCATCCCTCAGAGGTCACGCAGATTCATGGGTCACCCCGGGGCTTGAGGGTAAAACCGAATCCCCTTTGGTGAAAGCTGCTGACAGAGGGAGTTCAGGAAAGCACTGAGGAACTGGGGAGTGTTAAATGGAGGATTGACTCCAAACAGTCGATACACGTGTCAAATAATTTATCTTGTCTTGTTAAAGTGTCAGTTGTTAATTCTGTGTTGTGTTTTAATTGCCTTACTTTTTTTAAGTGGCGGGAACTGCATCCACATTTGTGTGATACGCAGTAAGTTACACTGTTTGAATAATTTGTATTGACTTACAGCCCCGTGCACACGCGCATTTCAGTATCATCAAATTAACATCACGTTTCACTTATTATCTTTGTCACTCAAAAATCACTGAGGCAATAACAGGAGCTGACAAGCGTCTAATAATAGAGACAACTTGTGAATTGCAACAATATTCCAGATAATAATTTATAGTATAATATAAGACTGAACAGCTATTAAATTGACACCATATGCTACATGAAGTATATCTATTATAATAATTTGAGTCCGTATCTCCATCATAAAATGCTGCCATCGAAACATATGCTTTATAAATGATCAATCATTTATTTATTTATTTGTGGCAAGATGCACTAAATATGGTTTATTGGGATTCAGTATTTAATTCTAAAGTACAATACAATAATGTATATTTTATAAAGTTGTATTTACAGAAATCAGTATCACAACTAAAACATAACTAAATCCCTATAATCAATATATTTTAGCTATACCAATTGCTGCCTGTCTGTTGGTCAGTCCGTCCACCACCTAGGTCTAAAACAAATTATCAGTATCTATCACTTGCCATGTTATTTTCAACATATTTTCTGGGCTCCCAGATGATGCATCCAAATGACTGCTGATCCCCTGACTTTCCCTAAAGTCAGGGGATCCATTTCCTATCAAGGCCCTTAATAAATTATTGAACACATGTCTCACACTAACCTCTGGAACTGCTTCTCTTTGAGGAGACCTCTGATGTCAGATGGTAGTGATGATGACAGTGCCGATGACTCAAATAAGGGGAAATAGCCACGATTAGACGGCACGTAATCTGTGGGTTTCACCACAGGCCAAAGACTCTTTCCGTGTTTTTTCACTGTCATCTGCAAAATCATTATTCTGCTCTGATATATTATTTTAAGGCAAACTGACATTTAACTTTTGGAGTTAGGAATAACTTTGTCCAGTTGTACGAGCTCTTGAGCGCCAGAGAGGCACATTCACAAATTCTACTTCTAAATGAGATTATATCTTTTTAGCTTTTAGCTCACACCTTAAAACCTGTGTTGCTTCGGACAGAATGTGACCCAAGAACTACGCGACTGAGTCCCTGCAAACCTTTTGAGATGGTCTCATTTCCACAGTTCAACTCAGCAATAACATTTTTCATCGAAAGTTTGACATTCCGCAACTCCTTTTCTTTTCATGATGGTCTCGATGATGCTTGTGGCAATGCAATGCAACAGCTATTACTCTATATTGTCGCCTCTTAACTGCAGTCCTGTGACTTAATTTTTTATTTTTTTTAAATTTCTGAATCAATGCATTGCCTTGCAGGCCAAATCAAACTGTCTCACAGGCAGTATATAACACAAAAGCCCGGCGCTCACCCCTGCCTCTGAGCATTGGTCTTTTAATCCCGTATTGACAAACTAAATGTGAAAGCCACAGTGGGAAATAAATTACCTATAAAAGTCTTAACCGAATTCAAGTTCATAATTTACTAGTGTATCATTTTCTCCTGCCACTTTGATTTAAGCCACGCAAAGGAGAGATGATGAAAAGTAGGGATACTGCTGACAATAGACTGTGCTGGAGGCCGACAGATGTAAAGTGATGGGCGAGGGAAAGGAGTGACAGAGACAGATGGAAACAGGGAAGAGAGGAGAAGAAGAATCTGTCCTTCAACGCACACGAGTGAAACTTGTTTGCAGAAAATTGAGGTGACGTGGTAGAGACAGTGACAGATGTAGTATGTGCCGGTGCCTGGAGCGTGACCATGGGGTTGAAATGCTAAGCGCACACACACACAACATGCTACCAGCACAACGTGCACACAGAGACACAGGCTAGTGAAGCCCTCTCTGAAAGTGAAAGAGATGAAATGAGAAAGAGAATAAAAAAAGACATATAACTTAGTTCCCTTCCAATAAATGTCACAGAAGACACTCAGCATATTTTCTGTTTTTTCCCCTGCCCGCGGGGATCCTGGAGGACCCTGGGAAATGAACATATGTCCTATTGACCTCGGCCACTTGATTCAATCATGGAGCGCTTTATTGAGGTGAAGGCAAAGTCACAGCCTGTGTACTCTAAAGGTTATTGAATAGTAGACCTGTTTTTATGTTCAGTAAGGGAGAGAGGAATAAATGTTATTCTTAAACTAATTGGACGCTGCCATTTGCTGAGGGAAAGCGAGGCTTGCGGCCGAGCGGATGGTTAGCCCACAATGCTGCAGTGATGAAGTAATGAGCCACATGCAGGGAAAGAAAACTATACAGCCACACCACTGCTCGTGTTTATGAAAGTATGACGTGAACGGCAGAGACACCCCCTCTTCATCTGTCTGTAGATTAATTAGGATACAAGCAAAAGCATTTTACACTTTATCCTAACAATATAAGAGATGTTTAACTGAGAATTTGTATCCGCTGCTGCTGTTAAGCTGTGCGCAGTGGTTTTTTCCCATTTTTACTGTAACACAGACAGATAAAAAGCTTAAGATTTATTTTGACAAAATCCTGGATCCTCCCATTCTTTCGGATCCTCACAAAAGTTCTATGGATTTTTCCCTCTCCCATAGCGCATATTTACACCATGCTTTGTGGAAATCTTTATAGTTTTTGCAAATTCTTGCTAATTAACAGACAAACAATGTGAAAACAGAACCGCCTTGGTGGAGGTTATTATATCAGACCTTGATATTTTATATATTTTCTCTGACATAAGGCACTTTTCAATAGAAATGTGTCTCTCTCTTGTCAAACAAACTGGATCTGATGATTATCTTAATATGTGTTCATAGCTTGGCAGACATTGTGAATCATCGTCACTGATGTAGTTTCATTTACTTTTCAGCCGTCTTTATAAACCCTGTGAGTGAACACTTAAGTCATGTCATGGCACATTTGGCACATCCCACAGAGAATTGCAAAACACAGCTGCACGCCAGATCTCCAATACAAAGCGATACATGTTCCAGTCTGCACAGTTGCAGCAATTTAGTAATCAGTTTATCAATCTGCAGTAAATCCGTCACCGGTAGTTTTTGATAATTGCAGTCACTTATCAGTTAATAAGTCTGAAACCTTTTGGTGAGTTGTCGCTACAAGATAGTAGCTATAACGTTGAAAATGAAGAAAGAAATACATGGGTGTGGATTTAGCCTGAGCAGATATCTGTAGCTCATCCCTCATCTCTGCCTGAGGCTACATCCGCCATTTCTAGCTGCATAACACACAATCTTTGACCACATTTGCTGGCCAGGTTGCATTATGGGTGATTTAGATGCCAGATTATTTGACAAGGAAAAATAATATGCTGAAAAGAAGATGCTATTCGAATGAAATCTGTTTCCGCTCAAATAAAGAGTCTAACAACATCACAAGTGTGCAATGCTAAAAAAGTGGAATACTATTTTGATTATTAAATCAAATTACATATACAGTACATCTACCTACTTACATGCTTACGTATGATTGAATTGAGCAATAGAAGTTGAAAAAGAAAGAAAGAATTTGTATCTTATATAATAAAACACACAATTCTCCATTCAGTGTTTCTGTCTCACCAGCCGAAACGTGTGCAGCTTTGAGGGAAAGCCACTGGAAATCATGTGATGGCTTGCGGTAAATTACACGAATGCATTAACATGACAGACATGTTCACTGTAACACCATACTCTCTGAAGTGGATCATGGGATATGCGCAGCCCAGTCGAAGTTTGAGATTGACAGCTTGAGGTGGGACCCCTGCTTCGTCTCCCCGCCTGCTCCTCTTTGATTATAATCTCGGGGCTGGAAGCGAGCGGCTTCAGGCAGGAGACGTACGGAGCCGCTAAGAGAGAGGCGGATTCTCGGAGGTCAGGCTCCCTCGCTGCCTGCCCCTGCCCATTAACTAACGGTTCCCTACTTCAAATATCTGTCACTGTTGCTGACAGCATCCTGTCTGTAGTCGCTGTGGATAAATGCAATACGCGATCCTAAGTGGCAGGGGAGTATATGTAAAGTTGTCATTATCTCTCTGTATGAATGAGGAGTGATATTGTTTGATGGACAACCATTGACACATTGTAAATAGTCTTCATCCATTGCCACACGCCGGTGTTTATTTCCAATTGCCTGTGACAGTCTGTGAACGCCGTGATAGGCTCCCCTTCCCCATCCTGTCTCCACTCCCTTGTACTTTCCCAGTTGGCCTATGGTTAGATCAGTGAGTGAGCAAGTATCACACTCTGGGGACAGCTGGATTGTGTTTACAGTCGGGAGACCGAGGCGAGTGCACTGCAAGTATTATCCAAACAATTTGAGTCACTATATTCCTCTAGGCTCAGCGTTTCCAAGAGCCAGATTGGTGCCAGAGTGTCAGGACATGGGGAAAGAGTTTGTTTGGCTTGCAGCGGCTCATCGGAGAGAGAGAGAGGAGAGGGGACGTGCTTGAGCGACTCTGACAAGGACCATATGGCTTCTTTGTGTTTGTCAATATCATCCGAATCCAAAGCTGTCCCTTTTGTGTGTGACTGTGTGAGCATTGTGTCAGGAATGTTCTCCATACAAGATAATTGAATTCCACCTTTAGGCACTCTGAGACCACACACCCCTTCCGAGGCTTACGCCCTAGCTCACCATGTCAGTGTTTTTTCCATTAATCATGTCAATTTTGGAAGCCTGTCATTTTTAATATGTACTGCTCCTGCCAGTTTGATAATGACCCAAAAGCATTTAATATTTACTCATAACATCATAAAAGATCTATGTTCTGCTGCTGCATCCTAGCTGTGCAGTTCCTTATCCCTGTTTTTACTGTAGCACACAGACAGAAAAAACGGATCTGCCCATTTATTTAGATCCTCGCCAAAAGGTTGGAGATTCTTCCCTGGCCCATAGCACCGCCCTCCACCAAGTTTTGAGGTAATCGGTCCTTTTTTTTAGTGTAAGACTGCTAACAACAGACAGACACAGTGAAAACTTGACCTCCTTGGTTAGTTCATTGAAAAACCTCTATAATGTAGAAAGTTTCTCTCACAAAAGGCACTTTGCGATTGAAACGTGTCTTAACCTTAAAGAGAAAGAATCTGCGGAATCTAAATTTATATCTGTTAATAAACTGTCATACATTGTAAATCATCATTGCTGTTGTAGTTTCATCTTCTTTACTACTACGCGGAGGTTGCTGATGAGGAGAAATGGGACAAGAGGGAAACGGAAGAGATGGGGGGGAATCAACAAATCTGTCTGTTAAAGACAGACTTTTGTGTATAGTGCGCTCCTCTGTGCCTTCATGTGGGTGACATTATGCATGTGATTAGGTATCTCTCTATTTTTTATTCTGCATTCCATTTGCTTCAAATCACGTCGGGCACCATTTCTTTGTGGTTAATGTATTCAGTTCCGGATTGTTGACGGGGAGATATTGTGTAGCTCGCCCCATTTCCCAGCTCCACACTAAATCTTTCTCCTCTGCGCTGGTTGCATTTCCCCGCAGCCTCGGAGCTGTTATAAAGACAGACTTTATCTATTTCCGATAAAACTCCACGGTTGTTGTGTCGGGTTGCTCTGATGTCATAAGCATTTCATTCACTCGTTTGCTGATCTGCAACATGGCAAGAGAAACTCCCCCGAATAACCAGCACTTATACGCTTTGCTGAAGGAAGTGCTTCTAACAACTGAGATTAATTAGGAGGGAAATGTCGTCATCATGTCACAATTTGCAAAACAACTGTACTGACATAAACTATGATACGCTTTAGTGTGCTTTGTATTCTACTTGGGAGTTTGTCAAAAGGCTCACAGTGTGGTTGAGTCATCTGGCTGTCGAGGAGAGAAGAGGCATCTTTTAGCGTTTTGGATGATATTAGCCTTATCCATCCTCAATCTGTCATTCAGTAAAGCCACACTCAACAGCATCCACCGCCAGCCATATCTGTGCTCAGGACTGTGTGGTTTCTTATCAGCGCGTAAAAGTTAGATTCCCTCCAGGGCGTTAAAATGAAAAATGATCACTCACCCTGATGTGCGCTGTGTAATTGTCGTTCGATGATTTGTTGTGTGCGTTAGTGTTTATGATATAGATGCCAAATTTTTTGGACTGTCATTAAGCTAATCAAGATTCTTATGTGATGTAACACAGACAAACACTTTTACTTTGTCAATGCCAGCCACAATCACATACTCTGAATGAAAACCAGACAGCCAAAGTGCAGTGCAGTGAAATTATACTCAGTGTTTATTGTTTGTTTTGAAAACGTGTTGAAGCGATTCACTACGGAGAATGGGATCTTTTCACCACCACTCAGTTTGGCTGTCTTGCCACATCCACTAGTGCACAGGGCCTCTTTCACCTCAGGATTTAAACTTTCAATAAAATGGCCCATATCAAACCAAGACACTCACCAGGTGACTACAAGACTGAACACAGATGCTGATTCAAGACCTGAAAGTGAAAGTTAACTTTCACCATTTGCAACATTGAATTTTCAGTCATCTGGAATGAACACTGGACCGTGTGTCTTTTTCACCTGTTCATCGACTCCGACCTCTGCTCCTCTGTCACTATCAGCTCTACGTCACCTGACCTGATTTTGTTCCTGTCCTGATTACTAAAGCTTCCAGATTTCACTTAACAATAAAACACAAACACAATCAGCACAGACAACCCATGGGCTTGTTTCAGGAGAATGGTCTCAAGCAAACGTTCACCGGGGTAAATTGCATTGCCAACACCGGTTTGCAGGCCACATTTCCAACTGGCTGATCAGCTCAGGCACAGTGAACAGCATGCACATGTCAAAGTCCATTTAGATGCTGTTGTGGTCCTCCCTATTCAATATCTGCTGAGAACACACTCTCTGCCAATGACATGAATTCTGCAGTCAGAGTTAGTTGACTCAGCCACCCGTTTCCCAGCAGGGGCTTAGCTTGCCACCTGATGTCAATCATACATAGACACGCCCCTCCGGCAGCTGAGAGAAACAAAAATATTTCTGATTTTCATAATAACCCATTTTATACATTTATTTCAGTGAAGATAATAAAAAATAACAAAAGTTAAAATATCCTCATGATCTGGATGTAGTGTCTCGCCCTGGAGAATGCTGTGGTAGGAGGCAGGGCTCTGACAAAAAACCCTCACAGTTGACACATACGTAAGCATTTGCCCTGAAAGGTCGAAGGCGATTTGAAACACTGAGTAGAGCCATGTTCAAACCTTCAATTTAATTTTTTCTAAATTTAGGAACACATGTAACTTTAAAATCAGCTTTAATCAATGATCAGTTAACAGATAAAAAAATCAAAAACATAGTGAAGTTGAACTTTAAACAGGAGAATTTAGACAAACTATACACAAATGATGAAAGCTGATGAAAGAAACATTGCGGGACATTACTTATTGTTACTTCCTAAATGCTGTTTTACAACACAAAGGTGAAATCATACACAACCAAGCCCTGGCACTTGGAGTCTGACACGATAGAAGTTGTTGGTGCAGCAGCAGACATGTTGCTTTTTGCAGCATTGTTGCAGCTGCCTACCCTCCAACCAGAGATTCTGATATCTTCTATAATAGGCTTGTAGATTGTGTTGATTTATAACATGCAGCAAGATTGAGGACAAAGAGTGACAGAAAGGAGTGGTTCCTCAATGGAAAGCCGAATAATGAGAACAACAGTTCCGATGCACTGCAACCACCCTGGTGCCTGGCTGTCAGTTCTGCATCCCCTCTTTTCTACCATTTCCCTTCCTGCTCCTGTAGCATCGCTTCATCTCTCCCCAGTGGGAATACTTTGGAAAGAGCAGACCGGTTTGTGATGGAGCTGCTGTTGTTCGAGCCGCTCGCTGAAAGCTTTGGTGACCGGTGATGTTTTGCCCATTATAACACTGTCATGCACGCGATGTGTGTACAAATTGCACTTGTGCACTGCATGTGTCTGTGCCAGGCCCAGAGGCAGACAGTGAACCAAGGGCGTGTCTGAATCCGGTCCTGTTCTTAAAAATGGGTGATATTTTTAGTTTTTCTTCTTTTACTTTTGTTCCACATGTTGAATTTTATTCTTTTTATTATAACCTGAAAACAACTGAATAGCGACAAACACCGTGGCTGAACTTGACATGTCGCACGGCACTGCCACTTTAAGCGTCTGTGCTTTTTTCCCTACCCTTTATCTTTCAATCAAAAGCCTTTTGTGATGTTGACATTGCAGAATTCAAATAGGCAATTTCAATATTTTTCCAATTAACCGTGTTGCTATGTGTGGAGGTATTAATAATACGTATTCACAATCTCTTTGTTTGCTGAGCTGGCAGCTTCCTTCCACAGCCGCAAACTAAATTTCCCCTTTTTTCTCTCATAAAGGCCAATTTTCAAGGTCTCAGTTTTTATTATGTGCGACAGAGACGGGTGAGACGAGTGAGGGCCATCTTCCGTCTACCACAGTTTAACATTCGAGTACGTACAAGCCCCATTACTGTGGATGTTTACAGGCAGACTCTCCGTTTAATTCCTTCTCTCAACTATATTAGGAGCATATTGTCTTCAAATGCTGCATAATATGAAAAGATGGAATATTTCATTACGCAAAGCTCTGCCAATAACACCCGCCTTTTTTTTCCGAACCTCTCTCAATCTGTGTTTTGTTTCTCGGTGGAAAACTCCCTTTACTGTTTCTCCCAGACTTGTCAAGGCTATTGCAGAGATATAACAAAAGGAGCGCAAAGACAGACGGTGTGAAATGAGCAACTGGGAGCCGACGGGGGAAGATAAGGCCGCGAGGTGTAGGAAAACCAAGAGACACTGAAGAGGGACTGTAGATAATTAAAAAGGATCTTCAGAGTGATATAGTAGCTCTTAGCACCAGGACTTCATATTCTTCATATTCATTTACACACCTTTGAATGCCCGTCTCACGCACCTCGGCCAGAGACATAAATCTGTGTCTCCACCCCGCCCGTACCTTTAAGCTGAGTTATGCAAAGCACGTCTGGATTTAACTCATTTTTCGGAACAGCAATCTACTGGCAATTCATCACAATCAAGCGTGAAAAATGTGCTATTATTCAGCCGCGATTATTTATTTATTTCTTTGTTGTTTAATATAACACCCTGCGTTTCTTGGAAAATAATGCAATGTAGGTTTTATTGTCACATTGAAAAATGTGTATGGTACAAGTGCAACTGTTTACTCCTGGAATCTGGTGGTGTTGCCCTGCTGTCACTCTATTAGTATCTATGGTGACACCAGTGCACATGCACAGCCATTGAAAGCTCACAGCTTGTCCGTCAGGCTGATTTCATTGTAAAATGTGTTGGTAGTAAAAAACGGCAGGGGACTTGCCTAATGTTGTCTAAACAGCGAACACAATCGATCAGGCTTCTTTCTAGTGGCCTAATTTACTTCTACAGATCAATGAATGTCATGCATAACTTTGAACACTCCCCCCCTGCAGTGATGAAATGGTGCTAATGGCGCTCTGCTTGTTCCTGGTGCTTGCGATCATGGCCGTTCTGTCATGGGTCTCTGAGGTCAGAAGGGAGGGACAGCTGAACCTAATGTTTGACAACCTGTCAGCAACTGTCAGCAGCCCTGTGTGTCTCTGTGTGTGTGGGTGTGTGTGTGTGTGTGTGTGTGTGTGTGTGAGAGTAAGAGAGAGAGAGTCAAAGAGTGGAAGATGAGACAAAAAACATCTGTTAATATGTGAAATGTCTTTCATCACTACCACCACCACTCGTATTCTTGGTTCATTGTACATTTTCAGCCTGTCTGTATGTGGCTGACATATTGTATATCAGGAACAGTTGATCTTGTCCCCTTCACACTTGTGAGTAAAGGGACTTAAGGAAGTGCAGCGTCAAATTTGGTGCGATTTGGACGGATACGATTATTAATAAACCTTGAAAACCAGTGCTCTACTTCAGATGTGGTTGTGACTCTGAGACGCAAGAGAAATTGTTGATCACCACACAATGACGTTGAGTTTCACTGAACTCTGTCTATGAAGGTGAACAGCTCTCTGTGCGGCAGCAGTGGTGCAGCTCTTTGTTTTTCTGTGGACTGAGCAGCAAGTGTTGGAAAGAAAACTGCAACCAGCAGCTCAAGCAAACCCCCCAAACAGACAGGCGGAGACAGGTTCCATTGTCCAAATGACAAAAACCTATTAATCTAATCTAATCTAGGATTTTAAAAAAATGTCTCATTTCTGTTTAAAAAGGGAATCAAATTGCTCAAATGGTGAATAACTGCTTGCCTCTCAATGACCCTACTAACACACTATGAGTGCATTTGTAACAGCATGTCACAAATTGATTTCTATGGTAATCTTGCATGTCGGCATGTCAGCCAGTTCTGGGTTTTCATTGTCTCAAGCTCTCATTTTAGACCCAGTCTCTCCCCTCTGACCAGTTTTCCTCCCGGCTGTCCACTCCACCTCTGCACACAACAGCTCCCATTCACCTCAGCATCCCTCTGTATATATGCTGTACCTCCCTGTGTTCACTCACCAGTGGTCAGATTGTCTTAATGTTCATTGCCAAACCCTACAAACCTTAGTTTTTAATCAATGCTCGATTTCTGTTTCTCGTTTTGAAAATTTCCACTTTCCACTTCATTGCCGCCGCCTTTCACTCTGGCACTTTTGTTTCTCAGAAAGTGACAACTACGCGTGATAGATTTACAGACTGATTATAAGGATGTGTGAACTATACATTCCTTTATGTCCCAGCACATATAGCAGAGCTAGCTAATTATACGTTCACCAAATTCTTTTGAAGTAAGACAAGTGAGGAAGGATTTGCGCTGATAATTGGATTGATCAGGGACTTGGATTCGTTGCAAATCCAATCTACTTCTGTAGAAATTTAAAAGCCACAAACTTAAGACTTGCATGTTTTTCAATGTTTCCCATGCAAGCTTTAAATAAACTCCTTCTAAATCACGATGCATGGACCACTTAAATCCCCACTGAGACACTCATAAAAATTCCTGCGCAACATTACCTGCTGTCTGTTTTACCACCTGCAGAATTTTGGGGGTAAAAGCCCTTTTCACATCTCCCATGAGAAACGTCTTGCTAAAGGTCTTGCACCAAAATGTCGACAGGCAGTAAAACATACCCACCCACACATCACAGACAGACTCAAGCTCATATTTTTTTTCTTCCGGTCCAATCCCTACTTCGAGTGTGAGATGCTTCCTGAGATGAATGGTTGTTTAATTGACAGCCGGCTCGCTAACTGGTTCCCCTCACTGACAGATAAGGACATTTTTCCTACAGTAATAGCCATCAGACACCTGCACATCTTGTCAGTTTTGCCTTGAAGTTTGTTGACAGCGTGTGCAGACACAGCGAGTGTGATGTCGGAGCACTGTCAGTCTGATGTCTTATATACTCGCAGTCACCTATTCTCTAGCACTCATGCAAAGTGCCAGTTAAAAATAGACTGTATGGCAAGGCCATGTGGTGTTTTTGTTGGCATGCGTTCCTCTCAGCATGTGCACCTCTAAAAAAACATCGGCAGGAAAGCACTTCAGGGACAGACTGAGACATTATATCTGATTTAATTACGGCTTCTCATATATTATATTCATGCATTTTTTTACTCGTAGCTTTGCAGGCTTCGTTATTTTTTGCTTTTTTTGTTCATCTCAATTGCACAGTTTCCATTTGAGCTATCATTTTAATAAGCTTATGTACAATGCATGCACTTTACATTCCGAAGAACTGATATCAAATGTATTGTAGACAGACAAAGAATTGTAAATGTTTGGATCCGGGCACTAGTGCCTCATCTCGTCTTTGTATATTTTCTCTCTCTGGGTTTTGTGTGTTTGAGTAGACCTTGGTCCTGGGTCTGCCTCTCTCCAGCCTCTCGATCTGCTGCTCCTCTGTTGGCATTGATTATCTCAGACCTGAGGTATCATGTGTGCATGTGTGTGCGTATGTGTGTGCACTCTCACGTGTGTATGTGTTCTACCGTCTGCATAGCCCGGCTGCATACCGAGAAAGTATATATCTCTAGAGGTCCCTGATAGAATGGATACTGTGGCCCGCCTCACATTGCCGTGGGGGATGGAGGGAGAGTTGGGTATGTGAGGAGGGATGGAGTGGAAGAAATAGGGGAGAGGGCCAAGGATGAGAGTATCCGCTTCTTACCCGCAGATATGAATGAAATCCTATCTGTATGATTAGCCCTTTGACTCCACTGATAACAAATGCTTCTAGTTAAAGCTAATTGAATTATGTCTCCTCTGGCGATATCAGGCAGAACGCTGTGACTTGTTGAATGTGGAATGTTTGAAACCACTAAATTAAAGGGTCACTTGACCCAAGTAAAATAAGATATATTCCTCACTTACTGTGGTATCTATCCATGCAGACGGTTTCGGTTTTTGAAATTATCCATCTCTCAGAATTTTGCCTCTACCCCATTACAGTGGAGGAGAGGGGAATTCTGTATGTGGAGTGCAAGCACTTAAACATATTTGGTATGTTTTCTATAATGGTGCTCTCATTGTTTCTCATCTAGGAAACGAATAGACTTCAAAGGAGTCATATCGGAATGGTAATTCGTTTTGCGCCCTCACCAATGCCTGATACATTTTCTGAGTCATCACAGGTATTTCAGACGCTGGTATCTCTAGGGATTATTATTTTAAAAGAAAGTAGGTCCAATAAAAAAACATTGAAGACTGCGGTTAATGGATTATCCAGATTAAAGATACCTCTCACACCCTTTGTGATTTTGTCAATGAACACCACAAACAAAATTCCAATCACCTCCATTGGATTGGGTTGGCAGAAGAAATCTTGGAGAAACTGGACAAATAAAACCAAAACTATGACTACACACTATCACTAGAATGGGAACATGTGTCTGTAATTAGGATCAATTTGCTTGCCCAGAGTGCTAAAACAGGTGAGGGTGGTTGCTGAAGTACTTTACAGTATAATCCTCCCGTATGTGCAGGAGCAGACATCGAACCACACTGCGTCCTACCAGAGTTTGTGTGTTTGTGGAGCAACAGCACAGCAAGATGGCTCTACAGTACCAAATTGCTTCTGGGGAGGAGAAGTGAAGGAAGCTTCATACTTCCATGAACACGCAGCAGGGGGATGCGCTGTACATTGTTTACAGTGCACACAGTTTGCCATGTTTAATAGCCCCCCCGCCCTCACTCCCATTTGGAAGACAAGCTCACAAACACCGGGACTTCCAGCAGCCCCATGTTAGTCAGTACGCTTCAATGGATTCTAATCACACGGGGCTACCTTCAGAAGAGACACCTACTGGGTCTAATCAGGGGTTTCATTCCCAGTAAACCTAACTGTTCCTTTCCGTCTTAAATAACCGTAAAGACCACCGAGAAGGTTTTGTACGAAGGCCTCCACCCTTTTCACTCTTTATTCAAACCCCAGAGCAGCTGCATTTGTATATCAAGCAGAGCGGAAATAAACTGTCCATCCAACAACAGACCAATTAATTTGGACACATGCTGCCATATGTGAGGGTTATTTAAATAAAAGAATAATTGAAGTCAACCATGTTTAGAAAGAAAAACCTTTTGTATATACAATAGAACTCAGATATGTGTGGTGTAGGATGTGGAGATGGTAATACCACAGGCAAGTGGAAATGACAGTCAACACTGACCTTGACTAGACCTCAATTTCCTCCTCTAAATGCACTTTTTCTCCATGGAGCCTATAGAGACATGAAAGAAACTCATTCTCCAACGTCTGCGAAGGACGACTTTTCATTTTGACCACACAATGTCAAGGAGTGTCCTCCCAGCAAAAAGGTTATTCCTATCCCTAACTGCCCTCGTTCTCATCTCTTCCTATGTGGATCCAGACAGTCTACTAAGAGGGAGACAGCTGGACGGATTACAGTGAGCTAATTATAAGCTATCTATGCATAATTGCTGCGGATTACGCTATTATTCATGCGGGGCTTAGCCAGACAAAATGCCCTAAACGCCATAACATTACGTAGCACATATTGCTGCTTGCTATTCACTATTTATACAGCTGAAACTGAATACCGCATTTAGCCTTGGAAAGAGTAGAGACTAACCAAACCCTATTACCCAATTACAGCTCCCTTCCTTTTTTTAGTCTGTAACACATCATTGATGACTCCATTAGCTTTGTGCACTGAGGGTATAGTTGGACAGAAATGAGGAAACGGCATGTTCCATTCAGGTAACAGATCAATCAGTGCAACTAATTTCGAGGAGGAGGGCGAGATTAGGCTTCTTGGCTGGCCTGAGGATGATGGACAGACAAGTTAGTGGAGGAAATCCGCTGAGCAAATAGCAGCGCTTCAACTGCCTCATCAAACTCTTGTGCCTCCACCCACTCACCTTCTTTATATATGTAATACTAATCGAATTGATTATGTGACTGTAAGGAAATTGTTAAATGTCATCTAGGAAATCTGCTTCCTCCTCTTCATTAATTCTCCCCAGTCAGGCGAGAAATTGTCTGCGATGAAGTCGATCAATGGTCCACAGCATGAGACAAGTTGCAAAGAGCAGCTGAGGGCAGGTGTCAAAGCGCAGCCACATGTTCATGTAGCCCAGCTGATTTTATTTCTCAGCCAGATGTGAAGTACGGTTCTTGAGCCCTTGAGCCCATGAGCCCTGTACTGTTATTCCGTCATGGGAGTGTTTCATCTAACATCATTCTAAGCATTGAGTTACATATCAAAGATTATTATCCATTTCCAGTCCTAGTATGGACTGAGCAAACAAGATGAAAATGTCTTCCACCTATTCTCACAACCAAAAACCCTCAATAGATGTATGTATGCCATACACTGTTCATAAAGATGGACAATGCATCTCAAACTTATCCTTTTCAGGGACAGGGCCAAGCAGGCACTGGTCTCATCTGATATTTGATCGGCCCCTAAGGTGCCCCTGAATTGTGTGTAGTCTGTGTGTACTTATGATAAATTCTAATTTTTATTTTCTAAGCTTTTTGAAGAACACACATGTGCTTGAAAAAGGAGCAGTTTTCAAAATCAATGCTCAAAGCTGTAGAGCTAACAGTAAGCATAAATGACTTAAATGTGAATCAGGAATTGTACAAAGATCTTGGACATATACATTTGGACCCTCTCCGTAAATTCTGGCCCTTTATGGACCCTGATTTAGATAATTCCGAGACCTGCCAGTGCTCCCACTATTGAGTAATGAAGCCAAAATATGTGTGATATGCTTCTATCTTACAACAATGGCATCTTTTCGAGTCAAAGTGGGCACGGAAGGGATCAGGTTATAGAGCAGTGGTGGCGAAGACCAGCTGTCAATTGCACTCAACAGATCACAGTCTCAGCTGGCACTGACGTATCACCCCATTTTATTGCATCAACAGTTAAGACCAATTTACTGGGAAAATGGGCCCTTGATCAGTGTCATACCTCAAATCACAAAAAAAAAAGTTGTGAAAAATGTATTGGACTTGTATTTTGACTTCTTAGTTTGCTCCGTTTTCCATCCAAAAACATGGAGGAGGCAGATTTTATGACCTATACTGTAGCCAACCACCAGGGGGCCATTCAAACACTCTGGTTTAACTTTTTCGGTGGTGTCATGTCGGCCACTTTTTTATACAGTCTATGAGGTTTACCAGGGTCATGTATCTTTGAATGTGTGTGTCCACATTCTTTAATATTCATAATATCCATTAGCAGCAAATGAGCATCAAAGGGATTATTCTACGAGCATGGTGCGAGTGGTTGAACGTCCTGCGGTCCATCTCCCTCTCTCTCTGTTGCCAGATTAACAGAATGCTATTTCTCAACCTCGCTGGTTTTTAAAAAAAATAATCTGTTTAACAATATGTTCACTTTGCCTCCTCCCACCTCCCTGCCCGTCCGAGCAGCTGTCTCCGTGCATGTGGTGCAGCAAGCCAACCTGAACATTTTCTTTGCACTGCTGCTAAAACCAATTAAATTTACGGCAAAGAAATCACCTGATTAAAGAAGCTGCTCGGTCCCCTCCCAGCCCCTTCTTTCCCTCTGGGCTGCACAGTACATTTGAGCGGGCATCTGTGAAAGCCCGCCACCGAAGGCAACGTTGAGCGCCGATCAGGTGGCAACGTGACATACTTTTGGCTCTTGCGTTTGCCTGTCTGTTTGCTTACCCATATGGGCGCAGCACTAATTAAATCCAGCGGCTCAGCCATTCACACCACTGGCTGCTTGGCAGTGAGCAAAAAAAAAAAAGCCTGTTGGTGTTCTGTCAGGTAATATGACAGACGCAGCAGGGAGAGTTTATGTGCGTGTGTGTTAATGTCTGTGAGAGACAAGGGGCTGTGATCAAGGCTGTACAGTGAGTTTTGGTGAGCAAGATTGAGACGGGGAGGGACCTGGCCCGCAGAGAAAGACATATTAATTCTAGGATAACATTAGTCGATGGGGAAAGTCAAATTGGCGGCTGATGATGTAGACATCTGTGTAGGAGGTTAATAGCAGAGGAGACGTCATGTCAATCGAGGCCTCCTCACCCAGCCGACCCTTCTGGGGTCAGACTGGGGGTGCTGTTCCAGAAGTGGGTGTCTCTCCCAGCAATTCCCAGGCCTTATCAAGACAAAACGATATAGACGTGTGCGTCCCCTCGTCCCTGAACCCATCGTTCCCCGTTGCTTTCTACCAGTCCCTCCCAGCGGAATCTTATTATTGGGTTCTGAATAAATAAGGTGACTCCTGCATCCTGTCCATTCTGCTTTTCAAGAATTGTCTAGTAGCAAATGTTATTTTGGAACTTTTTGTATTTGCATGGGTGCGACCCCTTGTCTGCAGTGGTTTTCGAATTGTCTCCTTGATGCGCGTTTGCCAGTAATTTCACAGCAAATGTGTCGAGGTTCCTTACACATTGTGTGTGACAGTACGCTTGATTGGTCATGGTGCTTGTGGGGGTTGCTAATGTGTTGTTTTGCTGGTGTTGTGTTAACTGGATAAAGATTTATAGAGGGGGGCAGGCCAGCGTGTATTCTGTGTTCCACACAACAGATAGGTAAGCAAATGGAAATTGGATCCATTTGTCACTGCCCAGCTTTGCATGGAATGCCACGTTTACCTGTGGAGCGCCGAGGCCCAGCAGGGAGGTGACGGTTTGTCCCTGTCAGTCTCTTATCGGCTCCTCTGTCACACTTGTCTTTGTGAGCCTGCTCCAGCCCCCTGCAAACACGACTACCGACTCGATCCTCCACCGAAGGAGAGAACAAGGCAAAGAGCCTTACCTCTGTTTGATTTCCTGCTCACACCTTTTTGGGATAAAATACTTATCACATGGTGAGTGGGTCTTGCTTTAATTAAAAGCTACTTGAAGCTCGTGAGGACGACTGCATCCTGAAAAAGCTAAATCAGACAGTGGAATCAAATTAGTTTTTGAACAGATAATTAGGGTCATATTGTAATTTAATAATGTGTGGTCTTTTATAAGTGCACACTACTCAACATTATGATTTCTCTTCTTTCTAATAAACCTCAGTCAGGTTACACAATAAAGCGCATATTTTAGTAATAATATGTAGCCATTAAAAAATAAATAGGAAGACAATCCCCTCCTCTAAGGGGGTTTTATTATTGCAAAAATAAGTAGCCCATTGTGATATTAGGGACAAATTAACCAGGTTAACACAATAATCTGCATAAGACACTGCCTTGTAAATTGCATTTTGTGATTAAGGTCATACTAGGAATAAGCTTTAATCATATTAAGATGTGTGGAGTATTCCGACCATAGTCGTACGATGTAGACATAAATTATTTAATTATGTAAATATATATCGTAATCACATTATAGCGTTTCACAGCAGTTACAAGGGTTTGAGTACAAACTAGTAGTGGGACATAATGTACATTTGAGTTATAATCAGAATATGCTCTTTAATATGTAAACAGAAATACGACTGAAATATTCTATTAGCAACTCAAATACAAATCATAATCTAAATTAGGTCAACAGTCAAATTGGTATCAACTGTGAATGTAGTCACTGACATAGTTTTGAAAAATTATATATAAATATAAAAGTAGTATGCAGCTCCAGGACAATCTGATATGGTGAGTACTCTCTTTCCCCAAGTTCCCTGTCAGTTTAATTCAAACAATGTGCCCCCGAATACTTAATAAATATATAACAAAATAAAAACAGAAAGTGAAACTCCAGAGACGTGGGTTTGAGTCCCACTTGTGGTGAGGTATAGGCAATAAAAGCACTTTGGTTTAGATTAAGCGAAAGAACTGCGGTTTCAGTTTAATGGTAAAATAAACATGTGCTCCACGTTCATGTTGAATATTCCAGGCCATAACCCAGACTGTTATCATTCCCTAACTTCCCCTACCCAAGTGCTGGGAGTTATCTAAACTTACAGTTACCATAAGGCTCTGGCATATTGTATTTTAAGAACAAATATTGAAGGGGAATCAAAAGAAATATGCTATCGGTGCCAGATGCTAATTAGCAGCGTTTAAACATGTTATGATAATATGGTCCAGCAATACATTTCAATTCAAGCTTATTTGTTGCTGCATATTAGCAGCATATACATGTAATCTCTAAGAGACAGGGCTGTTTATTAAGCACATTTCCCCTATAATTTCTTCAGGGATACAAGTTGTGGCGCAAAAAAAAAAAAAAAAATAGAGGGGAAAAAATCTCCTCATGCACAGTAAGTGCTGCGTTTACCAGAAGCAAAACTGGTTTCTTTGGAACACAGAGGACTTGGCTAATTAGCTTGTATAGCGATAGCTTCCATGGCTGCACAGACAAAGAAAAGTCAATCTTCAGCAAGATAAAACCTACAAAAATTTAAAAATATTGTACTCATATGACAGAACTTGCACCTGTATAGTAGCATGTACAGAATTAAAAAGATAAATGAGGTACAGAGTAAGCAGAATCTCTTTTGAGTCATTTGACTAAATTGTTTAGCCAGCAGTTTTTCTATTCATTTTTCTCTTGAATATTTTCATAAATAGAAGAGAAAGACGTAGAGGCAGAGACAGACTGGAAGCCACAGTGCAGTTGTGTGGTTTACTCTGGTATTCTGCTGACATGGGATCCATTAGCTGGGTTTGAGGGATGGGGGTGGAGGTGGAGTGTGCTCAACAGGACTGGGAGAGAGAAGAAAAAAAAGGGGGGAAGCGTGGGCCTTAAAAGTCAGTGAGGCAGAGCTATTGCGTCGCGGCAAGACTTTACAGCATTTTTGAGGCAGGAGAGAAGAAAAAAGAGATGGGGAGGAGCAAAGCCTCGTGAGATGGTGAGATACTGAAGCTTGGAGGAAACAAAGGAGATACGAGTAAGCACAGATTGAAGTCAGAAGACGGGAAAACACAAGGGAGAATGAAAAGTGATGAGGGTGTGCAGCACCGTACATGCAGGAGGAGAAGACAGAGGGATGAGGAGCAGAGTTGGTGGGGGGATGATTCTGCTTACTGTGGAGTGGTGGAGAACCAATGCAGTGCGGTGGAACCTTTATGAGAACAGCACAGTAGAGCTGTGGGTTCAGTGTCATTTAAGCTGATTTCAGAACCCTGGACATTTCTCTTTCTGTATATGTGTGAATGCAAATGTCCAAGTCAGTTGCTCTGGACATTTCCTGGAACTTTTCCCAGCCAGCACACTAGTAACATGCGTGTAAGTGAGTAAATGGGCGTGTCAATTGCATTTCTAACACAAAACTAAAAACTAGAATGGGACTTCGTCGAGTGCATATCTCCGCTAATACCCACCAGTACCGTTGTGCAGGCACATTTAAATTCACTAGAATCCACAATTTCATTTGGACCTGCGCCAAATTGCACATACTAAGCATCAGATGCTTTAACATGCTTGACTTTTTTCATCAAGATCCAACAGCTATTCTCCAAAAAACACACAGAGAGTGAGAAAAAGCAATTCTGAATCCGCCTCCTGATCCGGATCTGCAACAAACTTTTATTGGTTCTTTCTTGACCCATACTGCATATTTCCCTTAAGTTTTGTAGTCATCTGTGAGCAGTTGTTGCGGACTAGACGAGACATAACACCCTTGGCGGATGTAAAAACTATAATAATGCAACTATCTCATGATGAAAAAGAGCTGCCATACAAGTAGAAGACAACTCTCTTTCACATGTCTAAAAACAGCTTAGGACATATTCAAGTGTGCACACGCCTTAAACCAAATATTGGCAGTGATGCACACTATTGGCTTCACTTCACTCTGCTAATTCGCTGCCATCCAGTCAGGTGAGTCATATAATGTTGCAGGCGGGGCCGAGCCAGGACAGGTGTAATTCGTTTTAGCAGGTCTTACTCATGGAACGCCTCACGCTGATGACAAGGCGTCTGGGCACACACTTAGTGATCTTTCCTGTGGTGCCCAAATGATACCCTCCGTCCCTGTCATCACCTGAGCCTGGCACGCCAACCCGCAGGGAGTGTCATTGTCAAAGGGATTGGGAAATGCCTGGAGGCTGGCGTCGTCCGACAGCACATCACTCAGTCGTATTTGCGTGGAATCAAACATTGACGGATGAGTGTTTTGTAGCCACAGGGCTGCAGCGGTGTTGGTGAGAGGGATTTGGAGGATGACACAGGAGGGGATGGAGAATGAGGATGACACAGCCACTGTTTAATTAGGCTTATTTTTCAATAGGCTCCGTGTTATCACTGCGTCGACCACTTTTGCTCACTTTTCTAGCAACGTTTTCACATGCAAATGCCCACTCTTTCCCATTCGCGCCCCTGACCACAACATCAAACGGAATGAGGTATCAGAGGCAAGACGGGGGCCGATCCATCCAGTATCAATTTTTTTCTCTCTCTCATATAATCGTGTTTTTCTCTCTGCTTTTGCATTTCAATTTTTTAGCCCTCTGCAATTCCCTCCCCCATACACATCCATGGAGTCTCCTCGTCAGGAAGACAAATTACCCAGTGGGCTGCTCTTTTAGCTGTGCTTCTGTACAATAATCAATTGGAGGACGAGAGAAAAGAGAAGGCTGGAGAAACGTGAAATTATTCATCAGGGCTCCTCAGTAGCGCGGCTATGGAGGTGTGGGGGATGGTGTTGGGGTGGGGGGGGGGGGGGGGGTGGGGGGCTACCTCGTCCTCCGTGAGATAATTAGGTAGAAGACCAAAAAGCAGACATAAGGGTAAGACTGCAGGCCAACGGTGAGAAGGAGGGAGAGAAAAAAAAGCGACAGAGATGGAGAGTGGTAGGTGCAGAGTTGGGGAAGGGGGGGGGGGGGGGGGTCATTGCTTGCTTGTGCGAGCAGTTTGTTGTTATATTTGGAAATCTTGAGATGGTGTTTAGGTTGTCGTCCCAGCAACAGAGAGATACACAGGAGAGGATGGAGCGTAGACAGCTGGGGCTGGTGACGAGTGAAGGGGAAGTGCAGAAAGGAGGAGGAGGAGGAGGAGGAGGAGGAGGAGGAGGAGGAGGAGGAGGAAGCGCTTCGAGGGGAAGTTAGCTTCAGTTAAACTACTCGGGAGAAAAAGAGGGACAGTGCAACTGGAGGAAAAATGAGCCAAGCTCTGTCTTGTGGCGGCTGTTTATTCAGAGACCTCTTGTTTCCTACCAATTAAAGTGGCTGGAGACTGCTTCAGCAGAATCCTCCTGGTCCCCCTCCTCCTCTGCTCAATCTGTCTTCACTCCCTTCTTCTTCTGCAATGTTTGCTCCACGTGCAATTTGGATCATTTAAACATCTCACAATGGATAGTTGCACGTGTATTTTTACCTCCTGTCTTCATCCATGTTATACTTTCACATATACAGTTGATTTTTACATTATTGAATAAAGCTTGTACTAAATCAATCCTAAATGTGTTTATCTTGTGATAATTAAGTGTTTTACCTAAAACAGCGGGCATTTACTCTGCTCTTATCTACAGCCTGCCCTCTGCTGCGATGACCCAATTTCCCCAGAGGGATCATTAAAGTTTCATCTTTCACCCCTCGTTCATTTCTCTCCCCGCTCACTCCTCCCCGGTGCAGCTTGGTCCAAACCAAACAAGCTTGTCGCTCTACGCCATTTCTCTTCCCGTTCCCACTCTAAATCACCCGTCTTTTAGCCTCTCCATGACTTGAAGGGATTAGAAGTGCAAAGGACTACTGTTTCCAGGCGGTTGTGTAACTCCAAATAGTGCAAATGTTGCATTTGTTGAATAATGAATCTGTTATTGATATATTCCTAAGAAAACCTTGAAGTTAATGATGATAAGCGGCTGCATTTACTGAATGTTTGCACAAAGCTAAGCTTTTCTTTTTTGGTGTTCACTTAGAGAATAATAAATGAAGCAGAATGAAACCTGGCCCTTTTGTGCTACCTGCACAGAGGAACCACAATGTGCTGCGGTACCTGCGTGCACATATCATTATCAGCATCAAACACCTGATGTGCTGCACTAAACGGCTCAAACTCATCCATCATTCAATGTATTGTGCGTTCATGCTTCATCTCCCCACATAACCATCAGTTGTGAGGATATAATGTACATTATATGGCGTCAAACGCCGCCTCTACACGTGCCTCGGAGTCATGTGATCCCACCATCTGGACCTGCGCTGTCAGCATCTTTCCCCGCCACGATAATGTAATTTCCCCCCGTTGAATATAAAAGAACTGTTGTGTCGCGGCCTCAGCGCCGGATGCACGGCTGTCAGTCAGAATATTATACAGTTCTCTGGAATACGATGCCGCAGTCTCAAATGTTCATGCGCAAACAGACCATGATTCTGTCTGGTATCCTTGTCTGATTTATGCCGTCCCCCTTTTTTTTTGTCAGTCATACCGGAGAGTGTTAACATACCTGCTCATAGCCTCCTTCTCTCCTGGGCCCCGAGTTGTCTCTCAGATTGATGACACGGGAAGGACTAGGGCACCTCGGGGTACATTAGGATTCAGGAACATAGTGGTAACTGTGAGTGTGTGTCGGTGTGATTTCCGTGCACGTGTGTGTATCTTTGCCTATTTTCGCACATGCCTCGCCGTAAAGCAAAAAGAATAAAAAAAATAGAAACACTACGTTGCAGTGACTGTTGACTCGTCTCGTTCGTTGTTGCGTCTGCTGTAGCTCTTTGTTTCTTTGTGTCTGTATCTCTACTCCTACCCGCGCTTGGATTTCTTTGTCTTTCTCACTTTGTTGCAATACATGGCCCTCCCCGCCGCCAACTCCTCTTCATCCTCCTCCTACTCCTCCACTCCATCGCCTCTCTGTTTGACCTGGGAGCACTCATCCTGTGGAGCGTCTCTCTTGGGTTTTCCTTTTTTTTTCATTATCATTATTTATATCTCTACCTGGTTTGTCTTCTTACGCAAACAAAAGGCCAGGTAGGAATTAAGGTAGATGCTCATTTAAACAAAGAGAAGCCCACTAAGCATCGCATGCCCTGTCTGCAGTGTGTAATTGCACGTGCCCTTAAGTTGGACCCTCTTAGCTTTTTGTGTACAGTTTAGGGAAGGTGCTTATTTACAACTCAGCCCAGGGAGATTTCTCCAAACAGGGTTGCTATGGTCATGCAGCTCAAACAAAGGTTTCTATGGACAAGCATACTGGAAAGCCTACTGGAATAGTTTTGTCTCAAGGTCTGACTGCTGTGTGCTCTCCCGTCCTTTTGTTTTGAAACACAAAGCCGGCGAAGTCTTTCTTACTAATCTCTCTCCTTCAGCGGGATTCATCGGCCTTATTAGTGGAAAGAATCTAGACGTGTGTTTTTGTCTGTGCAAGAAAAAAAAACCAAGATAATTGACACTCTCTCACACATTCACTCACACACACTTATATACAGGCTTCCCTCTGCTCACCATATTTTATCTACTCGTTAATGTTCCCAATTACTCTGTCAAACACAGCCAACGTTTTTGCAGCGTGGCACGCTTATTGAAATGGTAATGCAACCATCTCAAAGTGAAACTCTTTTTCATTCACTGGCTTCTAAGTGGATTTATTCATGACAATTTACAGGATTAAACTAATGAGAGGGTTAAAGGGTGTCGTGTGTAAGGGTGTGTGTGTATGGGTGTGTGTGGGTGTGTGTGTGCGTGTGTGGCTTGTCTCTGCTTTCATGCGAGGAACTCTTGCCCTGGAGAGAAAGGCCCACATTTCTACTGCCTCCAGCACTCTCCATTATTTAGAAGAAGAGGGTTTGATTTGGTTCTGTACTGTTTCTCAGTCTCTCTCTCTTCACTTCCTGCCATCCAAAGGATTCAGGTGTCGGCTGTGGCTGTCACAATTAACTGTGCAAACAGCTTGTTGTTTTTTTTTGTGAGGTTTTATCTGATTTGAGTAAACAAACCAGTTTATATCTCGATTGTCTCCACTGAGTCAGTAAATTGGTGCACACCTGAAACAGGCCCCGAGTGTAATAAAGCAGGGATTGTGCACCGTGGGACCAGACCGTATACGCCACCTCCTTGCAGGAGGTCAGGCCCCAATGGGGAGCTGTTGTTGGAACAGATCACAGTATGTGGGTCAGTGTGTTGCCTGTGCTCCACCACGACTTCACGCTGCTGCTGTCATCACATCGTCATGCAGCTCTCTGTGTCACCTTACCTGAAGCTAATTAGTGTCATCCGCCCAGCATCTTCGCTTTTAACTTCCCCGCCTCCTGATATGATTCACACCCGAAGGAATTTTGTTTGGAATAATTAAAGGGCGGCTCCTGTGTAATTATATCACAATCACTCTTTATAATGTAGCTCATGGTGGGATCTTTCAGAGGCTAGATGTCGTTTTTTGCTGTTGTTAAAGAGCTAATGCTAACATGGACGGCTTAAGAAAACTTTTCAATTTTCAAACGTCTTTCCTTAAAAAATGTTCCTCTATTTCTATCACCTTGTCTCTGACAATCACCGCTCCAATGAGAAACGTGCCCATTCAGCTGCAGATAATTCGGGTTTATGTATAAAGCACCTTTAAATTAAAAGAGTTACGGCTTTCCCTGTTTACCTGAAGGGGTTTTATGAGTTCACAACGAAGGGTTAAATGGTCTCTGAAGTGCAGGGTACTTACAAAATAACTGGTGGCAAGAGCAGACACCACCCACACACATAAACATTTTATTTGGACTTCAAACAGATTCGGTCATACGATGTTTGCATCATCAGAGCATTGAACTAGTCCAGTCCTCGCAAATATAAAACTGTGTACAAAACACAGAGGATAGCAGCTTGTAAACTGTATTTTGCAAACACATCACATAAAACCTTCAACATGGTGCCCTGAGGAAGGAGACACTCTAGATTAAATGGACCAAGCTTCTATCTCGAGTCTGTTTTATTTGCTATTCATTTGTTTTTTACTTAACAGAAGCTTTATTTGAAATAGAAGAACTTTAGTGAAACCTATTAGTAAATGTAATAGAAGAGATGAGCATGTTGAATGGTTTTAATGAAAGTGTGTTCTCAGTTGATATTTTGGGAAATAATATAACACAAATAATATTTAGAACTGGTATTATTATTATTTTTTATTTATTTTTGGTATTGCAAAATAATTTCATTAAAAGATCCTCTAATTACATTTACCATGTAACCGCCCATTGTTGCATGTATGTGAGGTTAACAAGAAAAGTTGAGCTATAGCTACCGGTTTATTACCTAGTAATAGCTACAACTGGGTTATATAAACGCAGTACTTGCAGAAACACACACTTAACTTACCAGTGAGGATGCACCTGAACCCAAGGGGCAGTAAATACATATGATGTTTTGGTAGCTCGTATTATATACTGTATGTTAATGATTATGCACATCAACATATTAAAATAATAAATTATTTATACAAAATCAAATATTTAAACTGATAACATTAATATTAAAGTCAGTTATCTGTTATGTTCAATTGGGAAAAAAAGAAAATAGTACAAGAAGGTGAATATCCCTTGTTTGAAGGTCCTCTGAAATATATTGATGTTAAATCACCAACTTGTCATCATTGGCATCCATTTGGTTTTATACTTTCCCAAAATTTTAGAACACATCATCAGTAGTGGACCTGAGAAAGGCCCCGCCGTGGTTGGTGGAGCACTGTTTGCGTCTCACAGCCAATCATATATGCTTTTAAGGTTTTGGAGATTATTATTTGTAATAAAATAAAAAGTTTCCATTTTCTAGAAATTCAAATCAGTATCATGAAATTAATCTAAGTGCCATTTAATCATACCTCCATAGATAAGCTGATCAGTGTTGTGACACCGGGCTGTACAGAAGTTGCCAGGCAACAACAAGGTTAAATGAACATCATACACCGCACTTTTGATAGCATCACACCAATATGGGCTTTCTCTATATGTCTGGTTTAGAAATCACAGTTTGTGAGCGGTGTTGTGCATTATTTGGTCTTAATGACAAATCGTCAAGGGCAGAGCGGTCTTGCCTGATGTTGCCTGCCCCAGACAAAATAAGCAAACGTTATATGTGGTAATGTTTTCACTAAAAACACTATATATCCCATAAAAAGGGTGCTTGTGTGTTTTTGCTTGCGTCAGTGCATGTGTATGTGTATGCGCTTATAACAACTTGTACAGCCTGTATTTCCTCTACCTCACAAATGTCTTGAAATGATAAAGTCCTCTGCAGCTCTTAAAACGTCCACAGCTCTGGTTCCTTAAATCATAAAAGCAAGGTTGGAAGTAATGTGTGTACAGTGTTTCTCATTAATAATTTCACATTTGACAGTAATTTTGTTTTACACTGCACTGGCATGTTGCAGAATAGAGAAGGTATTACACACTTCTTCTCATCGCCCGCTCTCTCTACCTGTACCACCAGGGTTAAATCAAGTTAGTGCCTCGACCCTGAGAGCTGATCCAGTGCTATTTTTTCTTTTATTAAATTTTCTTGCTGCTCAGACTGCGCAGCAAATAAATGCAGCTGTTAAAAATACAATTTTCTCTGCTTTGTTTTGACTTATCGTCATCGAGGAAAATTGCGGAAATAAACACCTCAGCAAACAACAACAGGAACAAAGAGTCAATCTTTTGCACTTTAGTCTGACTGACAATTTTAATAACCCTATCAGAGCTGTTCAGCCTCTATTTCACCCTGCTCCTCTGCCACGTCGCTAATTCTCCTAATCTGCTTCATGTCCGTCTGTCTTTTCCTATCTGCCCTCTCCTTATTCTCAGCTATGCTTTTCCTCTTTATCGTCCCCCTGTCTTCTGTCTTACGGAGGGATGGGATGAGTAGAGGAGATTAAAACGGAGGTTACACAATCCTTTTAGCTGGTTTTAATGTTTGCCCCTCACGAGTGATATGTTCAGCACGTACATCAACAGGATTAGGGTGTCAGAACATCCAAGAGCTGATGAACTGGTGCCTCCATCCTTGCACGCACACTCACACACCATCATGGTAGAAATAAAGCCCCTGTCAGAATGCAGCACCTTTTAAAAAGCTTGTTCATGTTTACTGCACATCATTTCTGATGTCAATTTGTTTCTAATAGAACAAAACAAGACAATAAGAGCAGCATAAAAACAAAGACCTAAAGACTTAGGTCTTTAGGTCTTAAGGGGGCCCCAACTGCTTCAGCACTGCCTATACTGTTGTCAATATTTGAATATTCACAAACCTACTGTAAATCCACCATTCT
Source organism: Platichthys flesus (assembly GCF_949316205.1). NCBI lineage: Eukaryota > Metazoa > Chordata > Actinopteri > Pleuronectiformes > Pleuronectidae > Platichthys > Platichthys flesus. Next base: position 14,833,790 of record NC_084959.1, on the reverse strand, counting down.
ATAACTATGCTATTTGTTCCGTCGGCCAGACTAACATTGTTAATTTGCTGCGGAAGTTAGCTTATAGCCCTATTCGGAGGGGGGTTGACCATGTGAGATAGCTGTGGCCTTTGGGTGGACGCAGATCAATGATTTTAGTTTCCATCTATTAATCAAAACGTGATTGGTCCATTCACCTGCCACTTTCTGTGCAAACACACACTCCTTCAGGCAATCCTGCTTCAACCGACAAGTAAGCCAACTGCCCTTTATTGCACCTTTAAGGCACCTAGACAATAACAAAAAAGACAAATCTGATTGCATAACCTCACTTCCATGGTTTTGGGATGGTATTAAATGTCAGTACATTGGAGAGACTAAATATAACATTTAATGAAGGCCTAAAGGGTTCCCCACTGGTAGCAAAAGTGGCTGGGATAAACTAAAATACTGTGTCACCTCTGCCAAAGAGCTGATGTTTTCACCGCTGTTTGTTGGTTTGTGTGTTTGTTATGCAAGACTACGTAAAACTACAGGAAGGACAATGAAACTTGGAGGAAATATGCGGTATGGGTCAGGAGAAACCCTATACTATTTAGGTTGAAACAGGATCAGGGACCGGATCAAGGATTTTGTTTGATCACTTTCTTTAACATTTAGAGATTGGGGACTGTTGGGCCTTGGTTGAGGTATGCACTCTACTAAGTGTCATTAAAGTTCAAATTTAGATGATATGATGCCACAAAGAAGAGGGGATGTCTGCCTGCACATTATTTGGTTCTTACACTGTACAAATACTGTGCATATAGCTTCTTAAATTATATTTGATATATGCTGATTATTACATATTACTGATTGTTTTGTAAGCATGTGTTGAGTTACCTCTGATAGGCTAAGAATATAAATTAGGATAATTACAAGCTAAATGTCTGATAAAAGTCCAGTAGGCCAACATAGGGCTAACATTGTTAGCATGTCTTCCAAGAAGTGTATGAAGCTGGAGCCATGACACAAAACAGATATCTACAGGGGATGGTCTTGTTGATTCTAAGAAAAGAGAGCAAACACGTTTACAAGTAAAAATTTAGCCCAGCAAATAATGTAACCGAGAGCTTTAACCCATTAAGTCAACTACTATGCTGAGTTAATTGGCTCGACAAACATTAGAGATCCGTATGGTGCTGCATGCAAAAAAAATCTGTTTACTCTGTGACTTTTTTTTGTTAGTAATGATTTCTTTGCAGAAAATGAAAGTCAAATAGGGTGGCTTGGGGAAGACTAACAGGGTATTTTTGTTTCCTTTATAAGCACGTGTGTGTGTGTGTCTTGTTGGTTGCTAGTGCAATCTGAAAATCTCATGTGGCATAGTTATCATACCATAATGCATGTATCCTAATGTGTATGTGTGGGACCTGCTTTTTTTATTGGATTTGCTCGGTTGCAGTTCATATTATGTTATTGGCTTTGGTATGTGCTTGTAAAGAGGCACAGAACCCATGGACCTGTGTTAGGGTATTTGTGTATGTGCGTGTGTGTGTGTGTTTTTCTTCGATCTATCGGACCAACTACTACACACAAGCTGCACATATTGGTTTTTCTGTGGAGCAGCTGTTAATCCTGCAGCTTTCTGTCTCTCCAGACTACAGCTCTGTAAGAAAAGAGCGTGGAGAGGAGGGGGAGGAGTGAGGAAGAGGGAGGGAGACGGTTAGATGCAGAGAGGTACGGGGTAACGGAGAGGTCAGGAAAATAGATTGTGAGAAAGTCAAGGATTTCATCTCTGCTGGGGATGTATGATATAGCTGCATTTTCACGGTCAGCTTTTGGTATTTATTACATTCATGTATTTTCAGGTTGGTGCTCTGGGATATTTTAGTCAAAAAAAGTCTGGCTTGTATTTGAGCTGAATTCATGTTTTTAAGCACTGGGAAACATCAAGACTTCTGCAAGGCGTAGTAGATGCCAATACTTACTTTTACGACTTACCCTTGGACTAATTTGTTTTATTGCGGTCTCGGCCCAAAGTACGTCGCTACAGAGAAGGAGACATAATTCCTGCGTCTGCCTCTCCTTTCATTCTAGTGTTTACATTTCACAGACACAGTCTAGTGAAATACCTAGAATATGTTAGGAATAAAAAGATGAGCATGGCACTCTTCCATTTTTAGCCTTTTCTATTCATTTAATTTGTGTTTTTCGTCAGCATTTCATAAAATGTTATTTTTGTCCCTCCACTCACTTTTGAACCATATAGAGGAGGCCAGAGAGTAGCAAGATGACACTTGAATGATTGACTGGTTAAATCATCAAAATATTATAATTATTGTATGAGACTTCAATGTTTTGACACTATTATGGTTTATATGTTTTCTACTAACAAAAGTGGAAGATGTATTGTCTGGTCACAATGTGCTGAAACAAAAACAGATTCCAAACATTGGCATGGTAAACATTGTTCTATTTCGTTTATTAAGGCAAATTGAAAACCAGGACTCTGTTGTTTTGGCTTTCAATCATAGTCCTGTATCATTTCAAGCCTATATGATAAGATGTGATTGGCTTTTTTGCTATCCCTAAAGTATTGACAGCGCAATGAGGTTGCCGGGCAACCAGCCGAGATTCCACAAAATCAAGAATAGTCCAGAACGTAATCCATCCCTAAAACCACAACCTTGCACAGATTAAACTAGAACGGCAGTCAACAGAGCACATACCTCTGCCAAGGCCCAACAGTCCCTTAAATTCAGATTGATTTTTTTTTTCATCAAGGCCATGAATAATAACATGGGAAAAATTCAAATGTTGAATAACACCATATCTCACAAAGAGATTGGTCAATTCTTGATCTGGATCCACACCAAAATTAATTGGGTTCTCTCCTGACCCAAACCGCATCTTAAAATCTAGTTTCTTGGAAATGTGTTCAGTTATTTTTTATCTAATCTTGCTTGCAAACCAACAAATATAAGGACACACCGACCAACAATAAGAAATTGGTGGATGTATAACCTCTTGGAGGTAAAAGCTAAATATTGTGTGTTATTCATTGAACTAGAGAAGTTAAATAAATGGATTTTTCTTTATTTGTGGACACAGTCTCTGCGTTTCCAGTCATTATGCTACTGTGAGCTGAGCTAAGCTAAGCTCCAGTTCATCTTGAGCTTCAGATGTACCATGTGCAGACATGAACAAAGAATCCCATCTAATTCATAGCAAGACACAAGCCTATTTCCCAACATGCTAAACTATTCATTTACAGTTAATATCAACATTAACCAAAATAAATGATATTCTTTATTTAGGCAATAGAGTACTATTGGACCCTAATGAAACAACAGGTTGATGTGTACCTCCATTTAATTTCCCCATAAAGAAATCTGTATTTATCCCACATTTGACAGCTAATTACATTCATCAAGCTCAAACGCTGCTGACTATAAATATGTGATCCCGTTGTTTATATCTAATTTATATTTTCAGCAGTCATTTACATGTCATGTCATGAAGATTCTGATAAATGCTAGAATCTATGAAAATATAAAACAATTCAAACAATGATGTGGAATTTCAAACATTTACTCTATTCTTACCCTCTGTCAATGGACTCTAAACAGGCTTTTGGAATCATAGCCCCATTATAATGTGAGTTAAAGCAGAAGGACCTAGAGTACAGTCTGCTTTTGGCAAATCTAAGCTACAACTGAGATTAAACTAATACAAATCAGTGCTTTACAGTATTCATGTTTACTTTGGGTCATGCAAACGATTCTTGCACCGAAATATCTCTACAGCTGGAGCTGCACTAGGTAAAAAGCACCTTGGAAACCAATGAAAGCAACAAGGGAGGGTACGTTTAGACTGCAGTGACAAAAGCTGCCTCTGCTTGGGCTGATTTGGTGTGATAAGGCTACTGTGCGTGTCCCGCTCCACTCAAACTATCTGTGGGGTGAGACAGTCTTCCTTTTTGGTCCGGTCGGACTCTGCAGAGAGGATTATTGGAGCTCGACTACAGTAGGCCTTTCAAGCTCTGCGCTCAGGCTCCACGGGACTAACAACAAGTCAGACACTGTCAGATCCAGGTTAGGGAGGCCAAGGGCTGATGCTTTGAAGTGGGCTTTGAGATTCTCATCTGGAGGGATCAGAAGGGGGGGGGGAGACAGCGAAAGGTGCAAAGCTCCAGCTAAACAGGCAAGCTGGGTTGGCTTCAGGAGCCGCAGAGGTGGGGTTTTTTACTGTTATGAATGGCTTCCACTCAATGGAATCCTGGGAAATCCACGCATCCAAACTCCCGAAATAAACAAGTACGGTTTGGGAATAACAAAACGATGGCGGGTGAAGCCTTAAAATGCTGAGGCAAGAGTGTGAGACAATGAAAAAAAAAAAAGGGGGAGAATGGGAACTCAGAAAGAATTAGCTGAGGTTTTGAAGTCGAGAGGGAGATGCAGGAGCCATATTAATGACCTCGCAATCAAAGCCTTCGGAGAAAAGAAAATCAATTTTTTAAGAAAGGGACGGAAATTTGTGGTGATTGTCCTCTGCATTATTCTTCAAACCTAAAATCAGGGAAGTCATATCAGGATGTCCACATGTTCCTAATCACTATAAAAATATATGCGCGCACCTTTTTTTCCCGTCTTTTTCATTCCCCCTTCGCTATGGAGCCTGGTTTTTACAAAGGCCATTAACTTAAGGGATTTAGGGCCAGACACAGATGTTAGCAACATCAATCCTAGAAAGTAGATTGTCAGGATGTGTTTACAGATAAGCAGAAATATATATGAATTGCGCAGGAGATGACCGCTAATGCAAAGAATAGCAGGAGGAACTGGAAAGAATGAAGCTATCTTCGCATACTTCAGGTTTTTCAGAAGCACTGTATTTCCTTTGTGTTCGCTTCTATGGTTTCTACTAGGGCATGCATAATTTCCCATTATACTGTAACAGGCCGATACATTTCCCCCTCTCAGAATATAAAACAGTCAGTTTTACAAACACATGTTCCGGATTATTTGTGTGCTTACCCAGCATATTCGTATAACATGCGAAAAAACCAGCCTGACTTGGCCTCGTTCAGACACATAAACATGCGCGCTTATGAGAAAATTCTTCGCTAACTTTCAAACGCTTCCTCTGGTTTTTAACCCTTATGTCTTCCCGCTTTAATACTTAAGCTAACTCAGGCTATTACCAAAAATAAATCTTTCGCAAAGACGAGGCATGAGGAAATAGTGCAGGCATTCAAATGGAGGACCTCACAAGATAGTAATAACAGATGTGTAAACTGAATGCTCTCGGTATTGTAAGATAGTATCAGCCAATCAATCAACACACACACGCACACACAGTACAGGCAGTCAGGATGGTCTCACTTTCTTCCTGCCTGATGTAACCCCAACCATGTTTTTGTGTCCCTCGAGGAATGCCTTTTATCATGTGACATGGTGGTGTTGGCGGCGGCGGGGAGGTGGTGGGGTTTGGGGGGAGGGGGGGGCAGCGTCAGACAGCTGTTTCCCATCAGCGCTCACTCAACTGCAGTCAGCCAGTCGCAGCCCTGCTCAGGAGGATCAGGGGGGCCGAGCGAGCGTAGCGGAGCTCAAAGATTTGCGGGGGCCAAAATACCTCCAATTAGAGGGTCATCCCAATTTGTTTCCCCCCACATCCACTGCGCCCGTCATGTGTCTCGGGCTCCGCATTCTCACTGTGCATCCTCTAGCTCGGCGTTATGTACAATTCCTGTGTCTAGAGGTGAATGGGTTGCTGCCATCTGGGAGCGATTATGACTTTTCCTCATCGTTTCCTGTCTTTTCCCCCCAACGCAGCTCAGCTCGACTGAGTTCTGCCGTTCCGCTGTAGCCCTGTGTTGCCTCAGCTCCCTCAGCTTGCTCAGGTTGTAAGCCCCCATTGTAATGCAAGACTGGGAACACGTAACAACAGCCACTCATGCACAGGGCGTCTACATTAGCACATGTTCACCTCATCAGCAGCAGGATTCTGCGCAGTTATACGGAACAAAAAGGTTGTTTCATTTATGATGTACGCCTTCCTGTCTTACTTTACAATGTTAGCTATGTCCATCCTCTGCAGATTGATAGACATTTTGATTAATACAATTATCTATTTGATTACAAATCAATATTTGTATTGTCATTCTAGACGTGCTCTTCCTCATGCTCTTCCACACTTGGAAGTTGAGACTGTACAGTAAAGACCTTTATATGCATATACTGTAGAGACAGGACAACCAGTGAGCACTGGAAATCACTGCTCAGCTTCTGGCTGCAAACTCTTTTTTTTCAGTCCGCATCCTACTCATCGTGGAAAGATGACAAATTGCTGCGGTAGCTTTATGCTGCCTGCTTGGGGAGCCATCTGGACCTCACCTTTCTGCAGTGCTCTGTCGCAGTGTATCTTCTGGCCTGGCCGTCCACCATCAGGACAAGCAGCGTCCTCTGCAGCCAGTCTCTATAGAACTTGTCTTAGCAAGGAAGTAAGAGGCTGGGAGATAGCATTTTGTCACTCGCAGTAATATAATCATATAATTACAATAAGCTAGTTGGTATTAAGGTAGACTGATAGATGCAGATATATTGAATATTAATAGTTCATGAAAATGAGGGTGGTGTTGTGCACTGCTCCTAATTGAGTGATGGACAAAGTTAGTAAACAACCCTTCATTATGACATTTGAGCAAAACCTGCCAAAGACAAAGCTGGACAATGTGTCTCCACTTGTTCTTGTTGTACAAAAATTAAGGTAAAATATCATAGTGTCGCCATCTTCTGCTGGTGGTGTAATTTGGAACCAGTCTGGGGAGTAGTGATGGTGGATTTGAGGTCCTGCCAGTACACAAGCTCAACCAATGCCCAAAATAATATTTGAACAAACTTTAGCATGAGTAATAACTAACTAAATCAAAACCATCTTTGAGAAGCGTTTATTTTACGTGTCCTTAGGCTTTTTAGCTTGGTCAATATTCCGTCTGATTACAAGGAGGAGGCTGGGTTTATGACCTATATTGCAGGCAGCCATCAGGGGGCGATCACAATTTGGCTTCCCTTTTGATGTTATCTTTTTCCATCTTTAAAATACATTCAATGAGGTGAAATCTTATGGTTGTATGTTGCGCATCAAGTTAACAATATCCTGGTGGTTTAATTCTTGATAACATTGTTTCTTGGTGAATAATCTCTATGAACATATTTTGAATCTGAATAGGCAGAAAACACTTAAAAGGTATTGCTGTTTATGTTGTTTCAACATGACTTTTGTGGTAAAATAATCTAGTCAGACTGTAAACGGTATAGGGCGAACAGAGGACAGTCTTAGCCTGGATAACCACTGTCTACACAAGAAGCCCCCAACTATTGGTTGTTGCCCCCAGAGGCTAATTCACTGTCAAGCAATAGCCAATGGGCTCCGAGAAAACTTGATGACTAACAATAAAAGTAAGTGTTGCCTTGTTGTCCTTTCAAAAGTGGTGAGAAAATTGTTATGAAAGCAACTAGACAATGATAGTCAATAAAAAAAAAAGGATTAAATAATAAATCCCCAAAAAACTGCATAAATGTCACCACTTCTCTACTCCGAGTTTTAAAATCCACACGTGTGAAAGCAGTGAACACCACATCAGTCAGTCCCAGACAAGGGCTCCTCTGTTGACACATTAAATACACACTTGAAGGCACCAATGTGAGCAAATATTATGCTTTGCCATCGTCAAATCATGGTCAAACATCATTAAACTCCCCTCTGTTCTGCTCTTCTGTGTGTTTTCCAGTTTTACGTGACGACTTCCGACAGAACCCGGTGGATGTTATGGCTGCGGTGGGGGAGCCCGCAGTGCTGGAGTGCCAACCGCCCCGTGGGCACCCTGAACCCACCATCTCCTGGAGAAAGGACGGAGCCAATTTAGACGACAGAGACGAACGCATCACAGTAGGAGATTTTAGTTTCCTGTAATTATATGGCTGCAACTAATTAAAATTCGACTTTCATAATCATTGCATCTATTTTAATTGCTTTTTCCAGTTAATTGTTCAGTTAAAATGTTAGAAATTAGGAACAAAGGTGCATCAAGCTCCCAGAGCTCAAGGTGACATATTCAAAATGCTTGCTATGTCTGCTACAACGGAGTCAAATTTAGTTTAAAATGAAATCTGAAATGCCAGGCTTCAGCTTGGATTGTTTCAGATTCTTATTCTGACCTTGAATGTCTAATTCACCCAAAACATTTCCGTCACCCTCATGTTGGACAAAATGCTGACTAGAGCGATTAATACATCCAATGCAGGGTGCTCACATAAACAGAAGTAGCTTGGTGTAAATCTGTGGTATTTAGTTGCACTTTTAGGAACCAATTACCTCTCCCTTCAGTCATTGTGAAGTGTGGAAGAGCAAGTGTGTTAAGTCGGGATCAATTTACGGCCACAAGGACACTACTTCATCTTTATATGTGTCCACAGTGGAGTGGACACGGCCATAAAATAATACATCAGTAAAATAAATTATGCATGATGCTGTTTTAAATAAGTTGTGGTGAAAATCATGTCACTGAACAATCTATAACATGATTTGATGTGTAAGTACGAGCGGGCCTCTCATTGCTTTTAACTCAAACATACAACCAGGTTGGAGCTACTTTTTTCTCCGTGTGTGTGTATTTATATGAATGTGTTTGCCTGCTCCTGCGGGGACACACGGAGGAGATTCAAAGCTCCCGTTAGTGCGGAGTGACAGGTAAAGTCTCTCTGGGGGTCTGTGATGGACAGAGCAGCTATGTGTGATTCAAGGAGAGGCACAGATCAGAGCTGTGGGGAGGCGCCTCTGAGGGAAACACAAAGGCTGCTCCCGGCTTTGTACTTTCTGCATGCCTGTCTTTGTCCTCCCTAATCATCTTTTCTATATGGAAATATGTCTTTGCCGTGAGTTCACTCAAAGACATCACTTACACCGTACAAAGACCAAATGAGTCCACAGCAAGTGATTCTTGATGGTCCCTCGTGGTGTGGACCATCGTTTATTAATACTGATATGGACATAAAGTTGTGAGTTAATACCTCAGGACAATCTTTAGAAGGTTCTCGTATGTATAAGTGGGATTTACAGATTCTAATTAAAATGTCCAGCGCTTTTATGCAACATATACATTTAAATCACACTCCAAGCAGCTTGTGTGTGCCCTTAGGGCAAATACATGTATAAGGCAGTAGCAAGAGGAGAAAGAAAAGATTAAAAACAGAGCAGAGATGGAAGTTGAGGTTTCAGTGTCCGAGATGGAGGAGAGACAAACCACACTTGGATTTCTTAGCAATGGAATTGCTGCTAAAAATGACGATGGGTCAGTAAATGGAAATAAGAAAAGTTCTGAGTCTGCTCTTTAATCAGCTGCTAAAAGTTGCTGGTGCAGCAGTATTTACAGAAAACAGCAAAAAAACTTTGCAGAACAGTAAGTATAACATTAGTCAAAGACATTGGTTAGAGCAAGATGGTCTTTGCAGTCCTTGAGGAATACTTATGCTGGCATGCTGACACGATTACACGCCACAAATATTTGATATTGGTTCATCTGGGGACAAATATAACAAATACCCAGCAGGCTGAGTGTCCTTGGATGCTCAGTGAATCTGATGCGCAGATCTTTTTGTGGATAACCTCCCTTTATGATATTAAAAACAGCATGGGAAAGATTATGAACCAATAATAGATCTACCCACTGACAATCAAGTACAAAGAAAAGAAAAGTGCATGTCTGTGTTACTCTTATTATTATCTGTGCTTCAATTTAGTGCAATTATCTTTTCTTTAATATGTACATAAACTGATGAATGGATTAAGGGCGACACGGTGGTGCAGTGGTTTGCACAGTTGCAGCAGGAGTTTGCATTTTCTCTCCATGTCTTTGTTGGTTTTCTAAAGTTGTTCTGGCTTCATCCCAGACTCCAAACACATGCAGATAGGTGCTAAGGGTTAACTGGAGACTCTAAGTTGTCCATAGGTGTGAATGTGTTTCTGAATGGTTGTTTCACTCTGCACTATGCTGGCAACCTGTCCAGGATGTACCCCTACTCTCATCCAAAATCAGATGAGATTGCCCCCCAATAAAAATCTATTAATTCAACATTAACAAAATTGAGCGTGTGAGGGTTTTCTTCTTCCTATAAATATCTGTAAGATCGATTAACTGTCTGTACCAGTGCTGTACCAACCATGCAATCGTATGGGCTGGGTTTCCATCATCAACCTCAGGCGTCATCTATGGCTCATCAGCGACAGTATAGACCTCTTACTGTACCGAAATACATTTTTTTCATTGGCTCCGAAGTGAATCCAAACATCAAAACCTAATCCACCGGTTTCACTGAAGACTTGCTGAGTCTCCAATACCAGTTCACCAAACCACCCCCTCACACACAAACACACACACTCACACACACTTTCCTTGTGATTACTGGCGGGTTGCACTGTGTATGAGAAGTGCATGCTGCACAACCACAAGCTGCACCACAGTTTGTTAAATCTTCCTCCTAAAAAACGCGTCATTTGCAACAGCTCTTGGACGTCAGCCGTAGTTAGGCGACTGCTAGTTGTTATTTATCTGGTGGACGGTGTGTGAGCTGCTTGTGGTGGAAGGTTAGCCCGGAGCAGGATGACTAATAAATGAAAGGCTTTCGGGTTTCATCCTTGCAGCAGCAATTTAATGATGTATTCCATCGGCGAGCCGGCGAGCGGAGAGTGCCCACTGAGCAAGGTGCAGTCTAGCACGACACAGAATCCCCCGCATGCTTTATGGACACGGCGCTGCAGGCAGCCCTGACCCCTGACCTCTTTCAAAGAAATAACAGAGCCGGGCCATCGCCAGCTGACTAGAGACACACACCGCTACCTTAAATCATAATAAGGAGGCTGAAAGTTTAATTGAAGTTGATGCCCTGGAGTTTATAGATGTTTGCTTGTGAGAAATGTCTGTGCGTTTGTTATGAGGTCTTTGGATCGCTAGATTTTGCAGCTTTATTTTCGTGCCCGCTTGCTGCTGCCAGAGCATCACCTCTAACACTGGGTGTCTGCGCCCTATCAATACAGCAGCTAACATCTAAAAGCATCGAGAAGACAGCTACGATAGTGTGTGGGGGCGTGTGGTGGATAGGATATGAAAAGACTGAAGGCAGCGTGGAGAGCATGCAGTATATCTTTCACCTCTTTGTTGTGTGTGTGTCAGTGTTCCTGTTGTGTGTGTGTCAGTGTTCCTCTATGTGTGTGTGTGTGTACGAGGAGCTAAAAAGTTTGAGAAAGGCAAAGTACGCTGACTGAACATCTGAGGAGCGGATCTACAAAGACGTGCTGTCTTTGTTCCCAGGGTTCTGTGCTAATGTAGCACTAGATATGAATTATGTAATTTTCTAATGGATGACCTTCTACGCAGCTTGAAAGGCAACTCAAATTCTATTCCTAAGACAAAGAGAGGCATGCACAAGCATGCGGATACAGACTACACCACTTGCCATTCGAGTGCATTCGAATGTTGTGTGTATTTTTAGGTGTTAGACATGGGTGGCATCCTGCATTAAGCCGCGGCGAATTTTGCCACAAAATGTACAAATCGAATGTGTATTATTTACACTCGTCACAAATGCGCCACACTCACTCAGTTACCGGCACACGCCACACATGTGGGGTTTGTGCAAACACAGCTGAACAAATATGTTGTGTCCTTTCTTTCAGATCCGCGGTGGCAAGCTGATGATCACCAACACCAGGAAGAGCGACGCGGGGAAATACATCTGCGTAGGAACCAACATGGTGGGGGAGAGGGAGAGCGAGATCGCCGAGCTCACCGTGCTGGGTACAAACGTGCAGCTTTGTTGATTTGCATGACACGGTACTTCACTTAGTCCGAGTGGCCCTCACAGTTCTCACTGGTTTACTCTGCCAGTGCGCTGTGAGAGGTCTTTGTCACTGGGGTGTAATAACCCATTAACTAACGTCGATTATGCTGGCCTACCATCAAGCTGTGGAGAGGTTTCCAAACCAACCGAGCAGAGGCATCCGGCGCCACAGCCTCTCGAACTTTACTAAATGCGCTCCCTCCGACAACTCCCACCCACAAAATCGCTCGCTTCCATTCTCCAACCCTCTGTCTTTTACCTTCTTAACATTTCCCATCAGAATAGAGCTCTTATCTGTATCACACAGTGCGATGACCTTGGTACAGGATGGGAGTGTACGGTGTAGTGCCTCATAGAGCCGTTCAAGGCTGTGAGAATAATCCTGCTGAATGCAGAAACAGGTCAAAACACATCGTTCAACTGGTTGTGCATAATAAATGACTTTGGAGATTTTCAGAGGATTATCACTAGAATATCCCAGTTTCTCAGAGTCGATAATAATAACAACCTCCACCAAGAGTTTTGAACCCTGCCCATTTGTTGGTTTGTGTAGTTGTTTGATTTTTAGCATGTTCAGGCTAAAGTTACTGAGCCCGTTTCTGCAGAACATGGGGAAAGGATGTGGAGTGGGTCATGGAAGAACCCAATCCATTTGCTGTGGATTCTGATCATTTTTTTTTTACACTTTCTTTAACATTGCAAGATTGGGCGTTTTTCCTAAGAAATGACTCATGGATGAAAAATATATTTTGGGAGGTGATGTTGTGAAATTTGGTGCAGCTTGGTTGAATTCAAGGATACTGTTAGGCGCTCTGGGTGCCATTCTAATTGCAATGTTTAGTTGATTTAGCACATTAACACTTTGCCAGATTTTCCCTATTTATTAACATTTGATTCTGCCTTTAAAATTATAATAAAAGGTTAGATTAGATTAGTACAGTCTAAATATTACTTGAACATTTTGAATATTTTCTGGTCAACCAAGTACCTTGTTTAAAACTCATGTTGTTTTAAAAGTATACAGAAATTAAATTAGACATCATCTAATATTACGCTTACACTAACCCTACTAAACAGTGTATAAAACCGTAGCATCTGAGAAATAGTAATTACACTAAGATATCTGTCAAGTAAAGGATGTAAATTCTATGAGCTAAGCTATCATGTTGCCCTCCAGAGCGCCCAACCTTTGTAAAGCGGCCCAGCAGTGTGGTGGTGTTGGCAGACGAGAGCGTAGAGTTCCCCTGCGTGGTTCAAGGAGACCCCGTTCCCAATATCCGCTGGAGGAAGGATGATTCTGAGCTCCCTAAGGGCAGGTAATGCACAAATTCACTCTACATGCAGCAATTTAACAGGAAAACACAGTGGCACAGAGTTTTCTTTCATCTCCCTGATGGTGTGTGTCCGTCTTCCCTGCAGATTTGAAATCCTAGAGGACCACACCTTGACACTTCGCCAAGTGACATCCCTGGATGAGGGCTCGTACACGTGCGTGGTGGAGAACATGGTTGGGAAGTCTGAGACATCCGCCACGCTCACTGTACACGGTCAGTACAACCCGACCCCCTCATGTAATGTCCTCTAACTCTACTGCCGCCTTCATTTCCATACTTCCTACTGTTCACTCGCTGCTTTCGGGGCCTCAACATTTATTTTCAAGGACTTCGCAAAACGTCTGTCTTTAAAGTCTCCAATTTTCAATTTATGACCTAGTTTTCATTATTGTGCCTTGAGCTGCAGTGTCTCTCAACACAGTCCTGACAGGCAGGATCATCTCTGGGGTATTTGAGTTTTCTTTGTACTTCCTGGCTGGAGGTCACATAACGTCTGCAGCAGTCGCTAGCTCTATATACTAATAATAAGCAGTATAGGACTCTGCAGCAGTTTGTTTACAGTCCGTCTCACAGTAATGTGCTGCGTAAACTGAGGAGAGGATGCAGAGTAAATGTTTATGCGGCCACAGAGGATGGATCTGTTTGGTCTGAGCTGTCCTGCCACAATGACAGCCCTTAATTTTTTTAATCAGTCACAGGAAATGAGCGGTGAGACACCTCATGGTCGCACACAGACATATCTATGCACATAAACATGCAGTGCAGTGACACGGTGGGTGTCTCGGACTGCGAGGACAGTAGGACTTAATTAAAGATAAGGCAGGGCTCGTCGCATGCTGGGAAATGACATGGTTCCAATTACACCGTCTTCCTCTCACTCCCAAAACCTGAGAAAGCAAGCATCATGGGGGAGTAGAGCCAATTTGGGCAGTGAATGAGAAGAGGGCAGCAATAAATGGCAGATGAGCGGCAGTTGCATTGTGGGAGGAAACGAGACAGCCATCTAAGTGGATGTGTGTTTCATTATTAAATTTAAAAATAAAGTCTCTGTCTGGCTCGATCCTGGCTGTAGCCTTAACCACAGAAGTATTTTTTACTGACTTGAAACATTTCTTTGATATTAAATATTTGCCATTTGAAACAAATACAGCAGGCCAAGGAGCTTTAAAAGCTCATTTTAAGGTTTTGCACAGTTTCCAAGTCTGAAATGAAATGACTCTTCTTCATTGCACTCATTAAAAATTATCTCTAAGCTTGCAGACACTAACTTGGGATCCAATCAAACAGCTAAAACATGAAACATGTCTCCCCAGACAGGCTGCTTTATAAGACCCAGCTTTTGTGCCCCTACGCAAAGATGTGCACTTCATTTTTCTAAAAACATTCTTTGAACACAAAAATGTTGTGCAATAACCACAGTCATCTCCTCGCAGTACTTCCAAAACCAGCGGGTTAGCTAGCCCCTCATTGCATTATAAATCTAGTTTACAGATGTCAAGAGTTGTCCCCGCCTGAGAATGTGTCTCTGAGCAGCTCCATGTAGGAGAGCAGAGCTCGCCCCTTCACCTCTCCTTTCAGACACTATCCTCAGACCGCACAGGTTTATGTCCTCATTAGGGGATTGTATCTTTGCCTAAATGTGCCTCAAGGCCGACTGGCTATGTAACTCAAACCACGCAATTACATTTTCTTTTTCACACCTCATTATCAACCATCCTGCTGGGTCTAAGTGGGACTCAACAGCGCTCCAAGTGCTTTGTCTTCTTTAACGTACGGAAATGTGTTAAATATAATAAAATATATATTGTTCATCCCAACACACATCTGTGCACACACAGGATGGTAATATGGTAAATTGTGCTTCTCCAGGCTTTTTTCGGTAAAAGTCACAATGACCCCCTCACACACATTCATCCGGTTCTTCTCAGCAGCATTTTTGTCTATCACACCATTCATATTGTCACCACAGCCACCAGGGGCATTTTTGGGGATGGAACCAGCAACCCACTGATTAGTGGCCGACCCGCTCTATCTCCAAAGCCACAGGAGCAAACCAAACCGAAAGTAGTTACAGCAGGCCGTTATCACCCATTTATTGCATTGAGCCCAGTAGGTGCAGAGGGTCTGCTCTGTAATGCATGTTATCAGCATTTTGAAGATAGATAGATAGATAAATAGAGGAAGCTTAAATCTTTAACTGGGAATTAAACCGAGAACCATCTGGCTGTGAGGCCACAGTTCTAATCACTGCACCACCATGCCGCACCCTCCAACCACATATATATTTAGTGGATGTATCTCAGTTCGGCCTGTTTTGTAAACCGCAAGAACAATTAAGTAGTGGGTTCCTGGTTTGTGTTTAGCTGCACAAGGCGGCTGTATGAGGCTGCATGAACTGGATCAATACAATAAATGGGTGTCTGGAGCCTAGTGAATCCACTAGTAGAGGTTTAGTACACCCCTACTGCATTAGTTCATATGTGGGAAGGCCTGATAACAGTCAATCCGGATGAAAAAACACAGTTGCAGGTACCCTTCTCCTTGCAATACCTGTATTACTGATCGTTTCTTCCATGCCTTTTCAATTGTGCTGACTCATTCAAACATGTGCTAATACTGTTGAGTGTTTCATTGCATCTGCATATCCCCGTGTTCATTCTGGTTATTCATTACACTGCTCTGTTTTGTGTTTTTCCCTTGTAGTCAATGCCGGTAAGTTGTCATCCATCCGTCATCCACCATCAGACAGCCACAGGAAATCATGAGCCCCTGTCATTGTCCTTTCAACACTGTAATTCCGTCCACCAATACAGTATGTAGTTCGTGTCATGTGTGGGTAAATTAATAAAGAAAATGTGCCATTTTTCTATTCAAACAAAGGTACATAGTGACTGATGTTGCTACTTACACACTTAACCTGCTTTATTCCTTGAGCTTTCCGAGCACACTGATGTCTTTAGAAATTTTGAAATTGTGTCAGGCTGCCAGGTAATTAGGGCGTCTCTTCCTCTGCAGTGCCCCCAGCATTTGCCATACGCCCCAGGAACCAGGTGGTGACGGTGGGCAGGACGGTCACCTTCCAGTGCGAGGCCACCGGCAACCCGCAGCCAGCTATCTTCTGGCAGAGGGAAGGCAGCGAGGTGAGAGTGACCCTCAGTCGGTCACCACGCTAAAACCATCACCTCATGAACGGGGGGGCTCCCAACTCTGTGATCTCTCCTTCTTTCTCTCTCAGAGTCTCCTGTTCTCTTACCAGCCGCCGCAGCCCTACAGCCGCCTGTCCGTCTCCCAGATGGGCAGTTTGACCGTTACTGATGTTCAGCACTCGGACGGCGGCTTCTACAGCTGCCAGGCTCTCAACATCGCCGGCAGTGTTATTACCAAAGCACTGCTGGAGGTCACAGATTGTGAGTGAAGGGGAAGGAGTGATGTCGGTCAGAGGGGTGGGTGGTGGGGTTGGGACTTTTTGTTCTGCACATTTCTTTTTTTTTGTCCTTTGAATAATATGCCTTATAAGCGTACCCCGCCTTGAATAGGTGTTATTCTTATCTAGTTCTGAGCAGGTATATGAGGCTACAAATTGGCCCACGTTTCAGGCTGGTGAGAGGTGCTTCCCTCAGGTGTTGTGGTTGGCCTTGGCTACTAACTGTCAGGGGAGGGATTTCAGAATGTGTTGTTCTCCTGTCCCCATGGCAATTGTGTGTAATGTTTAGCCTCACTTCACATCACTGAAGACACAACTTCTCCAGGGTTAAATGGTTAAAGAGATACCGCACACTTATATTTGTTTTTTGATTAAATATATCAATGCATCACATTTATTACAAAATGTATAGAAATAAATCTACAGTCATGGCTTGAACATGGCTTATGACATTTTATATATGCAGGAAAAAGTTAACACCTTCTAATCGAAGGCTACATGGACCTCTCGGGAGCAGGATTCAGGAAAGCTTCTCTCATTTTCAAATCTATGCTGAGACAAAACCCCTAAACCACCACACTCTTGCTCCTCAGCTGTCTCTTACACTCACACTGTTTGAACCACGCTGAGACAGAGACCATGGTTGTCTCAGCACCAGCCACTGCTGCCGGCGGTTCAAACTGTTTGAGACGAGAGGAGCCTCTATTTGATACTACGGGTGTTTGGGGGAGGGGTGCATTAGCCCCGCCTTCGTTTCTTTGACACAAAATCCTAGGGGTGAAGTCACAATAAAGTTATATACATAAAGAGGTCAAGGGAAAATAGAATAATTATAATTTGTGAGTCTAGTTTGAATTAATACATCGTCTCTGTCCATTTGCCCTGTAGATATGTGTGAATAAAGACTGCAGGATTGACACATGATTTTGATCATAGGTACCTTTTTATATAGACGTGCATCTGAGGGACTGTCAAATAAATCCTAGATGAAGAAATAACTGTGTTAATTGTTGAAAAAAGCAATTTAAATCCGCTCGGAGGCCCTCACCGGTAATTACAAACCATCGAGAAAGTCCACAGACTCCCAGTTAAATGACCTGTGTGATCAGGAATACATGTGTCTGGGTAATTTTGTACTACAGTATGTACATATATTAAATTAATGAAGGTAATTGCCTAAGGGTTAAGCAGACATTCACTGCATCTCCACACTGAGTAGTTGGGTGCAGCCCTCTTAGTTATAATGGATAGTGTGCTGCTCTTAGTCTGCGCTCTGCAGCCACCTAGCAGGGAAATGAGAGGTATACGCTCTGCGGAAAAAATATGTGTTATGTTTAATGGACGTGGAAACAGATGGTGTTGTGTGTTTGATGCATTTTTTTCATTGGTCTGTAGCGCTCCTCTCTTGTCTGAACCTGTCTCTCTCTGCCCCAAATTCTCTCCATCCCAACATGTACTCCTCTCATCCCCATTTGGAGTGGTGCATTTGTATGGAAATAACCAGTCTGCATCACTGCAGGCAGTTTTCAAATGTGTGCTTCCATCACCCCTTTTTTGGGTTGTATTTATATTTATTTATTTATATGGCACCCTCTGCCCCCCCCCCCCCCCCCCCCATTCACAGGGTTTTAAAATGTAAGAGAGAGATCGGGAGAGAGAGGGAGAGCTCCGTTATCTAAGTGGGAATGTTATTAGTTGGGCTTTGCCGTTGTGATTGGAGTTGGCTCCAGCAGCACCTAGCTGCCGAATGAACGATTAGTTGCTCTCCGCTGGAGGGGAAAAGTTGATTTCTTTTTTCCTCCACTGCCTAGACAACCAGCCAGAGCTATTGTTCTCTCTCTTTACCAATTTTCTTCCCAGTATCTTTCACATCTTATCTGTCTTTCAGTTTTTTTGTGTGTGTTTCTTTTGGGGCAGAATTACTTTTTCATTTTCTCTACTTTCATCTTTCGTACTCTCTCTCTCTTCAGCCTTGATCTTTTGCGAATGTCAATTCCCGATATCCAATTTCATAATGTACTTTTGACCGTATGCTTATTGCTCTTTTGGAATTTTGCCTTTATTCAGTAGCGATGGTACAGATACAGAGAGAACAACGCAGGGAGAGAGACAGGGGACAATCCACCAGTGCAAATCAGGTCACTGACCAGTATCAGACTGGAGAAACAGCTACTGTTTTGACCCATTATAAGAAAATAACTTTCCTTTGGTAACAACAGGAAATTAAAGCATTTTATTGCAGACATAAATCATGAAACTCGATATCATCATGGCAGGCAAGATCTTTCCAAAACCTTAACCTAACTTTTCTTTTATTCCATAGACTTAACATATACGTAACCCATACAGTTTTACAATGACCAACAATCTCAAACCTCAAATGGGTGCTTTTACTTCCTTAACACCACCACCAAAACCTTGAACATGTTTTAGTTGGAGTGTTCTGTTTTAGGGAGAGAATTTTAAAACCTGCAGATATTTGGATATTGATTAAAAAAAAGAAGACAAATAGGAGTTTGAAGTTCCTTTCGAAATGTTTTGTTTGTTGCAGACTTCACCAGACCACAGAATATTGCAACCATTGTTCAAATGGCATTTAAAAAAATGTTTAAACTGCGGCATAATATTGTTCATCAACCAATAGAAATTCTTTATTTAGTTTATTCTTAGTTTCTTGATGTGTCCAGTTCAGATCCAAAGCTCAAATGTTTTGGTGTTTAAGGTGCAGTTTGTGATGTTTGTAATGTGTAATGTGTTTCTAATGTCTTAAACGCTCCTGCTTTTGTACTTTAATAGCTGGGTCAGACCACCCTCCTCCTGTGATAAGGCAGGGACCCATCAACCAGACCGTTCCTATGGACAGCTCGGTCGTCCTCAGGTGCCAAACCGCTGGTCCTCCGTCTCCCACAGTCCACTGGAAGAAGGACGGTAAGCTGTTGTCTCCATTGGAGTCCCGCATGTCCGCAACAGACACAGGATCACTGGAGATTCATTCTGCTAAGGTATGACGTTAAACAGGAGTTAATGCTCAACAGTTACAGTGACAGTGCTTAGCTAATCCAAACCTCAAATGTCTGCTCCTGTGGCATCTCTCCTCAGCTCGGAGACACAGGCTTCTACACTTGTGTGGCTTCTAGTCCAAATGGAGAGGCTTCCTGGACAGCATACCTGCAAGTGGAAGGTGGGTTATTCATATGGAAACACAGTCAAAAGTATTTTACTGTCATAACAAGTTGTTATGACAATAAATGTGTACCGTAAAAGTCATGGTTAATGATTTTTCATGAATGTGTCTGTGGTTCTGGGGCAGAGTTTGGAGTCCAGTCCACTCATCAAACAGACCCTGACCTGGTCCCCAGCACTCCATCTAAACCTGAGGTGACCGACATCAGCCGCACCTCCGTCACCCTGTCGTGGAAAACCAACCCCGGTGCCGGTGCAGCACCTGCATCTAGTCTTATCGAGGCATTCAGGTTAGACACGGAACATCCTTCGTGTATTAACTGCATATAACCGGACTATTGTTCTGGCTTCAACATAATGTATTTGAATATTTTTATCTCCCACCTCTGCCTGCAGTGATACGTTAGGCAGCCGATGGGTGACCCTGGCCGAGCACGTGAAGACACAGACCTTTGTTCTGAGGAACCTGAAGCCGGGAGCTGTCTACCTCTTCATGGTCAGAGCGGTGAATGCTTACGGCCTCAGTGACCCCAGTCCGATCTCAGACGCTGTCAGAACACAGGGTCAGTGTGGGCTGCTTTTATAAAGCTTCACATAGAACAGATGTCTGTAAAACTGAAGGCGACTTTCATGTTTGGTTGGAATGAGTCGATTTCAGTTCATCGTCGCTATTTCATGTTTTTCATTCTTTTGATACCAATAGACAGCGCTTCCACCATGCAGGGGGTGGATCATCGTCACATCCAGAGGGAGCTGGGAGATGTAGTCATCCACCTGCACACGCCCACTGTCCTGTCGTCTTCTGCTGTCCGGCTGCAGTGGATGGTAAGGGGACCATGCCGTGTCAACAGTAATCACGTCTGTGCTCCCTTATGTAAAAGCAAAGTTGTCAACGTTAGGGTAAAATATTGGAAAAGGTCAAATGTTCAATTTAACCAGCAAATATAAACACATACTGTACGTTAAAGTATGAGTTTAAAGACGAGGGGTCAGGCCTTAGAATAATCAACACAGAGTCAGATGTTTTTTATTCGGGGGTTTTAAAGCAGATTTATTTTCTCTGACATGTTTTTATAAAGTCTCTGAAGCAACATGAGCTCTCAATGAACATTGAGCAAATACACTTTGAACAGAGATTTAGTAAAAGCATTTATTAGCAGAGAATAAATCCACTCAGTGGTGAGTTTTTCTTAGTTTCATTGAATGGAACTTAACATTTCAGTAAGTCTCAAGTAACTCAACGTAATGTCCTCTGAAGTCTTGAAGACATAACAGTGTGCGTGTTCCTGTACTAGGACATTTTGGCCAGTCCTCACTTTTTCAATGGGCTGTTTGAGGGCTAAGACTTGTCTTTAGAGTTAGGGTAAGAATTAGGTTTAGGTTAGGAGTTTAGTTGTGATGGTTAAGGTTAGGGTAAGGGGCTAGGAATGTATTATGCCAATGAGTGTCCTCAGTAAGATAGAAGATAGAGGACGCACGTGTGTGTGTGTGTGTGTGTGTGTGTGTGTGTGTGTGTCTGTCACCCCTACAGGCACCCTTTGTCATAATTGGTTTGGTTTAAATGGAAAGTGCTTAATTCTCTCCTGGCTTGATTTAAACTAGAGCTTCCTGAGAGGAAACTATTAATGACCTGATATTGTGGTTTACAATGAAAACTCACAGATACGGGGAAAATGCTAATCTGTATTGGCCCTAAAGGCAAAGTGAATTAACTGAGTTTTAACAGATCCTTCCTGCAGAGTGTTCACAAGACGAAGCTCAAACCCCCCCCAGATGTGTGTTAATTTAACTCACATGCGGATTCTCATTGTGAACCTCAGACTTAATAATAACCACAATGGAATCCCTGTATCTCTCGCTGTTACATATTCTGACATTCAAGTTCTCCTTCTGCATCCGCATTCAGGTCGAGCAGCAGTCCCCGTACACCCAGGGCTACAAGGTGCTGTACAGGGCGTCTGCCGAGCACGGTCAGCCGGAGGGGCAGTGGAGCTTCCTGGAGGTGCGCGCCCCTCGAGAGGACGGGGTGGTGATCAGTCAGCTGAAGCGAGGCTCCATCTACGAGTTCAAAGTGCGTCCCTTTTTTGACGAGTTCCAGGGAGCTGACAGCGAGGTCAAGGTGGTTAGGACATTGGAAGAAGGTCAGTCGGCTGAACAGTATTCAAAATGTTTGCTCTATAAATAGTTGATGATAACGAAATGACTCAAGAACATTGGTGCAATTCTTGCAATACCCTTCAATCTGTATCTTTGTAACAATGCAGACAGATGTTGCTTTATTGTATATGCAAATCTGTCAGCGATGCAGTCCCATCTCTGGGATGCAGACAGGATCAGATGAGTGTTTATGACTGTATAGTTAACAGTATGTTTCATTGCATCAGCTCCTAGTAGAGCACCCCAGGGTGTCACAGTGACAAAGAGTGGCACCGATGGAACTTCCATCCTCATCACTTGGAAGCCGCCTCCACACCCGGAGGAGGCAGGAGTCATTCAGGAGTACAAGGTGAGAAAAGACCCCCCCCCCACCACCCTCTCCTGCTCTAATGCCTGGGAATCTCCAGTTAGAATGTAAATTGCATTTTTGTGAGGCTGCCGGTGCCTCTTGTGTTGTCGGATGTGTGTCCCTCAGGCGATCACTGTCATCCCGTCTTCCACAGATCTGGTGCCTGGGTAATGAGAGTCGCTACCATGTGAACCAGTCGGTCGACGGCTCCACCTTCGCCGTGCTCATTTCCAGTCTGGCACCGGGAATTCGCTACAGTGTCGAGGTGGCAGCCAGCAACAGTGCAGGCCCTGGGGTCAAAAGTGACGTCACTTTCTTTCAATTTGGTAAGAATTCTGAACTAACTAAGTAAGTAAAAGTCTAAAAGGAAACATCTATAATATGTCATAGCATAGAGTTCACAGAATTTTGAATAAAGGACCATTCTGTTATTACCTTGTGTCTTTGTTGCCCCATTAGGATAAAAAAAAGAAGACATTTTAAAATCTCCACTTTTGTTTCTTTTTCATTTCTGTTTTTGTATTCACGAGTTTCTTTGTTTCTTCTGTTTTTGCTCTTGTCAGACTCTGCAGGCCAGATGATGGACATCAGCGTGGAAAGAGACACATTTTCTCACATTTCGGATGTGGTGAGTCAGCCGGCGTTTATCGGGGGCATTGGCGCCACCTGCTGGTTGATCCTCATGATCTTCAGCGTCTGGCTCTACCGGCACAGAAAGAAGAGAAGTGGCCTGAGCAGCACGTACACAGGCATCCGCAAGGGTGAGTGTTCCTCTGTTTTAAGCTACAGGAGTGTTTGACAGATAAGTGTAATGTATGTAGGCTCAAAATGCAAATGTACAGCCTGTACTTATGTAGGCCCAATCCACAACTACTTCTCTGGGTATGTTTGAAGGTGTCTGATGAAAGGATCCAAGCCACGACATGTCACCACCGCAACAAACACCTGTCTTCATCTCTGTGATATTAACGGAAATATTCTCAGATGCTAATAAGCAGATCACATCAAATGTTGAAAAATACATTCGCTCTAATCTTCCCTCGACACCGAGACCTCAGGAGCAAATTTGCATTCGCGATTATGCAGACATTCAAAGGCTGACCTTTAGTGGCTCATTTGTAAAGTGTCATTCCCCCAACATGACGCAGATCTTGAAGGCACAGGCCTGTCAACCTGCCATTACCATGTCTGCTCCAATATCACTATTATTTTCTCCTACCTTCCCTCTCCCTTTGGACGCCCGTCACCCCCATTAACCTTCATCTGGACACACGTGTCAGAGACGGAGCCAGAGGCAAAGCAGATGACATGTTGTTATTTAAATGTTTGTACGCATCAGATCTCCATATAAATAGATGTGCACCACACTGAGGTTATATGAATAGGCGCAAAACAATAACTCCTACTCTAAAGCACATTTCTTCATAATGCTAAAGTACTCGGAACTGGTGTCACCCTGTTTTCTCTCTTCTCTTTCCCTCCAGTCCCTTCATTCACCTTTACACCTTCAGGTATGTACAGTATCTCTTCAGGTACTTTAATTTGGACAAGCAATCCTGTAGCCTTCATCGAGCTGCTGAGCATTGCTTAGCCTGTTGTCACTGTGTTGTCTAAATGACTGTGGCAACTTTCATTGGATTGAATTTTGTTGAGAGATGTTTTAGGTATTGAACCCCCGTTGTTGTCCACAGTACCTCTGTGCCAACACCTTGAAACAGCAAACAGGGGAAGCAATAAAATGCATTGCTTACTCCGCATCCAGTTGATAGACTATGTTTCTCATAACAAGAGCGGGAGAAGCCCCGGGTGTAGGCTCATCCCCGGGTCGGCCCGGACCCAGCTCCCTTTTGTTCTTAGAGTGAACACTTTGTGAAAGAGTGTTTTTGTAAAGAAATTTCCGGATTTTCCGCAGTTCCACTTGAAGTCGCCATATCTTTGCCGGGCAGCTCACAGCGGAAGTAACTCAGTGACGGCCGATGTGCTTGAAACAGCATTCAGGGTTCACCAATCATAGACATTAGATAGAAAAAAAGCTTAAATCCATACCTATTCCCTGTAACTGAAAATGGGATGCTCTGGGGCGCAGAGTGCTTCGTCCTCTTGAAAATAACCAATTCAAGAGCAGCCCGAGGTGACTTGGTTTCCAAAAGTTTAGGGAATTTTCTTTTTGAAAATGTTTTGGCCGGTGCCCCACACAAGTAATACCAGTATATGTATTCAGAGAGAAACTGACCAGATACAATGTGAGTAAACTAGTATCATCTATTTAAAACAGGTTTAACATCTTTATATGTTTTCTCCAGATGTTGGAAAGGGCGTCGCCCCAGTGCCCCTTATTAACAGGCCACTCAGATCCTGAGATGAAATTGCATTTCTTAAAAGGATTCTGAAGAAAAAAAATGTGCAATTAGATATTTCAGTAATTAACATATGTGCCAAACATTTGTGCAATGATTAAAGAACATAACATATAATATAAATAGTTTTTTACAAACATGTCAACATAGAAGAGATAGAATCTGTTAAAATAAACAATTCCTGGAATTCAAACATCATCAAGAATAAGAATGGCACTTAGTAGAGCACATCCCTCCACCAAGGCCCAACAGTCTCCTTGAATTCAATCAAGATGCACCAAATTCCGCACACGCACATAGGTTTTTTCATCAATGGTTAGGGTTAGTTAGGGATGTTAAAGAAGAAAACATGAATCTACTCACTGATCTTTACCAAAACTAAAATTTTAATTCTACCCGGACCCATACCACATCGTTCCACCAAGCTGTTGCATAATCTTGCTTAAAAACTGATCAACAAAGCACAATTGATTGTGACATAAGAAGAAACTTTGCAAAGAACCTTACGTTGACTGCATTAGAACATCAACCAGAATACGAGCTACAATGGGAAGTGATTAGAAAGGAGAAAATATTAAATATTACTTTACCTGTACATGAAGATATATACTGTATTTGTTGCAATGAATTATGGAGTTGGTTGAAAAACTCGGATGTGCCTCACACCTGCTCACTAGGTTCGGTTCATTTGATTTAATAAGCAAAGAGTCGAGTGCACTCTATGAGAGGAATTTTATTTGTTTCATGTTTCACTTGTGGCGGATGAGAAACTTTTTCAAAAGGCGTGTTTCCTTTAAATCAGTGTCGGTGTCTTACTGAGAGGGTAAAGGCACAGGCAATTATTTGTGTTGTCTTCACATAAATTAAATCAGACAGTCAGACTCTCTGCCCTATGGAAGGAAATAAGTATTGAAGTAAGTGCAAACTTTAGACTTCAGACCTTTGCTCAGGCGCTCTTTCATGTGTTCCTCTTCCTTTGGCACTTCCTCTTTTTGACAGCTCATCAAGGTGTAATGTTCTTTTTCTCCTGTTCCTCTTTGCAGTTGCGTATCAAAGAGGGGAATCTGTGTGCAGTGCTGGCAGGTGAGTTATATTTTTGTCCCTTTGAGTTATATAAAGACAAACAAAAAAAGAGGAAATGCACCGATGCTATGGAAACACTAGGGGGAGGTGTCTGCCCGCTGTAAACTGATGACCTGAATGCATCCACCCCACACTCTTTTCATGTGGGATTCATTAGGCAGCAGCAGGTTTTGATTGACAGCGCTGTGCTCTTCCTCCTTGCAGACCTGGCCTCCTCAGCATGGGGGAGCCTCTCAACCAGCTGTGGCTGCCAGACAATTGGCCGAACGCATGTGCCAATCACAAGGACTGCAGCATCAACTGCTGCAATAATGGCAACGGCACCAGTGACAGCAACATGACAACATACAGCCGACCAGGTCAGTGCAAGACCGAGTACACATCGCGGTTCATTATAGATCGTATCTGACACATATATTGGGTGTGTGCCTGATCAAAATCAAACATCTCCCAGCAAAGTCTAAGGTCTCCAACTTCAAGTGCTGCTTTGTTTCACCCCCTCTGCAGCCGACTGCATCGCCAACTACGGAAACCACCCAGACAACAAACAGCTTGCTTCTGACACGGCCATTTACTGTGACGTGGACCTCTCCAACAAGCTCAATGAGATTAAAACCTTCAACAACTCTAGCTTGAGTTACACGAGTCCAGGAGACGATTCATCCGCCACCTATGAGCCTATCCCCTACGCCACCACGCAGCTTATCCAAGCCAGCATCAAGAGTAAAGCCTCGTCTGGTGGCGCTTTAGCAGAGCCTCTGGACATGGCCTGCTGGAAACAGCCGCCCAACCCGCCTCCGATACCGAAGGAGATGGTGGCACAGATGCAGTACCACGTAATTGAGCAGAACTTGCTGAATAAAGGTAAAGTGTGGATCCAATTGATTTGTTTAATATATATTCCTTTGAGAAAAAGATTTTTCAAAATGATTTTTTTACTCCGTCCTCAGAACACCTGCAAGGGAATGAAGGAATGATCCATCCCAAAAGCATCGCCTACAGCCAGAGCCGTGATCACAGCACCGGAGGCTCGCACCACAGCTCAGACAGAGGCAGCAACAGCACCTCAGGTGAGGCCAGCAGCTGGACTCTGTCCGACAGTGAACCTTAGTGAGGCGAGCCGCGAGTCTGTGCTCACCTCAGCCAATTTTCTGTCTTTTCTGTCTCTTTCTCAGGGAGTCAGAATCATAAGAAAGGGACGCGGGCACCAAAGATCCCAAAACATAATGTGGTGAGCTGGGGAGAAGCCCTTTCTCCTCCTCCTCTTCCTCATGTTAATGCCTGGGACTGTGACGAGTACAGCCTACCCATGGAGAGGAGGTAAGTGGAGGAAGAAAAGACACACACACACACACACACAAGCACATACAAGTGCTACATCCACACTACTAAATTTTAGTTTGAAAGTGCATCAACTCTGCGGCAGATCTGCCTGTTGTCAACACTACTCCATGAGATTTAAAGTCACTAAAATGGAGCCGCATGCCATCCTCTACGTGACTGTTCACATGATTCAGACGTGTAAGTATGGACAGGGACTCAAACTGATACTGAGCCAAAACACTTGTATTGTCAGAGATTGTTTTAGTTTGAAAACAGCGTTTTTTTAAGAATGATTCTTATTACTATTGATGTAGCCTTGCAGTACCCGTTAGCGCTGAACTAGTGCATGATATAAAATAAAAATCACTGCTGAATGTTTCATGTCAAACTACAACTTCTGCACATGATGTTGCTCATTAGCAGGCTGCAGCCCACCAGGGTTAAATGACTGTGGGGGGGGGGGGGGGGGGGGGCTGGATACATCAATAAAGTTATTAGACTGTCACACATGCTTAATTAGATGTGCGCCGTGAACACTGTCTGTCATAACACGTTGTTGCTGTCGCCAGCAACACTTTTAACCAAACTAATTATACAATATTTGTTATGAAATTTGTCACGGAAAGTGCTTAATGAAATGTACAGCAAAGCAAAGAGAAACACACTCTGTCACTTTAACTTCGGCGGTACAAAAGCAGATGGTGCAGAAAGCTCATTGAACACCTTTTTACATTTTTCGATAATGGAAGTTTGTGTTTTGATGGAGGGCCCAGGCATTTGCTTTCACGTCTAATGGGCTGTGACTAATGCGCACACCCCTTGTTCCTTTAGCCATTCCCTCATGTCAGTTGTCCTTTTCTTGTAAGATTTGACACAGAGGGAAGAAAAGAAAGCTGTCCTACTCCACCAGTTAGAGGGGCGGTGTCTTCTCCTGCTGAAGTGTCCTATAGTCACCCACCTTCCACATCACTGCAGGGCGACCTGAGCACCGACCTGCACAATGGAAACAAACACCTGAGGTAACCAGATTCAATATTCCTGACCCTGCCTTCAACAACTGTTGTGACAAGAATGCACAGATGTTTTTTTTCATCCACTTTCCAGCCAACACACCAACAGCCACCCTTGCCACCTCTCCCCGACGCACACCTACAGCTCCATACCCCTCTGCTTGGAAGCCGACGAACAGGAAGAGGAAGAGGAGGAGGAGGAGGCAGAGGAGGAGGCGGACGCGGAGCTCGCTGACAGTCGGAACAGCCAGCGCCACAACGGGCAGAGGCACAAGCACCAGCTGCACCACCCCTCTCCACACAAGCTGCTCTTCCACGGGCTTGACCAGACCCCAGCCTCCAGCACCGGGGATCTGGACAAATCCGTCACGGGGTCCATGGTGAACAGCTGGGGCTCAGCGTCTGAGGACAACATCTCATCGGGTAGGTCCAGTGTTGTCAGCACTTCAGAAGGATCCTTCTTCACAGACGGGGACTTCAACCAGGCTGCAGCCTCTTCACGGGATACCGTAGGCCTGCGCATGTGTAGATACCCAGATGAGTCAGGTAAAAGAAAAGTTTGGTCTACTTCTGATATTTGTAGCATTTATTCATTTCCAACATTTAAAATTGTGCTATATCTGTGTGATGATTTCAGGCCGGCGGCCCCAGCGTCCCAGCAGCCCCATGTCCACAGACAGCAACATGAGTCCTGCAATAACACATAAAAGGCCCAGGAGGCATAAACAGAACCAGTGTGGTCAGGAGGGCTACCAACCCAAAGACGTCTTCAACGATGGTAAAGATTAAACCTGCTCAGAGATTAGAGGATCTACTGCTCCGTATCTATGGATGACACTTACAGTACATCTGTCTGTCTGTGCTGTGCTGTTGTCCACAGACTCCTGCATGCCTCTGAGTTTCCCCAGCCACATGTCCCATGGCGAATATAAAGTGAGGGGGGCCACGCTGCCCCGGATGGGCTCTGGGGATGCCGGGGGTCGACGAGGCAGCACGGGGACTCACAGGGTGAGGGAGGGTGCGGCTGAGCCGGGAGATAACCAGGACAAGCACAAGACTCCGCTGGGAGGAAAAGGAAGTAGCAGAAGCCGACAGCACTCAGGTACCTGTGGTTGATTTTAACACCCTCTATGAAAACTGTGAATTTTTCTTTTTTAATAGATAATGAAGCGTCTAGCAAATTCAAATGTTTTATTTCTTGCCTCACCCTCAGAATTCGGGGACATCCTTCTATACAGTCGCCCCTCTTTCCCATCAGGCCCAGCTCTGAGGGAGCCCGATGATCCCAATTCATCCACCTTCATGTCGTGTGGAAACTCAAGGACCAAACAGGGAGGACAGGTGGGAGAGGATCAAGAGGTGAATCAACCAATCAAATCAAATGTTATTTGTTTAGCCCATATTCAGAAATCACTATCTGTCTCATAGGGCAAAACATGGTGCCACAACCTTTAAGACTTAATAAAACTACCCCGAAAATAACTTTTAAAAGGGTAAAACCTTCAAACCTCAGAGAGAGCTGCATGTGAGGAATCAGCCTTCTAAGACGGACAGAAGCGCATTCGATGCAGCACTAGCAGAGCATGTCAACAAAATAACAATATTAACAGCATCGATGAGAAAAGACGGTGTTTAACATAAATGGAGAGGAGTATCCATGTTGAGAGTCTGACAGAAATGAAGAGAGCAGCAGTGACAAATGTAATTATATAGGTATTGCAAATAATGATAGTAGACTGTATGTGAGTAGGAATATTGTATAGAAATCTAGTTGTTTTCATGATCCTGGATCAGCTGGCACCATGATCCGTTATCCACGACGTGGCCTTAAACGCAATATTGAATCAGCAATAAGCAATAAGGAATCAGAGCTCTAAATATAGTTGTTTTTGTGTCTGTGTGTTATTGCTACTTCTTCCTTCGAATATATGTGTTAAACTGCATGACCCTGTTGTTTTCCCGCAGTTCCTGCAAAGCTAAGAAGCAACGCGAGCACAGAAGAACTATCCTCCAGCTGCTTCATACGAAGGACTCTGCACAACACACGCTATCATTTTCTAATTAAAATTTCTCATTAGATGCTGGAAAAAAAAGAAGAAAGAAAAAAAAGGTGACCTTATGTTTGAGTCTGTTAGGACTTCACTCTGATGCACTGTTTGTTGTTTTCTGCTCTTTTTGGGCGACCGGCTTCCAGGAGCGCGGGGGGGGGGGGGGGGGGGGGGGGCACTGGCTACTCAGTAAAAGTAAAGATGAATGCACATTCGATGGCTGTCGTGAGTGTCTCCAAAACTATCGTCCGTGGCGGCTGCTTGACGCGGTCCACATGCTCTTTGCTCGTTCGTGTCTTATTTTACTGTAGTTGATATTCGGTCATAACCAGCCATCTTGTAAATCGTTGGAATTGTTTACTGCCACAGAAGTGCTTCAAAATTCAGATTTTATAGAGCGGTGTCAATGTTTTATAAGTGATGTACATCTCGTCTTTGTATTCTTTGTTTCTACTTTGGTTATGAAAGCACAATCTCTTGATTTTTATTGTAAGTCATTATTATAACAAATTTATGTTGGGAGGAAGTCATTCTTCGGAGTCTGTGTTATAGTCTTTTCATCGGGTCAGTTTCAAGGCCGGGAAATTGTCGATTGTGGTTGTGAATACGGTTGTGTTCATTCGAGCTGCGTTCATTCAGATTTGAACCATCTGTTGTTTGTACTGAGAGATTTTGCATGCAGATTCACCTGTAGGAGGTTTTACTCAACACCTCGGCTTCTTTGTTCCACCCTCTCTGGGATGTTGCAAAAGTTATCTTCATGGACTGGTTCCATTTTTCATTTTGTCTCCACCGATCATCTAAACCTGTGTTCCCACCTCTGGCCATATCTTCTGGAACAGGGCTGGACAATCCACCGTATTTATTGAATTACTCAGCATGAATACTTTACAAGCTTTAAATCCACTGAAGGCAGTTTTCAGTAATAAGATTGCCTGGATCGCATTTGATATAAGTGAGAACAGCCACAGCAGCATTTCAGCTGGTCTGTCTTCAGTCCGGTCCAGTGGTGTAAAACCTTTAGCTGGCACATCGGACTTAAGCCAATACTAGAACGTGTATATTAATCAGGCACTTATTTAAATATATACAGAGATATATCTCTATATTATTGTCTATTTATCGTTGGAAAGTTAAATGTACATTGTGATGTAGATGTTGGTAATATTGTCCAGCCCTGTTCTTCAAGTTATACAGTGTATGGAACAATTATGTCACTTTAACTTCTCTGTTTAAATAAATATTGCTGTTCCTTAATTAAAAACGATCATGGTTCATCTCTCTTCTGTATACTATAACCTGTATGTCCTCTTTACATCAAACAAACACATGACTTACCACAAAGAACTAGACACATTGAAAACCACTACGGACCACAACTTGACACCTGAAAATGACCCTTATTTCACTGAATGTATAAAACAAAGTTATGAAAAGTATAAGACACTGACAGTCATTTAAAACCCATCTGTAGTGTAAGACTTGAAAACTTCAAAACAATGGATGCACACAAAGCACAG
This sequence comes from Platichthys flesus, assembly GCF_949316205.1. Lineage (NCBI taxonomy): Eukaryota > Metazoa > Chordata > Actinopteri > Pleuronectiformes > Pleuronectidae > Platichthys > Platichthys flesus. The sequence continues at coordinate 14,802,144 of NC_084959.1, read as the reverse complement.
AAAATGATATCATTGTTTTAACCCTTTGTGTAAATGTCGTAATTTTTAAGTATATACTACAAGAAATGTGATTCATTAGATTTGGTTTATAAGATGCAAAAGTATTCTAAACAAAGAAGAAATGTGAAAAACATCTTAATAGAAATGACATCAAGGGGATTGTTGTAAGTAAACTACAGTGGTTTTCAGCTTAAAGAGCAAATGGAATTCAAATCTTAACATTCTTGTGAATGTGATGGATCTAAATTGAAAAAGTTGTACATTTTGCTCCATTATTTATAATTAAAAACACCTACCAAGAAATGTGTTCATTCATGTTTTTAGGTCAATTCCCGATTTCCAGCTGTCACCAGGTTTTTTTGCTTCGTCAGATCAACCCATGGGTAAACCCATCCACTTGTGTGACTGGGAGGTGGATGAGGACAAGTGGAGATGAGGAAGCTGTGATGATGTGATGAGACGTGCTGTTTAATTAACCTCATTTAAGAACCTTCATCAACAGAGCACCTGCGTGCTGTTGAAAAGAAGAACGTCTTTCACAGATGTCTTTAACCGTGTGTGTATGTGTGCCAAAGGGACTCCCGATACTCACACAGTAAGAGGTGCATCATCAACAAACGACTGTATAATTACACAGAACTCATGCGATATATTAAGAAGGTAGACACGAATAAACTCCACTAAGCAGTGATTATCGAGGTGAGACATCCTGTGACCTCTGTGGTCTTTAATTTGATATTGTTTTACCTAGGACATGAACCAAATGTGACTGTGACTAACTACCAGAACAAAAAAGCTCTCTTATTACTATGCATGACTCCCAATATATCTGCTTTAGAAAATATGACTTTGTTCATCATCCGAGATCTTAGAATTTGCTGCCCCTAACTCTAACCCCCTAAACCTCACACCCATCCCTAGCCCATAACTCTATCCCCCTAACCCTAGCCCCTAAATCTAGCCATCTAATACTAACCCCTTAACTCTAACCCCAACCCCTCAAAATCCCTTATCCTAACCCCTTAACCCCCATAACCTTTATCCCCTTACCATAACCATTGTACATTTACTGATTTGCTGTTTGATCTTAATATCAACAAATCTGATCTAAAACACTTAAAATGTGCTACAATAGCTTAAAAGCAAAACACCTTCACCAGGAACTGGAGGAGATCAAAAAAGTTAAAAGTTTTTTTAATGTAAAATCACCAGGTTGACAGAAACATCTCTGGAGCATACTCTTCAAATTAATACTAATATTGTTTAATGTTGGCTGATAATGTAAACAGAAAAAACGTTTGTCTTCCAAGTTTTCATCAACAACAAATCTTTGAAAACTAATGCATGAGAATGAAGGGGATCGATTATTGATGTTTTACCTTCTAAATCTGTCAGTGGATTAAATTAAATCTGTAAATATAATCTCCAGATTTATGGCCCGTTTCTGCAGCTTGCACTGACCAGTACAGGACTCGGAGCCACAGCCATAATCATAATAATTAAAGTCTTTCAGAGCCCCACTCAACCCAGACAACAATTAAACTCCCTGCCTGGCTGTTTTCCAACTCTATTACTTTTGCCTTTCAGGGAGACATACTGCCAAGAATAAGAGGATCAAAGGTATCAAGGATAGCCCCTTCACCTTGCAGGAGAGCACTTCTCTGTGGAGTGCCAGTTTGGTCCTTGTGCATACAGGACGTTTACATGAGCAGAATGGAGAGGACAACTTTGCGGGGAAAGAACATTAGGAAGAAATATGATGTAGGATTCCGAGCAATTTCCGAGCCACCATCATTACCCGAAATGATCTCATTTATTTTACTGTATAACTGAGGGTCCTTTCATAGCCACCTTGTTCGGTCCAGACCTTCTGACTTTTCAGTTTAATGCAAACCAAAGGTGTAAAAACTGCTGCAGACCACAATCCAAACCAATGGACAGAAATGTTGTCCAATCAACAGAGGTGGTCCAGATCAAACTGAATGAGGCTTGCAGGATTGCTTGCAGGCTTAACCTCCCACAAGCTCTTTTGGCACATTTAAACTAGTCAGTCTGTTTCAAATTTAAAGGTTCATTGTGTAAGTTGAGGTGAAAGTGATTGCGGCTCAATGGCATATGTTGATGCCACCGGGGTCTCACCACAGCCACCAGATACGAACCACTCGGGTTTCAGCATGGTTTGTTCTCAAACTAAACAAACATACATTTCACCAACTCAACTCAAAGTTTCGTGGCAGCTTTGCAGCTCAGCTCTGTCTATCATGAGTCTCTCTCTCTCTCTCTCTCTCTCTCTCTCTCTCTCTCTCTCTCTCTCTATGTTCCTTCTTGTTTCCCTCATAAGTCTCTCTGGCTGCTCTGCTGCTTCCTTTTAACAGCCCTCAGCTGCACTGATCGATCCCCTGCCACAGGTGGAGGTGCTCTCCCAAGCCCCTTCATGCCGACACACCGCCCCTCCATCACCGAACTCAGGCAGGGTAGCCATCCGTTCAGCTGCAACATGCTACTTCAACACTAGATGTCACTAAATTCTACACTATGAACCTTTATGTTTTAGGAAAAGCAAGAGCCTCAGTGCACCTTCATTCCAATGGTAAGACTAGCTGCCAAATTGACAACATGTTGACACATGCCCATCTACAAACCAACTAAGTATAGGTTGACACAGCCTACGTAGGTCATGACGACGGGACTTATGTAAGTCAAGATGTCTTTAGTCCACTCCCTAAGTGAAGCCAAACCTAACCAGACCGTATCAGAACAAAGAAAAGAACCTTGGTTCACACTAGAGTCCGAACTTGCATGAAAATGACCCAAAAGTAAAACCTTTTGTAGTTTTTACAGAAACCACAATGAGAGACGGAAGCACTTAAGACTCGGAAAACGGAAAACATGAACAATGTTCCCTGTGAGGAGAATCAAATGTACCTTTCTCGCGTAATTGTCCCATTTATGAGTTCTGCCTATTCCAGTGCAGCAGGTAACAACATAACAGTTTCTTTCAATAAAACCTGAGGGACCATGTGACGTGTGTCCCACTTGTGGCTGACCTCTTTTCACAGTTACACAGCTGTCAACAGCTTTGGATCCGTCATCTACTGTTGTTTTTTTTTCATGCAATTATCACTTCAAGCTCGACTGATGTGACTGGTGTGGCTTAGTGGTAGGTAGGTGAATATTTTTAACGAAGCTGTGGAAGGATACGTCCCCTCTGATTAACATCACCGACCCATGATTGCTTAATTTGTTTTTTATCAAATCAATATTCATCTATAGCAAAAAATATCAAGCTCTTCATTATTGCCTCCGAGGATTGTATGGAATATGTAGAAAAACTGCAATGTGCATGGTCCTTAATGAAACGTTCATGTGATCGCACTCTCTTAATGAATTATTCCAATAAGTACACTAATAGAATTCTGAATAAGATTCAGTTGTGTTTTCTTTTCTTTTGCGGAAAACCATATGAGTGGCTGCCCTCAACCACATCTATTCCTTTTTTTCTTCTCCCCTTTCAAGGGCAACTGTCTACAGTAGGTTATTCACAAGTGTTTGCCCTGGTTTCTAAGATACTGAGCGAGCATGTGTGTGTGTGTGTGCATGCACATGTGTGAGTGTGTCTGTTTGGGTGTGTGTGAAAGCTGCCAAGTTTCATTTTCAATTTTGCTGTGTTTATCCAGCAGATTCTGTGCAATCTGTTGACAAAGAGCCGGCCATGACAGCAAGGGCACATGTGGCGGGATTTCAGAGCGGCTGACAGAAGAGGCGAAACTGACGGCTGTCGGCCCTGAATAACTCTTTATAAGGGGGCAGATCTGTGGAGACGTTTTCCTCTGACGATCAAACACCAAATGTTGAATCTTTAGATAATCCAAACAGAAATTATCCTGCATTCTCAGCGGGAAGGAAAACGGGCGTGCTGTGGCCTTTTGAACACATACACAGGCAACAGGATTTTGAACTTGATGAGGTTGTATTGAGGGCGAGCAGGAGGCAGTGGTGCCGGAACGGAGTCTGGAGGTGATGAAGACATTGATTAGCTTCGCGGCAGTGAGTTACACAGGTGGTGTCAGAGATAGGCAGCATTTCTCTGCTTGGAGAGGCAGCGTTTCTTTTTTTTCTGTGTCATTGACATATTTGGAGGCAAGGAGGGCGGCGCGGTTGAGGGTTAGGGGATGAGGTGACACTAGTGTTGATGAGAAGTTATGAGTGGAGAGGGAGAGTGGAGTAATTGGGCTGCAAATTTACGATTTGAAATTTATCACTATCGTGTTTGAGGAAGATTAAATTCTCTTAATGCAAGACATTGGCGAGGAAGGTGGATGGAACTGGTGCTGAGCTGCCGCAGCGACGATAAATCCTTTTTTTTATTTCTCCATTGAGATATATCACTACATGTCACAATAACAGTTGACGGAGGAACTAGGGGAGGAGGCGTCTCATGATGCAGACAGAGGACTCAGACTGTGGCAGATGGGGGGGGGGGGGGGGGGGGTACGCCAAGACATCAAAAGCTGCACTTATGGCAAAGGAGGATGATGCCATGGCTTTGTCTGACATCAGGAGAGACGGGGCAACATTCAGAGCTGTCAGTCAATTTAGAGTTTCATACATTCAAAGATTTTAAGATTTGTCAAAAGTAAATCTGCATTTCGAGGTCAAAGAATGAGGATAATGCAACTGGCTGTGATAATCCATCAGCCAATGAAATCCAGACACTCATAAGAACAGAGAGTTTCTACCACCTCTATAGACGCCCTCCGCGTTTTCAGATGCACGGAAATAATCAGCTTTGAATCATAATTTGTGACTGACGTGATTTTTCACCAAACAAAAGAAGAACAAACCATTATAGTCCTGTGCTTTGAATTCCTCCTACTCCTATGTGCACTGGAGGTTCACACATCACAGATCAACTTAGACAGATCTTCTTCAGCAGATGAAAACCCCCTTCTAGTCTCAAACTCTACACACCGTGCGTCGTTCTATCCACTGAAGGTTGAAAGATCCTAGCGAAGAGTGGAGGGGGAAAATACGGCTGACAGGAGGCTGCTGTTGTCTTGAGATTCATTTGAATTTGAATAGATTTTCGTGTAACCTAACAGCTGGATGCTAAATGCCGACGCTGTCGTTTTACTCTGGGATTGCTCTGTGATTGGCTGGTGGGATGTTGCAGTGACTTGGTGAGAGTCCCATGATAATATCAGCAAACAAAGTGTTTGGGAAAACTGTTGAGAACTATTCGGGCGACAGAGCAGAGACGGGCTGTCATAACCACAAAAGCTAAACTATACAGACGTTCCCTCTCGGGGAGTTTTCCGACTTCAGATGGTTTTGGCTCCAGGATTCCAGGGCGGCAGAAGTTATCTCTGGCAAAACCTTGAGACTGTGTCTTACCTACAGCAGAGATACACATTAATGTCATTAATAAAAAAAATAATGAAAAATCAATCTCTGCCAGAGTTTGTGCTCACTCTCTCCCTCTAGAGCTATAGCCACAGGATATTAAATCTATCATTTTAGTATTACAATTGTTTTTTTATTGGTGTGGTACTATCATTGATAACATCTATATATAGATATATCTATCTATATCTATAAGTATCACTTTTATTATTTTAAGTTCATTATCAGTCTAACAGAGTTAAACAACTTTTCCTAGTTTATTTCTCTCTTTTGATTAAGTTATTATTACCCCTACCCCTTTCTCTCACCTCTCCTCTCTTCCCCATTTTTCTCTTCTCACCATATGTAAAGTGGCTTGAGATAATGTTGCCGCTATACATATTAAACAAAAATAATTGCATTAACACTGGCATGTAAATGTAAATATCTGTAATTATCGATATGAGGTCTATAAGAGATCTCTGAAGGAGGCCTTGCTGCTTCATGTCAAGCGGCAACTTAAAAGAAGCAGATGAACCATTAGGGTGAAAAAAAGATGAAAATAAATTGGTCACACGGGAAGCTAAAGGCCAGGAGACGACTGGCCTTTAGCTTTTAGCCTCGGGGTAGCAGAGTGGGACCGGCGGTCTCAGGTGGGCCGCACGTAAACCACCGCCACCATTTGAATGTTGCAATTAGCCAAATGTCATGAGTCACAAACCAGCCGTTCCCAGGCAAGGTTACAAATAATCACAGTGAAAAGGTTGTTCCACCTCACGTTGGGAAAATTTCATGAGAGGATTAAACTCGTGCAGGAATGAGATCTTCAGAAAAGATAGAAAAGAGAGAAAGACAATCTTCCTCCTGTGAAGCAATGATAAATATTGTACAGTGTTACCAGACTCAACAGAATACAGTATAATCAATGCAGTGTGGACTCTTGCCTGAGTCTCACACAGTTTCAAAATACACAGTGGAGTTCGACATGCACTCTAATCACATGGTGTCTTTTCAAAATATGTTTGTCTACGTCGACAATGTGTTCTCGTTGGAAACGCTGCAGATATAAATAGCCTGCATGTCAAACCTTTATGCTAATTACTTTTGTTATATGTTGAATAAACATGTCGACTGTTTGATTTGTGTGTAGGTAATTTTCTTAATGTAAATTACAGCCGTTCATTATTCTTCTTTTCAATCCATGCTCTCTTGATGAGATGCTGATTTACTCATAAATTATTACTTTATTTATTCATCAGAATCCATGATGACAGCCCCACTTCCAGGGCACATGGCATATTTAGTTCAAATTCATTTTATTCTAATATCATCATGTGAATACTGCACAGTAAAGAAGTTTGACAATTTCTTTTGATGAACTATGTGATTCTCCTGATGTGTTATTTGTCATAGATGTTTGCTGCAAATAATTCTGCACATTGTTCTGATGATGATACCCGGCACTCTTGAGTTTTATAACACCGTTTTCTGATCACACAATCATCCATTTAATGCTAATATTCACTTTTCTTTGGATAAAATTGAGTTATATTAATACGGTTTAAACTTCTATGCTCTCTTTTCATGTCATTATTATTGCCTGAAGAGGAAAAGCTGCATCGGGAAAAAATATTCTCCGCTGGCTTGAAGCTGTGTCCAGAGAAGTGAAGCGGTTTAAGGCCAAATTGTTCCCTTGAGAACTGAAAATAGGATTTCAGCAATAAACGTGTTCCAGCGAACAGATTTTTCACCGAACCAAAACCACAACAACCCGTGAAGTTACCGCTCCATTCAGACACCAGCACATTAAGCTATGTCTAGTAATTTGGGCTCTGTGGGCTCTGCCATGTTCTCTTGTCTTTTTCTGTCTTTCTTTTTTTTTTTTATTGATAGAGCAACACAAACACATAATGGGGGTTTAACAAAGGTAGTTTAAAAAAATATGTTTTTAAAGGGCAGGAAAATAGGTGACTGGATGGGGGCTGGGTGGTAGTTGTCACTTTCCACTGGGATATGGATTATTTTTTCTTTTTGTTACAGTATAGTGAGACAGGGCTGCTCCTAAAGTGGTCAAGCTGCAGACCCTTGGGAGGAGACTAAAAACCAGGTGACAAGAGCCTGTCTCCAAACCTGAACTGCCCACAGGCCCTCAGGGAGGTAGTTTATTCCTTGTTTTATATATATATATATATATATAATGCAATTACCAAAAACCTGCCATTCCAGATTTACACACATACATAGGCCAATTAGATTGGGGTAGATTGGGCCGGTGGTAATACATACATTCTCTATATTCTGCCCTTTATTTATCTCCTTCCCTCATCATCCTCTCCTTCTCCCTCCCCTCTCCCTCCTCTCCTCTCATGTGTTTCCATTCTCCCGATCCACTTGCATGCGAAGCTGAGGAGACGAGGACGAGCCTGTACAAGACTTGGAGCTGAGATCGTGGGTCAGTGTAACAGTCCATTCAAATTGTGTCAAAGCGGGTACATGACCGTCTACACAGCACCAATGGTTCTGTCCTCATAGCAACACTGGACACCCAACCCATTTCTAAAGATTTATATCTTCCATGATGGATTGTGCTGTGATCCTATTCCCCGTCTATCTGTCTGTGGATACAAATATTGACAGGATTGTCCTGTACAATGCGAAGCACCTGTTTCATCATCACCTGCAGCTACATCCGCCTCAGAACTGTGCAGATCTGTGCCAGCAGCAGTGAGATTATCTGCACGTGGCCGCCCTACGTTCCAGAGATAACAGAGAAATAAAGCTGAATTTGAGGCTGAAAGAATCCCCGCCAGACAAGGTTCAAGCTATGATTAAGATAAAGCATGTTATTTCCATATCTACCACTCTCATGTGTAAGGGAAGGTTAAGCAATTTAAAAATCAAAGCATGACCTTTACAATATGTTGACGTATTAGGATCTATTAAATGAAACCAAAGCAGGGACACTGGCACATTTGGATTCATTGTGTTTGAAATATTTCTGTGTTCCAGGTTTAAAGCACCATATTTAGTCCTTAGTTTCACTTCCTGGCACCTGTGTGTGACAGATTTCTAACAGAATGTTCAAATGGCCATTAGGCCCATATACCAACTACTGGATGGCACTGAATCCTAATTAAAAATATAAACATATTTTCAATTGTAACTGGTTGTAAATTTGGTGCTAAGTAACATCCCACATTTTAAATAAAAGTCTCTGTGTGTACATTTTGTTATCTGGATCCGGTTTCTCGCAGGTGGTGGCGTTGGCGCTTCAGCCATTTCTCTGTTTACAAGACAAACAGTTAGAATATGTCGTCTGAGCAGTACTAAATCGCCCGGGCAGGCTCGACATGATAGCGACTCGATAGCTGAGAAAGACGCCTGAGCCTGCTGGGGCTAGCTTGTTAGCATGCTAACTTCAGTTAAATCAAAGATTTGGCTGAAATCGAGGCAGAATTAGTCATCACTTGCTCTTGACAAGTTAGATGTTGAACCTGCAGCACTCGTGCTAGTAAATGATAAGATATAGGCAATGTAGCATTAGCAAAGACTAACATGTTGTCCCTTTAAAACTTTCCCCCATATGAAAATATTTAAATACAAATTCCACGCATGCAAACAGTGTGTCAGACTCACAGGCGATGGGCTTGGTTTTCACATACACATTTTATTTTGCATCAAGGTATTGAAAAACGGCCCTACTGTATGTGGCTGTGTATTCCTGAGGGCAAACCAATCTGGCAGGTAACGATTCTTCAAGGGGATCGAGAGCCATTCCCAGAACAAAGATCCCAACAAAACCATCCACACAAGTGTTAAATTGCATCGTGAATCTCATTGGCAGAAAATACTAATTGGCTATAATTTAAAAACTTTCCTACTATTGGCAGTCTTTCAAGTTTATATATCCTAGGTTGATAGTGTGAATCCAGTGTAGTGCATAACAACAAATCTATTATAATTCCTTTGATGCTTAACATCACATACAGTCGTCATTGAATGTTGCAGCTTATCTGCCTTCAGGTGACATCAGGACATTTTTAATGCATCTTTATCTGCTCCAGCAAGGTAACACATGGCCTGTGGCTTTCAAAGACTCACTTTCATCTTCCTGTTTCCCTTTACTGTCACGTCGTCCTTTGAATATTGCACTATCGCCACGCCACTGTGTGTAATTGGAAAAGAAACAAATAAATATATATATTATTAGCATACTCTTCCTGGGAATGGCAGAGATACTTGTTTTTTTTTAGGTTTTTGCTTTGGATATAACAACTGATGTGTTGCTCTGTCACCATAAAAAGGTTCTGGTATTCCTTTTCTAGATCAATGTTAGTATAAGTCATAATCCCAGTATGAAACACAGTTAGTTATTTTGGCATATTATTTCCTGTGTTTTTTCCTTGTAACTCTCAATATATGGGTATTTTTACAGCACAGCCAAGTATATATCCTCTGTTTAGGTTCTGTTTAACATAGACATCCCTCTTTGCCATTATGATTCTCCTCCTCAGCTCAGCTGACAATGGGTTTGTGCTTATTTTCACCAAAAACGCTCTGTGCAAAGTACAACAATACAGTAGCTTCATTGAAATCAGCTAACATTTTGAGCATTAATGAAAAAAAAAAAAGAAGATTCACAGTAATAAAACACAAAAGAGACAACATTAGGTTCGGCTTGCATAGCAAAGCAAAAGAAAGAGAGAAAACATTAAAAAATATATTTACAAATTATGCAAGTCCCTTCTTGTTTCAATTAGTCATTTCCGTGTGAGTTTTCTTCTTCATCTCCACCGTGTGAACTGTTGTACACCATGTGACAGAAAATAGAAGCGGACATTTAACATACTGTTCACTCTTTTGGAGAGGAGGGGGGAATGAAAATAACACTGTGAGACTGGTGTCTGTGTCTGTACATGACATTTACAGCTCTGCATTCTTTCTCTCACTCTTGTTTCTTCCGTCTTCAAGTCTGCCTCCCCTCCGTCTTCCCAACATCTTTCTGTGTCGCTCGCAGAGAGAAAGAGAATTTCATAGCGCTTATAAACAAGGTGTCCTGGGATGGCAGGCAGCCACTGCAGGGAGCGAGGCTTCACAAAGACTCTGAAAGAGACACAGGCCGACACAACATTAGTGAATACTTCTGCACTCTGTTAGTCTGCATCTTCATTTCCCCCTCCAAGGACGTGCTGTGTCTTAGCATTAATTCAAGCCAGAAATAGTTGGCTAGTTGCTCCGTGGATTTGCTTTAAAACAGGATGCGAATGAATTATTTACCACTGCTAAAATTGTGTATGTGCTACTGTGCCCTCAAGGTCCTGGTGATACATGGGCTCAACCAATCAAGAATCAGTCTCAGCTGTCAATCATGACTTCTCCCTCCTACCTTACCGGGAAAATTAGTCCTTTAACATGTAAGTGTAATAAGAACAACTGAAACATTTGGGAAACATTTATGAAACGTCTACTTTCTAGGACTTTGGTCCATGTCCCATCCACTGATGAAGAGGACGCAGTGTTTATCCTTTATATACTTCAGCCAGCCACCAGGGGGCATTGCAAATGATTTGGCTTCACTTTCGGGGAGCTATCTTATCATCCATCTTTATAAACAGTGTTGTAGTGACACATGCTGCAGCTGGTTGTTGTTTCTGATTGTGATTGTCCTTGTGCAATCACAGGGTAGACAGGTGCCCCCGTGCAGATATCCACAATGGCTGCTCTAGGTGAAGGTGTTTTTAAAAATCATGTTCATGTTGAAAGTTGTGGAAGGCTTGTGAAGGAATTCACACAGGTTTCCATGAGAAAAAACAATTTGAGACTGCAGCATCCAAAATCTATCATTTGAATCATCTTTCATCTTCACGTCCTGTCATCACATTGTCTTTATCTCTATAGAGAAAAGTCTCTGTACTAGGGGCGTTCTCGCGAATGACTAGAGGAGACAAATTTGATTTGTCTAATCATTCTTCAAAAAGGAAGTGACAGCCCCAAATTACATCCAAGAGAAGTTTCACTCTGAATTATGGTTTTGAAGTCGGAAAAACTGACAGCTTTATTGTGCTTTATTCTCTGGGGCATAATTTTAACAACATGGCTTCTGTGCTATGTTTTCTCAGTTAGAGGTTAAAAGTGTTAAAATCAAACGATAGAATGGAAAAGTAAAAATTTAAATAAAGGGTCAACAAAATCTGCAGGTTATTTGCATGGGCCTGTATCCATTTTGTGCACCGGGGTTCATCCTCATGAGGATAGATACTCACAGTGTTCCCTCCTCTCTGTGCTGTTTGTGGGAGGATGCCCGTTGTGGGAGGCATCTGTGCCAGGTCTCTTGTGGGAACCCCTACTCAGGGTGGCCCTGTTGGATGTTGTCGTGCCGCTCCAGGAAGCCATATGCTGCCGCTCCAGCGTCGACACGGTCACCATGCACTCCTCAGAGGGGTCTGAGCCTGCAGCTGCCCACGAGCTGTGCATGCGGGAGCCCACGCTGTGCAGGGAGTTGATGGCCGGTGTGTGGGCTGCTGGAGTGGATGGTAGACAAGCGCATTTGGCAGAGGATGTAAATGAGGCATCGTGATACCTCTCCTCCTCGTTGGATTCACTGACAAATTGTGGCTGAAAGTGTGTGAAAGACTCAACTCACCGTCCGCGTTGGCGTCCCTTCTTCTGGACAGAGTCCCGACCTTGTCTGTCTGGGGTTTGAGGCCAGTCAGCGGTGCCCTCTTGTGGCCAAGGCTATGCGTGCCCTTTGCGCCGTGGTCGGCAGTGCCAGAGCCGTCTGAGCGACACAGCTGGGGGGGTTTACCTACGATGAGTAGGAGTGAGAGGGAGAGTTAGTGAATAAAGATAAATAAAGATTTGGTTCAGCATAGACCTGGGTAAGTATTTGGCTCTAACACAGACACAAACTAACACGTGGGATGGAGCCAGGAACTGAAGTGAGAAGTGGAATTTCAGAGCTGCATGTCAGCCAGATGTGTCAGATGCAGAAAACGACAATAAAACTTAACAAACCAAATTAACAATTAAATCTAAATGTGAATACTTGAAAAATGATGCACAAAATATTCACAAATCTATCTATATATCTATCTATCAGTTGTTTATATGTGGCTTGCATATCTTGAGAACCATTCATCTTATCAGCTGTTTTGTTGAGGGCCCAAGGAAGTTCAGTCCAATATTAATAAACTTCGAATGAACATGAGACCAGCGCTCTGTAGCGGCAGCGGCTGGGTCACAAGAAGCTCTGGTGTCGATCAGCGGGTCAAGGTTCTGCTGCAGGTCTTTAGTTGCTGCAGGTCACTTTGACAGTTTCAGAAAGAAAAGCTGCAACCAGCATCAGCACAGACCAAACAAACAGCCCATTCCAAACAGGAAGGTTTAGAACAGACACTGCACTAGTGCTTATTAAAACCAGACACCAGACATCACTGAAAGACGCATGAACAAACACGCCATTTAAAGCAAAAAGCCACAACTACACTATGGCACCCCCTGTGGAAATACTGCCAGCACGTTGGCTTTGTTCACGTTGAGATTCACTGCTACGACGACTTACGAAAGGTGACAGCTAAACATGAGCTGAAAAAAATGTTTGCATTGCTAATGTTTGCAAATATATTTAGTCACGCTGACCTGTTTTTCTCCCTGCAGCGGGTTATTCAAAGTGTAGAAAACACACATATTCTCAATGCACAAGTCAATCCCTTAACCTGTCAAACAGTGGAGTCTAAAAATGGTGCAGCTGCGTCCCTGTGGGAGGAGCATTGAAGTTTGACAGGGCCCTATTTATAAATGCATCAAATCTTAAACGTTAGACATGTGACTTTTAAGTACAGTTGTTGAAAGATTATACGTTATGGTTTCGGTGTGTGTGTGTAAGACTGGCTTGAATAGCTTTGAACAGACTGAAGGAGAGTGAAAAGGGTGACAATGATTTACATTAGGATGTCTGAATAATTTGAATTTGTGAGAGGATGAAAAAACTATTTTACTTGACGGCAGCTTTGATGGCCAATCACCGTCCCTGCTGGCAGAGCTTCTATGTAGGCTAATAACCAAAAGTACAGCCACCAGTGTGTATGTGCATGCATGTGTGTGTTTAAATTGGCTGTTGTCTGCCTTGGTCTTTGTGGTAATACAACGTGCCGATAGGTGATAGTTCAGCCAAGGAACAGACTGCACAGTGATTTCCGCCTCAGTGGCCCAAACCCTATTGGCAGCCCAAACATTTATATTGGACAAAACTGCAAAGACCTGGATTAAGTTTGAATATGTGATTTTTGTATACTCAATGCCAGTGTTGTGAAAATGGGATGGGGGTGGACAAGAGCAAAATGTTGCTCAGGCCCAGGACATGTCCATTAGGAGAACCCTACTGCAAATACAGAAGCGAGGCCAAATTCAAAGCACACAAAGTAACAATATAAAGACGAATACAACAATGGAAATTTGCTGAAAATACAAAAGAGCAAACCTGCTGCACGGAGCCAAAACAAATACATTAATGGAAAACTCATTTCAAATAGAAAAATCAATTCAAAACCACAAATGCATGCAACAGAGAGAAAAAAAAAGCTGCAAATTCAGCTCAAGAAAACAGAAGTTCTCCTGGCCTCTGGGGGGAGCGCTAAGTGGAACAGCTTGAGCTTCGACCCGAGAGACGAAGACCAGGACCGCGGTCGACATAACTAAAATCACACATACCAAACCACTTTTCCTTGACCTAGATGGAAAACATCAAAAGGAAAGGACAACCGCTGTGCCAACAAAATCCGACTGCACCTCCACTGGGCGTGTTCCTTATTTTTAATCCAATTTTCTTCCTCACACATGGAAGATAAGTTACGTTTAAAAACTCTATGCAGCTAAATTCAAATTCAAAAGAGAATCACACCTCGTAAGAGAGCGAGGATGTATTCAGGTTTTTCATAGACCGCACACAACCATCAGTTACTCATAGTAACAAGTAAACAAACAAGATAAAAAAATCAGGAAATGAGAAAATAGCATTCAGACCGAAATACTCGCAGTTCCCTGCATAGTAAAACAACATTGAACATCGATTCATAATAAATGTGTTCTATTACTGAAATAGTTTTTTTGGCATATATTCTAACGTGTTTAAAGACGCCCATGTGTGGTTGACATTATTATTCATCTGCCTGCAGCTGCCCTGGAAAACATTTCCTCAGTTTACCGCAGTGGAAACCATGAGATGATGAGTTCCGTTAGTTGTGGGTCTGACGTCTTGCCGTCGCTGACCTGCTGCTCTACTTATTCAACAGCGACGGCTTCAGTGAAATGAGTTTCACCGTGTGTCAAACGTACCTGAGCCCTCCAGGTTTTCCACGCTGTGACCGGGAATGTATTCAAAGCCACACAGATTCTTCGACACCATCGCGTATCTCTGGTCCTCCTCCTCGTCCTCGTCCTCTTCGGAGAGGAGAGTGGCTCCCAAATCGGAGCCCAGGGTGCTGGACATGAAGTCGATCGGAGGGATGGGGGTCTTGGACATGTTTGGAGTGCTCTTCATGTGCCTAATTAATTGTCGGGGGAAACACTGTGTATTAATGACCAAAATACATTTTTGGACGGAGGGATGATAATGACTGAAAATACTGAAAAAAAAACGTGGATGCTTAATGGCTGCGTGGGGAGGAAGGCAGAGATGCATCCTGCCGATACGGTAAACGCTCACTGATTACTTTCTTAGCACTGGTGTGTGATGTGCGAACACAATGGAGTTGTAATTGGACTGGATAAAGGATATCTGGATGGGCAGGGCTGTCACCAACATGCCTGTTATCTCCTCCACAGCTGTCCTCCATGATGGCTCACATCCCGCCATGGAGGAGCATGCACGCATAATTACCGGCTCTATTTACTGATGTCAGAACAGCGTGTTAGACTAAACCCAGTCATTACCCTGCAACACATGTCGCCGCCGACTTGTCAAGATTCCCCTATGCTCCATCACAGGTATAATCAATGGAGGGCGGTTTTTATCGGCCGCAGGAAACATGCGCAGCGGGTTCCGGCTGACACGTGTAAATACAGCGTTACAACACGTTCACACACTGGAGACGGATATGCAGAACCCAAACTATTGACAGTATAAAATGAGCCTGAGGACAGGCGCAGCTAATAATCAGGCAATGCCGACTTTTTTGTACTGTAATAATGCAATTTGAACTCTATAATGGCATACATCCGCTATGTCACAACAGGCCCCTTTGATTTACTAGTTCCAGATTTTCATTTGGATCTGAACCGCATTGCACACACTCATAAATATCAGTTCCCTATATATATATATCTGATCAAGATCCTTGAATTATTCTCTGAAAAATCAAGGGAAATGTTTAAAAGCTCCCTATTTCACAACGCTTAAGAAGGAGAGAAATAAATCCTGGATCCACCCCCTGATTCTGAGCTACACTAAAATACAAAATGTTAAAGTTTCATTCTGATCTATTCATTCTAATTCTCATCTTTACTAACAGAAAAACAAATGCTGATGAAAATATATCCTATTGGCGGAGTTACTGACATCATCACCTTCTATACTGTATGATGGCAAATGACTGGCTCATCTAAAAAAGATGTAGATCAGGTGTCTTACATTATTGTACAACATATATTATTTATCTAATCTATATGTATATTAGCATTAGGGCTGTGTCTATATTCTTACAGGATGCAGAGATGCATTTTGTGACTTCTTCATGATGTCATTATCATATAACATCATATAAAGTGTGGAATGCAGACATATATAAAACCAAAACAAATGTGCACACAATGATGAATACACACAAAAAACACAAAGGCTCAAATGAATTAACAAGGTCTCAATAGCTCTACCACATCCTCACCACGTCTGCTTGGCCACCTCGTACTGGTAGGCTCTGGTCAGCTCGTCCAGGTGGGCCTGTAGGATTGATTGCATCTCTTCGTGGTGGGCAGAGCTGAGAGAGGAGGACGAGGGCTGGCTGAAGGAAGATGCAGCCGGAGATGAAGAGCGCCCTCTCAGAGGAGGAGTGGGACCTCTCTCCTCCTCTACCTCGTTGTCCAGACTCTGGTGGTGGTAGGTCTGGACCGACATGGGTGGAGCCCAGCTGTTGCTGTCATATCTGGGTCGTGGACAAAAAGAGAGCAAGGGGAAATCCAGAAATCTCTGTCAATCTGTTTGTGGCTCACATATTTGAAGAACCGTTCATCTTTGCGGCTTCACACTTGACACATTAGTCGAATTTGGTGCGATTTGGACACGTGTTACATCCAATGTTAAGCAAGTATTAAATTGACAGGCAAATTTTCCCTTCAGTCAGAGGGGGTGGGAAAGCATACCTTCAGTCTCTGGACCAAGTTGAACAGCAGTAATATCTGTCCCGCCCCAACCATGTTTACAATTTGATAATTTGTGTTAAAAGTGCGTAAAATCGACCACAATTATAGAGCTTTTATGTTGAAAAGGAATTGGTTCTGTTATTATTTCCCTCAATTTGCAAGTTCAATCTTGACACCAGCTGAAAACAAACCTATTTTTTTAGGGACAACACACAGCTCGAGGTTTATTCAAACCCTGTGTGAAGATCTCTCATGAAACCAACACACAATCTGGCCACAGGTGGAGGATGCTGTGACCTCTGTGTTTGTATGTGTTTCTTCTGTCCAATTCTATTATTATTTATTTTTTTCCCGTTCAGAGATTGATGAGATATGAGAGTATCTTACCCTCCTCCGTGGTTTTCCTCGGGGTAGCGGTCAAGGTCGACCTCGGTACCAGGAAGCGGGTGCATGGGTGGTTGAGGCAGGGGCATGTTAGCCCAACATGTCCCATTGGATTTAGCGGTCTTTGTTCCACCCTTCACCTTCTTTTTCTTCCCACCCTTTGCACCTGAGGGTGGGTAGAGAGGAAAGGAGGGTTAGCTGTCTCCGTGCAACACTGAGAAATCCCTCTACACTCTACCCACAAATACTATTCCACACTGACTTCATGCATACAAACACAAACACACAAACACCCGCTGACTGACTTAAAAAGCGCTCCTCTATCTTCTTCTGTTATTTTAACTTTCTCAAACCTGTCTCCTGCCTAACGTTCCTTATTTTTCTCCTTCGCTGACAGCACATTAGGAATTTTTCTGAATCTACCACGTTAACTTGCTTCTATGCAGCTCCACCACTTGCTCCACTTCATATCTGGAAAAGCCTGACATTCAGCCGAGCATGCAGCCTATTGTGCAAAACTACAAACAGACAAAAAACTAAAATCCCCTCTTGGCTTCGCTAAGTGTCGACACGTTGCACAAATAAGTCAGAACACTGAGGGTTGTTTTTTCCGCCCGCCACCACTAATCAAGTTAACCCAAAGAAATGCGTCATGATTGTGTGACATTTCTGGGCTAGATACGCTCCCAGGGTGGAATTGTGATGAAGACAGAAGAGTAATTAAGAGCATTATCCTAAGGGTCCGTTAACAGCAAATATGCAGATATAATATGTAAATAAAATCCTTTGCATTCTGCTCTTTCTCTGGTATACTTTGCCAGCTGCATTGTAGTAATTTCACTGGAAAAAAATAAATAATAGGTACTTTTCGGAACAGAAATGTTGCTTCTGCTGTGTCTTCAAGCAAGGCTGCAGTCCCCTGAGATTCACGACGCATAAAAAGGAAAAACACGGAAACAAAGATCTCTGTTGTGCACATTTTTCATTATTCGTACCACTGCCAGGGTGACGGTCAGTCAGCGAGTAGCCCAGGTTTGCCATCTCCTGGTGGGCCTGGAGCGAAGCCTTCCAGCGGGGATCTGGCCTGTCCACAGCCAGCTCGTGGAAGCTGTTGGACTGCAGTATCTGAGTAGTGGCGTAGGGGGTGGGCTGCGTGCCTCGTGCTGGGCTGCTGTAGCCGCCCTTCCCCATGAAGTCAATGCTGCTGTAGATGGCACCATCAGACAGCATGGTGCCGGTCTTCTCCACCGCTGCGGACGGTAACACATCTGAGACAAAAAAGGCAGAGAGCGAGAGAGAGTGAGTGAGAGAGAGAGCGAGGAGAGGAAAAGGGATCATGGAGAGACGCGTTGATTTGAAGTTAACGATCTTTAAGGTCATTAACGCTCCCCGCTGCTGTGGCACTCCGTATTAGTTAGATACCGGTCTCAAATGGACTTGATATAAATGAAAGTGATTATCTACCGCCATAATTAGCATGCAACACGCTGTTGGAGCCCAGCGGAGTGCTCGCGAGAGGGACACTCAAACAGCGCTAACCTTCAGCTCTACTAGCCGACGCGCATGGAGCTGCCGGGGTTCCAATGAGCTTAGAGAGCATGCAAATATACGAATAAATAAAATCAAAACTTACACCTGCACCATCTACCTCAAGCTACTTTTATAAAAAATGCACAACGGCAGGGCATGAGAAAGAACGACAGGCAAGAAATATATGCAAACACCACAAATTTAAGCCAAAGATCATCCTTGTCAGATCAAATTAGTAAAGCGTGGCCCTCAAAGGCTTTTTTAATTTGTGTTCGTGTGTTTGTTTGTGTGCATGCTTGCTTATGTGTGACGTCCTGTCACTGCTCTTCCCGAAGGCTGAATGTCAAACTGTCCGACCAGGCATCGCTAAAGCTGCGTCCTCCCGTGTCTGTTTATGGCGTCTTACCTCCTCTGCCAAAGTTGTTGCCGCCCTTCGGACTTCCTAAGCCGCGGCTGGCCGGGAGGCTCGTGGAGGGCCAGGAGTCGGCCAACCAGGGGAGGCCTTGGTCGCCCGCTTTCAGCAGCCCCGGACGGCTGAGAGAGGATGTTTGCACAGACACGAGACAGCGGAGGAGAGAGAGAGATAGAGAGAGACATTGTTAAATATCCTGTCTGCACCGTGACTGCATTGCTCATTTTCTTCCTGCTGCATCAACAACAAATTGATGCGAAAACTCATTCAGCATATTCTCGCCTGTGGAGCAGCCCGGCGCGCACGGGCAACAATAAACAACACACAGACATAAAATGGCAAGTCTATAAATCAGACTTCTGCCCGCCCTCGACTCCAGCACCCCTTAACTCTCCCCGGAGAAACCAGGCAGGCCTAAATACACACTAAATCCACTTTAGAGCCTTAGCACAACAGAAATTTACATTTTAAATTGAGAATCATGGACAGCCTCTGGCAGATCGGCTACTCCGGCGCCCCGTCGCCATGGCAACAGAGACAGCAAAAGCCCATTAGCTGGTTTGGGAAAGCTACCGTGTCATTTTGTCTTAGTGAAATACAGCAGTCATGAAAACCGGCTTTGACTCCAAGGTAGGGAAGTTGTGGGCAGCCATTCAGGGAGAAGCAGACGACAATTTACAACTAACATTGTATCAGCTGCTATCATTAAATGGCTAAAACCCTCACATGCTTCATGCAACCGGTTTGCATATGTTTGCTTAATGTGCGGCTACACAGTCCATTTTCCACAGAGCCTGATTTGCCAAGTGCCAGGGGAATTGTTCACAGCTGACTTGGTGATGGCTCAAAGGTGTTCAAACAATTATGTCAATAATTCCCCCCTTTAAAACACACAGGCGTATACATACATTTGCATTCATTTGCTCAGGAACACATGCTGAGAGCAATAACACACATGTGCATATTCAGTGCACATAATAAAAAAGGCAAGAAAGTGTTTATTTTTAGTGCCATCATTTGCAACATTTGCTCTGTCTCCGGGCTTATCTGTTTGTTTAGGTGTGCCAACCAGGAAAGAGGGAACAGGGGGGGGGGGGGAGAAATAGGACCTTCATTCTTTCACTTTCTGCAATAGAAGTTCTTTCCTCCTGTGGTGTTTCGCTACACGTTGATATTGTGGGAAGGGTACAGGGGTGTCACAATACGGATTGAGCAGTTCTTTCACCGCTGGGATAAATCAACAGCCTCACTATCAAAATAAATCATTTGATTTTATTCAAATGCTCAGTCGTGTTCGGAATACGTGTCCTCATACTATGTGACTTATAGCAAAGTGGAGCAAGTCGGCCATTAACCAGAGGGTCAGCGGTTCGAGCCCCGTCTTCCCCATTCCAGTGTGAATGGGTGAATTGCAAAGCTGTACTGTGAAGCACAATATGAATACAGATCATTTTTATCAGCGTATCTTCATGCGAGGCCCTGTGGTAAAGAGGGAGCAGCCAAACGGATCAATTAAAGCGTGTTGAGGACGCGTCAATAGCCCCTTGAGCTTTAAGAGATGAGGGGAGTGTGGGAACCAGACTGGGACACAGACGCAGCCACAGCTGAGGAATCATTCCCCAAAAAAGGAAATAATAAATCAAGTCGTTTGTGCACGCAACGTGACAGAACCCGACCTGAACACAAATATCAATTTATCATTTGGGTCCAAATCCAGGCCAGGGCCTGGTACTGCTCGGGTCGGGTATCCACACTCTACTACGCAAGCTTTGTTGAGATGTCATGGAAACAAAGGCAAACTGTTCTCACACTAAAAAACATCATGTCTGTGAAAATGAGGCGGCAACCCACATGCTGGTTTGAGCCTGGCTGCGGGTCAACCAGTGCCAGTTGAGCACTCCCCCTAAAAAACACAAAATTCATTCTGGGGGATTGCTTACCGCTGTAATGCCATATAAACTACAAAACTAGGGAGAGATGGAAGATATTAGGAGAAAGGACCCGGTTCTCCTCTGAAAACCGTGAGAGTGAACAATACCTGATATTAATTTCAGGCCATATCCCCCACTGCTACCTGATGTTCAGTGGACACAAAGGTACAGTACGCTTCACTGTGGGCATTTACATGTGAATTCCTGAAGGCTCCGAGCTGAGCCTCAAGGTCCAACTGTATGCCGAGCTTTTTAAACAGCACATTCATCACCTCTCCCGCCCTCCCCCTCCCACGACCTCTCACTCTGACAGCCACCTCGAATAAACCGAGACGATCCCGTGAATAAAACAGCAGCCACCTGCGTTAATTTGGTAGCACTCACGTCAAAAGGAGTGATTAATGATTTCATCAAGTGCATATCACACACCGATATGAGGAAGCCGGAGGGGGGAAGGGGGGGGGGGGGTTACTGGCTCATCGAGTTAAAGCCAAATGATCAGGTAAAGAAGTTTTCATTTCAGCTCTTACAGAGACTGTGAGCTCTGAACTGTGGCAATAACATGTCAGTGGGAAACTTCCAGCAGTAGCATGTCTTAGATTTTATCGGGGAAATTAAAATCTCACCTTCCGTTTCTGATCAGGCCTCTGTCTCTTTGGAAAGTAACTTGTAGAGAGAAGAGGGAGGACAAAAATAGAGTTTCAATCATAAAAATCTAGCAAATCAACATCAACTTGAATGAAAGATACATAAACGCTGTCAGAATGTTGGCAGCTGCTGTAGTTACAGTGGTGTTTCACACTATAAACCACAATGTAGAGACGTACCTGCACGAGTGAAGGTGAAGGACTGAACTGCAAGTACAAAAGAGAACGTTTTCATTAGAGCCCAGTTATATGGATTTTTTGGGACAATGGTGATATTAAGGAGAGAAACATTAAACACAAAAAAATGTCAGGCCATGTGACGATATGTACGTAAACAAAAAAAAAATAGTTCCTTAGACGTCGTTATCAAACCATTAAGACAAAGAAATGTGATTGAGTCTTGATATTTTACATTTATATTAATATTTTTTTTCATTATTGTTTTTTCTGCAAAATGTACCTTTTCATTTTGGTGCATATATGCCAACATAACCAAAGCCAAATCTGCCGATTTATATTGCTCGTAAAAAAGAAAAGAAGGTGAATAATAAAACTGAATGTAATAAGGTGTGGAAATGTTCATATATGTGTATATATATATATAAATATATACATCTTGATGTCAGCACTTTTTTAAAATGGGTGGTAATGCATCAAACTAGTGATTGGAGAATAATTGTGAATTACATTGATCGTCCTAAGGGGTTAAAGTTTAAATGAAGGTGACACCCTTGACCCCTATTTGCTATGGGGCATCTTCATCATCATAATTTCTTCATAACTTCCATGGAAATAAATAAAAAAGAGAGCGAGTATATGGGATATTAAAAGGAAATCTCGAATGGAAATGGAATGTTTTGGAATTAAACTCCTCAGTTTGTTTTGAGAGAGGGGATCAGAGAAGCAGCGCTCAGTCGTTTAAATCCCCATTGAATTAGGAAATCACAGCTCCCAGTCCCAAAGTCACAACAATGAAAAGCTCCAATACACATTAGAGTAATGGCACACAGCTATATGCTTGACTCGCGGTGGGATGAAGGATAATTTCATTCCTGAACCTGGACACACCTCATGTGAATGTGCAAACACCACCAGCCATGGTCTGATAATAGGAGGGGATGTTAAATTACCTATCTGGCGTGAACGTATTAGAGTGTTGAGGTGCGGTGCTGATGGAACCCGGCACGACTGATGCACATCGGTGCACAGTGAATTAAAATAAACAGGGCCTATTTCCATCTGGGCTGAATCTCCTTCCTTTGTTCTGCATTTTAGCTCAGATGGAGTCAAATGTGTGTGACGACATCAGCTTTCACTGGAGAAGCTGAGAGCGAGAGTCCGACTGTCCTTTGAGAGTCTGTGTTGAGGCAGAACCATGTAAATTGATTTTTTTGTTGTCTTTTTACCTGCATAGTTGCTGAGTCCCTTCCTCTTTTTTCTCCTCCAGTACAGCCAGGCACTGAAGCCCATGAGGACAATCCAGCAGGCCCCCCCCAAACCGGCGATGAAGGCCGGCTGCTTCACGACGTCCGAGATGCTGTTGTTGCCCTCAGATCCTGGCATCACGTCCCTCAGCTCTGCACCTGGGGGCACCACACACACACACACACACACACACACACACACACACACACAGGAAAGAAAGAACAAAACAGTTAAATGATGGTTTTACTGCACTTGAATGAACACATGATTGTATTTTGGTCATTGCTGTGCATGAAAATCAATTTGGAGCTTTAAAAAAAAAAAGAAAATATAGACAGCCCCTTTTTCAATGTGGTCCCTACAAGGCATTTCTAATATCCCGAAAAAAATATTAAATAAATTAAACTAAAATCAATTGGTGTTGGCGCTGTGATACACTGTCCAGGCTGCACATGGCCCCTCACCCAGTGTCACCTGGGACCGGCTCCAGTCCCCCCCTCCAGCAACATCCAATGGATAAGTGGTACAGATAATGGAAGATAAAATAAACTAAAATTGGTGCTGGCTCTGCGATATGCTAGCATGTTCGGCCTCTCGCCATTGTTGTCTGGGAGTGGCTCCAGCTCCGCCATCCTCGCTCCAATGGATGGAGAATAAAATGAAATATTGGAAGGAGGACAATGAAAACAAACAAACAAAAGAAACGCCATATATAATATTGGTCTAACTGTATATAATGATATTGATTGATTTTTTTATCATATGAGCAAATGATCAATTTTCAAAATATACAAACAATAAAAGAAAATCAATACTGTTTATCAACCCACATGGGCCGCAGTAACAGGCAAAAGAAGAGACCATGAATTTTTTTCGATAAACACACAGTCACACCCACACACACACACACACATGCATGGAAGAAAAAAACCTGCATCAGTGCATCCAATATGTCGGCAGAGTTAATCAATTCAGCGGTGCACTTATCAACCTGAGCTGCAAGACACGAGATTGACAGAGCAGCTCTGACAGAGTTTGATTTTCTGTTGCGGCTACTGTGCTGTGAAATTAGATTCACAGTCTCCAGCAGGAGCAGGAACCCCCCCATCATTAAGCCTCAGTCCACATGTCTGTGTTTCCCTTTCTGTGCGCGTTAAGGGTGTTATTATATATCAGTCAAAAGTCACCGATGAAGAGCATCTGGCCCGGGCTCCCATATTGATTCAGTGAGCTTATACACTCCGCGCATCCTTTAGCTGTTTGATAAGATGTGATAGGCTGATAAGCTCCCTACGAAAACACTGTATACTTTGTTAGCGCCAGCTGCCCACATATTGAACAGGATTATTGATATGGCTAACAGTACTTGGCACTGTGATACCAGACTGCTACACTTAATGAACTGCTATCGATTTCTCAGCAGGCGTCGGCGTTGTAAAGTGCAATCTTCTTTCTTCAAGAGCGATAAATTGATAAATCAGTTTTCCAGACCCCCCCAAGTGATGGAGACCCCGGTCCCGGCATTATGAGGTGCTTTCATTTGACTCCAGTTTCAGTGTGTGTGTGTGTGTGTGTGTTCGGTGTGTGTGTGTGTGTGGATTACCCAAGATGATGAGTTGCGGTTTGCTCTTGACCCCCACCCCGGCGCTGGTGCCTGCAGCCATCTCCACGCGGTACTGCACACCGGTCTGCAGACCCCCGACCACCACTGAGCGGATGGCCGCGTCCACAGACTTATTGACATGGAATCGCGTTTCGTTGGCCAAACACCAGATCTGACGAAGACAAACACGCCAGATGGAATACATTGGAAGGTGGAATATGCAGTGCGTTAATAACAGTTGTGTGAGTGTGAATCTACCTTGTACTCCTGGATGATGCCGTTTTGCTCGTCGGAGGGCGGGGGGTCCCACGACACGCTGATGGACGTGCTGTTATGGCTTCCCACTGTCAGCACTGTCACTTGCTGCGGAGGCGCGCTGGGTGCTGATGGGTGAAAGTGGTGAAAAATATTAAAGAATCTGTCTCACGCCAATATTCAGTGGAACCCGTCTCAACCACTACTCCGATTCATATTCATACAGTGAGCCACACACACAGAAAGGTGCTTTCAAATCCAGTGTGACAGATGGCTGGCAGAGCACTCTCAATTTCATATCTTAATGGTAAGATTTTTTAATTTTTTTGCTGCATAACTGCGATGCACTGGCGATGATACTGAATTTAAAATAGCTTTATATTACTGACATTCCTGGATTATACACATCAAGCATTCAGGTCCAAATAGAGCTTTACTAATTGTTTAAATGATAACCGTTCCATGCAGAGCAAGAAGTTTAGATATGAGTGGAATTGCCTCTGCCGGGCCCAGTATCTAACATAACTTCCATATTGGATTACCACCACTACAAGCACATGCCTCCAAAGTAGCGTTATTCAATTTTGCACATCTTGATGATATGGAAATCTCCATGTCCCATAATGAGGGTTTTGACATGGTTTTTCGACAGAAACGCGGAGCTGTGCCTCACGGTGCCAAATCGAAACCCTTCTCTAATGGGACATTTTTTAAACTGGGCCCGATAACCTGCGCGGACAGAGATTTAAAGCGACTTCGGGCAACAGGAGGTGGACGCCATGTCTGTGTAACTGAGCAAATCATCCTTTCGCTGACCGGGAGAACTGCGAAACCGCTCTGGGCACAGAGTACCTCATGATTCCCATTAAAAAATATCATTATGCTCAGCCTGAGTGAATGGAATAAGTACTCGGAATCCAGTTAAGTAAAGAAATAATAACGCTATCTGCTGCGGATCCGTGTCAGCACTGAGATCAACAGCAGCAGAATGCAGAAAAGCCAGAGCAGGTGGGTCGGGGCGGTTGTCTTGTTTGCCACCTGGCCGGAGAGGAACATGGATGGCAGGACTTAAATTCTCCAGATGGACCTGGTGCTGTGAAAATGGCTGGTGAGAAATCGAATAAACATGTGCACAGTGCCTCACACAGGCGTGGTGCACGGTGTACGTATAGGGGGATATGATCTAATAAAGCCAGCAGTGCAATAACGAGAGTTTGTGCCTGTCCTGAGACTGACATCTGGATAGCTTCCAACATCTGGCTAAGTTAACTTGTAAAGTTATAGATTTTTTTTTGAGTTGGAAAGATGAGACAAGTCCCCCCGCCCCCCCCACAAAATGATTTCAGTTCAAAGAGAGGCTCTATGCAGACGCTGCATGTCGGCAAAATATCTGACAGCTTTGAAATACAAAGGAATTTATCCAGCCGCGTGAGATGCAGTTTATTTTTATTACATTTAACAAATTGACTCAACCTAGTTTGAGGGTGGCTATATTCAGCTACTTAGACTGTATCGACTTTCTGAAGCAATTACTGTTAAACCGAGTGTCACAGATCTACTGTCTCAATACATTGAGGATTCTCTAGCTCCCAAAGCTAAATCGGTAATATAATGACAGGCCGGCCCAATTTAAAACTAAAGAAAACTTTGGATACCTAGGATATATTCATATTGAATCCAACCATAGATCATGGATATATCACAAACACAAATGAGTTATTTTGTGAGGGGTGAATCAACATTACTTTTAGTTTGAAAACGCATCAAGTCGGCCTGGCGTCCACATAACTCAAGGATTGTGGAGCCGTTAAAACAGAGAAGTTTCAAAATGAGGTTTGGAAATGATGACTTAGACCCTCACAGCCGCTTGCTGATGGTAACCTTCACCGATTTGTCAGGCTCCTATCACATGACCCCCCAACCTGAGTAAAACAGCTGGCCTTGGCCTCGACTGCCAGTGTAGAAGGCGACATGGATAATCAAATACAAGTGTTGCTAGACCTAACAGCTGTGGTGGAGTTATTTGGTAATTTACTTTTCTACACCTCCTTACATAGGAGACAACCTATTGTCACAAGGAGTCTGCAACTGTCTTGTTAACTCTGGCACGCAACGCTCGTGTGGACAGAGATTGTTCATGTTTCATAGAAAACATAGGAGCATTGCTGTAGTTCATCATTAATTAAATCAACTGAAGGAGAAAATCAATCTGATCCAGCAAACCTTATAGTTTGTCAGCTGCTAAATCCAGATGTTGGACTTTTGCACTGGCACATGAATGCAGATTAATAGCTGGAAATTAAAAAAAAATTGGGTAATACACACCACACATCTGGACAGTCACCAAAGTCCCTGGGTTTTGGCCAAATCGGGAAGGTTTTTTTTTATATAAAAGCATCTTTACAAAATACACTGAGAACCCAACATCACTGGACTAGTGGGAGTTTTTTCTCTTCTATTGCTAGGGAGAAATACTCTTCAGTAATTCTGTGATCTTCTCAAATGTTCAAATGCTCCATCGTTCTGAATAATGCTCATTGCTGCAATTCAGCAAAAAATATGTTAAAGGGCAAGAGTGTTGCATTACAATTAGATCCTATGCTGTCTGCTTCATATAATTCCAGGGTGCCAGCAGCGAGCATAGACAAGTAGCAGCTGCTGCACAGTGTGGGTGTAGATGAATAGAAGGAATGATAATAGAATGAGGGGAATGGGGAGAGTTGCAGAACGTCTGCACAGTAGCAGCTAAAATATACTTTCTGTTTCACATAGTTTTCATGTAAGCAACCAGAAGGATGTTTAATTTATAACTACATGTTGTTTGCATGTTTGTTTAGCTGATGTTCGTGCACCAACAAGCCACTAAGCTCCAGCTTTCAACCCCGTCACGTCCGTGCTGCTGCTCCCATGCAGCAAAGTGATGGAGCTTACAGTCAACCGTATACGTCAGGAGAAGTCAGAGAGCGTAAAGTGCAGCTCTGTAATTTCCGTATATGTATGAAGAACAATCCCCCTCAGATGAGTAATGGCTGCAGCACCAGTAATGACTCAGGACTGCATAAACAACAAACGGTCACAGCGGCAGAGAAAAAGGTCAAAGAGGTCATAACGTGACTAATACTGATAGTAAGGCTGATGAACGCAGTAGATAGAGAGCAATTTAAAGTAATTAATGCCCCCGATGGCGGAGGGACTGTTTGGGTTTTTACTCACAGCTATGGTGCAATTCGACAAAAAGCACTTAAGCTGCCTAATGTCCTGATATAGAGGATATAAAGTGATAAACACAACCTGTTATGCAAATGTCTGGAACAATTAAGCTAATTAATTCAGGAATTAGCAAACATTTCTAAGTCAACATACCTGTCCCCATATAGCACAGGTTAATCTGGGAGGATCAGGGAGCTCTGTTCCGCACTGGAAGGCCTCTTCGATTTACTGAAGCCTTCGTCTCACAATATCAGTCCATTGTCATCCTCACAGCTAAACCTGCCTGAGACTATGTGAAACGGTGACCAGCCTACCAGACGGTACGTTCTACCAGTTTATTTGTTAATTATTGTAAATAACGGTCTGATTTGGTTGATACTGTAACAGCATGAGAGCAGCAAGTGCCCTGGCTACAGCTAGCAAATCTAGGAAGTGCAGTTGATTTGCTTATTTAAAGTTGTTATCATTTAAACCTCTTTTGGGTTTTCAAGGCTTATTTCCTTCTTAACACTTAAATATGGTGCTTTATGCTGCAATATTATAATTTGTATTCTTTAGCAAGCATAATCCCTCCTTTCTCATTGTTTGTAAATGTTGCAGATTTGATGACAAAGTATATGGTGCTAGAGTGTGTTTTTTCATTGATAGTATATATATACATATATCAGTTAAATATAAAACTTGAAATTACTTTAGTTTGTGTATCAGTACCTTTGACCATTTTCTGCATATCAACACGGCAACAATAATTCTAATGCAAATTGTCATGTTTCCTAATGAGCTGTGCAGTTTACACAGTGTTAAATGTATATTTCAGTAGGAGTAATTACATAGCATTACTGTTGCACCGGCATAATTAAGTGTACTGTTATACAGGTCATTGATTAAGTTTCATAACCTAGACCTTTAATCAGTATTTACTTTATGTATTTTCACTTGTAACATTTAAGTTGCTGCTGGGTGTCCCCTTGCCAAGGAGTTAATTGGTTCCTACCTGTTTCACAAATGGATGAAAGTAACCGGGTGCAGTAGTGCCGTGCTACAGAAACATTGGAGGCCTGCTGTGAATCCAGATGTTTATGAACTTGTGTGTCGAGTTGATATTTATTAAATGAAAAGTTTTCAAGAGAAGTTGTAGCCTGGTTATTACCCAGAGCCCAGAGGAGACTGGAGGGTTTCATCTCTACCTGCGACTTCAGCACTAAACACGTTAACTTTTTTTTGCAGCAGTGCAGGATGGAAAGCCTGAGCACCCTGTTACCGACAGTGATGACGCTGACGTCAAGGCGCCAACTGCCTCAGGCCACATTGCGCACAACACAAAACTCATCGAAGGGTTTCAAGGATCATTAATCTTGATACACATTTCTCCCCCCTCTATGCAGTGAGAAACATCAGCTGTTCTGACCCCTGAGACCCTGAGATGCCCCCTGCAAGGGTTTCACAAAGGCAATGGCACATTCCCAATCTACCTTTGATGGATAGCAACTGTTTTTTTCTCATGATTCTGCAGAGCTGCACATTTCCAGCCTTAAATTTTTCGTGTCCCACGATGCCTCGTTTCCAGAAGTACAAGTAGACACAGCGTCGGCAGAAAACTCCAGTGGCATTTTAATTGGACTCCAGTGTGGTGAGTTTCTCTTTCTTCACCAACTGCATCCCCTGTCCAAAACCCTTTCCACTGTGATCCCCTCATCACCAGACTTAAATGCTGTGGGTAGTTTTCTTTTACACTCATTTTCTCCTCATTACTAACTCGGAGTGCAAGCCAGGTTCCACACAGTCAAACTAATGTAGCACTTCCATGAAGAGGCCCCCCCTCTGACCATCCAGCAGGCACAACACAACATTTGTCAAATTGAGTATAAAAGTTCATGTTGACCTCGGGGATTGAAGTTTGACGAGACAATCCCATCCCAAGGGCCACTCCTTCACTCTTACCAACAGAAGTGGATGGAGCTGATGTTAGATCCGTTGCCATGAGGGCTCTATAGCTGTTTAGCTGAATGACAATCAATAGCACTATGAGGACTTCTGGGTAAGGAGGTGGTGCTTCCACAAAAAGGTAGTAAGTGGAGATTCAGTTGGGATTGCATAACGACTATTTCAAAGTTCAAGATCACATTATAACAATCAATCGATGGATAATGTGTAAGAATTCAACAAAACAAATTTTAACAGCAACTTATAGCTGGTAAGTCAAAAAATACATGCCAATGATGGAGACAACCACATTTGTAACTGTTAATAAAGACCATGTGATTGAAAGCTCCAGAAAAAAGCCACTGAATGGGACTTGGCTTGGGATTGTTTTTTGGTGATATCTGATTTTCTTCAGCTCCTTTTTATTCTAAGGTGTTTTATAAAAAATAAGCCACATTGTTCATTTACTATTTGTTTAGTTATTGTCAAGATTATGGTTTGAAAGGGATTGATGTTGACGGAGTTGGAGTTGGCTGGGAGTTCAATGTTTTGACCAAACTGTGTTAAAGATAAAGGATCAAAGCTTTATTTAACTACATCTGCCAAGGAGCTTGTATTTTCACCCCTCTCTGTTGTTTGTTTGTTTATTGTTTTTTTTTGTTTTTGTTTGGTGGCAGGATGACGTGAAAAAAAACATTGAACAGAAAATGGCTAAACCTGGGACAGTGTCCAAGAATGAACCAATTCACCCAATTCCGCACAAATAAGTGGATGCATTTTTACATTGCCTTGATTAACATTACAAAATAGGGCATTATTTGAAATTTCCACTGATTTCCAAAGAAATAATTCATGAATCTTGCTTAAAATACATATTGATATGATCTATGCATGTGTTTGGTGCCAATCCAAATAAAAATGTATGGCTACATGTGGTTTCATAACAGAACTGTTGGGCCTTGGGGGATTTATGCACTCTAATAGTTAATCAAATTATACTGCACATGGTACATTACATTTATTAAACAGTTAACCTCAGAAATATCTCAAGAGGTGTTATCACCACCAAAGCCTATTGGTGATGAGATTGTGTGTGCGTTAGTGAGGATGAGGGGTCGTATCACAGAGGTCTGGTTGGTGTGACACTGAGACGGGGCAGCAGGGGTCCACCGAGGAGCGGAGAGAGAGAGAGAGTTGATCTGTTTTTCTTTCCCCCACCCCCACCTCGGCTGCCCACCAACCCCTCCGAGGCCTGGGCTTGTCACGAACCCCCACTGCGATGTCTGGGAGACCTGTTTTCACACAGGGGACATGGCACTGCAGCAGCGTGCGTGCGTGGGTGGGTGTACTTGAAATGCCATTATCCATTAATTTCTCGCAGTGAAGCCATTACCAACAGCAGCTAGATAGAAAAAAAGGATCTGCGCTCATTTACACCAGAGCTTCCGCTCACGCATTAGTGACTGAACCTTACATTTCTCTCAACACGGCAGACAAATTGATTTTGTCTTTGAATCCCTCCGCTTACCTTCCTCCATGGTGCGTGCTGTCATGGATTCACTGTCTGCACCCTGGAACTCGTTGAAGTACGGCCGCACTTTAATCTCATAGACAATGCCCTTCTTCAGGCCGGGGAGAGTTATGTCCCTCTCCGAGGCAACCTTCAGGTCCTGTATCTGCCACGGCCCTGGGGAGGGCAGCCCTGACGTTTGCCGGTAAAGAACCCGGTAGCCTTGGATAAACTGGGATGGATTCTCCACCTGAGAGGAGGAGAGGAGAAGGGAAGAGGGGGGTGAAGACATTGTGTGTGGTAATGATGTGGGAGGCGTCATACATCTGTGTGGAAACCACGGATCAACTTTCAGTTTGTGCCCCCTTGTCAGCGGCAATGCACGCTCCGTTAATCACGCACTGCAATTAGCAGCCGAGAAGCAGGAAACCATATGACGACGGTAGCGGGGTGTTCGCCACAGCTGAGCAGTGTCTCCCGAGCTACAGACCCTCAGTCAAAATAGTCAGAACTTAAATTTTTTAATTTTTGCCTTTCCATTTGAAGGGACCAGTTAAATATGTGACAGACACAACTCATAGTAATGGCTTGTTAACAGGGACAGAAGCAAGAAAAAGCTTTTACAAGTGATATAAAGCAGCTGTTTATCATCGGAGCAGTCAAAATGTATTATATCCTTTCTCCATCTCCTCTGCAAGCCCCTCTCTCCCTCCCTCTCTCTCTGTTATCTGCATGTCATTAACTAAATGATTTCGGCATCTAAAAGACTTATAAACACAGGAAGCAGCTCCGCCCACATTTTTGATCCCCAGTGACACTTGAAATAGAATTTATGGCTGAGACCATGAATCAAAATGAATTACCCCCCACCAGAGCTCATTTCACTTTGCCATTGTCTTAGAGGACGGCTGGACAGTAAATCAACTACTGCAGTTTATGTTGACTCTGTGGCCACTCCCGCAAAACCTTGCAGTGATGTTCCACTCGTCTAAATCACACCAGTATTAATTATTATCAATTTCCAAAATCAAGATCCCTGTAGACACTGAGATAGATAATGGTGAACACCATTTTGATAACCTCCACCAAGTAGTGTTTGTTTGTTAGATAGCAGGCTAACGCAAAACCAACACAAACACATTTTAATGAAATAAGGCACGATGCCCTGCTTGATCAGGGGCTGGATCCAGGATTTTTTTTTATTGTTATCATTTATGAGATTTTGAGAGTTTTGATCATCTGTGTTGATTCTTGAGTATATCAGATATGGTGCTATATACAGTCGATTTAAATGTGGTTTCTGTTGTGCCATGGTGCCCTCAAACTGCCATTACCCAGTTCTATATACATTTATTATTGGAGCTCTTTCACACAATATAAGTTCACTATTGGATAAGTCAAGTTGACTAATGCTAATTCAAGTTAGCAATGCATTTCGTTTGATTTGCTCTTCATAATTTGCTTTTAAATACTGTTTTGTGCAGTTGCTTTTTATGTATTTGTGTCATTATTTTTGACAGTTTGCTCACTTGTAACATAGTTGCAAATGAGAATATGTAATTCCTTGAAGATAACTTGTCCAAACAAAATAAACAAATTCTGTTAAAAAACACGGACAAGGTGTAGGGCTTACTACAATCTGTCCTGGTCTGAGTCATTACTGGAAATCTTGATCAATCCCAGACTTTTGTAGGGTGGATATGAGTAACTAAAGCACAGAGCTTTATGAAGATATACACAATGCACATAATGGTTATTAAATACACACTGTGGGAGGTCTATCCTGTTGTTCTATTTTCCTCTTGACTTGTCATCAGAGTTTCATTTTACAGAAACAAAAAAAGTCACATAGAATCCCCACCAATCTCTTGATCCCTTCAGATCGATCACAAAATGCAGGTTTATCCTCTCGCTGTCTCAGTCTAACAGCTGCATTACAGACTAGTGTTAACCCATCATCGGTGTGTCATTTACCTACAGCAGCAGGCAGCAGAGACACCTTGCCAACAGACAGAAATAACATTCACTGACTGCTAACTTGTGACACATGTAGCACCTAATGGTGATGTATTTGTCCTGAATGGAAACATTAGTCTTGATTCCTGCATCATCTCAAACTATTCTAAATTGATGGAGCACCAGCTGTTCTGTCTGTGACTGTGTAGCTGCCCCCATAATGTATACTCTGTGTTTGTGTGTGTGTGTGTGTGTGTGTGTGTGTGCACCAGCTAATCAAAAACACAGTGGCATGCCAAGCCTATACTTCTCAAACAGGATTAGAGAAAAATAGCTTTGCTGCTTTGAAAGTAATAGTATTAGCATAACTATATATTGTATTTCTTTAGCGTCATGTTTGATAAATGTTGCTGTAATTTGTCATGTCAAAGACACCCTCCATTACCCAACACTATCTTTAAGGAAAAAAAATCACTTTTCACACTTTAAAGTCCTCCGCACAATACTTTTCAATACTTTTCAAAGCATACAATTAGTATGCATCAAGAAACTCCACCAAGTCCTGTTGACCTGTTTTTCTCCAATATTTCTCAACAAAATTATTTCAATCTGTAGTTAAAGTTGTATATTATGTTCATTGCCTCAGCATTTTTTTGTAAAATGTTCTAAATGTATCATTTCTTTTCTTAAATGTTATGAATACTCACAGTCCATGTGACCTGCACTGACGTGGAGCTGAGGACCACAGGGTTATGCATGCTGACCAGCACGTCCCCCAACTCCTTCTGCACGCGGCGGTGGTCCACTCCCTGTGCTGTAGGACTAATGTCTGGGAGAGAGGAAGAAGAGGGAGAGCACTTAGAGTGGAAAAGTGCTACTCACCACTTAGAATCCATTACAATATAAAGGCCACTTATATCTCTACCTTGTGTTCGGACAGGTTCAGACATGGGGCTGGGGTCTCCGAGCCCTTGAGCATTGACGGCCCTGATGATGAACAGGTAGACGGTGTTGGGTCTCAGGTCCTTAACTGTGTACTCAGTGGTCTTCACATGGTCTGCCACTGTCTGCCAGCTGTTACTCACTGACTGACTGCAGAGAGAACCAATCAGATCAGTTGAGGAGAATCGTTTTGTTACTGTGGAAGAAACTTTCATTGGGGGCGGAACAATGCACCACTGGGACCGGGAGAAACATTTCCTGCTTAGACTACACTTTTATTCTTTCACTAAAATAACAGTATAAGTGTAAAAGACAACCCATCCTTTTTTTTCTTGAAACTGTCCTGGCTTCGCTGTGTGCCCACAGTAACCCCCACATATGTTACTGCCATGAGAGTTTGGGGTCACTGAACGTAGCCCGAGGCCATAGGTCACAGACTTACCCAAAGGCCTCAATGACATAGGAGGACACCGGGGATCCCGCCTCTGGCCCTGGTTCCCATGACAACGAGATGCTGCTCTTGGTAACATCAGTGACCTCTGGCTTGGAGGGCGGCCCTGGGAGGGCGGTTGCATTGTGAGACATGAAGTCTACGAGGTCGGTGGAGTCTGACAAAGGAAGAGAGGCAAAATGAATACCTGTGAAAAGCAAAGGATACTGGGATATAGAAAACAGTGATAATTATTCATATGGGTTTTCAGACCTCTGACATCCAAGAAGGCGCTCCACGATGTTTCTCCACTGGAGCTGGTGGCTACACAGGTGTACAACCCAGAGTCAGCCAGCTACGGAACACAGATTACAACATTATTTTTAATAATTAACAAACACTTACAATAGTATGCAGCTTCCAACTTTAATAAAGGAAATAAAGCTGACTGGAAGACAGTACAATCATAGAGGTGAGACCCTATTCTGTGAAACTGCCCCCTAAAGAGTTTCTCTGCTCATTTAAATAATACAAATAATTTCGGCTGCATTCAGCGGCCGAAATTTTTGGCACGGCCACATTGTGGCCGTGTTTGGCTAAATCCAATAACCCTTTAAAACTCCCCGGCGGTTCCTACAAGCTCCTACGTCAGTCTGAGCTCCTGAAGGTACTTCACAGCTCGTAGTACAGTGAAAAAGCATTAACCTTCCACTGGCCTGCATTTGGATCGAGAAACACCCGAGAGTGGATGGGGAGGAGATTTTAACACCAGCCAATGAAAAAAGAAAAAAAGAAAAAGCAGAGCTACGGTAAGAGCTTACATTAATTTTCTTAATTGATTTCCTCAAATAATAGTCGTCCTCACTTCCCAGAGCTATCAACATTATCATGATCAGTGCTGACACAGGAAAGAAGAGAGATGACTCTTCCATTGCATATTGGCAGAAGCCCCGGGAGTCCCTGACAACTACGCCATCTCTCCGGAGAGAGAGAGTGACATCGAGAGAGCACTCTGACACTGTGAGAGGACACTATATATTGCACTTCCTCCATTATATGACCCCCTGTAGACTGGGCTCACTGCTCCCCGTCCTTGAGTCCAGACTAAATAGCACACTTTAACGACTTATAAAAATCAATACACACTATTCATCTTTTAAAAGCTGCCTGACTGCTCTTGTCCATTTGAATTTCATACGACTGATAGCAACCGACAGATGACAGAGATTTAATATTTCCCCCTGTAGAAAACAATAGACTTGTGTGTTTGGAGCCCTGTGTGGACAATAAATGTGAATCATCTTTTATGGCTGTTTTTATTGACAGCGCAATGAAAGCTGGGCAATCAAAGTAATGCAACACAGCTAAAGAATTAGGAGTCCTTCTTGCTTAGTGGTGAATCTAGGATTTATTCCAAATTAGGGGCCAATTCTGTGTCTGACCTCAGTGCACAAATCCTGATTCAGTAAGAAGCACCATAGATTTGAGCAGGGGCCATTGCCCCCCCTGGCCAATGCCCTTGGATTCACCCCTTTTGCATGGCCCTGTGCACATGTATGAGTTGTAGGTAAGTAAAATGTTAATTGTGTGCACACAGTACGATTATTTTTTGCAGACAAACATTTGCAAGAGATTCAGTTGAGATGGTGCAAAGCATTTGGATTAAATAATTCTCTCCAAGACTAATTAACAATTCTTTGTTCTTATTAATTAACCCCCGGGTCCTGATAAGATCACCATCAAGTGGTGGCGTAGGAAAGAGGAAGGGAATCTTGGTCAAATATTATGTTCATCACTGGGATGCTTGCTATCGCACAGTTAAATCAGATAGCAACCAAAAACAATTCAGTATTGGTTGGTCTTATTCTGGGGCTTTCGGCTACAATTTCCGATTGTTAATAATGAGAGTGTACTTGCCAACCGCCACTCCAGTTAATTGCTGAGATCTGAGAACACAGCCGCTTGTTAGAGTCGGATAATCATACATTTTAAAGTCCTCGGGTTTGTGTGCAACCTGGATGTTCATTAACTGCAATGGTACCATGTTCCCGGACCTCAGCAGTTAAAATGCAAGCTCGGGAAAGTAAGAGCTGGAATTATCCTTTAATGGTTGGCCATTACAAAGCTGCATGCTGACTCCTCTCACACTCAACTCTCTGTAGCCAGTGTAACTCACCCTGGTGCTCTGGATCTGGAGGCTTCCATGGTCAAGCAGTGAGAACCGCGGGTCCTTTCCCAGCAGGCTGGCCCCGTTCTTCCGCCAGGACACCGTGGGCTCGGGCTCCCCGGACGCCTGACACCTGAGCAGGGTCACGCCTCCCAGCGCCTGCGTTTGGTTGGACGGGCCCTGCCGGATGATGGGTGGTGGGCGGTCCTTCAGGGCTAAGGATAATAATCAAGGAGCAGGTGTCTGAATGAATTCCAGTCGCAGTGTAATTTCGTTGTCATTGTGTTGGCAGTGAAAACAAAGTGAGGAAGGGAAACCATGTGACCTTAACGCAAGGTGTTAATTTGTTGCATTAGTGATTGCAGGCCCAGTATGTTACGGCTCAACCTGACGGATGTGTTGTGAGAGGAAGTGTTTTGTGAGCCTTTCCCACAGTAGGACAGTGCGCTCGTGGCACCGCGTCGCACCTTTGAGCTTTAATTACTAGGTGAGGATTAACGACGCTTCACCCATAGTGCTAATTACCGTACCATCCTTCTAACACCTCTCAACACATCCATGCCATGTCCTTGCTCTTTCTGCTCTGACTCATGGCTTCACCACCTCCTTCTAGGCATCGCCCCCAACCTATGCACAGAACTAAACTCTGAATTAACAAGCCAAGCACAGCAACAACGCACCTTCTTTAAAGCCTTTTAAAGCATGTCATATCATCCAGAAAACAGCCTATGCTCTCTGGAGCAGTAATTTCTCCACTGATGAATCTCTCTAGGCCTTGTAACTAACCCCACCACCCCCCACGCTTTTAATTTCCTCACTGCTGCTCTCCAGTTTTATCAGTTCTGTCTCCTTTCACGCAAGTGTTTAGAGCTGATTTCCCCCCCATCTTATCTTTCATCACAACGAGGAACACAACAAGTCCTAGACAATAGGAGACAAATCAGGTACAACAAGGTGCAGCGCAGAGTACAGTAAGAGGAACCGAGTGTCATGTGCCATTTTTGTACAGGCTGAATTGTTTGCATTCATGAGGCGTTAAAAACGTGGACTTTGTTACGTTGCTGTGTTAAGGAGAGGAAATAATGCTTCAGCTAGAATGGCACTCGGTAGAAAGCATACCTCCACCAAAGCTCGACAGTCCCCTAATGAGACCACAATGAATCTTTTGGAACTGCTCCATATAGCATTGCTCAGAAATGTTAGTCCCCTAAAAATTAACAACAATGTTGACAAACGTATTCTGATTATATTGACGAAAGTATATATATAAAGAAAATCCTGTCTACACCAACATTCAATGGGCTCTTCCCTGACTCATACCGCATCCTTCCACCAAGTTTTGCATTAGTTCATCCAGTAGTTTTTGGATCATTCTAAATTGCTAAATAACAAACAATCCAGAAGGGCACTCTGAGAGCGCATACCTCTGCCAAAGTCGATGCTCTATCTCGCAATGTTATTCAGATTCACTCTAAAATTGTATGGATTCTTTCCTGTCCTATGGGTACGTCTGTGACCTATGTCCTCGGGCCACGTTCAGTGACCTCGAACTCTCATGGAAGTAACATATGTGGGGGTTTCTGTGGGCACTCAATTCAGCCAGGACAGTTTCAATATAAAAAAAAAAAAAATCGGGATGGGTTGTCTTTTACGCTTCTACTCGTAATTAGAGTGAAAAATGTTTTGGAGAAATAAAAGCGTTGTCTAAGCAGGAAATGTTTCCCCCCGGTCCCAGTGGTGCTTGTTAGCAGCAAGGTCCGCCATTGTAGCCCCCTCAATGAATCGTGTCTTCTATAGTCCCACCCTGTCTCAAAATTGACCGGAATTCGGTCCTGTAGTTTTTACGTAAACCTGCTGACGAACACACACAAAAATGCCTCCTGGGCGGCGATATAAAAATATTTTTTATATTATGCTCTATACTGACTGATATACTGTGTAGCAGAGCATTTTCAGAAAATCATTACGTCTACTGTACAGCAAGCTGCCTGTATCCCAAGTGATCCTGGAGCCCACAGCAGCATTATATTGCTGTTCCTGATTTAGCCGTAGTCCAATAAAAAGATAATCATCATTCCTTTAGTGGCGAGGTAATAAAAAAAATGGTGTTCACCACTTTCAGGCAGAATGCTTACTCGCTGTTCATGTTTTATTGTTAAAACATGTATTCGGTAATTTGACATAATCAGAGCATACGTTTCCATAAATCCAATAACAATACTGCACAAAGCCGGAGCTGAAAGGTAACTCTCAGGGTTCAGGCTCGTGCTCTTTGATCAAGCACCAAAGTAGCGGCCACTATTAGCCTCCGGGCATCCTCAGTGTCTGTAGGAATCTGTCAGACAGGTTCAAGTTCACCCAGAGTCGAGCTAGTGTCAAATACTCACCCCCAATGTAAGGCTTGAAATATGGCCACAGAAAAATGAGTTGCTTGCCCCTGCTTGGAGAGCGGTGGCTGTGGGTAATCTTGCATTCAGTGCGGTCACAATGGAGTGGAACAATGACCCAGTTTCGCATCCACAGAAAATTGTCAGACCACTTCTGTGGCATCTCAACTGTCTGTGTCTGTATGCTCAGCAGGCTGCAAAGTACTTTCAGTGAAAAAAATAATGGCTGAATACGACGCCTTTGTTTCTGTCCTCACACACAACCTCCCTCTGCCTGCCAACTGGAGTAAATGTAACCATGAGAGTGTATGGCAGTTCTTACACTGGCTGGAAGAACTGTACTCACTGAAGCCGGGCGCACACTGTGCGACGTTAGAAATGTTGTTAAATTCCAGCTCACACTCTACGAGTAAATCGCCTGAGATGTGAAGCCACAGCTCGGGATTTATGTGCTGACACTAGACACGACCTGGCTGCTCACATTGTACCAGCTCCTCCGGACCAGCTCAGGACTCGTGTCTCTGTCAAAGAACAAGAAGTCGAAGTTTGCTTGCTAACACTACCAACTATAAGAAAAACGTTGCCTCGATCATATGCGTCAATCACTTTGTCCAAACATCCTACAAAGAGAAATCAAACTACATTTGATTCTACTTTGTTGTATATTCACTACCTACTGTATTGTAAAGCCCTTATATATCTTTCTTTTTCTTACTTTTTGTCCAATTGCTTTGAACCTTAAACTCCTTCGATTGTGTTAAGCCTTTTTGCTCAGATGCCTTGAGAGAAAAAAAAGGTGCGGAGCTTGAGGAATCGAATGGAGTACTGAGGACCACCAAAATTTCAGATATGCCACAGAGTCTTCTTATTGTCTGACCGATGATCTGGAGTATCTGATCGCTCCTCGCACCCCCCTGTGCACTGCAAGACAAATGACTCACTGTCGATAAAAAATTGAAATTCAGTCCACCTCTGAAATCAGGTAAAAAGCAGGCTGGAATCGCACAGTGAATGGTTGGCTTGATTCTGCACAAACACAACTATAGAAAATGCAGCAAGCCCCTTTATTTCACCTCTAACTGGATTATTTATAAACCTGTCTGTCACATGCCAGCGTGAAGCACTAATCCAAATCGGAAACCATCAGTGGAGAAGCCTCTTGGACAACCAGAGGGAAAGTGATGATCTCCCACTCTTCGGTGACACCAAACTGTCCGAGCTTCGAAAACTCCGTCCATCTTTGTTCGGCAATGAATCAAAAGGTACGCCTCCCATCCATTGTGCTCCGCAGCAAACATTTGGATATTGATCCATCTCTACTGAGTGACAGAACAAGAGCGATTTCCTCTCCAAAAAACACTTCAACAGATGTTAATTTAATAATGTGTGGAAGGACACGCCAAGAAACAAATGGAGAGAAGGGCATAAACAGCTCCCAGCTGGCAGCGGCTCAGCACTTAATGCCGACGTCAAAGCTTTGTCAAAAAGAGAGAAAAAAGCGCAAAAGCGTCTCTCCATCAAGGAGACAGTTTTATTTCACACAGTTTCAGTCTTTTAGTCGAGCCGCTCACATTTACCACAGCCGGGTGATGATGAAAAGGATGAGTGTGGGTGACTGGCTTTTAGAACGTACAGATGCATCTTCACCTTTGTGAGTGTGGGCAGACAAACAGCCGGTGATATACTGGTATTCAATGTTTTATTAGGTCTGGATGATGCTGAAAGCCTGTGTGGGTATGTTTCATCTCATTCTAAAGCTCAGTCTGCACCACAACAAAAATACATCAAAGACAGAATAACATTGACAAGGTTTCTAAATTATAATTCATCTTGTTATAGCTGACCCAGTTAGTACTGCCTTAAATCTGAATGTTGGGTGGTTGGCACTTTTAAGGGGCTTTTAGTTCCATCTTCTCTATAAATCAAATAAGTTTGAAAAGGCTCAGTTTTTACTTTATATCAGAGAAGCAGTGGTGTCTCTGTCATCTACTTATTTATCTATTTGGAGAAATCCCTCTGGATGTTGGGGGGGGAAATAACGGCTCCATTCCGGTGAATGACCTGTTTAAGTAATTTTTGGTAGCAAATATTAGTTTTTTGGTGTGTGTGTATATTAATGTGTGTGTGTGTGTGTCTGTGTGTTTGGCCAGTCTTACCGTCTGCCACCTCAAGCTGAGCCTTGGCCATGATGCTGCCTGCCACAGTGAGGGCCTGGCAGATATAGTACCCGGCATCAGAGCGTTGCACAGATGAAATGGTCAGCTCGCCGCTCACAGACACAGAAACTCGGCTGTCTCCTTGTGTCGGCTGGTTGGGAAACAGAAGGTCCTGCAGGGAGTGGAAGTGGGAAAGTGACTTGAGTATTATGGGATTCAATTTAGAGGAATTGAATTGAGGAAGAAGAACCTCTCTTATAGTTATGGTTGGGTAGTGTTTGGGGTTTTTCGCTAGACAATTCCGGTGCCTAAACGGTGCCAGAACTGATCAACGATTAGAACAGGCTATTTAATTGCAAAGGAGAATTGAAATTTAGCATATCAACTAAAAAATACAATTATAAATAATTGCAAAGCTTGTTACACAATAACATCAAAAATTGTAAAATATAATATACACTGAACTGTTTTTTTCCCTTATCATTTTATACATAATAAAGCCTTACCCAAGTAGATTAACAAATATTGAAATAACAGTCATCAATTGTCTCACCACTGGTTTTCAGTACCCAATCATTCCTATGTTCGTTAGAAAGTTGTAGTTTGTATGTACTTTTTCTATTTGAATGTGAGAAATGAATGGCCGCACTGTTTTTCTATTGTTCATGATTATCGTTGTGAAAAATTATTTAATCGACGTGAAAAATGTCACAAAGGGGAACGACTGCGTTCATCTGAATTAATTTTACAACATGACTGAGTGTTTAATTTAGGATGAGTCTTCATTTAACTTCCATGTTCTCACAATTATGTACAATTCAGTCACAAAAGTGGGTCGGCATCTCTTTCCCACTAGGCCTGAATGGCAGTTTACCCCCCCGAGTGATGATCCTGCCGAGGTAACCCGCAGTCCTGGTCATGAAAAAGAGGCATCATCCCTCTGCACCTCGAGCACACGAACTGACGGGCAGCAAAGGACATTAGCCTCCTTTCATTATGTCTAATGACTCTAATGCAGCACATGACATTGTTGCATGCTAAGTGATTTGGCTGGTCAGACTGGTGCAGATTGAAAACAAATGACCACTTCATCTTCACGTGGAGCAGAATCACACTCTGCTCTCCCCGGGGTTTGATCCTTTAAGTCCGATGATTGGACATTTTTACATATTTTATTTTTGATGCGGTTGCAGAATTTGTGTCTATACAGAGAGGAATGATTCATTCCCCAGCATGCACACATCCTTACACACACGCAAACAAGTAAATCTTTTAAGAGCTGTTTTCAAACACATAAGGGTCCAGACTTTCAACGGAGGTCAAACGCATTCTCAACAGCACAGATATCTCCGGAGCATTCTGCTGAGGGGTGGCGCAGCATGCACGAGATAGGACTTAATGTTAAAAAACTGTCTAAGAGATCACAATGTTTAGAGACAATTGACACTGGGGACACCTTATCACCAAAAGCTCTATTGAAATCTTTATCAATATCCTCTTTAAGTGTGGCACTGCTCTTTATCGTAACAAATTAGTATTCTTTTTTTGTTTTTGTTTTGATTTGCATCTTACACGTGTTAGAAATGTCATCGACATGCCCACTCACTCATGGATAATTGTGGACGATCTAACTCTGTTCTCACGTCCAACCCTATTATCCAGGGTTTTGTCTAGAGGGCTGCCAGGGGACTGCTGGAGCCTCTCGCGCTGACATTTGCGTTCTCGCATACAGCCCCTCCGGAGATTACCCGGAGTTCAGTGCATGTCTGAAAGCAGCTTGAATCAGTATCCTCACCTGGCTGCCCTCTCGCTGCCAGAAGACAGTGGGCTGAGGTTTGCCCCTGGTCTCGCAGGGAAAGGTAGCTGCGCGTCCTTGAGCCACGATCTGGTCCCGGGGTCGCACCACAAACTGGGGCGCCTCTGAGGTTAAAAGTAAAACAGACAACAACACAATAGCAGCATATTTGCACAGAGATGTCTGCATACAGAAAGACAGTTTGGACTGAAGGTCTAGCTGCAGGCTCAAAGGTTCATGCATTAGGACTTTCTTATTGCTTTAAAAGCTATTCCCTAACTATGCCAATCTCGCAAGCCATTCATCCAGCTGCCAGAACATCATATTGAATGATACTGGCTGATAAGCAGGGCGACTTGATGTGCTTTTGAATTCAAATGTGTCCACTGAGGTGCATCATCTATATCTGGACGCCCATCCGGGAAAAGAAAAAGTGAGGGGGTCAATCCATTGCTTTACAGACGACTGCCAGGGGGAATTCAGGGGTTTCAGTGTAACTTCGTGGATATGCATGTCCAATATTAGTCTGATGAATGTGTTTGTGGAATGCCACAACAGTGCATGCATACTGCAAGAGTGTGTGTGACCAAAAACTGAAAGCAACGCATGCATACAATGGCATCAGCTCTTACTTACCGACGGGGCGAGCTGGTGACACAACAATGGTGTGGGTGAGATAAACACACGACACAGAGAGAAGGACAGCAGAGGAGTAGAATAGAGGGACAGAAGAAAAAAAAAT
The DNA here is from genome assembly GCF_949316205.1 of Platichthys flesus. Taxonomy (NCBI): domain Eukaryota; kingdom Metazoa; phylum Chordata; class Actinopteri; order Pleuronectiformes; family Pleuronectidae; genus Platichthys; species Platichthys flesus. Next base: position 14,758,002 of record NC_084959.1, on the reverse strand, counting down.
GAATGAAAATCAGAAATGGATGAGGTGGGAGTTGGGTTGTCATCCATGAAGTTAGAGGAAGAGGAGAAGGGTAAAGCTCAGTCACCGAAGAGAGGTGATGGCATGGGCCTGAAGGAAACGGCACCTTGGCAACAGTCGGGGGGGATGAGAGGGAAACTGATGCCGAAAACCACTGAACAGATTTATCAGCAACACTTAACTTATGTCATGATAACAACACATTCACAAAGTAAACAGATTGCTTTATGGGGTCCCTGAGTTTTTAATCTGATGGTTGCCTGCTGCGGAGATGCTACGTGCTATTGCAGAGAACTGAAATAAAAAGGAACTGAAATAAACAGGAAACCCAAACTCTTTAGAAGATCTGGCATGTGGCCTGTTTGGCAGCTCTAACCTTATAACATGGCTGCCGTACTGCAAAGCAAGATGTTCTGCCATGCTCACGCGATGTTCACGCATCCAGTGCAGCCCAGTGATGGATGAGTTGAAGGTTTATTTATTACTATCATCTCACTAGCATCTCTCAGCATCAGCTCAATATATCCAATTAAATACCTTACACCACGTTGCAAACTCTGCAACCATCACAGCACATAACAACTAGAGAGATGCATTCAAAAGAAGTTTATGTCTTTCTTCTATCATTGATCATTTATTGTTTTTTTCTGAAATATTATCCTAACAGAAGCTTGTTTTGCATCATTGATCAGTGTTTACTGACCCATACTCAACATTTCTTATAATAAATCACCTAATTATAAGCACAACTGGATTTATCTAATGGTTTTCACTCAAAATATCTATGTATTGACAACAACACAGCATTACCATGGAGCTTTTCAAGGTGTAAGACTGTACATGCAAGAACGAAAGCAAGAAGAATAAAGCTCTTGTTATGATAAAGACGGAATGAACAGTTAATGTCATGAGAACTATAATGCTCAGTATGTATGATGATGCATGATGGACTTACTGAAGGGGTTCAGAAATGGTTCCAATTTTGATTGTGACTCAAGTTTTCACACTCAACGGCTATAACGAGGACACAATGAGCAGGAAGCAGAAAGGGAGCAATTTTTATATTTTCTACAAAATCAAATACGAAATAGCTTCCTCCCATTGATATGTGTAAATATGGAGCGAGTGGGCTGGGTGGAGAATAAGACCCCCAGGGGAGGTCATAACAGTTCACTTAAAACCGGTTGGATTGTTCATATGTGGAGGCTGGCTGGAGACCTGGAGCAATCAACTACATCAGCTCCAGTTATATGAAAACAGAAGCCGTGGCCGGGCCAAGCCTTTCAGCAGGGGGGCAATAACGCTCGTAAAGTGGGCAATAAAGGGCAATAAAGGGCTGATTGTCCTGCGGCCTGCTTTGGGAGATACAAAATATATCAAGGTTGGCTTATGAGCTTTAGTCCACAAGCAGGTTACCCACCTCTGATGGTCAGGTAGGCAGAGGCCTCCACTTTGCCCACGCGGTTCTCCGCAAGACAAGCGAAGGTGCCCTGATCGTTGACTGACGCCTTTTTGATCCGCAGCAGGAAGTCCTCTTTTTCGTATCTGATGTCATACCTGATGACGGAGAGAGCAACACCACAGGTTGGTTGCACATTGGACTACTGCTTTTCTTTTTAAGAATTCACATTTTTAATGCAGTAAATAAGTCAATAACCACTGAAATTAAATCAAGGCAGTGACAACTTGTGTAGTGTTTGTTGTGTCTTTTTTGATATAATAAGGACAAGACTTTCTAAGACAATTAAGACTTTCTGCTGCACACACTTGGCTACAGAGGCAGAAGAAAGGGGGAGCAATTACTCCAAGATGAAGGCAAAGCAAAATGAAAGGTGCTTTCAGCTGGAACCATGACTGTTCCACTATTTCAATATTTATAAAGGCGCGCCACCCACTGTGGTGTGGGCTGTGCTATCCTATATGTGTGTGTATGTGTGTGTGTGTGTGTGTGTGTGTATGTGTGTGTGTGTGTGTATGTGTGTGTGTGTGTGTGTGTGTATGTGTGTGTGTGTGTGTGTGTGTGTGTGTGTGTGTGTGTGTGTGTGTGTGTGTGTGTGTGCGTGCATGGGAGAGAGCGAGCCGAGGAGAGAGGGAGACAGAGACAGAGGGAGAGATAGACAAACAGTCTGAGAGTAAGGGTGTGGCACAGTCTGACAAACTGAATTTGATGAATGAGCCGAGCAGCAAGATATGACTTATTCATAGAGATGCTCCATGCATCGTAGTGCGTCCGCCATGGCAGCACGCTTTAGTGCAGCGGCGGCACAGTTAAGAGCTGGCAGAAACAGCTCAGCTTCCAGAGTTTAGATAAGCGCCTCCGAGGGGCTGCAGAGGGGACGAGCACGGGAGCGAGGAGTCGGGCTCTCCCTCTCTGGGGCCCCTTTTGAGTGTGAGAGATCCTGTGAAATTGTCTAGCCAGCCATACTGATGCAGAGATGGGGGAGAAGTCAGGCAGAGAAATGGCACAAGGGGTGAGAAAAAGTCACATCTGAAATAGATGTTCCAAGGGGTGTGGGCAGAATATCGATGGGGGCTGCGAGGTCCGTCCAGATTCTGGTGAGGACTCCATTCACAGCACATCCCTGACCCAGATACAGACTTCCCCAGGAGGCCGACGGGTTTAGGAGAAGAATGAAAGGAGTGGAAGGAGGGAAGTGAGGCGAGGCAGGTCGGAAAGTAGGACATGTTTCCGGAGTCAAGGGGCACTGAGGTAGAGGGCATAACGCAGGTAGAGGCAGACAGACCGGTGGACAGACAGACAGGCGGTTGTCAGCAGTCATGGCTTGTAACAGGTGTGAGTTAAAGGTGTGTTGTCTCTCTCTGACGACTCATCAAGTTCTGAGCATCACAGGAATTTTTGTATTTTTTATGTATTTTAGTTAAATTTGATCTGTTACATTGACACACATGAGGTATATCGTTTATTCGAGAGCAATTTGAATATAAATTGAAATATTTCCAATTGACAGGTCATGTGTCCGTCAACCGAAACCAGTCCAAAGTGATGCAAGTTCTCACATGAGAGGGACAACTTGCAGGTATGTGCAAATAGTGCTTCAAACAGCTATACAATGCAGCAAAGGAGCTAAACAGCAAGTTAGATATATTATGTTAACATGAGATCAAAAGATTGTTGGTTCCTTATAAAATTGTGGCAGGACAAATAACAATATGGCCGGCCACACAAACTAGATAATTTATGAGAAAAACTGTTGTAACAAGGTGAGATAGGGCTTTAGCCTTGGCAGAGGTACATGCTCTCAGTTTGTTTGTATGTATGTTTGTTGTTTAGCAGGATAACACAAAAAGTACTTGACGGACTACCATGAAACATGGTGGACAGAAGCGGTATGTGACAGGAAAGAATCAATTAAACTCTGGTGTGGATCCAGGAATTATTTTTCACTTCCTTTTATCATTGTTCTTTCTTTTCAACATTTTTGTTGATTTCTCAGAGAATAATTCATGAATCTTGATGAGGAAAAATCTGTCCATTTAGGGAGCTGATATATATTAGTGAGATTCAAATGAAAAACGGAATCTAGTAAATGTAAATGTGGTTTCATTAGGGGACTGTTGGGCCATGGCGGAGGTGCGAGCTCAACTGAGTACTCTCAAAGTTATCGCTCTTCATCAGATTTCCCCAAATCAGATATTAAATGTCTAATGCATGCATACAGTCATTAGCATACTCATTTTGTGTGTGATTAAATAGTTTTTTCATCAACTTTAACTTAAACATTGCTCAATATAGTTGTAAAAACAGTTTTTATTTGCCATTATGAGTTTGAATGCATTTATATGATTCTTTAGATTTAATATGTCAAATAGTAGAACTCTCTATATGCCACTAATCCTTGTAGTTCTGTTATAGTACTATATATCAAATGTTTCTGCTCTGTGTCCATCCTTGGATCTTTCAGTGCCTCAGAGCTCTCCTTCAACATTTGTATTTTATCACATTCACTGCATCATGATGCACACAGAAGCATACACACACACAGGGCTCTCTACACACGCATTCACAAATGTCCCTCACCTGCCACGGGGAATATCCACATCCTCCTTTTTCCAGCGCAGCGTAGGCGGAGGGTCACCGTGGACCTGACACCTGAACTCCACGCTCTCATCTACCAAGACCACCTGGTTCACAGGTCGTTGCACAAACACGGGTCTTTCTGGATGTGGGGAGGACACATGTACTTTTGACAAAGCGGTAAATACAGTATGAGCTCGTAGATACTAAATAAAAAAGTCATTTTCTGTTGCATTTTTGACTTGGCCCTACCAAACACTGAGAGCTGAGCTTTTTCACTCTCTCTCTCTCCGACCATGTTGGCGGCCACACACACGTAAATCCCTGCGTCGCTCTTCTTGGTGTTAGAGATGGTCAGCTTGGCCCCACGTACCTGATGAAAACATTAGATGAGATAACAAGCATTAATCCTCCGTAGAGGAAATTCACAAGGAAGTAGCAGTGCAAGAGGAAATGTAGCAACAAATACAAGTAAGAGTTAAAGTAGAAATTGCAAAATTAGAATGAACCAGTTCAATACAATGTCCTGCACCTGGTAAGCGCTAGTAGTTGCGTTACCATAAAAAATTAAATATTCATATAAAAGTGAACTTACATAAAGCCTACGTCAGCCGCATGATTTATTTTATTTCGAAAGAACTTCAACACCACTTCCCTTCCACTCAAATAACTGTCAATGCCAACAGAAAACAAGCTAGTCAATCAAAATGGATCACATTCTCATTCTGGCTTTGCAGCTTGTAAAACGCTGTAACGCACAACTCAACCACCAAAACTGGGCAAGGAGGGCATTTGGTGTGTGGCTGTGTATTTAGCATGTGTTTAATCACCGGTGAAGGCTCCAGTCACAGGTCATTTGTTAAAGGGTCTGGGCGGGTCTGTATGACTTGGAGATAATTGCGGGTAATGGTTCAAGTCTTGTGTGGAGCTTTGCGGGTGCAGGCTTGCAAAAACAAACCTGTGCAGGACTCATTCAATATTAAGTATTTACACTGTAAAAGTGAATCCATGATTAATGTGTAAAAGGCAGAAGAGGGACGCCTGGAGAGTGACCCACCGTGATCCTGTCGTCCTTGAGGTCCAGACGAGCCTTATCTTTCCTCCAGAAGGTGTTGGGCTCAGGGTGCCCGCGAGGGGCCTGACACTCGAGGCTGGCGGTCTCCCCGGCCGCCACCACGGCGTCCTGCGGGTTCTGTCTGAAGTCATCGCGTAACACTAAGAGACAAAAGAAAGAAGAAAAATACTGACTGTTACAATACTTCATTCACTTAATGAGTTGGAATTGTCTTCTAGGTTCAGATGTTCCATTATGTGAACCAGAGAGCTGCTTCGGGCCTGAGCTGTCATGGTCCGCCTGACAGCTACCACCTTCTTCTAATGTAAGAGTGTAAAAGATAACTCTTGAAGCAGACAGGACCCTCAGCTCCCTGTCTGTCCATCTTTAATAATACAGTTTTCTACCTGAGGCTATAGATGCACGCTTCTGCTTTCATCTCAGCAGATAAATGTAAGAGTGTGTAAGGCCAGGTGCGATTAACAGAACAAGGTAAAGTGTGCGAGACGTCTCGAAGAGGAGGGAGACGCTAAGGAATGTCAAAACCATAGAGGCAACAGAAATAAAGAGGTCAAGAAGCAAACGTGAAAGATCCAGCATTAAACATTAAAACAACTCTAAATTTGTAAAGCCCCTCCAGTGGCTTCCTTCAGGCGCCAACCGACAAGGTGAGGGTGTTGAACTGAACAAATAACCTACTGACACTGCACATACCTTCAAAACACACATTACAACACTCGGGTGACAGCAAATCACATGATGGGCCAAGTGAACTATTGGACCTGAGGATCATGCTAAAGAAAACTAGTCCAAGATGGGACAGGATCCTCCTCTGGGGAATATCAATAAGCAAATGCAATAAGGTTTCTGAAATATGTAGATATAAGTTTTAGTCACTAATTTAAGTTAAAAATGTTAACCTATGACATATGAAGGAATCAGATTCCTCAAATGAACCAGGTGTTTTTTGGCAAGGCAAGTATATGTACACAGCACATTACGGACACAATGGCAATTCAAAGAGAGGAAACAAAACTAATAACAAAAACTGAGAAAAACTGTTAAAATACAACAAGTCTAAAAAATAATTACAAATTTTGTTTTTAGGCTCAAAAATCTGTTCCACACTGTTGTTGATGGTTGCAGTTTCTCTTTATAAAAGTCTCAAGAGAATACATCCGAATAAGTATGACCTGCCTAAATGTTTTTTAAGCCCTAGTATGTAATATTTAAATATCTGTAAAACAAAAATTCAGATTATTGAAAGTCCTATTTTTAAAATGCATCAAAATCATTTAAAAGAATATTATAACTTGAGAGAGTGTTAACTATGTATGTAAAGAGTTTTCCATGTAATCCCTGCTACATTGAATACAAAAAAGTATGTATGTATGTATGTATGTACTAGGCTAAAGTAGTATGAAGACTGAAAACATTTTATTGGTAAAGGTCAGAACTGAACCAAACTAATTCATCAGTATATATTCATCTCAACACATAATATGCTGAGGTCGACTTCATCGTATTGAAGGCTGCACTGTTCCGTCTGTAAATTCAAGGCTGATTCTAACCAATGTGTTGTGAAGTTCAATACAATCCAACACTCTCACTTTCATTTTGCGTTATAAAAGTATCGCAGTTTGGCTTAAGGAGTATTTGAAACCAAATAAAAACTGCAGTTTGTTGACAGGCCTGTTCTTTATAGCTGATACAGGGTCAGACCTTGGTCCGTTGAAGAGAGATGGCACCGCTGCGAGTAAAGATAAAAACACAGATGGAGAACTCATCAGTGACCAGGGAGAGTGAATGAATCAAACACTGCTTTATGAAACTCTGTGAAATGCCGGGGGAACAGGCGCAAGGTCTCATTTAGTACCAAGGATAGAACAGTTTCAGCAGCACATCTCACTGAGAGGCTCCTCTTAAGAAGACAATTGTGTAACTTTGGGGAACACTATATATCGAAGACCTCTATAGTTCACCTGGCATGAATCTTTAACAACTATAAAATATAGTATAAAAAAAACAGCAAAAAAAACATGCAGAATTATTGCCACTGAACAGAAGTCAAATAAATATGTAATGAACACATATTTTAGCGTTTAGGTTTTTACATGTCGGACATTTTGACACGTTGCAGAGGGAGAAGCACAGGTGTTAATAATGACCCTAATTAGTGGGAGCCTGAAGTGAACAGAGGCCTCGTTAAAGTCTCCACAAACACCTGTGCTTTTCTGGGCTGTCTCAAAATGTCCGCCTTGAAATGAACGGTAGCTGCTGTGTCTCCATTCAGGGACCGCGTCCTATCATGTCGGCTGCAATTGACGAGCGATGGCGTCAGAGCGGCGCAACCAGACTCTCCCAATTTGAAAGCAACAAATGTGTCCTTCCTGGGGGTGGATCCTTCCCCGTCCAACATATCCCAAGATTCATTGCACTTCAGTGTTTTTTTTTCCAAGAGGTAATGGTGGCAAGAAGCGATGCAAAAACAGCAGGACAATTTATTGTTACTCAACCGAAAGGCTAACGGCTCATGGCTAAAAAATTATGATTGCGAAGTTTTTAATCAACTAAATAACATTTTGGTCCATAGCTTTGTTGTTAGGCGACGGGTGTTACAGGGGGACATCTTTTCATCCCTCAGCCACCTTTGCATGAGGGTTTCGCTCTGTCAGCGACCACTGGTTGTACACTACTTATTATCATGTACTGTGGAATTCACTAGTCCACTATATGGCGTGTCGGAATTTTCACTGAGCATTCGGACAGCACTACAAAATGGCCAACTCGCTCAGTGGGCAGACTATGGCACAGGAGGGTGAGCGGGTCCTCCACTAATTAGGAAGTCACTGGTTTGATCCCTGGCTCCTCCAGATTGCATGCCAAAATGTCCCCCTGGGCAGAATGTGGACAAGACTCTGAACCTTAAAATGCCCCTGATGACTGTGCTGGCAGTGTTTGACTGGTATAAAACGCTAAGTAGAAGAGTGGTATAAATATATGTGTTTGAATGGGCGAATGACTTGTACTGTGAAGCGCTTTGAGTGGACAATAGGACAAGAAAAGTGCTACATAAATACAGTCCATTTACTCTTTCAGACTATTTCTGTTTTCTTCCAGCGTTAGACAAATATTTCATTTTAATCCATGGCAGGGGTGTCTGTGCTTGATTTTGTGCTTTCAAACGAGAACATCAAGTGCTGCATATAAAAGCCAGACTTTTTGAACACAAAAGGTTCTTCTTCAAGTCTTCCCACTCCTGTCTCAACTGTTCTCCCAAATATCCACTCAAAGGCTGGTGCTTTGTGTGGCTGCAGGAACGACTGTGCTGCAAGCCATCTCTGGAATTATGGTTGAAGACAAAGGGATCAAGATTTGGATCGTGCGATGAGTTGTGGCTGCTTTGCATTAATAGCTTGTGACATGTTGTTTTTGAGAAGAGCCTCACTGTAGGGCAGGTTTAAATAATAAAGCGTACTTTGTGACAGACATCATGACGGCAAAGAATTAAAAGTGAGGCTTGTTTTTCCGTTTTTGTACTTGTGAATAAAAAATCAGCCGTCTTGTGCCATTTCTGATCGATCTATTCTATATTATAAATGAGTAATTAATGAAAAGCCAGGAGCAAATTCACACTAGCTGTTGCTGACAATAGTTAAAGTGTCAATTCAGCACCAGTTTTTTACATGCCAATTAGCTTGCCAATGCAAAGTTAGCTACGTTGTCTATGAGCTAAGATTCCAGTAGCAGCACATACACCTTTCAACACAAATGGCGTTTCTGGTAGAGGGCTTCTCGCCTCCAGGGTTTCCTGATGGCCGAGACCATGGTCGTCCCGAGTCGTCTGATTGGTAGACTATGTGATGGTTTAGTTTCAGCAAATATTTGAAATTGTGCGTAGCTTTCTAGAGTCCCTCTCTCAAACATAAACTAAGGGCGGTATATGCCTACCTTTGATTAGAGGGTGTTAACCTTTTCAAATATATATAAATGTCATGACGAAGAGACTTCCCAAGACATTGACTCTATATTAAGCATTGGCCCTGCAAGATTTAAGATGGTTGAAACACTAGGTGGTGTTATGTGTCAACCAATAAATTCAGATTTTTTTTTTTTTATACATTCGGTAACAAATGTGATTTTAAAACAAATGTGAATTAATGTGTTTCATGAAAGCACATCACATAATTCAGATTACAACTCAGAAACACATTAGGTGCAGTACCAATTAAACTTTATATGTTGGTGCTTCTTTACATCTCATTTATGTCTAACAGATAATTATTAACTCTCCAAGAAATGCAACCAACATTTCTAAATGACTAAATGATGGTTCTTAAAACTCAAGGCAGCTAAAAAAAAAGAAGACTCAGTGTTCAGTTTGCTTTCATCCTCATTACTGCCATAAGCTGTTCTGCTGATATACTCGAGCATGAATTCCAGGTCCCTGCGGACACCTCTAGTGAAAACGAAAATCAGGAAGGAGCCAAAGGCCCTTTGGCCCAGCTGTCAATCACATCCAGGCTGTGCCGGAGCAAATGAGTCTCCGTTGCGACGACTACTCTGGCACAGACATACTGCTGGCTGGCTGTCACATGGTACCATACACTTAGTGACCCATCCCGACGAAGGCAGCGCTCCACTCATCCAGTCACACTCAACTACGTTCCTGTTCCTGCGTTGTCACATTAAAGATGCTTCTATCACAACAAAGCTCATCTCAGGAGACATGTGAAACCCAGGTAGACGCGGACCTCAAGACTGCTGGATAATTCAAGACATGACGTTAAAACCCAATTAAAGTAAGACAAGCGGAAGAAATGTCTTATTTTGTGGTGATAGTACTTCAACTGAACAGTGGTTCTTGTAACCATAACACTAATGCAAAAACATTAAGCCAACACGACAGATACATGTGATCTGCTACAGGTACTGATTACAAACTCAACCATTTGCTTTATCTATATCATTTAAAAGACAAAATAAATCTATATTGGGTTTTTGTCTTGTTCACTTTCAATTTCCATTTGTGGGATATTTCCAATTTGCTCATCAGACCCCCCAAAAGATGTTGAAGGATTTCTGATTGATTGCCTAGATAATACATTGTGTCATGTCAAATGGGAAGTGAAGGAGGTTATGTTTTTGTCTGCATATGTTTGTCTGTTAATTAGCAGGATTACGTAAAATACTGGACAACCTTTTCCAGTTTTTTGTTCTATTTAGTTATCTATAGATTTATTAAGTGGATAACCACCACCATTGGTCACCACTTACATTCATGCTTTAGTTGGTGTTAAAAGGGGAAAAAAGTCAACAAAACACATTGTTTAAATAAATAAAAAGGATTATGCCAAAGGGGTAATGTTTTCGTCATTTTTTTTTTAAAGTTTTTGCAAAAAACAACAGGATGGATTCTCATAAAACATGAAGGAATGTTATTTACGAGAGTGTGCAATTTGGTGCAGAACTAAAAAAAAAAAAACACAAATCTGGATATAGTGAATTTAAATATGGTTTCATAAGGGCACTGTTGGGCCTTGGGAGAGGGATCTATTCTACTGAGTGCCCTTCTACATATAATGTCTTGGTAATAGGCCACCTCAAATTTCAAAGGCTAAAGGGATGGGGTCTCTTATCCAAATACGTGGCTGGGATTTATTCAGGCGTGACAGTATACATTACCTTCCCCCTACAGTGACAGCTCCCCCACCCCAATACTGCCGTGGTGTCCCCTCTCCCGCCCTGTTCTCATTGTGAGACCTTTGCAGGTTCCTTTAGTTGGTGTCCTTGAGGGAGTAGCGCGAGTCAAGGGGTGGGGGGTGCTGTTGTTCTAATCTACTGGCCTCAAATGAGGAGGCAGCACCCTTGTGTAGTCTGTTGTCATGTGGTAATTATTTCAGTCGGCGGTGCTGCCACCTCCGCCCGATGTTGTCTGATTGAGAGCTGCTCAATTATTCAAACAAGCCATTCCGAGGACTCCACTCGTTCACATCAGTTTAATTTATCAACTCGGAGGGAGAATGATTTGTAAACGGGCTTAGTTTTAATGGCACAATGGGTGGTAAAAATACCTGACAAGGTGGAAGTATCTGAATACAAATAGCTATACAGGGATGAACAGGAGTAGGCGGGGGGGGGGGGATGTTGTAAATGTTTTATATATTCCAGCATCCTGGTTTCTCTAGACCCTTCTCAGCCAGAGCACATCACTGAATTTCATTTCACAATTTCCCCACAATGTCAAATCCTTGAAGATCCCACTTGAGGGCTTGATGCACGTTGCTCAGCTCACAAGCAGAATATCAACTCCATTTGGCTTCGCAGCAGCTTGTTTATGTCGATGCAGCAGGTGATGTTTCAGAACACTGGAAAAATCATTTATCAGCCAGAGCATTTATTATCTTCTCCGGTGCAGTTAATGTCTTGTGCATCCATTAAGCTTGCATCCATTTACTGCACTGTCTGTCTCCAAACATGCAAGTCATTGCGGCTGAGTGTCAAAGCAGAGTAGCTCAGAGTAACTATGTTTTAGTCTAAAGTTTGTGTTTTATGACACGGCTGACTCATATTTATCAGCTGTCCCGTGGTTCGACCTTTTGCCTTCATATTTGGTGCAGACAGTGTTAGACCTCCACTCTGAAAACTACTTACTGCACTTTGAGATAACATAGCATATGCTAAAGGTCTAGCAGTATTCTGACATGCTTAATGTACCAGCTGAATGCAAAGATCGTCACATCTGTTGCCAAACATTTGCCTATCACACAGAAACACATTGCTAGAATCCCCTTGCCAGCAAAACCATTGTTTTCCTATGGTAGGGGAAGCCTGTTGTGCACTCCTTTCATGAAACCCACATTTGTTATTAAGGTCCTATTTAGATTAAAATAAACGATGAAGCACAGTTGCAGTATGCCTGCAGTGTCCCCAACATATCTTTCAGGCCCACACCCTCTCCAACCCTGCATCTCCAAACAGCGTTACTGCCATCTTATTTTCGCAACGAGAAAGTAAGATGGCATGTTGGCCAAAATGGCCACAACTTCACAAACCAATGGCTGACGTCAAAGGTGAGTTGAAACAAAGATAGGTTGTATTTGTATGATGAATGATTGCATCCCACCAAGAGTCTACCACTTTTTTCTAGACAAAAAATTGACACGACAAATGGAGATAAGAGTTTGAGTGGACTTTGATATATAATTCCTGAAGGGGTATTCCAAAATAGATTTTATGTAATTTAACATGTGTTGACAGCTATCGGATAGACTGTTATTAATATCCACATGATGCCCAGAGGATGATCCCTAAGGACATTGGTGATCTCCTGACTGGTGCTTTAAGTGCTACCGGTGACATCTTCACTTATTCTCAACATCTCCCAGATAAATTGGCACAAATTATGGCACAGCGATGCATGGTACCCTCTGTTAATGGCCTGAGCGCCATTAGGAGGATTACATGTGTAATGTTATCAAAATACAAAGTTAGGCAAGTGTAAGAACCAGGAGAGTCTGCGAGATGCTTACATCGGATGCAAATAAGGAGATTCTCTAATTACTTTTGACCTATTAATTTAGCACCGATTGTGTCAGCTAAGGGCATTCATTACTTGAAGGAGACATTCCTTCACTTCATAATAAACAAAACGGTAAATAAACAAGGTTTGACAGACAGATGGCGATGGGTGACAAAATTCTAACCCAATTAACTCATGCACAGTAGTTTGTTTATTGTGTAGGGATCTGCTTGTTTGCTTGTGCATGCTTGTTGCCTGTATGCCTGTGCAAGCTGGTTAGTGGTCCAACAAGGGAATATATTACCTCCCAGCCTTCACCCCCCCCCCCCTCCCGCCCAACAAAAAAAATTGTTGCAATATGTTGTGCGGCAACCGCGCAGAGGCAAAAAAGAAACAGAATAGAATATGTGTGGAGAGGAAACACGAAGACACTAAAGTCTTGCCAGTGGTTGTAGGTAACAGATGGCTGTATTTCCATTTGGGAATCACAGATGCGGCGGAGAAGTGATGTGCCGCGCAAAGACCACAACGCTTGCCAAACGGCAGCTTTTAAAACCGCAATCAGGTGGTCTTCTTTCAAAGACGCCGTTAAAGCAGCAGCTCTTTTTCTACATTGTGTGGAGGCTATTGTCAGCAATTGTGATGCTGCGACAACCACAACAACACACAGTTCGCGCTGCTGTGTCAAAAACGGCACCAAAACAGCTTCTGTAGGTGATTTCTTATGGCAGTGGTCTGCTAAACTGGGGTTTCGGAGTTTGCTGAGGCTCCTTCTTGAACACGATAGCCTGCAGCAGTGTGTCACTTTCTCGACGGCAGTCAGGGATGTCCCATATCTGTCACATGCATGAAACGCATACACAAACACACACACATATACAAAAAAAAAACGGCTGTCCTGTTCTTACATCACAAACTTTGCTGATGACCACAACATCTCATCCCTGTCCGAGAGACAAAAACAGAAACCAAGACAGATATATTTGCCGACGCACAATCGGGGGGGGGAGCCCAGAGTGGAGAGGGCTATTCGCATTGGGGACTTTATTTTTGAATAAATAAACAACTTAACATGTCTCTGCCCTAAAAAAGTCATCAGCAATCAGTCAGGACTACGATCAGCGGGGAGATGAGCTGCGTTTACACAATGTCCCCGGAGGCCACGAGCACAGCAGAGTGGTACATTACCTATTATAAATACGCCTTCCCAGCAGCAGCACATAATATAAGCCCACATTCATATAAGGAATATGGTTCACAGGAAATAATTCAGTTGTAGGGGTTCATTTAGGGCACGATCCCGGGACAATATGGACAAAATACACACATACAAACCTGCATTGTTTTGAAACGAGGGATAACCTGAATCCTCACAGTCTGAGTCCAATTATAACTCATTGGTTATATGTTACTGACCAATGCTTGAGCGTGTGACTGTTTTTTTTAATCAAATCAGCAATTTCTACACCCGAGCTCATTTCCATTTTCGAAACCCGACATATTATCTCATCTCAGAGGCAGGGCGAGATCAGGAGGTCCGTCGCAACCCAAGTCAGCAGTCTCCGAATTTGTAAGCAGGCGGCTCGAAAAAACCTAGTGCCGCTTCGCTTTGCTTTTTTGGCATCATTAGCGTCGGGTCCAATTAGTGTCAATATGTTGGAAATAGACGTGCGGTGAAATGTGAGCACGCCTGTGGCAACACAAAAATTGGAGCTGAGCTTAAGATGCAATTTAGTTTGTGTAAACTAAGAGGCGAGAGTAGCTACGGCAAAAGAGGCAGAATTTAATGATGAATAAAGTTTTTCTGCTGTAACTTGACGAATTATCCTCCAGGTCTTGAACATGAATATGGGTATTGCTTTTCTTATTTTTTTTGCAAATTTGTACCATGCAGAACCCTAAGGCCCACTTTGCCCATATTTTTACACATAACCTCTCTTTCCACAGTGTGAATATACACTTTGGGGTAGAATGCACATTTGTTATGCATTCCTTGGCCTTTGACTTAGTAGACAGTCAGCCACCATGAAGGGTTAACAGTAAAAATACCCCCACCATTGTCATGTTTAATTAACCTCCATTCTCTTGTCATGTAATGTAAATTGAAGTTGTTGAGAGAAGGCTTTCTCTTCCCTCCCCCCCGTCTACATTCCCCCATCTCGCACTTGCCATGCCTCTAGTTACTGTAACAGCGTTCCCTCAGACCACATTTCCACATCTATAATTAATTACTCCTGTCGCCATGCATTTCTTCACAAGAACACATTCCTCTGTGTCTCCAGACCAACCTATGTGAATACAACTCTGCCAACTCCCCCCAGTCTATCTCGTCTACTTACACCTGTAAATCCACATACAAATTTGTGCACGGCATCACACAAACATGTGTGCATGACCTTACTTCATGATTTAACTCTGGGTCCTAGTGGAGGGAAATGTAGGAAAAATGGATAAAAGCAAAATATAGCAACAAACCATTTCAAGACCATGGATATCATGGACCCTTACAGCAATATTGCAGAGATATGAAACATGAGCTGGAAAATGAGTCAGGGATCAGAATCTAGCCTTTTATCCGCCTTGTTTCACTAAAGCGGTGGTCACCCAGGGAGAGAGAGAGCTTTCGAACATGCACTCGTCATCTCTCGCTGAAATTAGACATCATTGTCGTCATCGCCGCAAGACTGAACTGGATAAACTCACACTATTTATTTTTCTGTTTATTCCATAAACCACTTTCTCTTCAGCGTTGATGCATGGGAATCTTGGCTCTGCAGGCGATATCATATTTCACCATCACCCTGATTCTCGGGGAATCTAATAGAAGAATGTGATGTTCAGAGAGGGCGTGCAGGAGTCTGAGCATCTGCTCCATCCAGCAGGATCAAACACATCTCATGATGGCCACCAGAGATGTTTACCCCAGCATCCTGGTTATACATACAGATGGGCCACAATATGGGCATGTTTGGATAGTATATAGATATGTAAGAGCGCATTTGAATAAACGCTTGGAGCTGCGAGGCAGAGCACTGCTCCCCGCTACCCCTGGCTTTCGGCACAAAGGAAAACTAATTAATATGGTAATGTCATGCTATCACATTAACTGATAATATAAGGCACGCATTGTTGCTTTGATTACACCGATTTGACCTTTGATCTCTAAATGAGCAAATGAACTGAAATGATCAAATATGAGTGTTATACAAAAGGTTCACATGACCTGATGGTGGTGCTACATGTAACCACAGACACACAGTGGCCCTGCCTGTCCCCCGGCTAAAAACTCTGTTATGTGTACAAAATGTCAGCAGCCATATCAGCAGCAATATTCAGATATGAAATCCGGAAAATGTTCGGATCATTGGGCTCAGACGTTTTCCAGACTTGGGTCAGACAAGTTCACAAGGACAAGAAATGTGAGAGTTTAGGTGAGGGAGGACATCTGGGTGGAGGATGCAGGAGGCAGGACATAATATTTAACATCCTCGACAGAGATCATGTGTGTTTTGTTTACAGCCCATAGACACTTGGCCCTTAGAGACAGCTGCCGATTTCTGAGGACTGAAGAAGACGCATCATTGGGATAAACCCCCACAAGGTAATCAGTCCATACTTGTTAAGCCTCTGTGTTTAAAATTACATTTTTCTTCTTTTTAGTTTTGCAGCAGCTGAGTTTGCTTCACTGCGTAATAAACTGGATCATATGTATCGTAATGTTTTTCTCGCTGTAATGTTATATCCACACATTTCAGAATTCAGTTTGTTGCATCAGTCTCTTGTTTATCCCCCCAAAAAATTATATAAACCAGCATGCACATTTCCATGTCAACCCCCGACTGAAACCATGTTCCCTCACGCAAACTTGTTTGTAGCTGCCAAGAAACACGATGAGACGGATATTACGTGTCAGTCCTCTCTACTGGCCATACAATGTAATACCAGTAGATATGACTTGTAGCTATTTAATGGTCAACATACGCACTGATTCAAAAATAAACACGATCAAATTTGATAAACACAATGCTGATCTCATAATCACACATTTAAAATCCTTAAATCAACTTCCAGGATGCTGGCGGGGAGGTGCAGGTATCTCTCATTAACCCTCAGCTCCTCCCATCTCCAGCCCAGCCCCCAACACTACTGCTCCACCGAGCCGCTAAGAAGATTATTCACCCCAAATCTGTGTTAATCACATCCATGCACAACCCCCGGTGAGCTCATGGCCACCCCACACAGATCCTGTACGCACGTGCGGACTGGAAGGGAGCAGCTGTTGGCGGCTGCCGCTGACCCGCTGCTCTCTTAACACCTTCCCTGGGTCTCTTTCTTCCTCTTTTAATCACATAAAGTGTCTAAGCACATTAAATATGCACTATCAAATCCATCAAAACAAAGGGCTGCAGTGCCACTTCTGAAAATGGCATGCATTGTTTAAACAGTACATTTGACATTTCCATACACAGAAGGGTATGGAGGGAAAAAAATAATAGAACAGTCCGATCTTCCAATGATCGGCCATCATGAGATGATCAGTCTCCACTGAGGGAGCACGGAGTCTCCCCCTGTGCGAGCACACACATGCATATTCATGCACTTGATGGGGAAAGTACACACCGACACACACGTAGCGAGGTACGTGTGTAAACACAATCGCACATAACATCTCTGTATTTCCCTCGCACACATCCTCTTGGATAAGATAAAACTGCTCAATCGATCAACGTGTTTATGCTGCAGTCACGCATGTTTCAAGGTAATCGCCCCTCTTCATCTTCCCTCCGTCTTCCTCTCTATTTTTCTTTATCCATACCTCACATTTATGGTGCATTTTCTGAACAAAGGGCTTGGCTCCACACAGATCTTCACACAGTTCTGTTTAGCCACAGATCTTAGTATATGTCCCGATTATCAACAATCTATCTCAAACACACCAACACTATCTTTAAAGGAAGAGATACAAGCAACGCATTTTGCAGTCGTTTTAAATACAAGGTCGACTAAGAAAGGACGAGGAATTCAAACATTCCAGTTTATTATTTAAATCGTGCGTGTGGTGCGCTGGTCGACAAAATAACTGTAAATACTGACATGGCTAATCTCGGCACAGCTGTTAGTATTAGGTCCTTTAATCCTGGTCCAGATCGGTGATGTGCTCACACTGGCTTGGGGACAGATGAGCAACCGCCACCAGGCTGCCAAGTGGGCGACACGCAGCAGACTGGCCCGGCGCTGCTTTTCACACACGATAAGCTGTGAATCTGTGGGTCCTGGAGAGCAGCCCCCCGAACGCCACAGCCTTTGTGCTGCCTCATACAGCCTTGTGACTGAATATGACCAACAACGCTGCTATATCAGAGCACAGTAACGCTCTGAAATTTGTCTTTATTTTTATTTTATCACATTTTGTAAATACTGGTGTGAAGCCTGGTAATACAGAGAAAAACAGGGGTGGCGTTCTTGTGCAGAATTTTCTAAAAGCTGCATATGTTCAAGGAAATGTTGTATGAAACTAATTGAGTTATCAAATTAATTTTACTTCAACAAATGCAATCTCCACACAGATGCTTTAGCTCAGGAACAGTTATGATCCCTGTCCATACAACACATTTGAAAATGCATAGCACGTATAATGAGTGTGTAGGCGTATTGTTGTACAAGAGAACTACTCTGCAGTTGGTTGCTTAGTTACTGTAATAATACAAATTAGAAACAACAATGGTGAAAAGTGGCAATCATTTTCTTGGACCAATAATGAGGTAGAACAGAAAATGTTTACATTTGTTTTTATCTTCACCGCTTGTAGTTCAGTTTTGACAGATAAGAACCAATCAGGAATCAACCAATCATAGTTTCTAAATGTCCTGTCGAGACTATGACTCGGCCGTAGAGTTTTCAAAATAAAACGGGCCCAACAGCGTTTCCAAACATCTTTGCTTTAGATTAAGATCCTCAAAGCTCCGGAGTAGTTTTGACAGTAGACGTAAACAGAGCAGCAGTGATTGATTTAAAAACCATAACATAGTAGTGTGGCTATAGCCTGAGCTGTTAACGCTTTATGAGAAAACTACTGTAAGGATTTATCAGGTACTCTATCTTTGTAAATCAGATAATAAAACAGCTGGGTATTACATGTACCACGGCAGATGCTAGACCAGTCTTTTATCTGATTCTGTCAAAATCTAATTTCATTTGTCGATGCTTTAGTAACCTGTCAATCACAGCTCTCCCAGGGAGCTTCCTCACTTGATGAAATATGGCACACGGCAGAGGGACTGTTGTTTTCCCTGCAGGCTGCGTAATAACCCTTTAAGTCTTGGTAAAAAGGAGTGCTGTGGGAGGCTGACGCTGCAGTGTGAAGTGCTGCACGTCTGCTGTCTCTGGCCGACCGGAGCTGCAGTCTGCTCCACCTCCACCGTCTGATCTGCATCACAACGCCCATGTGTCAAACCGGATCGTACATTGTCAGATGAACAGGAGGGAGAGGAAAAAAGCGGCGAGTCAAACATCTGTGTCACGTATCAGTAAGAGGAAAGGTCAGAAGTGTAAGACATGCAGTGATTGACTGACAGATGCAGACGTGGGCATGGATGCCAACCCATATTCTCTGAGGGACGAGGCGTAAGGAAACTGACAATCCTGTCTTAATCTTCTGGATGAGGAAAATAAACCCACACCCCCCCACAGCATGCGAACAGACAGCGCAAACAAAATACACCCATTTGGCTTCCACAGCCTGTCTCCCTTCAAGTCATCATTATCAAAAATCATTCATTATGCTCAAAGAAATCCAAGAGCCATTAGAATATCAGAAGTTTACGGGAGATTTGTTCGTAAAAGGATGACGTCGAATAAATCGAAGCTGAGCTCAGAAACGTAATGGGTATGCACAAAAGCCAAAATGGTTATATGATGGTTAAATGATTTAGACGATTTATTCTATTAAATTCTGAAAAGAGAAAAAAAACAAAACAGGTTTCCTTTTTTTTTGTCCATTATATGAAAGGTTCCAATCTCCAAATTAAACATCCTTTCTTAGGAACACACACTGAAATTGACAAGAATAGGATTACATAGTATTTTTTCCCCATTAAAATGTGAGAGGCCAAAAGTTTTGAACAGAGTCAAATGCAGCGGGGGGGGGGGGGGGGGTCAATGATTAAAAGCTGCCTTTTTACAGTTACTAAAGCTGTAGTAAGCCGCTGCTCCCAAACACTGTACTTAAGATTGTTAAGTTGCTCCAATTACTGGCTGGCAGAGGCATTTGAGAAAAGCACCATTAACTCCGGCAGCGGAAGAAAACGAAAAACAGCCGGGTGTTTTCTCCCTGGGAATGTAATTGATGAGACACCGTGGAACAACACACCCACTGGAGCATCCAGTCCCACGGCAAATTATGACTTGGCTTACAGTGTGTGTGGAGTCTACCTGGATGTTGTTTTCATTATATTTTGGTTCCTGCATATAGCACAAGTGACATGGGCGAGTCAGAGAGACAATCAATTCAAGACATCTTTACTGAATTGTCAAATTGGATGGTAATAATGATCATTTTGGGATTGAGGATGTATTTGTGTAGGTGTGTGTGCACCACAGATATGTTTTTTTCTAGGTGGCGGTGATTTAAATAAACACAGCTGCATTCAAAATGTGTTCATTGGATAAGCTAATCCACATAACAGCAGAGAAATCCTCCACGACACTGAGTCTCAAATGCTGTCCTTCCAAATTCATTCTGATCAAAGGCGACACAAAATAGTTATTTATTTGTATCTATGGATATCGTAGTTTATGTCAGAATCAAATCCATAGAGTGAGTGATGTGAGAAAAGTGCACTTGGCCTAATGAAAAAAAAGGAAAAATCTAAGTGGTATACAACAGCAAGAAGGTCATGGGCTCAAATTGAGTTTGCATGTTCTCTCTGTATCTGCGTGAGGGTCCCCTATGGGTCCTCCGGTGTCCATCCGCAGCCCACTGACATGCAGGCTGGGGTGACTTGGAAACTCTAAATTGCCTATAGGTGTGAATGTGTTTCTCCGTCCGTGTTATCCCAGAGAAAGACATGCCACCTTCTCAAAGTGAACCCTGCCTCTCAGCCAGTGTCTGCTGGGAAAGATTCCCTCTAACTCTGGGCAGAAAGGAGCAATTTAGAGATATTTTGGCAAATAAAACAGAGTGACGAACAAAAGTAGGGCACCAAACAAGAGGAGTAATTTGTCTGTTACATATTTTAGTATCACTAATTGCACTAATTATTGGACAACACATTTATCATTAACACTTTGGTCATGTTGGAAATGTATCCACACAATGTTTGAGGGATTACCTAGGAATTTGGTACAGACATTCATGGTCCCCTTGGACACCCATTGATTCTTTATTTTATTTCACTTTCTATCGAGTGATGAATTCTTTATCTATTATAGAAATGTCTATTGACTGTCATGCAAATTCATGTCCCCTTTAGGATGAACCATGCCCAAACAAAACCTTGACCCATGTTCCTGTGGATTAGACCAAAGGTGTCCTACAGAATGTGGTTGGAACTGTTGGTTTAGTGAAGATTAGCAAATGTTAACATGCAATTCGTGTTAAATGAAGATGGTTTAAATAGCAAACACGTGCTCGACATTAAAGATGTTATTATCATCATCGCTAGAGTAGCATTGGGACATTAGCATTTAGCTTAAAAGCCTGCCTTCTTCCAGCAACAGCTTCACAGGGCTGTTAGCATGCTGTCGTACTTGTTAAAGATGTTAGTTACATTGATGTAAACCTGACAGTTAAGATCCAGTTTAGTCCCTTAATTAGTCTTTTGCCACAGATAAATGGTTGGTTTAATTGAGATAGTTAGTCATGCACTATATTTGAATGGATACCTACAGGTATGTGATCTGCAGGAACTAGTTTAGTCAGATTGTCTGAAAGGAATAGGAATGTCAGTGATCACTATACATGATGCATGTGCAGCCAAGGATGTTAGGATTTCACCCATGTCTTTGTTTGCCTGTGTGTTGGTTTATTCGTGAGCACAAATACACTCTCACACACACACACACACACACACACACAAACTGAACTGATTTTCTCCGAACTTGATGGAAGGGCCTGAGAAGAACCCAGTAGATTTCGTACTGGATTAAGGGGCGGATCAATGTTTTTTGTTTTTCTTTTATATTTCTACTATAGCCAGAAATGGCCCGCACAGTCCTTGTAAATGCACATATAACTACACTAAATAAAGTATTTTAAGTGGGTCTAGACCCAATTACAATTTATACATATCTGTCCCCTAAACATGCTTGTTTTCATTCATCAAGATCCATGAATTATTTCCTGTGAAATGAAGGGAAATGTAAAAAGAAACTTGCAATGTTAAAGAGAGTGAATCTTCCCCTTGATCCAGATGCACCAAAATTAATTGTGATCTTTCCTGACAAATACTGCATCCTTTCACCAAGTTGTGGTTATCCGTGCAGTAGTTTTGATAATAATCCTACTAAATAACATACAAATTAACATAAATTAACATAACCTCCTTGATGGAGGGAATCATCTACTACGTACCAATATAGCATCACAGTTACTTTTCAGTGTGTTACTTGTAATGGATCATCATTTCCGCTGGTGACACATTCACATCATTCACTGCTTGACATGGTAAGTGGTAGTCCTTTTAAAAAGAACGGGGAAATGAGGAAATGTTATCTGTAAAAGTCAGGTGAGAACTATCTGTGGTCATATGCTGTGGTGTAGCCAGATAGATTACTTGCGGAGCTTAAAATTCTCCAATATCTGGAAATCACATCTCTGCCCCCACTAGCTTAATGGACTGAATCCTATGGGAGCTGTCACTGCCGTGTCACTCCGCAGCACCACTTCTTGCACAACAAATGTTACAAATATTACAGTCGAAAGGTGAGTGGACTTCAGAAATTTCCAAAGGCTATGATTCATCCCACGAGTGCAGGAATCTTATTTCCGAGCATGCTTAAGAGCTGGAAGGAATCTCATCCAGCTCGACAGCCATTTGGTGTAGGTATTAAAACCACCCACCCCTCATGATCTCTGTGCATGGGAGATAGGGGCAAAACATAATCAGCTCAGATTACTACGCTGTCACCAGGGGTGCAGGTTTTCCATATGTGCTGTATCATTTCTGAGTTACATTTTCCACTGGAAATTTTTCACTTAGCTCATTTGTCCTCAGCCTATGGAGACTGTCACAATTATTGCCGAGCAAAGCAGATTTCTTTGTTTCCTTATCATTTAATTGATCAGCTGAACAATCTGTAATAATGAATTGTTTCCGAGCAAATTCATAAATTACAGAGCGCAGCATGTAGTAACAACTTCATTAGCTGCAGAGCTTGAGGTTTTATCAGAACGCAGCGCTCATTATGGTGCTACCTTGCATTCACATTTCTATCTGTAACCAATCGAAATGAGAGCAATATTTCATAAAAATTTGCATATTCCATTGTAAGCAATCAGACGGATATATATATATATATATATATATATATATATGCTTCCCTTGACATTGTGTACCTTTACCTCTTTGTTTGAGGAGTATGTATGAATTAGTAATAAGCCCAGTGATCCCCTTGCTGCTAAATAGGTTAGAGGAGAGAATACATAATTATGTATGAGGGGAAATGGGGGGATGTGAGAGACAGCTCTGCAGAATTAAAAAAAAGAAAAACAATGCCAGATAGCAAGATGCTGAGGGGGGATAGGATGTAGAGAAGAGGAGTGTTTATTCTGGATGGGTAGCTGTATAGTTTCAACCTCGGTGGGTGTGCTGTCGAGCGCCGCATGGCTGAGTTGAGCTGCGGTGCAACTTGCCGCGGCTCACTCTCGCAAGCCCTCACCCACCGAGAGTCCCCCAACTGTCACATGCCACTGAACCACGGTAAACATCGCAGACACACATGTACACACACGCACACACACACACACACACACATACAAGCCATTTTCATTAACAGAACCACTGGCACACTCAGCCCAGCTGGTCTCTGAGTCGACACTGGAACTGCACATCTGGTGTCAATGCTCTGTTAGAAGGAGGCCATCTGGTTGGATGGAGGGACGGGATGGGGTGGAAGGGGAGGGGGGGACGACAGGAACAGAGACAGAGAGTCAACAGAGGTGGGGGAGACGGCGGGAAAAAAAATATCTCATCGATACAGTACCATTCAGTGCGTGCAGATGAAAAAAGAGTGTTGTTTGTCAGATGTGCTGCGTGCCCTGCCTGCATTAGTCCTCTCCTGAGTAAGAGGATTAGATGTCAAAGTCAGGTTTGCTCTCTGAGCATTTGCAGCTAATGGCAATGAGCAGATAGCATGTTTAATGGCCCTAACTCTCAGCAAAACACGCGTCTTCTCGACATGAATAATGCTCCCTGTGCATTGTCCTTTGACTTCCCCTGGGAACTTAATATTACATAATACACAGAGAACGCATTAATAATGCTAAAGTGTTTCCATGTGACATTGTGCAACATTTAAACTTCCCTGTTCTTCCTGTGGTGTTTTATGTTAGTCAGTATGTCAGTGCCATACCAGTCTGTTTGTATTAGAACACTGGCTGCTGAAGACATGCCCGTATAGGATCCATTCAACGCTCCAATTAACTCTGTTGGGCTGCATTTATACTCCAGTGGAAGCAATATATGCAGAGCTGCACAGGGGTTGAGTGTACACGGTCATGCAGATATACTTCATCTAAAGCTGCAAACATGGTGCTGTAGATGGATAAAAAAGTCATGAAAAATCCTCCTGATGCAATGGTGCAAGTTCAAAATAAGGTCCTGCAGTCATTTATGACTGGGGAGAAGACAGCAGCATGGAGGTATTAGTCTGTTTATGCACCTGTTATCATGTACTGACCTTGGATTGACCCCTACACCAACAATTACACATATTTAGGTTCCATATTTGTGTTAATAGAGCTCAAAGCATGGTCAGTATATTTTAACCATCCGAGGTAGACTAAACACAAGCTCGGAGATTGTTATCTGCTTGTGAAGAAGCTTCAAGTCTGTACGATATTAACTGCGTTTAAGAAAAAAACATGCTTTATTCGTGACGTCAAAGAGAAGTTCTACACTACCCGCAATCCTCAGGTGTGGTAGCGATGTTTCTGATAATGCACATCATAACCGTGAAGATCATGTTTGGCTATGATCACTTCGTTCACAGTTACATTCCATCTGCCCTTTTCTAATCACTCACACGTAGAGCTGATCTTTATAAAAACCTGCTGCATTCATAATTATGTTCCTGGGTAAACAGGGCGTCGCTTCTTCTGCAACGATGAAGTTAAAAGACTGTGTCGCGTCAAAATCTGAGGGAAGAACTTCTCAGCTGCCTGCAAGAGTATGTGGGACACATTCCTCCTGCGTGTGTTTGCATGGAAGATAGCAGACACTGTACATACAGAGTACATGACTGCACACATTGGGGAAAGTATTAAGCAGAGCAAATTTGGTTGGTTGAAGGTTATAAATATTGGTTTCCGATACATTTAACGGTTAACTACCTAGCCCTGATTTATTGGATATATATTGTCTTTACCCATTCATCAGAAGTGTTCCTTGAAACTCTTTTTGTAAGGACTTTCTAAAAACGTCAGTGGAGAAATGGAATGTGAAATTTACCTCCGGCACCAGAGGAGCACTATGGGTGGGCTGGGGCTGTTACATTCTACATGAGCTAAAATGTCTGATGACAGAAAGCACTGGGAATGGCGGCAGTAATGCACTCATACTATACATTGCAAACTCACACTCACACACACACGCAAACACACACACACAAAGTGCCTCCTGCTGCCAATGCCTGACTGAATCATGCTTTTATTAAACCTTGATGATCGGAATTCAAGCTAAGGCATTATCCACTTACAGTTATTAATGCTGCAGCTCTCCAGGGAGGACAATGCAGGCAGCGACGGAGGGATACATACCACACATATGGATGCCGGCATACAAACTCAATGACTGCAGGGAGGACTGTTTACATTATATGCATGGTTGATCAATGACTAGAGGAATTGCTGCTCCTGTTGGGTGAGGAATTGGACAAATATGCTGTGCACCAAATATAATCCTTTAACAGACATGTTATTATCAAAGCAATCAGGGGAGTGGTGAGTACCCAGATAGGATAACCCCCGCACTAGATGCTTGATGAGACATAACAAAATTGCTCCCTAAAATCCCAGCCTCCGGGGAGACAAAAGAAATGGAGATTCTCATTTTACTTTTGCAATAAACCTCAGCATCTGTTAATTAGAAATCCAAAGACATTCCCCCCTTTTTGGCAAAGTTAATTAAAATGTGCACCCTTAACTGCAAGTATGAAGAGGAATGCAGAAAGGAAACATAAGAGTCAGAAAAAGACAGAGCAGGAAGGAAAAAAGAACAGAAATGAATGGAGAGTTTGTGTTGCATGTGCGTTAATGGCAGACAGAAAGGCAATTAGAGGGAGTTAAGTGGCTGGCTGATTGAAGGTCTGTGAGTTCAGTGAGAGAGGGAGGAGAAGTTTTAAAAATGACATTATTTTTCAACATTGAGGGCTCTATTGTGCCATGTGACAGAAGAGAGATGGATTTTTTGGCTTCCAGGTGTGTGGGAAGAGCTGCGTTCACGAAACACAGCAAAAATATATTTTTATTTTTTATTAACTTGCTGATTATTCTCTGCCGACATTCAACTGTTATCTCCCTTCAATTGTTTGACATTAGTGCAGTAACAATTAAGCCGTTTTCACAAATTAACTCCAGAGAATGTCAGCACACTACATATAAAGTCTGCTGCAGAGTTTTTGTTTAAGGTCGAGAACATTCGGAGTTCAGTGGTTGTCTGAAAGCAGTCACTTTTAATTAAACTTTATTATGCAACAATTTTCCAGCAAGTATAAATATTTTCTTGTCTTACCTGCACAATGTGACTATTTGCTTGTGTCATTCATCTTCTATCATAACAACAGAATTATTCTCATTAACTATAAGGTGCTGGTCATAACTCAGGCTTTTGAGAATAGTCATGGACATTTTAATTATTTTTCTAGACAATGTCTTCATCAAACAATTAATCAATTAACTCAAATTAATTAAAAGATAAAAATGGGTAAAAATACCCATTAATTGCCCCCCTATTTGAGACTACTCCGAATAGCAAAGTCACCTTGTACATTAAATTCACACAGGCTATTTATTAGAGGAGAGTTAAAGGGACATGCACATACTTAATTACAGTCATTACTATAGTTAACCTTACTGTCAGTGACTGTTTGGAATTTCCAGGCCCAGATGATTGGATTTTATCTGTCTTTTAACTTAAGATATGTGGCGTCAGTTAAACAGTTCACTGCCTCTAACTTGTGCTTCTGTTTGTGAGGGGCTTTTGCTTACAACAGGGTAAGACTGGAAAACACATATGTTCGTTGCCACTTACACAGATAACATTTTTAAGAGGACAGGAGTTAAGCATGTAGGAGTTTTCAGTTATATGTTGGGGAAATACAAATAAAAATGTCAGCATAGAGCTCAACAGTGTGATTCCGGATGTAAAAATCCCATTAATTTTTCTAAATAGATCAGCCGTAATGTTTTAACCATCCATGGTAGACCTACCACAAGCTACGAGATTGTATTTTCTAGATTTCATGTAGATTACATGATCCTGTAGTAGAGGACACATGTGTAAAAGGGGAATCACCACACTACCAACAATCCTCAGGAGTTATCGCAACGCCTCTGATTGGTGGGTATTTGCTGTAACCATGGAAATGTTTATCACAACTGTGAAAATCGTGTTGGGTTCAATCACATTGTTCAGTGTTGAATTCAATTTACCACAGAGAAACAACAGTTTTACTTCCTAACATGCTGCAGCATTTCAGACACGAGGAAAAGAGTCAAACAGGGTGAAAATCACTATAACAAGTTTAAATCCAAGGAGAAGTTTATTGGAAGTGGAAAAGGATTATTCCCAATGGTTCATCGGATATGTAGCTCCTTCACTCTTAAAATAACCAAATCAAATGTTTTATGTTAACGATCCATTTTGAGGATGGTCAGCCTGGTTACAGACTGAAAATTCTTTCAAAAAGGATTTTCTGAAAATTCAATGCAGATAATAAAAGGGAAATACACTGTCGGGAACCAGAGACTTTCTAAAAGATGGCCACCACTGTTAAGCTTTCACAACTATACGTTGACAGGGTATGTATAAGACTAAACCCTAAAACTATGTCTGTCGAAGCTTAATGTTCCCTCTGATTTACACAAACGCTTGTTTTTTGTGGATAACACATTATATGACTTTGTTATAGCTAAACCATCTGACTTGCATGGTTTGCTGTAAAATGTGCTCCTTCCACTGCAAGCTAGCTTCCAAGCTTTTAGTAGTTTGTCATCCCTTTTAATCCTTAATAGTCCTTCCAAAAAGTTACAGCACCTGATCGTATATCCGCAAAACCGCAGGACAAACACAGTGTTTCGGAAAGAGTTCATGGGGAGGTGGTGGCGGCTGCAGAACGAGAGCCAGAGCAGCTAGATGGGGGGAAGGAAATGGAAAAACGACAACTGTGGCTGAATCTGGCTTTGATGAGGAGGCATGAGAAGAGGGGAGGCTCAGCCTTCGAGGGAAGCAGGTGTGTGAGGAGGTGATAAGAACGCTGTGTCGGGCGCTACACACACACACACACACACACATATATGTGCAGACAAATAAACATGTTCTCCAGCAAAAACTGAAACTGCTCATTCCACTTTGAAGTTCGCATCCATTCAAATAACTGAGCTTGCACTGGCCTAACTCTTCCAGTTTCCTCTTGCATCATGAGACAGACAGAGAATTATGGTTTGAGAAAGGTATAAAAAATTTGAAGATGATGCGAAAAAGGGGGGGGGGGGTATAGAGGTTGATTTATGGAGCTAATATTGTGTTGAATATGTTTCTCCCCCTTGGTGGAGAGGATGTGTTCACTGTAAGTGTTTATGCTTGCACAAATACACTATACCACACTCATGTACATTAATGTGCGAGAGTTAAAGCGTCCTTGGGGAGTGCTTTGTGGCAACGCGTGCTACGGAACAGAGAAAAGTAATTTATGGCTAAGATATTTGTTTGGCTGGCTTATTTCAGAATCCATTAAGATTAATTAAGTGTTGCTAAATGTGGTGCTATAGAGTTCAGACTTCGCAGATGCATTCTAATCATTAGCACAGTTTCTTTTCTTTTCTTTTTTTCAGCATGCTTAACGGCTGCTAATAGTCTGAGCGAAGCCAGACCAGAGTGTTCGAACGGCTGGAGAACAGCGAGTATGACTGCCGGGCCGGCGGATGGTGAATTAGTGATTGAGGACGTCTACTGTGGCGTTGACGTATAAACCCACGGCGTGTGCATGTATATCTAAACCCCACATACATCAGCTTAGTGTGCACCTGTCCATGTTTGTGAGTCAAAGGCAGGGGGAGTAAGAGACAGAAAAGGAGGCAATTAGACACTCTCATCAAATGTCCTGTTTGTAAGGAAGGAAGGCTTTACCAGAAAGGGAAGGAGACACAGACAAGCACACTCAGCCTCCGTCATCCCCAGTGCTGTTGCACATAGACTTTGCACACGCAATTAGCCAAAATCAGGGATTAATTGAGCTAACGCACAAGGAGAAGGATGTTTTTGCAATTGTTCTCCTTCAGCATTCGTCCTAAGGCCAATTAAAACATCATTGATTTGATTGCCTGTCTGTTCACTGTTTTTGCATTTGTCATGGAAGAGACTGTACACGTGTGTCTGCATGTGTGACTGCATCACAGCCAGTCTCCATTTCCGTCATGTAAACAATCATTTGGACCAAAATTCAATCGTCTGATCAGCCCTGTGACATATCGCAGATAGCTTTAGAACAAGTGAATAGGTGGAGCGTGAGATTGTTCTGTC
The DNA here is from genome assembly GCF_949316205.1 of Platichthys flesus. Classification (NCBI taxonomy): domain Eukaryota; kingdom Metazoa; phylum Chordata; class Actinopteri; order Pleuronectiformes; family Pleuronectidae; genus Platichthys; species Platichthys flesus. The sequence continues at coordinate 14,728,414 of NC_084959.1, read as the reverse complement.
GGCTGCCGTTTCCAAGGTCTGGAATTTTAACAATGTCGTTTGTTAGCAGTACATCGTGTCATATTTTCACTGATTCACAAAGACACTGAGTTCAGATGAGGCATTCCCGTGTAGGTTATTGTTGGCAAAAAAAAACGGAACACTTCTGCTCTTTAACTTTCTGAAGACGGATCTCCTGTGAGCACCCCCTAGTGGCAACGAGAGATTGTTGTTAGCGTGATCCTGTTCGAATCGCTGTTAAACAAAGAAACAAGTTCAAACATTCATTCTTTTGGCAGCAGCCTTATCATGCCCCACGCTCGTTCTTATATCATGTTTTATTACATGGGTTGCTAAACATGTCGATAACGTGGTTGTCTCATAGAGTGGCAGGAGAGGAGCAGAGACATTCAGATATATCTCAAAAACAACAACAATGTACATAGTCCTCGTTTTGAAAATGATTGGAAAAATATGTTTTATTTATATGATAAAGAAAATGCCAGATTTTGTGTATTTTTGTAAATTTATGACATTTATTATGGTTTATTGAAATACATCCTTCTAGTTTGGGGGTACAGACTTTAGAGATATGACGCATCTGAAGATACTTCAAGAAATACTATCAGAGTAATTGAAAATACCAAGGTAGGCACTTGAAGACCATTTCTAATGCAGAGTTTTAAGGGTTTAAACTAGATTCTAGAGTCTGCTTTGATTACCTGAACAATACAGCTACTACACTGACAATAACCAACCCTTGAAAATCATTACTCAAATCAGGTCACATCAACTGACAACCATGAAGCCCACTCTTCAGCAAGGGACTAAATTCGTAGAGTGAAAATACTTATTTTGGTTATTTAGAAGCCTCTTGTACTATTGAGCCCAAGCAAAATTATGAATTAATGCATTTTAACATTAGAAATAAATATTTACAAACTTTTCTCTTTCAGGCAATAGTGTGGCAAGGGGCACTCAACTGCAATCTTGTCATGAGAAAAAAAAACATCTAATATGTTAAATATTAAATGAAAACATGAATTAATTCAATAAAATATGCAAAACACATACAAGACAAATTTTCATATTTGATGCCTAAAAACATTCTGTGTGGGTGAGTGCACAGGGATAGACCGAGCGGTGAGGGGAGGCAGTTATCCGAGGCCACCGCTTTGCAGGAATAGTCTTTCTATCCCTGCACTCACATAAACTTCTACCCTGAATTGTAAATTCTTGGACACTAGTGCTTTCTGTAAGACAGGATTTTGTTAAGTCTTTATAGGAGCTGTGTCAATTCTTCTGTCAACTAAATTATCATATTTTTTAGAAAATGTGGATCTGTGTGTCATCATCTTCTACACATCAATATACTCTGAACACTTTATATGGAAATGGAGATCTGCCTCCGATTCTTCTCTAGGCAAACAGACCCTATAATTTAGCTTCACTTGTCAAGTCCGATATCACAAATTCAAAGCAAAGAAATCTTCATCCTTTCTATTCTTCTTCCAGCCTTTTAGCTATTGTTATATTGGCAGGTTACTATGGGCATCACTCTTAGTGGTGCTTTTTGGCTCAGCGAATTACAGGAATGGAGTCAATCTGTTAATCTTCTCATCCGTTTTTCCACTCAGCAAGTGGCACATCTCAAAATACAAATCAATTATGTTAAAAGCCCCAAAAAGGACTATCACTGAGCGTTCCATGTAACAGTCATGCAAAAACTGCATTTACACGTGTACGGCAAAGAATTCTTCATTTAAAAAGATATTGAAAAGCCTTAAGCACTTCCACATGTGACTCCAATGTCAGTTAATGAAGTTGGAGCGGACTGTCTCAGAGTTGAATAACTATGATTGTTATTATGATACTTCTATGAACCGTCAAAAGAAATTGCTAATTCCAAATCAATAGGCAGGTCAAGCGTTAATATTGTCATTGTCTTGCAGTTGAATGGAAACAGGTTTGAAATCCAATCCATATTTATTCCTATTTCATTATGATTGAGTAAACCCCCTTACCCATGAGGACATAAACGTAAGTCAGAGTTAGTGATATAGTTCACATTTTCATTCTTCCCTACCTAATCTTAAGCGATCAAATCCTGATTCCAAAAATTCAAACAATAAAACTCAGGTAGAGGATTGAGTTAATAACATTCATATCAATAACACACAGCCAAGAAGTAGCCAAATAGATCTGGATATATTTAAATAACCATACAACTACCAGGTCCATTATCTTGAGGTGTAAGGTAAAATGCATCATGAACTATTACATTGTCGTGACAACACAACAGTCAACAGGGTCCAAATCTCTTGGTTTAATGTGTCTGAAGTCAATGTGAACTTATTCTGTATTAAACCAGAGAAACCTTGAGCTATGAGAACCTAAACATAACCACTAAAAAAGTTGAACAATGATATCGTCCTAACAAGGTCAGAGCATTTTAATATAGCATCATCATATTTGCAATTTGCCAAATGCATAAAGAAACAAAACATCTACATCATGTTCATAAGAAACATAAAAATTGTTTACAAACAGTAAACAGTAAATCGTTTGGCAGAGACAGGGTTGACCACAGAGAGTATTTTCGCAGAGCAGCCCTTATCCCAATAGACTGGATGAGCATTTGTCATACACAAACAAGTCTTCCCTTAATAATCAAGTGTGGAAATGATTATGAATGATTATGTTTTGCTTACGCTGTGTAAAATTACAATTTAATTTAATTTGCTAAATCCCAGCAGCACATGCACTCCACTACAGTGGTCGGTGTCCTGTAGATATTGTAGCTGCTGCAAGCTGCTGTTGGATATTTAATATTTGCTTCAGTCATGAGTCCTTTATTTTTCAATTGTTACTCTGAATTGTGCAACAGAACCTCTGAAACCTTATCTCAGGCTCGGATTTTGATACTTGGCGTGGGAATGTGCAGTCCATCGTAGCAATGGTGTTATGCTACTAATATACTTGAATTAAGTGAGTTGAGAACACTGGAATTACATTTTGACATTTGTTAAGAACTGTTTTCACAAGATAAGATTTAGTTCAGTCCCATAATTGGGATATACTCAATAACTGTACTAGAGTAAGTACAACATATGATATAAACACAAGGAAGTATAAATGCACAATGTTATCAAAATACAAACAGTACAACAGCATTGCACATATGTAATAATGCAATTGCATGAATAGAGCATGATTACTGCGCAATCAAATCAGTTGAAAAGCTGAGTGAGGAAGATTTAATGTGACTGTGATTAGTTGAATTTGCTCCATGAAATAGAAAATTATCAACAACAGCTCTGGCAGTAACAGTGAGTGAAGGACTGTCACCTTTTGTCATTGGTATTTGTGTATCCAGATCGAGATCACAGGCATATCCTTGGGCAAGGCTAAAAGAACACTGTTGACCATAAACTGCTTCATCTGTTGGCCATCTGAGTGTCTGTTATCCAATAGGAAGCAGATGCGGGGCTGTGGTATAAACCAACAGCTTGATTGTTTTGGGGGGCTTTTTACGACCCCCAGTGACAGCAGCCTCCCCGCCCCACATCCATCATGGGAAATGATGATGTGTACGCCTGCCTCTACTCTATATGGATTTCTTCTTTTTTTGTGCACACTCTGACAGAAAGCTGTCAGCTGCGGGGGCTGGACGGATTTTCCACTGGCATCCATGGAGAAAATCCGGGTTGGATTCGGAGCCGCCTGTTTTTTTCTGATGTGTTAGAGCGCTGGAGATGGGCCTAGCAGGTTTAAGCAGATTAATTAGGGTGTAGCAAAGACTGCGAAGAAATCTCTTTTTCCAAAGATGCTCTATCCACTGACACAGCTTTGCATACCAGCAAGTCCCTGAAATGTGCACACCACCACCACCACCAACCGGCATCTCGCTTTAATTCTCATGGGCATGCACACACACACACACACAGGGGAAGGCGCTGCTGGAGGGCCAAAAGTCTGCGAGGGCCCTCGCTCCTTCCTCTCTAGGGTTCGTCTAATAATCATACCCCCTCCCTCGTCTTTCCCCTGAATGTGTTTATCCTCTTCCTGCCTCCCTCTCACTCCCGTTTTTTGCTTAGAAACACATTTCCCCTTGTTAGTGTACTTGCAAGAAAAAGCGCTGCGCTATTAGGGACGATTTTCGCTTCCTGTCTCTTCAACTGAACATGGCGTTTGTGTAAACAACGTTGCCTGGAAGAAGCACACACACAGACCTGCACCTACACAAACACACACACAGAAGTGATTCATAACAACAGATAGAGGAACAAACAAATTAGGGATTAGCAGCTGTGAAAAGTGGTGTGGTTGAAAATTCAAAACCGATTGAAAACAACACCAGTAATGACGGGAGGTTGGCTCTTAGTGCCGCAGCCTCTGAGTAACACTCCCCAGTTACGGAAAGTGAAAACAAACTGAACCAAAAGTGAAAACTTGTTAAAACTCGTCATCCCTGCTGCGTTTTTTGTTTTTTGTCTATTACTCTATCCCGGCACACTGATTGATATTGAAGAAGAGACAAGGACATAAAGTAGACACCCCCTCCTCCTCCTCCTCTTTCTCTCCCTCCCTGAATCCTCATCACCATCATCATTTTCATCATTACATGAAATATGACCGTGAGCAGAATCCCAGAATGCCGTGCAGACGTCGACGCGAGTTAGCGTCAAGAAGACACAAGAGATATGCATGCATCATCTGGCCAGGAGAACATCACTTGTGGGGAGACAGCCAGAGGCCCTGAGGAGGAGAGGAGGAGAGGGAAGAGGGAGGGTGGAGTGAAGAGGAGAGAATGAAAGGGAAGAGTAGAGGGGAGAGAAAGAGAGGGAGGCAAACTGAGAGGAAAGTAAAGAGGAAGACAAAGATCAAATGAGTGGGGTATTCACTACAGCACAGGCAGGGGAAATAAAACCGAGAGGCAATCAGAGAAAATGGAGGCATAATATCCCTGCCGCTGCATAATCTCCACAGATTCGAGCATTATGCATAATCTCCACAGGTTCAACAATACACCATGTGGCCTAATTCTGAGCCAATTACATCGGGTGCGCCATTTGGAGGGTTTGCATGTGTATAGTAGGGTATGGATGGGACTGGGAGGAATGTGGGAGCGGGTTTAGGATTCGGGGGTTGGGTGTCCTCTGAGGTGACAGCTGGGGTCTCAGCACGGACAGCATCTCTCCCCTTTTTGCCTTGTGTATCCTCTAATGCCCTTCACTGACCAGATTAAAGTCCAAATGACGAACGCACAAAGGCTGGAAACATCTGTTCCGGAACACGCTGTCCATCCCTCCCCTCGTCGTGCTCAGCTTTGTTGGTCACTCCTCGGTTCCAAGTCCCCACGCGGACAACATCTGCAGCGATGGACTAGTGCACATTAACCACTGGAGCACGAGAACGAGCTAACCCACTGACCATGAGAGCAGCCTCCCTTCACACAGGAACATTAACGCTTTCCGAGTCACCTTGTTTATGGTCAAGTTAATGTTTCTTGTTAAATGCCTGTTTTTGTGTTTTAAAAAAAGTACAGTGATAAACATTTAAGTGCAGTTATATTTCCGTGATAGCCTGTTTGGGTGACATAAGCCTATCGCTGGTTTTCCTTTAAAACTCAATTTCAAACTTAAACGATCTCTGTTCACACAAGCGTTTTCAACCCCCGTAACATGCCTACAAAAGGCATATCACATGACACGTTCTCTGGGTACGTGTGTGCCAGTGAAGAATTAGGCATTAGTCTGTTAGTTGTAGAACAAGTTAGGTTAGGCCACTCCTAAGCATCAAAACAGTTTTGTCTTTGTAAAATGCAGAATTTATGTGCACAGCAGCTGTTAGCAAAGACAACAGGGTCACAAAACCTGTCGAGCGAAAAGACCTAAAATCCAAACCAGTTGTGAGTGTCTTCATCATCATTTCCACTCTACTGCTCTAAAACTTTGGACACCAGGCAATTCTGTAGTACAGTTGATGCCTTTTCACAATCAAGCGTAGTGTTGTGGATGCAGCCTCAGTATTTTCATGAGCCACCTTCCCCTCCCTGCTGAAAGTGTTGTGGCTCTTTTGATTCAACAAAAAAACATTCACTTGTTGTGTCTGATCCATCCCACTCAATTCTTCCAACAATAACCATGTACAGCAGCCAGGCCAGTGTCTGGTTAGACTACAAAACACTGAAGCAGCTTTTCCCCTTCCAACAAATGCAACTACACAGCATTCCATGTGCAAACATGAGATGAGGTTGGAGGCGTTGATCCATAATGACAAGCTAGAAAATGGGTTTGTGAGTTCTGCAAAATATAAATTCTGCCATAGAACAACCATTTTTTAATCCTTTTTTTTTTTTTTTTTTTTAAGCTATCTGCATTAGTTCTTGAAATGGCTCCAAAAGTAACTGGATCCTTCATTGACCCTTCCACCATGTTTTTAAAAAAATCGGTTCAGCAGTTTTGCAGAGTCCTGGAAACGGACTAACACACAGCAATTCAAAAACACACACTCCTTTAAGTCGCAGATGCACAAGTTCCCGACATCTGGTCGGTGACGCTTCTCAGTCAGCTTGCTCCCTCTCTCTTTGTCTCGCACCATTGCGGGATTCTGTCTGAGCCGATTATCATAAATAAAAAACATGTTGGTTTTAGGTTAGATCTTGGAGGCTCCCACTCAATGGGTAGCATTAAGATTATGTTGTAAACCACACTTCAGGGTTATTTGGGCAGATAGTGGGCACCGAGTGACCTCCCGTCCAAACGCCCCCGGGATTGTCGGAAGGGGTAAATCGGGTCTAAAATCGGCCCGATTATCCTCCAGTGTGCAGCAGCCTTAAGGCATGTGTTGCTGGATGGTTAGCTGCTGTCGGATTCTCCGATATCTCTCTGGTGCATTGACTCTGACTCTGCCATTCAGTCCACACCCTCCTCCTCTGATAACACCAACAGTAGCCGCTGCTCGCTTTACACCAACAGACACCAAGGGGGACCGGATTGTATTTGCTGCCTTGTTGCAATTACACTCTGAACAACTTTGGAGAATGTATTGACACACACGGGGGGCAGGCGTGCAGGGCAGCGACCACTCACTCTGCTCTAGTATGGAGGCTTTTATTTATGAAATAACCTGACCCAGGTACAAAAAGGTTGAAAGGAGGTGCTTGAGTGTGTTGGGCGTTAAGGGTCGGATAAAAGGAAAGATACTACATTCAGTGGATTTCATGAATTAATCAAGCTTTCCGGATATTCCCTTCCCGCTTTACTCGCTGAGGTGTCTACTGGGGGAAGTCTGATGTCACTTTACATCGCCGCCCCGGCCCTGGCACTCTCTCCACTCCTTGTGAATCGGAAGTTACGGTGGATGATGTTGTTGATGATTCCCGGCCAGAGCGATGTGATGCAGGTTGGATGAATGGGTGAACAGAAGTCCAGGATGTAACATTTATCAGCTATAACAGGGCTTTTGGCCTAGATCGAGTGGGATGTTGGGTAGGCCCCATGAATAATAAAGCAACTACAGAGCCCCTCTGGCTGGCTGCGGATGTTCTCCACTCTCATCACCCCAGCCAGACTGGCGACCACTGAAGGGAGTGGTTAAGCTTACTCAAATGAGTGGTGTTGCACCATGAAAAGGCAGATATTCTAACAGAGCGACTGGCTTCCATGTCCTGCTTAATAAACCAGAAAAAGAACGAGGATAGCGCTTGTGCTTCAGTGTTTTTCTTTTTCTCCATTGGTAACAAATCTGCCTGAAGATGCCCTCTCACCCTCCTACAGAGACTGACACATCAATCACTGCACACAGCTACAATTATGAAGCATTTCGCTGAGAGACACAAGACTTGTCACACTCAAATGCACAGTCGGTCACACACACTCTCACACACGAGTAAAGTGACTTACGCCCCCCCATACACGCCTGCAGTATGAGCACATGGGAATGCTAGTATAGCCAGTTTCAATATTGCATAGTCCGAATCCTAATCCCTTCTGTACGTCCTAATGTTGACACCTGGCTTTGTATCACGCTATTATTAAACATGGTGGCGTTCGGAAAACACAAGGTTGCGCCGAGCTGCAGCTTCAGCACATGACGGCAGCCATAAGTTACAGCTGTATCAGTAATAGTGTGAAGGCCTCATTCAAGGTCTGCTAATGCAGCAGCTTAAGCTGGCGTCAGCTCATCTAAAAGGAGATGTATGGCCATATTTCAAACTCAAATGTAAAAACACGACTGCATTAAATTAAAGCCAACAATTTACTGCGTATGGCATCGCGATACACTCCCTCTGAAAGGTAGACGGTGGCATGTAATGAATCATTTTGCGGTCTGTCGTACTGAAAATAGATTGCGTGGTGTGGTGTTTGCCAAACACCGGCCAAAATATAAAAAAATGCTAAATGAAATCATCAAATGTTTGGACCAGAGCAGTGGTGAATGTTAATCTTTCGCCCGTGCTCCTGTCTAAGAGGATACATTATTTAATTTGCTGTTGTTAAAAAATTATCTGGATTCACAACAGTGTTCTGCAGCCAAAGCATTAAAACTCACAGTCGCTGTGACAGATTTGAAAGTGTTTTTTCTCCCTGTCTGTGAGGAGTAACGTCTGTCAGAGAGAGGCAGGGTAGCTGGGGAGCTGCACACATCCATGCTGGTTTGCAATCTGCAGGGAGAAAACCTCAGGTGGACAGGAATATTTGGTTTATTCATGGCAGGGATCCTCAGTCAAAGGCTGTGACAGGTGCATGGGAGCATCTTGACCCAGTCTGACCTTTTTCCAGAGTTTTGCCAACAGCTTTCTGAACTCATCCGCTGTTATAGTAAAAGATGGCATGGAGTATAACCCATAAATCACATTTACTGTATTAACCCCTTCACAACTGTTAATTTCATGCATTTAAAAGCCCATGTATTCGTCATTTACGAATGAAAAGAGATCCGCTTCAAACAATGTTAGCGTCCCTGACCACATACGTCTGTGAATCTTTCACTTCGGCATAAGCAATGGAACCACTTGAGGGAGAAGAGTCGAGAGTTTCTGACAACAACAAACGTGGCGACGGCTGAGGAGACTGTGACAATGCGCCTCTTAAGAAAGACTTCTAAATGGGCGAGGAAATATCATATAGATGCCTGTAGTAACTTGTTCTTTGTGTTTAATTGACATTTTTGAATGCTTTTTTTTATCAAAACAAAAGAAAATAGTGGAATTTTGTGAAAGTATTTGAACAATATTATTGAACTTAATGATGTATTCAATAAAACAACAATATCCAAGAATGAAAGAAAAATAATAATAAAAACATCCAAATAACTGAATTAATCAATTATTAATCATATTGCAGTATTTTCTGTAATAGACTGTATTCTCATAAGTTCATTTTTGGCTTGGAAACTACATATAATTTATTCAATAATATAATATAGATATAAAAAGCTGACATTGCCTCCTGATGGGAAAGGAGATGCACTTTAATGATATGCTGGCATTATTGATAAAATGCAATGTGCACATTACCTAATGGACAGACGTGAGCTTATTGGAAACAGATGATTTGAAGTAAAGGAAGACTCCAAATTAAAGTGAAGTTGCCAACTCAGTTTAAATGATTTCAGAGAAGGGATTGGGAGAATGCCACGACCAGTTCAGAGCTTTAATTCATATGAGTCTTTCATTTGAAAAAGAGTTAAAAGCCAGTGTGGAACATGCTGATATATCTTACAGTAAATTAATTGAAAATGTCCTAATTGACTCTAATATGTAACATGTTGAACTGTATAATGAATTTACACGTCACATTCAGCTGCTTCTTGAAAAGAATTAGACACATACAAGAAACTTCAACCCAGTGAATCAATTCAGCATGCCTCTTCACAACAGGCATATGTTTCCTCCAACCAACTGTAAGAAAGTGCACCAGAGCTCTTAAAGGTGTTTGCACGGTCCAATTAACAACAGATGCTAGCCTTTAGCTAACCTACCGAGCCTCGTAATGCACAGACCCTCCGAGGAGTGAGCATGGTCCAGTTAGCACCAGATGCTAGCCCCTTATCTCACCGTCTTCAGCCAAAAAAATATGCATGAATTAGTTCTACTTGCTTGCCCTGGCCACCTCTGCATCTGCACCGTTATAAGCACGAGACAACATCAAACATAGAGAAACATCCTCTGTCCCTTCTTGGTGTGAAACCGATACAAAGCTGACGCAAAGGCAACAGAACACAGGTTTTTCAGGTTGTGCGGCTATTTCATCAGCCGTATGACAGACGGATATGCCATCATAATCAACTACAGCATGAAAGGTATTGTTGAGATAACATCCTAAACTGTAACAAATGAACACCGCAGGCCTTTCAAGAGATTTATCTCAATTGACCCCTGCAGTTATATTGGATAAAAACTCTGCAGTTTTTTTTTTTTATTGATATAGAAGGAAACAATAGATAGTTTTAGAACCTTGAAATAACAACTTCAAAAATAATTTTAATGGTACACAAACTTATAATAGGGAACTGGTACTTCACTATAGTAGTGTGGTGTAATGCGCTGGAACATTACAACTACAACAGAGCGGGTGCTAGTAACTCGTTATAAGATGCGCTGTATTCATAAAGTGCTTTTCTAGTCTTGATGACCACTCAAAGTGCCTCACAGTAAATTTGTTTTGCCATTCTCACATTCATTCAGTGCATCTATGTGCAGCACTGTCTCTATGAGAAGGGGAACTGTCGGTGTTCAGTATCTTGCACAAGGACACTTCGGCTATAACAGACAACAAGCATGTCATTCTCAGTGTACGTTCCAGGAGTGAATATCGGAGTATATGTCACTTGTTGGCGAGAGCTCAAAGAGGCCAAAGGATGCAGGACAGATGCCGACCTGGCATTGTTTTTATTCCACAAGTAAATCATACCTTTGCTACATTTTGTGTAGTCTGCTTACTTAACATTGGGCTGTGTAAATGAAGTTGTTACAAGTTTAGAATCAGAAGCCATGTATTTTTCATTAGGTTAGGTCATCAGCTGATCAACGAGTGCACATTTGGGCAACTGTGTGCACGGGAAGGCTCAGATTGTAACTTTTATTTATGAAGGTGAATTGTGTGTTCAACAGCTCGAGCATAGCCGAGAGTGAATCTTGCATTATGTCGTATAATAGCATTTATGTGTTTTGTGTCACTCTTAATGAGCGCTCTAATTGTTCTGGGAGTCTGTACTAATAGCTGGGGGGGGGGGGGCTTCTCAGGCGTTTCCCAAATGCATTGTCAAAAAACTAAATGGAGAGCCTGGAGGTGCCTCCCGCTGCAGCACTCTCTAATTTAAAAGACGAGAAATTGCCACAACACCAGAAACATCAAGCTTAGGGGAACAAGTTGGATTTCTGTTTGCCTCAACATGGATGCTGTAAATACTTATATGTAGCTTTCTCACACACACAAGTCACTGATAGCTGATTACATGCTGCCTAGCAACAGTAAGAAGCCCCCACCACAAAAAGCGCCTCGGTGCGATAGGGATAAGAGATATGAATGTGGGCGCATAGCGGTTTTTCAAGTGTAATCACCGCCTGAGGCTTTTAAAGAATTATAGTCCTGCAGCACTGGTATATTGACAGCTTTACACATCTTGGTCGTATATGTGCTCGGAGGGCAGCTCTTATACCACAAATCAAACTTCATACCCTTCATTCAATACATATAGGAAATTATTATTATTATCATCTTAATAGAGTTTTCTATCCATATATACGTGTGTGCTTCAAGTGTGAAATTTGTTTCTGTGTGCACTGTATCAGAAACTGTTGACTATTGTAAGATGGATAAATCACAGTATTTCTACTGTAAAACATCTGAGATTGAGTTTACAGCGTTGGTTTTTATGGGACACGCACCTGTGGACTGCTAGTTTAACACCAGTATAATTAATTGCATCTCTGCATAAACTGAGCAGAGCAGACCAGCACAGAGGACATGTTGTAGTCCTGTTGCATCATAATGGTCCAATTAGGAACTAATTAATTCAACTTAATCCAATCAGAATGAGATGATATGACTTTAACAGTTAATGGTGGAGGCACATGATAATGGTGACATTAAAAACAAAAAACAAGCTTATTTTTTACTCTCATAACGATGCAATATTGATGTTTAAAATGGTACCGTGCCTGAATGTTGCCAGAAGTGATACTTTTTCCAAAAACACAAACTGTTGAATGATGATAAGGGATACAACTTTTTTTATTGCTCAGGAAAATCGGAAGAAAGTTGACGGATTTTAACAGTCAACAGTTTACATCTCCATCTTTAGCTTCAGGCACTTGACTCGAGCTTGAGGTAGCTACTAGCTAACTGTAGGCTACCATTATAATGTACCAGAGCAGTGTTTGATTTGTCCCAGGAGGCATCGACCTCGGACAATTTTGGTACCCAACCCTATTTTTGAGACCTAAACAGCTGAGAAAGACCCATTGTGATGAAATGGCTTCTAAAAACTCTATACCCAGTTACCAGCTTGAACGAGCAAGGCAGAGGAAGGCAAACAGGGGATAAGTACACATGAGGTCTGTTGGACTGGCACAGGTGCTGCTGGCCCACCTATCTACTATTATTGACTATTTGCCTGGGAACACAAGCTAACTTTGGATGTTGTCATTGGATCAGCATGAGATGATAATGGCAACTTGCCACTTTCCAAAGCACCCCCTCTGAGAAACCCCCACTGTCTATTGAGCTGTGTAGTACGTTTAGATAATTCCACCACCAGTCCTAACTAGGTCCTAAATACTATTAATAGATGACCACAATCGTATTTCTAGTATCACAACCGATATCTCCCCCTAGATCCTGCGCCGAGAGTCTGTTGGATGCATCACCAAACACAAGTACTTTCTAATCCACTGCCCACATGCTGCATTTCAGCTGTAATGCACAAATATGAAAGTGGGGATAAATGATTGCTTCCATGCGATTCACTTTGCAGGAGAACAGTATTTCATGCCCAGAGAAAGAATGCCTTTGGCTCTCAAAGTATGCCAATTAGGCCAATATTGTTGACTGGGGAGTCTACAGTGCTGAATGGTTCAGAGACAATTCCCATCACTGAAGACAACACGAGAAAGCAGAGAGATGAGGGACAGGGAAGGGACACAAGGAGAGAAATAACCATATTCACGTTCCTGTGGAGGTGCAGTCATTGAAGGAAACACACATTTGCAAATGTTGGTGACTCTAAGATGCTAATATGTGCTTAGGGTCGGAGTGCAAAGGCTTGTTTGAAAATTACAGATCAATGTGTTAGCATTACAGTCATGCTTACACACATATTATTATTATGTTATTTGTTATTTGTTAGTAATTAGCTTAAAGTCAAAATAAAAATGTGCATAACTCAAGCCACCATTAAATTAAAATGTTTGTCCAGTTCTTTGGTTTGTGGACCTTATACCTGCAACATTGTACTGAACCTGTATTTTGTGTTTAGCGCTAAAAAGTGAATGATATCATGCTAACATGCTAAAGATGGTAAAATTAAACATCATAATGTCTGCATTGTCTTTGACAAGAAGTTAGCATGTTGATGATAGCATTAAGCTCCAAGCTAACCTCTACAGAGTTTCTGTGTTTTTATTTGCAGAATCTGTAGGTGATGGACAATATTTGTGGTTTGTAATTCTTCTGGTTTCCGTTTATAGATTGACCAATCACAGGCTTTGGTTGCCAGCAAGTAAACAGTCCGTGTGGAAAGCAAAAGAGGTTGAGCACGTTGACTGAAATGCATCAGCTACCGACTTATTCATTTATCACATTAATATGCAGACAGCTTTTCATAGAGATGAGCCAAAACATGGTCATCAACAGAAAGTGCAACGGTATTCCCGTATTTTGACCTAATTTCATGTCATACCCCCGCTTTGACTATATACAATGAACTTGATTTAACCAGCATATAGAGGCAATGTTACTGAACTTAACAGCTCCTACAATAACAAAGCATCCTGGCATGGTGGCCTACAGACCATTGCTTGTAGCCTGAAGCTGCGTGCTTTTGATTTATACCTGGCATCAAAGCTTTTAAAAATTCCATGGGATGAATGGCAAATGTCATTTGTCTTAGCATAGATGTTATTATCTATGCTATTAAAGGTTTGTCACCTTAGTAACCTTAAGCGATAGCATTGGTTGATTTAAGATTACAATGATATATTCCCGGCAGAACTTTTAGTCGAGTCTGTATACATCGACAACTACTGATGATGTGTCAGGTTCCCACAACGACTACTGATGAGGGTAACAGCTTCTTGAAGTGCTATCCTAATTCGTAGGGGAAGATTTCAACTACCATCCCTTGTGACTCCGTTTCAAGGTGCAAGATAACCATAGAAAACAAGGGGTAGGGCGAAGGGGTGAAATGGGATTGGCACTTAGTCATGCTTAGTTTATTTGGACTAGTTTTTGGTGATTGAGGTTTTTTCTACCACGACATAAAATATCTCTGTAATAACAATAATAGTTTGAGTTATTTGTTATTTATAGGCTCCTGTTTATAGTTATTCAAATCCATTATCCTTGACGTAAAGTAGAATTCTATTTATCCTACTAAAACTTCATATAAATGTCTTGTGTATCTGATCCCTCATCAAAATAAGTACTACAGTGCACGAACACTAACACGATCCAGACACTGGATTTATTTTGCATTGTGGCTGCTTCGTGTTTTTTGGCATCCGGGGACCTGGAGGATTGAATTGATTATTGCCTGGCTGAGTACTATACTTCTAATTCACTTAGCACAGTCCAACAGAGGGGGACTCCTCGTGCTCTGGAGTTTTTCTGCTAATGAACCTTTGCATCCACCCACACCCGCCTTCAGCACATCGCTGTTTACGTCTTTCTGACCCTTCTTAATAGTTTGAGGGAGCTGTTCTAATTCCATCAACAGCCACTCACTCTGATGATTAGTGCCAGTCCACTGGTGGCCTGGAGGTCGCACAGTTGTTTGTCGAAGTCGCGCCTCCGCTGCAGCGTCTGACGGAGCAGGCTGAAGATGTGAAAAGCTGGCTTTAGTATCTGGCAGACTTTGATTGTACACACTGACAGCGGGGAGATTCTTGATTATTAAAATTGCACACACATGGAAGTGAGAAAGAAGTCACGCGCTGCCCGACAGAACGAGTCTTGTTTATCAAGCGAAAATACAACAACCTCCTAATAATAAACAGACGTGGCCTCGTTTTTGGTAAAATGGCAGATGTTATCGCTTGTGTCAAATATGCAGCCAACAAGACTGTTCAGGAAATATAAATTCAACAAGGGTGCAAATACCCGACGAGGCTTGGATCAAATTTTCTTCTTTCCTTTCTCTTCATTTTGTCCTTCTTATTTAAAGAAACCGAAAATACATGGTTAAGGAAATATATATAGCTTTTTTCAAGTCTTTTAAACCAAGTAAAGCAAGCTTTCTTACAATGTGTTCTCCTGTGAACCTGTTGTCCAGAATACACGATTTAGAGAGATGAAACAGCCCAAAATGTGTTAATGGTTTTCTTAATGTGTCCGAAGTGATGCGGCACAAAAAGAACAACCAGTAAGGAAGACGTTCAAAACAAAGTGTGGAATTCAATACTTGGATAGGTAAACTCAATAATTTACTTTAGATTTAAGAAAAACTGACACTGGGTGTATTTCAGTTATGTTTTCTTCTTTCCTGTCTTATACCCTCTGTGAGATGAGAGGACCAATACCAACACAAGACATACAATATGATTCTGCAAGGTTACTCTCTATTGATTTTTTGGTCATGAGCCTTAATATACAGCCTGTATAAAGAAACAGCTGTGTTGGATAAGTGTGGGGTTCTTTTGGTGGGACTGGTTAATTTATAAGACAAACAAGTGTTATGAGGCATATCACTTATTTTTTGCCGGGCTGTCAGCTGTAGATTTGTCTGGCATATCTGCATAATTTACATATTTTAAGCTCTGCTGCCATCCGAAACAGCTGAAGTGTTTTTGCATCACATGGAATGAATAATGCCCCTTCAAATTTCCGTCAGACTGCAGCTCATAAAATGCACGACGGACCACCAAAATTGAGCTTGTGCAGCACAAACGTTCCCGGGGGAGCAGCGCCCCTCTAGTTAGCTATATTTTCCGAACCAGTGGCTGCGATACAATGCTACAGCCCATTAGAAAATTTGAGGATGTGTGCGGACTCCTAAGGAAACAAACCGTTTTGAGCCCGCTGTCAGAGCCTCCCCACAGCACTCTCATCTACCCGCTCGCACCCACCCGCAGCATTGCATGACAACTTTGGCTGCAGCCGTACTGGCAGGATAACACCCCCCCCCCCCCCCCCCCGAAGGAGTCATGCGATTATGCATCCCTGTAGCCCTAATTTTCTGAATGACAGAGGCTGCCTTGGTCATACAGTGAGGAAAGAAAACAACCTATTGACACTGTAAGAGGGGGAAACATGGAACACGATAGGTGAGTGTGCGTCATTTGAACTCGCAGAGACGATACATAGCCTCATAGCTAGTCAGCATTGATTCATCAACACAAGGGGGTTAGAAAGAGGGGATACGAATTTGATGAAACACAGCTGCAAAGCCTACACAGTCGTTATTTGCAAAGTTTACAGCTACTTTAAATTCAAAATCCACTGAAAATAAGGAAACTTAGGTCCTGTGGTTTTGTACATGGTCGCAGCAGCAAAGGAAATACAAAGACACATTGAAGAATGAGGTGCTCCCCATTGTGCAAACACAGGTTCCTCAGGGCAGCAATATATATGGTGCTGTTTATTTTCTTGATACGTAAGTAGCCTTTACATCCCTCCCAACAAAGGAGAAGTAGAAAAATTATTCCTTGCAGTAATTGCAGCTCCCACGCTGACAATGAGTGCGACAATTAACTCAGAAAATGAATTCAGAACGGCGGCTGGAGCTACAAAATACAAATAAGCTTTATTGTATTTTAAGGAGAAGCACAGAAATCACTCTGACGCCGTCATTGTGTTCCCAAAAACTCGGCCTCTATTTACTCAATGGAATCAGCCGAGCAGCTATAAAATTCGTCTCTTGAAGCCCCCCCCGACAGTTTCGGGTCTCTGTTTTCCTTACGAGAGAGAGAGAGAGAGTGCGGCTCAAGATGCGCGATGTAAATGTCATGTATGGCGCACAGTAAATTCTGATTAGAGGGATTAGAGGAATACTGGTTGAGTGGCTGTAGCAGCAGATAATAATCAACTGAATATCAAGCACCACTGTGTCTCATTTTAAAAGCAGTGTTATGTGCTGTCACACCACACAGACAAACACACATTTCTTTTATGAGGCAGGTTTGAATGTCCTCTGATGTACCCGGCCTCTTCTCGAGCATTAGTATTTCCAGGACAATTCACCCACTATTGATTTGAGAAATCCAAGTGTCTAATGTGGAAAACGCAATAAGACAAAGACAGGATGCGGTGCACAAAACGACAAAGATCTCAGATAATGTCTGGACTGAGTCACCATTAGGTCCAAGGCTCTTATCTCAGCTTTCCCCCCCCACACACTTTCTGTTCCATTATTTCCAAAAGTAAAGTAGCATACGTTATAAGCACCATGAAAAACACAATTATATCAGAGGAGTCTCTTCCAGTTCCTGTAAAAACAATCTGCAGCTTAAAGTACATCAGAGTCAAGATACTAGGTGCAATATTTCCAGAGCATGCTTATTCTTAAGCAAATATTTTTGCAAATCTAAAATCACATTATAATAAACTCTTGGCCTGGAGTTCCCTCCCTCCCTGTTTGTGTTTCACATCTGTGCTAGAGCAAGAGCCAGTGCGCAGGGGAGACAGTGTGGGTGTTTGTGTGTGCATGCATGTATATCTGCGTGTGCGTCCGAGCGTGTGTGCATCCTGTTCATGGCAAGAAATCAGCTCAGTTTAGCACATAATGGAAATGTGAATAGCCCAGAGCGCCTCTCTCCCACACAGGGAGAGAACTGGCTGGGACTCGGCTGCATCCTTCCAAATCCAAACAGTGAGAGGGAGTCTGCTGGGTTAAAAATCATACCCCTCTTTTTTTCCCCTCTCTCTCCCTCCCCGGAGCAGTTCACAGCTCTGCCCATACATTACTAGAACAGGTCATCCAAACAGGTCTCACTAGCAGTCGGAAAACAGATTTGCACACATATGCCACGCACACGGCTAAGCACTGACACATACAAACACTTGTAGGTTCAGTGGATAGGTGATGCTGCTTGTATTATAACAGATGACATCTTATGCATGGATCCCTTGGCACAACAACCCCAAATGTTATGACTATACATAAGCTCTACCTTTTCAAATGTGACATTAACACAAAGTCATACCTCCTTATACTCAACTAAAGGTTAACAACCTCGATATATTCTGTACAGCAATTGTCCCATTCTGCTGTCATGCAAAAGTGAGATTAATATCACTGGAGTGACCCGGAGGAACATGATTAATGAAAAGTCGGACTTACGTGCTACTTCCAAAGACGCGTTGCGGCTTACGGCCTCGCCCAGATAGTTTCGGGCCACGCACACGTAGCTGCCGTCGTCGGGCTTGCTCCGCCGGCCGTGGACGATGCGCAGGAAGAAGAGCGACCCGCTGGGCAGCAGCATGCGGTGCGATCGGGGGTTGTCGCGGTCCGTCTCGACGCGCTCCCCATCTTTGTGCCACTCGACCGTGGGGGTTGGACGGCCTTCAGCCTTGCAGTTGAGAGTGGCTGGTTCCCCTTTGGACACAATAAGGTCAGAAGGGTGCTCCACAATGCGTGGAGAGAAGTCTTCCTGGCGGAGACGAGAACCTACGGGAGGAACAAGAGTGTGAGAATTAATGTTGGTGGTATAGTCATAGTTTTTAGGAGGCTTGGAATGAACTCATTTTACCGTTTATTTAGGATGAGCAGCAACAGATCTATGGAAGCTCAGTGAAGCAACAGCTAAGCAGTGTTACTATACCCAAAACTATAGAGCTTGTTCAAAACCTGCCTGTTTGGAATGGGCTTTAGGTTGTTCCTGTGGTGATGCTGGTTGAAACTGTTAAAGTGACCTGCAGTAATCGGGTAAATAGATGCTGCTGGACTCAGTCCACAGAACCCGGAAGCTGCAACACCGCTGCTGCACTAAGAGCTGTTCACCTGTTTATTTAATGTTAAGTGGAGATTAAATCAGTTTACAGAACCACAAACTAAAAAAAATAGGCTGTTGTGAAAATGTTGTTGTCGTGATCAACAACGTCCCTTCTGCTGACGAGTCTCAGCCGCAGCTGCTACAGAGCCATGGTCGCCTATATATTCAAAGTTTATTAATATTGACTGTATCATGTGTCCAAATCACAACAAATTCACTACTGCTTTTCCCTTAAGAATAAACATGACCGGGTTTTCAAGGTGTGGGAGTGACATTACAGACAAAGATTCATAAAAGAATACAAAAAACTGAATTGTTTGTTTTTATTTCCTTCCTTTGTTGACCAAAATAAGATGACAGAATAAAATATTGCCATATCCCCGACAATAGGAAAAAACGAATATTATATTCCCCACTACTTTTCAAACAAAAAGGCACAGATTTGTGAATGTGCCTGGTGGAATGAAATGTATGAAATTAGTATAAATTCAATCAAAGCTCCTGATTAGTCTCAGCTTCTTCCTGACAGAAATGATATCACACAAAAGATCCTATATTTACTTTCACAGACAGGAGCTGAGAAGGCATTACATCTCATTAGCTTTTTCATTAACACCTTTCATCAAACACTGACATCATCAAACATGTTGTTTCACTGGTGGGGGGGGGGGGGTGTAATAGCAACTGCGGAACTTCCCTTTCCTCTTTAAAGGCTACGTTACATTAACATGAATCCTATTTAGATTCATATTTGATAGTCAGTCCTCAGCAAATGTCATGACAGAGTTTAATCCTGCCCATCTGATGGGAATAATGTCATAATCTGTGTTACCGCAGCCCAGTTAACAGCCGCCGCTCCGCTCGTTCTCTCCAGTCATCTGGCCACGTGAACACCTTAGCTCAATCCAGCCCCGCCGCTGCATAAATCCCACTTCTAAATGTCACAGAGGACTGACCTCAATGTAGTGTCGCACAGTCTGTTTACAGACCTGACAGCATCACGACTCTCATCTGTTTCATGGTGTACGAACACATTATAATATCTGTGTTAAAAGGTCTTCCCTTTTTTCTGTCGTGCGCGCGTGCAAACAACCGCAGAGTGTGATGTTTGACTCACCGAAACTGATTTCTTTTTTTTCTTTTTTATTTGGACTGTCATGCAACAACGAGATAAATACGATACAAACATTAAAAATGATGGTCTCTTGTATTTTCGCCTCTCATGATGACATTTCGCGAACCGGATTAAAGCTGCAAATGTGAGTAGAATTTATGTGACAGTACATAATGTTAAGAGCTTTGTTGACAAAATAACTCCATTAGCCAGTGCTGACAGACCAAACCATGGTGATACATTTACGTTTTTAACACACTTTTAAAACCATACACATATGTCTGTGATTAAGATTTGTGTGCATCCACGATAACACACACGAAGACAGTTTCCATAAATACTGACTTCCTATAATTGTTTGTCCCATTACGCAGTCCCCCACTGTGCTAATGTAGAGTTTCATGCTGTCAAACAACAGCATTTAAATGAGATGATTTAAAGTTGTGGGTGGCACGTCGGATCAGTGTCTGTCATCTCACAGTCGGAGGGTCCTGCAGGGTCCTGTCAGTCTCTCAGCCCTTTTAGCAGGAAGCAGAAAAAACCCATCCAGGGGGGTTGCTCCAGCGGCCTGTGACCCTGAATACCAATAAGTTACATAGAAAAATAATAATTCTAAGGGATAAATGTTGGCATTTAACCAGCTGAACCGAACTGATTTGAAGTGTTTTGGTTATAAATTTGGTTGGAGCCTTAAAATGAAGATTCTTGTCATATTTGCGTACTTGTTGGCCAAAATGAGACTGAAGTGTTTTTCTTTGTTTCCTTCAGGCTGGCCAGCACCAAACCCTTTTCGTTAGAGGGGAACTGTCCGTGGTGCTGAAGCTGAAACTCAAGGTTAGGATCTTGTGAGGACTTCGAAGCAGGATAAACAACAACAAACAAGTCACTTTTTAACATTGCAGCAGAAGTTCACTAAGATTGTGCTTATAACCAAATGTTTCTTTGATTGTCAAATAAAGGGCACGAGTGTATCAGGTTCCCTGTTTAATTTAAAAGTAAAGTTGTAACGCCAAGTCGGAACCCTGCAGTTTGAAGTCGTTGTCAGATGGGAACTCCAGATAATGTCCAATCAATTAGGTCTGGACTTTCACAGAAGTCTGCCTTTCACAGAACGCCGCAGGAGATTCTCTGGTCAGACGCCTTCGCAACAACGCAGGAATCTCAGGTGAAAGGTGGCGCAGCAGGCCGGACATACCAAACTCATTCTGTGATGGAGATATAAGTGTTTTTAATTGCAGTACATGTTGGTCCAAGTACATCTTCTATCTGTATGGCTCCTCTTTTTTAGCCTGATATATTTGTATTCTTTTTGGGTTTGTTTATTGTTTGGGGTCTGCTGCGTGTTAGAAACAACATTAACACGCCCACTATCTGGGGGTGAATCCTCAGGATAATATCCTGCTGTATTCTCACATGGGCCCGTTTGGAAAATATCCAATTTTTTTACCAGGGGGGGGATCACAGGATAAACCCCAGGCAATGTCCAAAGCAACTGACTCGGACATGTGCCTCCTTACATATAGCAGCTGCGGGTACATTCAGGGGAATATATGAAGTTCAGTGGATGCCTGAGAGGAGCTTAGAATGGTCAGTGCCTCATTAATGGTATTCCCTGTACAAAACCATCATCAACATGTGCCTACATTGCAGAGACATATTAGAAAAAGACAGAGCCTGTATGTCCTTCTCAAAGAGGTTTGATTGTGTAATTTCACTTCATTATAAATTATTAATGTGTTAATGAATCTAACACAACACAAATGCATGTTTTGCAATAAATTCAGCCAAAATGACAGAATAATTAGGAGGTCAAATCATTAGAAAAACCAACCAGAAGCAGTCCAACACAATGCACTGCCTCAGAAATGACCTTAGAGTTCGATAAACAACCTCGCTGAGCCGAAGTCAACAAAACCTAAACCATCACACTGCCCCCCCCCCCCCCCCCCCCCCCTTGATAGACCTTGTGGATGTGCACCAGCGAATAAACTGGCTGCACAAAGTAATTCCAGTGTCCTGAATCCACCCATGTCCACTCCCACTCAGTGAGCCGGTCACACCTGCACTGCATTTACCCCACTGACACAGATTTATGTCCTTATGGGCTTAGGGGGACAAAGCAGCACAGACGTCTTCATGATAAGGACGGACCTTCCTGTCAGGAACCTAGATACGTTTCCTCTTGGGTGCAGATCTATGTGTGTGCATGTGAACAGTAGGTCATTGGATTGTACGAGTAACCTCTAGACACAAGCAGCGAAGGATAGATTTCCAGACTTTATGAGTAAGCATATTCTGTGTGGCACATTAGAAATATATTTCAGCTGAACCCCCCCCCCCCCCCCCCATTAGCAATCAGAGCATTATTGGCTAGACTGAATACGACCCAAGATGGAAATAAACATAATGAACATCAGATAAAAAAACATAGATTTTATAACACTCTATGGACTATACAAGATCGAAGACTCCAACTAATGAAGAAGAGCCATTAAGACCTTATTTCTTTTGAAGACCCTGAGAAAAGTTAACCTGGACTCAATTTCCAAACTCACATGTACAAAAAAAAAGAAGCACCCTTGGAAATACAACCAATTAAAAAAGCTGTCAAAGATTTTACTCTCGTAACAAATGTGCTCAATTAGAGCAGCCCTTATGAATAAAAGAACAACCTAAATACCTTCAAATATCTAGCCTGGCACACTGTCTTGTATCCAGACTGAATTAACCAACTGTGGTGCATGCGGCGCATTTGGCTTTTTACGCTCAAGAGGAAAAGCAAATTCACAGTAAATCGTGTGAGATACCACGCTGGGTGTCTGGATGCGCTTCAGCCGTGGGTCCAACACGCTCCAGGTCACAGCCCAGTCAAGCTTTTCTCATGCGTAATGTGAGACCAGAAACACTTTCAGTCACAACGTGTAGTTATCGGTGCAGTGGTGAACTTACCGTGGGTTTGGGCGTACAGAAGTCCACAGAGAAATAAATACTGTAGAGGATCCATTCTGGCATATTGGCCCCGTGAGCTATCGACGCATGAATTCCCTCCTCAAGCGCCCCAAAAAATACAAATAAACGATCTGTGAATCAGTTGCCACTTTGCGATGGTTGGACGAGTCAGGTCAGTGAAGTAAAAGAAGCGAAATCAGCCGCTGAAGGAAGAAACCATCCTCATCCACATGTCCGTCCCTGCTCCCTATCTCTCTCTCTCTCTCTCTCTCTCGCTCTCTCTCTCTCCAAGAGCGCACCAGCAATAAGCAGCGGTTGGTCTCGCGGACACGTTGGGGAAAGAAAAAGAAATTCCTGCAGTCACAAACATCACCGACGCCCGGAGACACCCCAGCTACTGGATACGGTCCCCGCGTCTGACCGCCGCATTCCAAGCACACTTTTTCACCGGCTCCGACCGCAGGGGAACGCATCCATCCTGACGCGGGACAGAGTGTGGGGTTGGATGAAAAGACGCGGGGATGGATGGGACTGAGTCAGTCAGAGGTGAGAGTGACTGCACGGTGCGGCGCAGCAGCCCGGCCCCTCCTCTCTGCTCCCTGGGAGAAGCTAAGCAGCGAATTTAACGCACACAATAGATATGAGGAGGTTTTTACTTAAATCTACTTTCCTTGTGACTGGATGGTGAAGCTCATGCTCGGTGTAGACAAAGTCACTGGATGTTATTTTGCCTTTGTGTTGTTCAGGTTTTCCTTTATTTATTTATCTTTCTTTAAGGACTGATTAGATGTTTAACATTGCATTTGGTGTGGGCTTATTTTGATGATGAATTCTATTTAAATGAAAGGCAATAGCATAACAATTAAAACTCTTCTTGTCCTCTTCTGTTTCTTCTAATGTTCAATCCAATCCAATACATACGGTCTGTGTTCATTAAGCACTTCTCTTTTCTTGACGACCACTCAAAGGGCTTTACAGCACAGTTTCGCCAATCCCCCACACAGTGGATGTGTGTGCAGCAGGATTTTCAGCATCACTTATGGCACAGCCATCAAAGCCAACTTGGGGTTCAGTATCTTTTCCAAAAACTCTAACAGCAGGTTTTATTTTGAAATTGGAGGGGACATGTGATAGGAGCCTGTCAAAATAGGGAAGAATACAGTGGGACATAAAAGACCCAATCAGCAAGTGGTTGTGAGTGTTGATTTCCATTGTTTCCTCAACATCTCTGTTTCTTTCCTTCCACACAAAAACTCTGCCCCCAAGTTTTCAACCTTAAAACTCAACTAGCAGCATTTTCAAACTTCTCTGTTTTTTAGTGGCTTTAGTGTGGAAACAACGCATGAAAGGCCAAAGTAAACTTTATTGTCAATTCTGCCATATAAGATATAGATGGGATTAAACTGCCATTTCTCTATGGTCCCTAATGTTAACAGACAAAACATATAAGTATGCAAAAACAGGGCATTTAAGTACGTAGCATATTAAGCACTCAAAACCATGCAGTCATAAGGCACCTATAGGATGAGAAAACATAGCAATGTGGATGTGGCCGTAGTCACACAGCCTTAGCTACCTAGAGGTAGCTTTATTGGGGAGGCTGGGATGGAACCGCCAACCTGCTGGCTAGCCGACAACCTGCTCTTGTGTTCCACAGCCACCCGAATCCTGAGAAGCTGATGCTCCAGCTTCAACATTGGAGCCATTTTGTTTGTCTGGTCTGTCTTGCACGTCTGCTCTCAAAGAGTTGATGGCTCCTATCTGTGTTAGTAGTTCTTTGTTATTTTTTAACTAAGGATAAACCATTCTGCCAAAAACCACAACGTTGGGTGTCGAGTAAAACCATTTAAACAAAGCTGCCCGGTTTTGTCGACTTGCATTTTCATTTTCCATTCATGGTTGAAAAAGCTATCACAAAGCTGCACAGATGTAAAGAAATGGCACTTTGCCCCCGCCCACCTCCCGAGGTGCTTTTCCCACCTTTTTCGTCAATACTGCTAAATATTGTCAATAGCTTTATAAATGCTGTGCCTCGCAGTGAGATTAGAAGGAGACGGGCTGTATCAGGTGCTATTGATCCAGAGAGGGGGAAATTAAACCATTTTTGACTCTGTGTTCAAAGCAGCGGATCGAATAATAATTGTGGGCGATGGTTAAATCCAGTCCATATGAAGAAGGTGTAAAGTGAGCGCAATCATTTGGATTGAATAGAGCTCATCCATCAGAGGATGCTGTTTTCAGTAGAATGTTCATGTCACATTGTTCTTAACGCAGCAGCTGGGTTTGTTGTGACTCAGGGGCCACTTTCCTCTCAATAACTTTTTGGTGACACCTCAATAGTACACGCTTTTAACAGAACTGAAGAGTGGGGAAAGTCAAGTGGCATTTCGGGTGTAAAAAATACCACTTCATTTCCATTCTGGGGACCACACAATGCAGTGACACATTCAAACCACTCGTCACCAGTGACTGTTTCTCAGATTTTTCTGCTGACGTGACCGTAAGCCATAACACTTCCCTTTTTTTTTTCAAAGGAGGAGATGATGAATTGGCTTTTCAAGAAATTAATAACCTTTCAAAATCCATCAAGGTGAACTTAATGATGTGAGAAGGAAACTTCAAGAACGTGGTTACAGCTAATTGTAGCAAATGACTCGACTGCTGTTCCTCATTAGAACTAAGAGTAAAAGATGTGTTGGTGTTATTTTCGTCTCTCACATGTTTTACCACAGAGAACCTGGAGCAGTAGGAAATGGTGTAAATAATAATGCCAATACTGCGTATCCAAGGATTAGTGAACTGAGCATTATCAAGTGACAAATGTGACAATTAAGGATCATATATAGTCATGGAGGCTAACACAGTATATAAGCATTAGTCTTTATGTATAATTTGTGTAATGAACTACATGCTATACTCAAACCATTGAAATGTTGCAGTTGTTGGGATTTATTGTACATATTCAACATGAAGGGCATCGGTGGAGCGCAGATTTCCGTCAAGACCCAACAGTCCCCTTATGAAACCACATATAAATTCACCAGAAGCAGATATTTATTTAGATCTGCACCAATGCACACATTCATAAATATCAAAATATGCCAGATTTTCTTCATCAATATTTATAAAAATAGTATCCGAGAAATCCGAGAAATATTGAAAAATGCACTTTCCAGCAATGTTAAAGAAAAAATAAATTCCTTTATCTGACCCATGATCCAGATCTGCTACACAATTTTATTGTTTTTTTAGTAGTAGTTGTTGCGTTATCGTGCTAACTAACTAACAGACAAACAAACAGACACAAGTAAAATAATAATAACCCCCTTAATGTAGACAACACAGCTGTAAGGTTTTGGAATAAATCACTGATCTCATGAGGTCCAGTTATACCAGTGCATTTATTTGCACATAATTAAAACCTGATCATATGTTACAAATATATTGTGTCTCATTGATGAATCAGTATCCATTAACCATACAGTGTACATCCAGTTAACAATCTGCCCAGGACCCTGATGCTGTGGAGCTGAGATGATGCTTCCTGTTTTTCTCACCATATTATGTATAATTTATAAATATCTATTACTGTGCCACCGTATTATCTTACATCTTGCCTTTTATGTTAGGTGTTGTTATTAGAGAAAACCCAGTTAATGGCTCACTCATGGGGCAGCTGTGGCTCAGGAGGTAGAGCGGGGCATCGGCTAACCATAAGGTCAGCAGTTCAATCCCTGGCTCCACAGACCACATGCAAAAGTGTCCTTGGGCAAGACGCGGAACCCACTAATTGCTCCTGACAAATAATGACTGGCAGACAAATGCGTGTTGAAGCGCTGTATGAAGAGATGTGTGACCTGTAGTCTAAAGAGCTCTGAGTGGTCGATAAAATGAAATAAAGTGCTATATACATGCAGCCTGGTTAACATTCACAAGTGGATTCAAAATCCCAAATAGTATTTAATAAGTAAAATGTTGGAAATGAATAAAACATATAAGATGCTCTTCGCTGCATTAAGATAGTATAAAATCAGACAACACTGCGAAGTACCGAATCAAAATGGTTAATGTGTCTTTCCAAATTACAATAGTCTTAATAAATAACATACAGAAATTAGTCACAAAAATGAGTGTGTTAGTTAATGTCTCACTTTTGGATGAGACACAAATTAATACACACCCTCTGAATATAGCTATAGTAAAAATAGGAAAAGTGCTTCAAGGTGGTGAGATGAAAAATGTCTTAAAAATAAAGAGACGGGAGGAAATGGCATGTGGGATAAGCGATTGCATAACCGCATTTGATGTCTATAGCATAAGGTCAAGAAAAAAGAACGTGCATTTATTGAGTGAGGTGGTTTGATGTTAATCTTTGATGCCGAATAAGATAACAGAGGCAATGAAAGACTCCATCTCTCATCAAACACACACACACACACACACACACACACACTGAGAGAGAGATGGACATGTTTCCAGGCAACGTGGGATTCTGCAGCCTCTCTCACACAAACCAAAATCAAAAGGGCTACTGCCTCTCATCAATCTCCCTCTCTCTCCCGCTCCCTCTCTCTCTGTTGATCACACATAGGAGACAGTGTCAAGGTCACAAGTTTTGTCCGCACCATTACCTACTCATAACCGTGTTTGTCCAAGCCAGGAGTGTTGGAGGTAACAGATGGTGCGTGTGACAGTGTGTTCACCACCAGGCCTGCTCAGCCTCAGTGAGAGTAGACGGAGTCGACATGTGTCCGGACGACGAAGCCCGGCCCTGCACACGAGTGACAAACCTCAGTCTAACAGCTTAGGGTGCTCAGTCCACTGAAACACGGCCTTGGAACTCAGACCAGTGATCTGAGTGTCTTCAGTGTATCAAACAGCATTTGAACTATAACAACCCTATCATTGTTTTATTCGGACACTTAATTTCCAGAGCTAATGATGTAAATGGTAAATTGGCCGTATTTATAAGGAGCTTTTCTAATCTTATCGACCGCATTCATACAGTGCTTCCATATACTGAGCTTTTTCTGTCACACTCCATTCATTCACATTGTGTGAATGCTGTGGTGCACAGTGTCTTACCCAAGGACACTTCAGCATGTGGACTGGAGGAACCGGGGATCGAACCAGCGACTTTCTAGTTATTTGGCGACCGGCTCCAACCCTTTTCCACAGGCATAATATGCAAAACAGTGGTAATGTTGTTTTTATTTTGCATTTGTTTGCTGTTTTAGCAGCGTTACCATGAAACACTGTGTGGGAAGATGTGGTAAAGGTCAGGAAAGAATCATCAAGTTGCAGATCCAGGAGTCTGTTCCTGGACTTTTATTCACTTTCTTCGACATCGTTTTTCACATTTTCCCAGATCTGTCGGTATACATTTCTTGATGGAATGATAGTTATAAGTGTTTGCAATTTGCTGCAGAGCCAAATAAAAAAAACACATCTAGTGACTTTAAGTATGAGCTCCCTGAGAGCTATTCCAGTTCAATCTTGTCTGGAGGTCAATAATGGCACTGAGCTTTGTTAACCTTCAATATTGTTTTAGGTAACAGACAAGTAGAGGGTCTCCTTTTTCCCTTGATAGTTATCTACGCATGTTATAAAATATAAAACATTCAAATAATTAACTGTGTATTTTTGAAAACACTCACGTCAATGTACTCCAATATCTTGTCTGAACAAAGAAAGCCACAAATTAAGAGCCACAAAGAGAAAACTATCCATATCTTATTTTATGATATGGGCTACAGTTCCACTTTGCAAAGTACTCAAATCAACATTAAAACCAGTTACCGGTCATGGATCCTACACCTTATGCTGCTGGTTTCCGCTCATCCTTTTGTCTGAGTCATTCTGGCTCTCAAATTGCTCCAGATGACACATAAAATTCAATGGTAGCGAGCTGTAAATGAACATCCGTTATAATTTCATGTGATATTGCGTTTTATGACTTATCGGCAGCAGTAAGCCGTGGTTAGTTTCTGCCCCGCTCATCTTCCCTTTTATTCAGATTGGCTGAGCTCCACAATAAATTAGGATGATGTGTGGGTGTGGTTCGATTGCTGGAAGGGAAATGTGATCTGTGCTTCTTTACGAATAAAGCATGAGGGAGTCGGGAACTGCAAGATGGCTGCAAGATGGCTGTGGATATTGGTCCTCTCTGTAAACACCTCAAACACAACACCCTTGGGAAGACCTTTGCACAAAAAAATGCAAATTGATGGTCAAACGGTTAACTATTGCTCAAGACCTGTATCACTTAGATCCTTTTAAGTCTAATAGTTATGCTAGTTGTCTATATTCCAGTTGAGGTTCCTCTGTTTCTGAAGATATTCGTAACCGAACAGCGTTAACCATCACACACCAATGACCTGGTTCATGGGCATATCAATTATTCATATTTCTTTTGTCTGAAACGTTTGTTTTCAGCTCCTATCTCTTTAAGCCACCCACCGATAAAGCTATGTCTGCTCTGATTGGCCAGCTGACCCACTCTGTCGTGATTAGTCAACTGCTACAAGTGCCTTTAGGAAACGTAAGCCTCCACTCTCACTTAACCTGGCTTTACTAGGGGGCGCGCCAGACCAGCAGCTGGGCGTGGATTATGCAAATGTAGGTCACTGTGATGTCACATGAAATCATGGTGGCGTCAGAAACGACTGGCGAGACGTTTCAGTAGCTTCATATCAGCGTTTTCTGTGGGGTTGGGAGCTTCGTTCATAGCAGACCTTTGGCTTTTTAACTTTGCAGAACTAAAGAAAGCCTACAAAACACAAGAGGAAACAGAAAAATGGAAAAAGCATAAACATTCTCCTTGAAAACTTGTATCCAATTCGCCTGATTTGGAAAAAAATGAAAAAAACTGATTAAACTCTACATAGTCTACAAATGCTTTTTGAAAACGCAAACATAAAGAAATGTCTTGTTGAGCCTAGTTCGCCAGTTGTTTTTGGTTGCTGCTGCAGATGACATTGTGAGATGTGAGTTTTCACCACAGTGCACTCAGTAGGCTGTGTTATTTGTTTAACAAGTACCAACAGTTTAAAATGGGCCATGTCAACCACCACATGTGTAGAGAGCTTTCTGTGTGACACACCACCTGTTTAGGGACAGAGGGCTTCGCTCATTGACCTGGAAAGTTGCCCCTTGTCTCTTTGAGTTTGTGAAGGCAGGAAGTGACCTCTGAACCCTACAGGAGGTGGACACTAACCCAATGCCTGCACACTTCAAAACAACAACCATGATAGAAAATCTTCCACTGCAAAGAAAGATTATTTGAAAAAAAAAAAAAAATATATATATATAGTCATGTTAACAATTGTCTCTACCATGGGGGCTATTTTGAGCTCTTGTGCTACCGTTGTTTTCAAACGGTCCTTCACATCTCAAACCGTTCCATACCTCTTGAGATACTTTTGAAGTAACGTTGAAAGGACTCTTAAAATCAAATCACAAGAATGTGTCTTCTCAGGAGATGGA
Source organism: Platichthys flesus (assembly GCF_949316205.1). Lineage (NCBI taxonomy): Eukaryota > Metazoa > Chordata > Actinopteri > Pleuronectiformes > Pleuronectidae > Platichthys > Platichthys flesus. The sequence goes on along the minus strand of NC_084959.1, from coordinate 14,697,731 downwards.
GTTCTCTCTCCTGGACATTAGTGGTGCTGCCAATGCATTACTATCACTCTCACAGAGAACACAGTGCTTCTTCTGTGTACCTTCACGCTCCACAAAACACCGCTGTACTCCTGACACACCTTGCCAGAGTGGAGGGAGAAGGGCCCAATCCCACCAACTCCATTTGAAGGCTCTCAAGGTGAAGGCTCAATTCAGCTTCTGGAAGAGGTACTCAGTGGGGGTGGGGGGAGGTTATGAGATATTGCTATAGTGATATTTACGTGGAGGGGGAAGAAAAGGGTTTGTGCTAGATCAGGCGCAAGGACATTTATACCATTTGTTTTGCCTCTGGAAGAGCAGAGGGGGGGGGGGGGAACAGAAAAAGAAAACAAGGATGAAAATGCTGTGAGCAAGACGAGGGAGAAACCCCAGGAAGATCTGTGCTCTTAACATTTTCAAAATGGCAGATAATAGACTTCCCCCATGCGTGTAAACATTGCATTTCCATAGGAATGGCCTCTTTCTGGGTCTCAGAGCGGTAGTCTTGGGTGAGAGAGTCATGTGGCACTCACTTCTTAATCTTGTTAGATGTTCCTAAAACGGTGGTGGCTCTTTGGTTTAAGAGGGACATAAAAAAAAGGCAGAATAAACTCAAATACAGCATTAATCTGTAATGGCAATTCAAATTCAGTTTTAATACTTTTTATCCTTATCAGATAAGCCTTATTCGATTATGATTGTTCTCATGATAGATGCAATGATAATCTGCAGATCTGATGCCGTGTTATTTCCTTCTGTTTTAGAATATTTACTATTGGTCCATATAAGTAACTGGATGAAACAATAAGTTTGAAATTAAATGTATAGATATTTATAAATTAAAAGCAAACTCTACAATTATATTATCATTCCTGTTAACAGCTGTAATAATAGACAATACATCTATTTTATTGACTTACATCTGCATGTGTCACATGACTGCTGTGGTCCAATTATGAGGAAGTGATCACGCCTAATTAAACTAGGCTAGTTTAATTAGCTCGGGAGGGATAATAACCCAGAGATTGCAGACCCCCGGGCACATAGGCAGTGTGTGAACATTTGGTTTTGGGGAATTCTGCGGTCTGGTTTAATAAAGAGAAATGATGTTTATTTAACTTTGACGAAAACCACACTCTTCCCTTAACCAAAGGGCTATTGTTGCCTCAATCTAACCCCAGGCAGGACTGGGGAATGAACCCTGGTCTCTGGTGTGACAGTCGTGCAATGTGCACCTGCTACCCACCACAACCTCCTGCTGGTTAATCTTCTGCCATTAAGAAATGTATATGTAGCCTCTGACAATAATCTAGTTGGCAATTACATTTCCCGTATAAATATTTTGTTAAGCTGTTTAGTTGTATAGAAACATAATTTCAAACAGCAAGGGTGGACAGTTTGGGCTTTTTCATTAAATATATCCATGCACCATAATCCTCAAGACCTGTGCGAAGTAACTGCATTCAGACAACTCTGGCCTTGTAGGAGAAGACGAATTCTTCCTTGTGCGACTGGTCCGGGCAATAAGCCAGGAAAGGTAAATATTACTGAGGCAGACAAATACAGGAGTCTGCATCATCACTGGCTCTTGTCATTGTCAGTCAATGGGTGATGTTGTGTAGATTTACACAGAAATGATATTGAATTATTTCTCCTCTACACTGATACTTCTTCAGTGAGGCAGCACGGTAACCACAGCCGGCCTCTGCCAAACAACACAGCTTCAGTTTACCTACATTTTTTTTTCAGACTCAAATGAAGTCACCGTGACCTTTGACCACAATTCATCTTTAAGTCCAAGTAACAAATGGTTAAAATATGAAGCCTTGGGTTGTGACCATAGCCTTGACATTTGATCACCCCAAACTAATCAGTTAATCAATGAGTTCAAGTGAACATTTGTGAACTAACTCAATCATAAATACATTCTTACCTAAACATGTTCATGAGGCAAATAAAGGGTTTTGTGAGGTCAAAGCAACCTTGACCTATGACTAATAAAACCTAATCCATTTATCCTTTGGCCAAACTGAAGAGATTGTCACCAGAGCGGGAGTTCACTCCTGGTTTAATATTGGGCCCCACCAGGTCCCCTTTTGCCTGCACCCACTAAATAATTCCACTAATTCTCTTGAAATGCTCCTGTCACGTAGGAGCTCACGGGTGAAGATGTCAAGGCAGAGTGCACCGAGATTGCGGTGGATCACTGAACCCCTGACACTGCAGAGAGAGAGATTTTCAGCTAAAGAAAGACAGGCTGCACATTACCATGAGACGCGATAGGCTACGGATTCAAGAGAGATTTATACCACTGCTACACTACTGTCATAAAAGGGTGTGTTCTAGACAGGTTCATATTTGTATTGTTGGTGTAATAAACAGCTGGTGGTTGGGTGGGGGGGGGGTTGGTTCTGCTTGACTATCTGTAAAAGTCACTGCACGCCACCGCTGTGTAGTAATAAGGTAAGAAATGGGTGTTACACGTTGTTTCTCATTCCCCAGCAATAGGTGAGGGACTTGATTCATCGCTGTGGCATCTGTCTGTGTGGGCACAGTTTTGAGCACACAATTACTCAAGAACAATACATGCCAGAAACCTAACACCCTCTGGTTCCCCGTAAAAGCATGTTGAACAGTCCTCTACAGTAGATGGTCTGATTGGATTTTGGAGGAGGGCTTTCTGTCACATACATTTTCATTCCATGTAAAGAAAATTCATTCATTTTACATGACTCTCAGTCGCAGGAAGCACTTCCATTCCAGAGTCCACGGTCTCCTGTGGATGAATGTGCAGGCTGCTCCATTAATGAGGTCATACGATCCAAGCCGCAGAGTTCAGGTGTGTCAGGAAGTGGGAATAAGAGGGACGGTGAACTTGACCGCGGATTTCGTGCATCAGTTGAAGCTCTTGTGTTTCCGGTCAGTCTCCCGTCTTGCTCTGACCTATATGGTCCCAAGGTTTCTGGGTTAGTGACCGAAAGAATGAGATTGCAGATACAAGTGACAGAGGGTTTCTGGCCTGTGTGACAGTGTGAGGAGTTTAGTGATCCACGAGGACCTTAGCATCAGTGCTGCTCCTTCACTTTGGCAGAAAAAGCGATGGCAGCGCAGGTTGCCTCCCCAGGGGCTTCACCGAATCCATTTGGGAACTTGGTGATAACTGTGGCAGATATGATTTTTTCTAAATCAGGGGTCACACGCCATACAGGGATTGGGGTAATACATCCAAAATCAATGGCCTGTTTCTGAATCAATGTGCACATTTAAGTCATTTTTTCAAGCCTATCTTTTAAAATTACACATTTTTAATGAATTGTTATTATAATTGTTTGACTTTTGTCTTTCTTTACAAAACTGACAGAACAGGACACTTCAGGAGAAAACAAGATTTCATTAAGGGCCAAAATCCCCCGGGCCATACACCTCGATCCAAAAAAGCTCATAAAAACAATTACTTCTCTAATGGAAATTGAGAGAGGATACTCTTCCAGGAAAATAATCACGGAAATATTAAATGCTGACGCTTTCTGGCTTGACGACTTGCTGACTATAGGAAATTGGCTGAGGTAATGGGTCAGACCAATTATACCTTTTCACAGTTTTTTTTCCTGTTAGCTGTTAAAATAATATTATAATAATATAATTATTTTCTTTTTGTTTTTTGCGGATTTAAAATATCGTGTTATAAAGGCACCTCCTCTCCCCACAGAAGACCCTGATCCTGCAGCTCCTGAAACAACTTGTCACCAGTCCAGCTGATACTACTGGGGAATTGTGATGTCATGTGAAATCCCACTCCCAACATTTGCATAATATATACCCAGTAGCTAGTCTGGCACGCCCCAACTCAGAGGCAAACAAAGCAAGAGCATAGTCGGACCTATCCTTTACATGTTGAAAGTAGGCCAGCCAATCAGAGCAGATTGGGTGTTATCAGGAGGAGGGTCCTAAAGAGATTGGAGCTAAAACCTGAACATTAGCACAGGAAAAAAATTCTAAATAAAGCCCTGAATCAAAATGAATGAATCTTATTATGAAGATATATGTCTCTAAATCAATAGAACACACACCCAACTCATTGTCTATGCGCACTGCCCGACTCGCAAACTGTGTCAACCACACTCTCTCACACACACAAAAACAAATGACTCCAATGAATCCATCATGTGTAGGATACACTCCCTCCCTTATACTGCCCTAATGCACCATCAACTATAGTCTGGGTGCAGGGGTAATAGATGTGTGATAAATATGTGATAGATGTCTATTACTTCACAGTTTGGTAGAGAGATTATTGACAACAGGGACATAATAGGACCCGAGGGAGAGAGTGAGAGAGACAGAGAGAGAGAGTGAGTAATCAAAGCCTTTTGTACAGTATTTCTGTTATTTATTACTTGACAATGAACTTTAACAATAACTTCGGTAAACGGCTACAGGATCACGTCTGTTTCTGAAGCAATGTCCCTCTGACTGATTTTATTAACAAGAGCATTACATTACATTTCATTTAGCTGATGCTTTTATCCAAAGTGACTTACAATTAGTGCATTCAACCATGAGGGTACAGACCCAGAACAACAAGAATCAAGAAAGTACAATTTCTTCACAAAAAAAAAGCAAAACTACAAAGTGCTATAAGTAATTGCCATTTAAGTGCTACTAAATTTTAGCTTCATTGATTCAAGGTATAGTCAGAAGAGGTGTGTTTTTAGTTTGCGGCGGAAGATGTGTGAACTTTCTGATGACCAGTTGTCGATGGGGAGCTCATTCCACCATTTAGGAGCAGAGTGAATGGACTGGGGTGTAACGTTTGACCATGTCCTGGATGTAGACTGGACCTGATCCGTTCACAGCACTGTACTCAAGAGCAAACTCAAACCTTTCTGCAAATGGCCTGACAGAATGATGCCTGAAATATAGATAAGTATATTTAATCAACCTTTCCCATTGTGTTGAAATCATCCAAGTTTATTTTGGGTAAACATTAATATCAGTTTGCAGTTATTTATAAAGTAGGCTAATATGATGGATTCTGACAATGTCTGTTGTCCACATCTGGTTTCGACTGTATGACGAGCTTCTCTTTCTGGTCATTTAATCTCTGTAGCCACACGAAGGCATCAGGACTCACATTTCAATTCATCTGCAGCCTCAGGCCACTTCATATCTTTAATGTTTTATTTGTTTTTATTGCGTTTTACACTTGAAATTTGTTACTGTTTAAATATTTTACTTTGTCTTATGCAGATGGCTGAATTTATATTTGGTGTTTACAGAGGCCAATAAAAGAAAGAACCTAATGAGCCTCAGTTGTCCTTACCGGAATATTTGGGTTTATACAGCGACAATGCTTGGTCTAACGCACATGCTGCTCGACAAACCAAAAAGCCTGAGGTGAAAGAAGTAGTTCAATATACCAAATGGAAGGGAGGAGATAGTGGTCTACATCACCGCAGGTCTGACAGTACGCCCATTATCCTCATGAGATACAATCTCCCAAGGTTCACCTTATCACAACACCAGACACAGGACGGCAACTCCCAACACAAAACATAATGCATCTAAAGCCTTTCTGCAGGTCAACCATCTGTGAAACATAGTTCACATCAGGCATAATATAAGTCAAAAACCAATTTAAAGGAATAACGAGTTAAGTGTCTTCATTTACAAAGCCAGGTCTGTTTCTTCCCATTCGCTGAGTGATGTTACAAGTAACACTGAGATAAAGTCAAATCTAACTGAAAACACATTAGCTTGATGTTACATTGTGTGTTCACATTATGTTACTCTGCAACATTCAGAGAACAATATATTTTGAAATCTGATACTTTGATCCACTGGGTTATGTGCTCAACTATATCTTGGCCAGGTGCTGATTAACTATAGACTGTCATTTAAACAATGCCCATGGGGAAGTGGAGGGTCTAACCAAGCCTGCGCCACCGGATTTACACAACAGTATCAAAATGAGGACACCTGCTTAAGCAAGTTACTTTTTTATCACACCGACACATGACAATGGTTTATAGTTTACATTAAATGTGGTCGATGGCTTTGGTCTCTTCAGCTCTGACATATCATATGTTTTGTTTTACACCATGTTGACTTCATACTAGTATTTTTTAAGATGGAATCTTTCAGCTGCAATAAGCCCTGACAATACTGTAGTTGAAGCATTATATTATAGTCTACCATGTTCCTAGTGAAGACAGGAACACAGGGATGAGATGGAGCTTAGCTTGCAGGTGACACACACACATACACACACACAGACACACTCGGTGTGAAAAACTCAATACCCCAGGCTCTAAACCTTGGTGGAAACAGTGAACTAGACAGCTAAAAACACATGGCTTGTACAGCATTGTTTCCTGTGACACATATGGCAGCATACACAAAAGCCTTAGCTACCCTACCATTCCTCTGACACTTGCTTTTGGCACAACACTGAACCGAGACATTTCTCTACTCACCATTAATATAAAAAAAGTGACGTGAGGTCCAGCAGAACTTGAGAAGTTATATGACATATTATGATAACATGCCTATGCTAAAGTTTTGTATACAGTATTATGTATCCCATGAATAGGCAGATTAATGCAAAATCTGCTGCTGATTATCAAATTTTTTATTGGTTGAAGAAACCCAGCGGTACAGTGACCGAGACATCTCACAAGAACACAACTGCAAAAACCACAACGTACGCAAAAGCCACAACACAGCAGCAAAAGGTTGAACGAGGTACGTAGCTCTGCTCATTGCATCGTCAACATCATGTGTCGCTCACTTTGGTTGTAGTTGTGTTTTCGTTGTGTGGCTTCTCCGTGGCTTCATGTTTTCTGTTAATGTGCTTGTGTGCGATACATAGAGCATTGAAAACTGAAGTGTTTTCGATTGCACTTTACTGAGTTATTTAGCCTACACAGTTCAAGCTGTGACACTGATCTTAAATGTGCAAGGTTGAAAGAAGAGGATAAAGTAAGAATAAGTGCACATGACCAGGGAGGAGGATGTCACCTTCACACAAATTCTGTAAAGCTTTCAATTTCAGTGGCTATGTTAGTGAAATGGGACTTTTTCAATATCTTTCAATTTCTGATGTAGCCTTGAGCACCATCGCACAAGCTGTAGTTGCTCTTTATATTACATAAGGTGTGTTTTTTTATTGCTAATGGGCTGTTTAAAAAGGGGATGAACAGCAAATTTAACAATGCTTTTAGAATGCGTAGTCGGATTTGCTCTCTAGTTTAAATGGAATCTCTGGTCATTTTACATTTTTATTGAAATTCAAAACATGCGTAAAGGGGAATGTGAATTTAATTACTATTGCTTTAAATAATTATATAGTCACAAAGCTCTCAAATATGAAGTATTAACCTTTACAGCAGTGCAAGTGTACTAATCAAACCAGACCTTGACAAACCACCACATTGCATAAAATATAGAACGATAAAGAAAAGCTTGAAACACTCATTTATTTCTATTTCCTGTTATCTTCCCATGTTTTTCAGTCAGTTTCAACATCCGACTCGTTTCTCTCCATTGATTTGTGGATAAAATAATGCAGACACTGATACATATATTGTCAAGACCATGCAAATGTTGATATTAAATTACAATCACTGAATTATTGTTCCTTGTGCCAGGCAAGATGTTCATGAAAAAATGTGAAAGTAGTTGGGAAATAAACTGCAGATACTTGACTATTGATGACCGTTGAATGAAATGGTAACTCTGCTTTATAGCTCTCTACATTTTGGCCAGTTTAGCCAGTTTTTATGCCTCTACACCAGCTCCACCAGTGGTCGGAGGATTTTTGTTTTCAGGTTGTCTCTATGTTTGTACGTATGCCTGTTCAAGATCAAGATCATGGTGTCCCTCTTGAACATGATATCTCAAGTCTGCTTTTTGGGAATTTCCGCAATTTTTGGTCCAGTTGTCACAAAGACTAAAAGATGATTGGATTAGATATCGACAGTCAAATTTCACGATGACCTTGCATGAGTCTTGAAAAAGATGAATGTCGACTGAAACTTCAGTGGTTGGCCGAGGCATTAAACCGCGGGGCAGTGGTTCTAAACTTTAAAGTGCATCTTTGACAACCTGGCTGTACTTCACAATAACACTTTTATAATAAGACATTGTCTCCTCCTCTATAGCTGCCAAGGTTTAATTCCTGCGTGAGAAAATGTGGAGCAGAACTCAATCAGGAGGACCGTGATGCAGCTCGGGGCTGGTGTGCAGTCAGCGGGGGAATAGACAGGTCTTGGTAGATCTTCATTAAATAGATCAATGTCCGAGGAGAAACTCATTATTTGAAGCTAACTCAGGTAATAAACTTAGATTGATGAGTGATTTCGTTTAGGGGGGAAAAAGGGCACTTGTGAGGCTGTGGGGCTGGAAACATCCACGTGAACACGAGACGGTTATCAGGCCATGAGAGGCTCGGCTGCCACTGTTGGTATGGGAAACTGAATCTACGGCATAAATCTATGCTCCTAACTCAGTTAATGTTATAACTTCATTTGTCAACTATAGTAGTAGACGTAGCTGCATGTACAGTGATGCCTCAGCGGTGGATGGCGGAGGCAGCTTCTATGGTTGGCCTCGGTGAGAGAGAACACTGTCAAATATCATTAATGTTACATGCCATCCCTAATACTGATTAAATACTGGCTGAGTGAACTCTTGTAATAAGTGAGAGCATTTTTTTTCCCTTTACATAAGACTGTTGATTTGTATGATGAGTGATGGAGGGGATGTTTGCGAGAGGTGATGATAATATGAGCAGGCAGATGGATCATCCCTGTTGTTGTCATTAGGACTAATGTTGTATTACTGTGTTAAAGTCACATACCTGACAATAGAAAACTCAGTGCACGGTCAAGATGACACACGCTTACTTATACCTTTTCATGTATCTGGCATTTTTTAGGTAGGCAAAGAAAGTGATGAATCATTGGATTTCTTATTATTGTTATTAATTAGTCAGTGATTCAGCTGGAAAAAAAATGTGGTTATTAATAACTAGAATTTTTGCAACACTGCTTATACCAAGGCACCGACTCCTTTACTTACTTTACTATTTTCTGTTGGCAGTGAAGAGTGGGACCCTGAATTACTATAAAATTACTATAATCGAATTTAAGGGAATGTACAATAATTGTAGAAATATCCTTTTCCCACCATCAACAACTGCTAATGTTAAATTAATCAGTTTTGTGATGAAAATGGCTGCTCTTATTGGTTGTACTCACAGCGATAAACACACAGCAGCGTTTCCCATTAATTATCCAAACTGTGGCGGCTTGCCACTTTCTAATTTGTCCCGCCACACTTTCATGATGAACCAAGAATTTGTTTGTACAGATCTCTAATGTGATGTGTGAAGTACTATTTGCAGAATGCTTGCTCATGCCATCCCTCTACCACGTGCGTATGGTCCATATTTTTTACAGACATCAGGGTTTTACCTGCAGTTCTCTCTCTCATGCATGAACTTACATTTCACTCTTGAGGCTGTGTGCCTGTCACTAGAATCTACTGCACGTGAGTGACCTTTGTGCATGTGCATCCCAGCTGCCTACATAGATGGAATTAATTCAATTAAATGAAATCCAATTATGATCCCTGCTTAATGTTACATGAGAGGACACAATCTTTTACACATTACTGGTTCTTGAATTTATTTATTTTTTAAAAGAAAGTTCCTGATTCAGACACAGAGAGAGATTATGCAAAAATCAGCAGCTCAAACATTAATGTTAAATTTACACTAAATTGTTAATTAATCTGATATTTATGCTTGGACAAAATATATAATATATATACGATAGTTCAATTGGTGAATTAGTGAACATTTTTCAAATGAGCATCTGCTCGTCTTCTCATTAAATTTGGGTTCTCAGTTGTATGCATGTAGTTTTTCTCTTGTCAGAATAAAGAGCAAATGGGCTCAGAGCTGAGCGCCACAGATGGAGAATCTTGGAGTATTGAGAGACAGATGAACACATTGTTGGTTTAGTCTTTGTGGGGTTTGTTGACAGTAAGAAGAAGCGAGAATAACGGCAGTTATGATATCAAATATTTTAACCATCCACAGTCACATGCATGAGGATAATTCAAGGCAGGAAAGCAACTCAACACAGTTGTGAGTTATTTAGATTCTTTTTTTTCAATTGAATTATGTATTCAAAGTTATTTCTTCTAATGTAATTAGTAATGTCTGTCTTCTTGTGTGGTCGGACTACTCTTCTCTGTGTATATCAATTTAGTTTTTAGTTCTTTTTTTTACTTAAATTTGGTTTAAAAAACAGAACTAGTTTCCTGTTTGCTTCCAACAAGGAGGTCACGTTTCACTTCTTGTTTTTTTTTTTATATATCTTTTTGGTTTGTTTGTCAGCAAAAAATACTGAATAGTAGTCTACAAGACAAGGACCTGATACATTTTAGCTTGGATCTGGGCAAGGATGCTGAGGCAGGAATGTATTTTATCACTGTCTTGTGATTTCCCAGGGATTAATTTAAGGATATTTATGTGTCAAGTGTGTGTATCTGATGCAGATCCCAATAAAATCTTGATTTAGCAGATTTACATGGGGTTTCATAAGGGGTCTGTTGGACCTTGACAGGGATACATGCACTCTACTGAGTACCAGTTCAGTTCTTTATTTGAAATTAATAAACATTGTGTTTATTAATGAAATGTAACTAAAACAAAGGATTGTGATTCGGAGTTGAACAGCTGCTCAAGCTTGAAGTTATACTGTTCGAGAAGGTTCCACCGATAAGCGGTGTATCATTTTTTATCCATTGGTTAATGGTTTGCATTCAACTGTCCAAGGCTCGTCAGCAACAGTTAGAGTTCTTGAATGCTCATCTATAGTTTCAATTTTCAATCTCAAACTCTTTGCTGTGTACACAGAGCTGTTGTGGGCAGATTGCAGAGAGAAGAAAATCTCAACACAAACATTTGAATGCATGTCTGAGGAATGGCCTTTGTTTGGAATACAGATCTTTATATACAGTGAGTGTGTTTCCATTTACCCATTATCATAAGCATTTTCAACTTGCACTTTTGGATTTGAGTAGAAACAGGAAATCTGAATTTCTTTCTATTTTTTTTTATAATTTCGGTGTTGTATGATGTGTAAAAGAAATAGTGTTGTTTAAAACAAACAGTTTCAGTGAATAAATGCTGACATACATGAGCGAAGCAATGAGGAGACATGCAAATATAAAATAGAAACAGGAAACAGAGCTGTGACATATCCGTTATGTTTTCCTTTGGTTTATTAAGCTTTGTATGGAGGTGATTTAATGGCCTGGTAATGTAGTGTCTTCTGCAGTGGTTTAATGGTTTAGATTCCATCAACTGTTCAACTCATACTCACACAACAGGAGAACATGGAAACACATAAGTCTTCATTAGGAGTATTCGTACCACTATGGATGTTCCATTCGTCCATTCATATCAAATTGCTGAGTTCCTCTTGCACTCCACAGACAATGATATTAGTAAATTGAAACATTATTGACTATCTGTGACGGTTCTGTAAAAAACTGGGAATCAGATGCAAAAGGAAGAACGGGAGACACAAAAATAAAGTACAAAATAAAACTTTACTTTGACAATCCAGAGGTCATACAGGGAAAAAGGCACAAAATCCAAAAATCGGTAATCCAGGCAGAGTCCAAAACCAGGCAGGCAAACACATGTAACCTAACGCTGGAGAGCGTCTACACACGAAGGAGATGATGACAATCTGGCAGAGGGTCAGTGGACACACAGGGGATAAATCGGGAAAGCTTAACAACAAACAAGGTACAGGTGTGTGGGGAAACCAACAGGAAGTAAAACTAGACACCAGACGCAAGAACCCAGACAACAAAATAAAACAGGACGTGAATACAACCAGAAAGTGACTGAACAGATTATTACACTATAATTGAATTCTGACAGTTGAGTGAAATTAAACTAAATCATTTGAACTGATTCCCTCCTGTCGCACTGACCAATCAGGATTAGGATAGCTGTACACAGGGCATCGTCATGGAGATGGCCAGGACCTTCACTTAAAGTGAGACACAGTAAGCAGAGTGGCTGCAAGAGGGGAGAAAACATGTCGACTGTGTTCGTACATCTGCAAGAACACCTGCCCAATTATTTACAAACTAATTAAGTAAGATAGAGTATCCCCTACACTTGACTAAGCAGTTGACCAATCACAGAACAACTGGCGAGCTGACTAATCAGAGGGATTTATGGGAGGCGGGACAAGAGCCAAAATGGAGTAATTCAGACAGAATGCGAAGAGAGAAATAATTTGTATTTTGAACATTACAGCATTCAAATATGCTCTAGCAAAGCGCTAGATATAAAAATATGAACTTGTAAATTACCAAATTTGGTAACAATTTATAATAATGTTCAATCATAAGTCATTTATAAGCCTTTAGTTAATAATGAACTCATCAGATGATCATGTAGAAATCAGTAGTAAATGATCAGCATATCATTTGTTGGTGTATCTTTAATCACTTGTAAATTAGCACAAAAAACTCATTATAGTCAAGGATTTTTTAAATGAGATGAAAATAATTAGCTTTTGAGTGACTTAACCTTTATAAATGATTTACAGTGAGTGCAAGTTGTACTGAATACTTTGAAGACTTAGTTCGCCATATTTAAATAATCAGGACATCTTCCCATTTTAGTAGAAATCATCTATTCTACTCAAAACAAAGCACGAAAAAAAAAAAAAAATAGAAATGAAGGAAGGACTTGTTCACTGAGTGCTGTTGCCTGTGTTTCAAACAGACAGGAGAAGAGCTGACATGATGCACAATAGATGGCACTCTCAAGCCTGCGAAGATGCAAAGGAATATATCCTACCGCCGCATTCATCCCCCAGAGAGGTGATCTACACTGTACATCAAGGCGGAAAATATGCCTCTTCTCAGATCATTCAGAAGAAGATGTGCTCTTCACATACATAAAATATGGTGTTATCTGCGGCAACGAGAAATACTCCCCCGCTGTAAGCTCACCTCCGGTGGTGAATAATTCTATAGGAAAGAATCTGCAGTTTTTCATGAGCTCGATATTTAAATAAATACACAGTAAGTCCACACAGCCGTCCACAGACAGGCATATTTTGAAAGCTGTGTTTACGGAACACACACGCTGGACAAACAATACGATTTCCTTGCATATTTACACCGTGCTCTGGTCTGACAGCTCAACTCAGTGATGGGGGTGGGGATCTTGAAGGGGTCTGCAGGAAGAGATCAGCGCGGTTGCCTGAAAAGGTAAATAGTTGGGTGGCAAAGCCAGGGAAAGGGGGTTGTCTGCTGAATCTACACATGCAGCCACTACTAATAAGGAGCTGCTAAGCCTTTAGTGAGGCTTAAAGCAGCTTACAGATGGAGAGGCTCAATTTGGCTGCAGTATTTCTTACCCCCCCCCACCCAAAAAAAAAACTTAAAATCTTGTGAGGCTTAGCCATTTCTTCACATATACTGTACGCCAGACAGAATGAAAGGAAATCCAGCTCGGTTGAAATGCATCCTCCGTCGCCTGCAGCTTAGGTTGAGCACTTAATATGTAGTAAAGGGAGCTTAATTGGAAAGGAGATGTCGACACTTTCATTGCCGGCTGATGAAATTTTACACAATGTTAACATTAATGCAGGTGAACCATCCACATCCAGCCGTGTCTCCGTCAGATTTAATTTTCTCCCGCTGATATATGTTTGAATTCAGATTAAAGTTGGCGCTGAAGTCACGCAGATGAGCAGCAGCATCTCATCATGGAGGAGAGGATGTGTTGAGCCTACTAGGTAACAGTGAATCACTTATCAACATTTAGAAATGAGTAAAATGTTAATATTCTCACACATTATTATTTCATTATATAGACCAGCCTGTATCTATAGAAACATTTATTTAAAGAAGTCTGAGCGTGTGTAATGGTGTAAAAGAGTGAAATGCCAACCTCTACTACTGTGCTTCCTACTGATACAATTATTTTGTTTAAAGTAATCACCTTACTATTAATCAGGGTTCCAATTCATAATTAATCAATTTTATGAGGCGGAAGAATGAACCTGTTCCCTTCCTTTGAAGGGTGGTGCCCTGAGGTGACCTAAACATTAATTAAAGTAAATGTTCCAGAATAATATTTAATTATTAGTATTTTATGAACTTCTGATGGTCAATAACTGATTAATTGTTCACCTACAGAGTCCAACAAGATTGACACTCTGGGTGAATATACCAATGCCCAAGAATGTAAAGAAACCTCACCTGACTTTCTGATGTGTTGTATTTTGGGTCTCTTTATCTATATAAATGTGAATCAATCAATAATCGATAAAATGATATATTGCATTAAAAGTGGCTATTAGACATTTAACTGAACTTGTTGGACTTGTGGGATTAGTCCATATTAAAATAATTTGTTTTACAGCAGAAAAAAACAGTTTCTTAATCTTTCCACCCCAAACCTGAGCAAAAAGAAGTTGTAGTCTGTGCCGTTGTGTTATTAAAATCCACTGGACCCAGATTCAGACATATGGACGTGTCTTATTTGTCCCTTCTTTATCCAAAACCAGCTGTTAACATCCTTCTAATCAGCCACGTTCACAGCGTTTTGTCACGTCCTCATCACCAGTGAATCTGCATATCGAAACAACAGCAGAGGCAGATTCCAACCTGTCAGCTTAACCGAGCTGCTTGTCATTTTCTCCAAGAGCGTACAACTAAACCAGGTAGATTATTCCACATCTCTCCTCCCCCTTCATTTTCCTCTGCGCTGCTCCCACACAGTCGCATCAGCGTTTTCATTTGCGACACATTTCACAGCGACCATTTTTCATATATTCTCCACTTCTTTGCATTTATTCTATTGTGATTACAGTTGTCCTTGTGGATATTGTTACACACTGGCAAACAAAGAATCCAGTTTTTATCTGGTAATCATTATAGTCACATAGCCATATGTGCGTTTATGAAGAGCAATCATGACATATTGCTTCATTACTTCTTGCCAGCATGAAAATAAACAGTTTCAGGGTAATACTCTGGATGCAAAACTTGGGAGTCTGGGATGGAATATGAAAAACTTATTCTTTGTCAGTTGGAAGCTGTCTGGGGAGATGCAGGTAGAAGGTGTTTCTGCTCTACTTGTATTTCTCCAGGGACACCACAGTCAGTCGGCCACTTGGTCCACACACCACACAGTGAAATATCTTGGCAGCTATTACACAAACCGCCATGATTATCATTCTCATTTTGAATGCAATGTGTGTATATATTAGGGTTGGACAACACAACAACATTCATATTTATTGCAGTTACAACAAACTTTCAATACATAACAGTGTCATGCTTATACAATGCCTAAGCGCAGTGAGAAGGCATAATAAATAATTGATCTACCTCAGATATGTAAAATGTTTATCAGAAACAAATTCAAGAGCCAAAACCTTCTTTAAACCAATGAAATTATGCTGATGCATTTATCCCCAGTATGTTACTGGGTGTGCAGGTCACATTTTCAAAATAAAATATTAACACTCATACGTATATACATATAAAGTGCATTATATTCTGGGGTTTATCCCTATGTCCTCTATGTATAGCAAAACAACATTTGCAAAACATGGGGTGCCATACACACTCATATATATATATATATGAACTAATGATTACATACTCAAGCTTTATTTTTGTTCAGCAGCAAATGTTAACATGCTTACACACAAAAATTAAGTGGTACAGGCATTTATTAGCACATTTTCGTAGGCATATTGTATTAGCTCCAAGTTCTGCTGAGCCCTGACAAAGTCTCCCAGGCTCCAGGGACACATTTTACCTTGGACATCCTGGAGCCACAATCGTGTCTCAGAAACAGACATCTAGACATTGTTGTCCCCTTTGTGATGTGTTGAGGTCAACAGCAGCTTTCAATCCTTTGATTTCTTTTTGGTTGTAGCAGCTCGGTTGGGTTTTGAGCACACTGTGTTCTTTTTAAGACTGGAAATACTGTGCAGCGGGAACGTGGGGCTTCCAAAAAGCCCAGGGACAAAGAACACTGAGAGGACCTTGCTTGAAAGATAAAGACATTTTTTTGTGAAGCTTCAGATGAGAATGAATCACACAGAGGAGAAGACAAGAAAGGCGTTTTCAGTGATGTACAGTACATGCAGATGTGGGCAAAGGATTTAACACAGGCAGCACCACAGGGACTGAGAAATAGGAAAAGAATAACCGGTGGAATTGCTTGAGCTCACCTGAGTCGGACCTCTACGTAGAGAAAAATAAGCACAAGTAAAAAAAACACTTCTTTTAGAGGGAAGAACATACTAAGAAAGATTGCACTATTAATAAAAAGAAAACAGCATTTTCAAACCTCCCACAGTGTTTCCCTTGTACCAGACACTGCCAATTTGGCTCATCCATCAAGCGTGACAAGCGGCTGGATACATGCTATCAAAGAATAGAGCCTGTGCGACCCTGCTATGCCAAAGCATGAAGTCGCACCCTCCCAGGCTCACTTAGGACCGCGAGATAAAGCACTCAACACTGCCTTCGTGGCAGGACACAGCGCAATGCTCCGTCTTCCCACAGCAACAGCCCCACTGCTTAATCTAATCAGTTCAAATTAACCTTAATACACACTGTGCCCCGGGCTTTTGACTCCGCTGTATCTCGCTGACACACCTTGTTCAACTTCACCGCGTTTCCCTCCCGCTGAATGACAGCCGCCGAGCCTAACCTGAGCCGACACGGAGAGCTCGGGAAAAAGTTCATTTTGAAGATAATTTTTGACAGCGCTAAAATCTGAGAGGTTGGAGAATCAGCGGAATACGAGTCCCGACATGTTCTAACTTAAATATTGCTTGTAATGCTAAACTTGTAATACTTTTTTTTTTTTTCAACTAAAACTTAATGATGGAGCCAAATATGACTGGGAGTAACATCAAATCTATGCACTGGTCCATCCATCTGTCCATCTTTGAAACACGTTTCTCAAGAACCACTCATCTAATGGGTTTCACACTTGCCATGTCTATTGTTAAGGGCCCAAGGAAGCCTGGTGTTAATCTTTTCAATCAATCAATCAATTAACTTTGAATAAGCAGACGACCTGCGCTCTGTAGCAGTGGCGGCTGGGACTCATCAACATAAGTCAAGTTGTGAATTATTGTGTGACTCTAAGTTGGGGCTGATAGTTTTTATTCAAACATTTCTGGATTTAAAGTTTCGTATTCTACCTGTAACAACCTGTTCGAATTTATTTGAAGCGCATCGGACCATCTGGAGTAGTTTGTTCTCTTGATCCAGAAGAGGGCGCTGACTCTCTGCTTGACCTTTCAGTTATGCTAGCAGGCAAAGCCGTCCTGAGAGGAAAAAAACCGGAGCAACTGAGAAGTGTGGGTGTGTAAGTACGATGGCAGAGTAACAATCAAAGGTGAGGCTTTCTTTGTACCATGCAATCTGTTGGCTCACCTGTTAGCAGCAGCAGAGGATTGAGGTGCCACAGACAGGCATGTTTACGACAAGCACTGCACTGGTGCTTCTAAAATACAACATGAGATCGTGGCTGAGCAAAATAAGGAAGGAAAACAATGTGGCCTTCAAAATGCCTACGGATCCTCCAGTTAGAGATTTCAAACACTCACAGAGAAGTCCACTAGGTGCATTATAACATTATATTACCCTCATGTTGCACCACACTGGACGCCCATTTGACCCGAGAGCAGCCCGAGATCTTCAGGGCAAAGATTCATCTAATTATCGCTGCCAAAGCACTGCACGGAGAGCAGTGGGATACTGGTCATTTTATACAGTGCCGGGGTCATCTCGCTGCATGCCATGACATTCATAATGAAATATTCATCTTAGCACAGTACACAGCGCTCTGTTTAACATTAAAGAAGTCGGCCAGCGGGCTGCCTCTAGTCTTCACAGCACTGATGGCGACTGTTTCTCAACACGCTGTTTACCATTTCAAACAGGGCTGTCTGCTGGACTTCTTCGTGCTCCACTGGATGAGAGAGACATCCACACTGCAGACACACTGAAGTGCATCGGGTACTCCGAAATAGAAAAATCCACATCTTTTAGCAGTCTTGACATTTTTAAAGCAATTTGTTTCCGTTTGACACTTTTGTTCCCCCGTGAAATAAGCCACGACTGCTCAGAAATACACGGGCAGAGACACAGCGGCAGACGTTTGGATACAGATTTGTTATTCTGTGTTTAAAGGATGGTTGTGTGGTGAAGCAGACTCACTGAATTTTTATCCCCCCCCCCCATAATTCTTTGTGTTTGATTCAGTGAAAACCAGATACAGATTCATTCTTTGCTCTTGGACAAATATCATATGTTGCAACACCCATGTATTTTCGGGAATGTGTTTGGCATTATCTCATATACACTCTGCTGTATATGCTGTAAATGTGTTCCTCCTCATTTATCTTTCAAATGAAATACCTTTTTCACGGATTGACTTGATATTAAATGGCCAATGGGTCATTTTTCCAACCAGAGCCAGTTTGCTTTGATCATTTAGACAACTACAGATGTCTACAGTTACACTGCCATCAAGTGGCCAATAACAGAATTGGTGTTATTGATGAGCATCAGTCCTCATAACAAAACCATTGTTCTTTCAGTCTGGAATCAATACGTGTCTTGTTTCTGCCAGATTGTAATTTTTTCCAGTAGAAGCAGCTGAAAGAAAAGATTCAGGTCTTGAGTTCAACCTGCTTGGAAGGTTTTGGGAAAATAGAGAAATATTCCACCTGCGCACACAATGTGTTGTGACATGTTTTTGACAACCACATGGTGTGCGTGGTAGAAACAGGTGATTCCTGAAGGAGCTGAGATAAACCGAAATACAGTTTAGAAGGATAAGTGCTACATTTTAATGAGTTTACGCTGATGCATGCCGATTCATAGAATGAGTAAAATGTTCTGTATCATGAAAAGATGGTCTCAATCCAACACATTGTGTGTATGATCTCCAACTCAGAGTCATTGAATAAAAACGAAAGGATAAACAGCTGAGAATCAATTGGAACAAGCGATCTGCCGCCACCCCAGTCAGAGAGTGGGGGGGAAATATTTGTGTCACCGAAACTGAGTTTTGCTTCCATCTCCTGGTACTAAAGAGTCATTGCAGTATTTATATCATACTTGCCATATTTAGTACCACGGTTTCTGCTCCCAAAAAATAAATATATATAGTCATTAAATATAATTAAATTGTGATTTTTTTCTCCACGTCACCTTTAATTAAGAACTTAGTGCTATGCTCAAGTGACTTCAGTGAGCAACTACAGAAACACCAGTTAGTGTCTGACTTAATATTTTGGGTTCCAGTGAGATAAAGGTTACTTAGTATCCAAATCCAGTGTAAGCTTTTCTCATCTCATCCTCACCAGAAACCACACCACGGCTTAAAGTTGAATATTTCCAAGGCCACAATAAGGCTCTAAGGCACACAGGATCAGTGGCAGAATTGCTGCGAAGCAGCTTGAGCCATTGTTTAATTTTGAAGCGAGACGCGATGGCAAACCTTGCAGAAGTGGAACCATTTGGAGTTTAACTCTTGTAAGTGACCTTGCAAACTGTCCAGTGAAATTGCATTCGATCAAAAAGACAAACAAGAGGAGAGCATCAGATTTTCCAGAGCACAGAGCTGCAGAGTGCTCATAGAGAGAGAAAAAGGATGCATCAAAGCCACGTTTCGCTATATTGAGAGCTTGAAATGTGTGATGTACAATTTGTTCCTATGTTTTGATACATTTACTGAAACATTTTGTATCATTTGTGTGCATAATATAGACATGTATATACGGAGAGCCAGCACAGCTGAGCAGCCTTTCTCATAGTGAGCAGATGTGCGGTGCTAGTGACCTTTATTCTGTCATTCTGCTCACTTTCCAAAGACAAGTGTTGCTGTATGAAAACCACAGTGATGCTATGAAATCTTAATTGTAACCCAGCACAACAGATTCTATACAATTTAATATAACTGCGCTTGACAGAGAGGGAAGGTATTGAATACATGTGTTTGCAATTTATTCCAAAATATGGATTGAATTGTATCTTATGTACAAGCATCTCTAGTGGCCCTCATTATATATATGGCTTCATACCAAAATCATATATAGCCAAATCAAATATAATTGTATATATATATATATATATATATATAGATCTATATATCTATATATGTTACCTCAAGCTCAAAAAATAATGATGAATAATAAATGATATGTTTCATTCAAATTTTGTGTTTAAACAGCATACGGTTTGTATTCACATTAGACTTAGTCATACAGCCTTGTCCATTACCTTCTCTTTTTTTTTATTATATTGTGTTATAGAGTTTTTCGGTAAGAGACTTGTGAGGTGAAGGCTGTTCACAAACAGAGAAGAAAATGCAGTGGGAGTTTATTTAAGGTCAGTGTTCATGTCCATTGTAGGAGGTTGATTGTAAATCTGACCCTTGCAAATGGTTCTGCTGTATGTGAATGTTACTGTGAAAAATGTTGAACTTACTTTGGACAGAAAGTAGAATCTATCAGGGTCAATGGCTTGAACAACTTTAATTGATCTTGATTCCCCAGAATTAAACATCCTGAACGGCTGACTTCATTCTGGTTTCTCTAACCAAATGTTTAATATAGTATCCCCAATGGAGGTGTCCCTTTTTTCTTTTGGTTATAATGTCAGCAATTTTTTATATCGGATTTAACTGAGACGATTGGGCCGTGGTTGATGTACATTTTTCCCAGTTCCTAAGCCCAGGGCTGCATCTGATTCTAACTCGGAATAGATGGTAATAAGGTTCTTGAAAAATATGAACTTATTTCAAAGTTACCATTTAGAAGAAAAATGTGGCTGAGCTATTTGCTGCAATGGAAGAGAACGGCATTTCAGAAACCCTCCACTCTGGTTATCGTCAGCATCACAGCACAGAAACTGCCCTTCTTAAAGTTACAAGTGATCTTTTATTGACCTATGATGCTTGTACGTGCTCCATTCGTGTGCTGATTGATTTGAGTGCTGCTACTGATGCGATCGATGATGGCATTTTATTTAGACAATGAGTGGGCACATCTGGTACACCTCTAAAACATTTAAAATTATATCATAAAAAATGTGTTAAAATCAAGTATGGAGTACCTCAGGGATCAATATTGGGATTGTATTTTTACATGCTCACATTAGGTAACTTTATTAAAAGGTATGGTGTTTCCTTTTACTGCTATGCTGACTGTTATGGTTTGGGGAAGGAGATGGACCCAGGATGCAGAGGTTATAACGAAAAAGGTATTTAGTATAAAAAGAGTCCCTAAACAAGACAAAAAACAAAACAGGAACACTAACAAGTAACACTGGTGACAAGGCGCAATGAGAACAAGTAAGCTCCGGACGGGAAAGCTGGTCGAGACAGCAGGACAAGAAAAACCATATCTCACGACGTGTGGAAACGAGTAAGAGAAACAACTAACGAACCGACACCCGACAAACGGAAACACAGAGGCTTAAATACACAGAAGGAAGGCAGGGGCAATTACACACAGGTGAAACACATGAGGACTGGGGACGACAATCAAAGACAGGATGTGACACACAGAAAAGCTTGAACAAGACACAGGGAAAGCGAGGCTACAAAATAAAACAGGAAACAGAAGACACAAAGAGACAGAAATCTATAAACATAAATGGCGAGCGTCACAGCTGACGAAACACAGTTGTTGGGTCCAAGGCCTTTCAGCAGTATTGGTGTCTTGTTCAGCGCAAGTGACAAAACATGTTTGTTGTTTTTCCTAACAGGATTTTATTTAAAGAAATGTTATATTATTATTATTATTATATTATTTTGTTAATGTTAATTTTTTTTTTTTTACACTGCTAAAACATTTGCACTGTAGACTGTCTACACATGGAAGAGAACCAGGCTTTTCACCAAAGTAATGAGGTTTGAAGACATCACCCAGGTTTCACTCATTTAAAATGGATTTCAGGGTCATTAAACCAACAGGCATTTCATGGTGGGACTGCTTACGAGCCTATATGTCAGACCTTTTATCACGTGTGACCCTGCTCGCTCTATAAAACCACAACCAGGGGCCTCTTGTCTGTTCCATTCTATCCGGTGAAACAAGGCAATAGACACAACACCCCTGAGGATCTGGAACTCCCTGCACAGGGAGACATGATATCCTAATTTTGTGGCTTCTCTTAAGTCTAAAAAAATTCTCGTATTGCATTTCCAATTTCATCATACTCCTTTCCTTATTCTGCTTATAGGTTTTGCGATTTTAAATTTGTAATGCGGTTAGTTTAGTAGTTTTATTCTTTCATTGCAGTGTATTTGTGTTTCTGTCAAGTTCCGCATTCTCTAACTGTTAGTACATTTAAGATATAAAGATATTATTATTATTGTTATTGTTTGTTTTGTACTTGCTAGGCATTTAATCGCCTTTAAACTCATGTGGGAAAAAGAGGATAATTGGTTTGGAGGTAAGGGCATGAGAGGGAATGGGGGGGAGACATGAATTGCAACTGAAAACCAAAAACTTTGCCTTGTTAAAAATGTTAAAATGACTCATACAGAGAGTTCGTCAAAATAAAGTTAATGCTGCATGAAAGCACTGCTTGTAACATCAGTCCTACAGCATGCCACAGATTATTTATTACTTTTTGGAGATCTGTTTGTTGGCTCATGTTGCTTTGGCAGTCATGTTTTATGGTTGACAAATACTGGATTTTTATTAGGCATTGAACTTAAGAAGAGCTACCTTTGCTGCAGTCTCTAGTGATTGTTATTTTACCACTGAAGTCTTTGTCCTTGAGGTGTACTCATGATGCCCAAACCCAGTATCGCATTCCAGGATCTAACACCAAACACTTATTCATCCTAATTATTTTCAGTTCAATTGAGATCAATTAAATAAATTATCAAACTGAATATTTACACCACAGAAAAATCATGAGAATAACATTATTCAAAGTAAGCAAAGCATCATCTGAGCAATCAGCTATTAAAAAATTGAGATTTTGCACAGCTGACTCCCATTGATTCCCACAGATTAATTAACCATATTTAATCACAATTAACTAACAAGGAATGTGCCGGAGCATCGATGACACCGATGTCAGCCTATCAGCCGAATGGAAGTTTACGGGACAATGGTTTCTCACAACATTTTGTATTGAAATGAAAATAGTTAATAACCACTATACATTACGGTTGTTATTTTCTCTCCTGATGGGTCCCAGCCTCTGAATTATAAAGCAGATATTGCTACTGATCTTCCTGTGCAGCAAAAATCTTCTGCTCCAAGATCAGTCTCACAAAACGCTGAATTCTGCTTCTTAATAAGGATACAAATGCACCTCTGAATGTATATGCAGTACAAGTGCTGAAAGTATTGCTTTAGGTTCGTGCCAGGGAATAGCATTCAATGTGCTATTGCGTTGTCTATGTGAAGTGTTGTGGACACAAAGCTGCACCTACCAAACATATTGATAAAATAACACACTGATCAAAGTAAAGCACAAGGTCTTTGTCCAGGTGAAGTAAAAAAAGAGCTTTGAAAGTACATGTATTGACTACATGTACTTTTAAAGCTCTATACATGGGGTTTGTGCTGGGTAGGTTGGATAAGTTCACAGCCCTCGTTTAAGAAAGGTACAACTATCTGTTTCAAACCACATTAAAACGTACATGAAGCTGTAGACAATGCCATTCAACATTCAGCAAATCCTTTACATACCCAGCATCAATCTGTTTGGATATATCTTTGTAAACATTTTTTTCAAGAATTTACATTGTGTCTCCACTTCCTCCCACTATCCAGAGATACAAACATATCCCTATTACAAACGCTCTCAGCTTGCACATTTGGAGTCTGAGTCCGTGCTGCAATACAAAAAAAAACAACATAAAAAACAATATACATGCTTAATCAATGATGAGTTAGTCTCAGCTGGCAGTCATGACATTTTCATAACATCGAATAACTAAATGACTGCCACTTAAAGGGAAAATGAGCACTTGAACATTCATCACTGTTATAATAACTACCTACAATTAAAGAAACCATCTTTGAGAAAACTTCTTTGACGAGTGTATTTTGACTTTAATGTTTGTGCATTTCTCATTCTACAATCTGGAGGAAGTAGGATTTATGATCCACACTGCAGCCAGCCACCAGGTGGCGATCGAAACGCTTTGGCTTCACTCCTGGTTTGCAGTAATGTCGTCCATCTTTAAATCTCTGACATTTTTGTCAAAATAAACCCAATAACCATACTAAAAAAGCTATTGAATATTTTCTTATACTTTTTCTTAAACACACTTTTTAATTTTTAATGTCGATACTGTAAACCGTTAAATGGATGGCAGGCGTTCTACCATATTCACACACTTAATCAATATAGAAAATGGTTTACAAGGGAAGTGGCACATGTGTCTGCCTGTATATACATAAATGTTATTAAATCTAAGGGATTTGTCCTTTCCTGCTGAATTATATTTCTTGCAATATATATACACATTTATCGATGTTTTAAAGACAAACTTCAAAAAGATTTAGGCAGTATGTACGAGATAGACCAGTACTGACTCCGAGATATTGTGTTTAGTCACATTCAAATACAGTAGGGATCATTAGTTGTGGTCATGCATGTTAGACTGTACACTGCACTGGCTCACACTGCTTTCTCACAGTGCACTGTTTTTTCCAGGTCATCAGCCATTTGACAAACTGTGACATTTTTATGTCTCTGCGCTCGCTCATATCACAACTGCCTATAAATCCCAAACTCTGTTACTCAGCCTACTGTAAACAACCGGCATCTGAGGGGAAGAGATGCTATTGTGCCTTCTCAGCATTTACCAAAGGACAGTGCTAGCCTCAGGTCTTATACTTTAATGTCATACTGTAAGTTAGTGTCTGAGGAATACAGAGGAATCCTCCCGTTGAAGAACCACTGAGCCTTTGTCTTCTTGTGTGTCGGGATAGCATTGGAATTTGAGGATTCAACACATTTCTGGATTGCATTTCATTACATTTACATAGATAATCATGCATTTGAGGTTATTCTCATTGTCAACGTCCAGTTTAAAACCTGAATTACAAGATGATAATACCCACAGCGTGGTCTCTGATATGTTAGCACAAGAGAGATTACTGTGTCTATTAAAAATTGTTTCTTTAAGATGCCTGCCGTGCTCTGGTGCTGCTGATAAACATGTCTCATTAATTTACGGCGGGGCTGTCAGATGGCTTTTAGCGGTTGTAAATATCAGGCTGGTATCATTTTGGAGAGGGTGTCACAGAGCGGGTTAGGAAAAGGGTCAGGACGAAAGGTGGGCTTTGTTCAGAAGAGAATTTCCAAATGATCACATGTGTTCTTGAAGTCAGTCTGCTGTAGCATGCACGTGTTTACTGCTTACAGCCTCTATTTAGACATATTAATATTTTGTCGTTCCGCAGACAAATAGGGAGATACCACACCCAACCCCACCACTATGTTACCACACCCACTGTGCTATTGTGCGACCATGAGAGGGCAGTGCAAGCAGGGGCGTCTGCCTTCAAATGAGTAGTTTCCTAAATTAAAACCAATCTAAAACAAAAATATATATTTAAATAAAATAACTACAAAAAAACAAAACAAAATACTAAATCAAAAAAATGTTTGCTCACTAAAGGTGTCCCAAAATCCCAGATTACAACCAGCTGTTACCACATTCGTTATAGAAAAACACTTTACCCCAAAACTGCTTTCACCAGCTTCACGGTACAAAGGGACAATATAATTAGGGACTCTTTCATTTGAAAAACGACAATTTAATCAGGGATTTGTTATTATTTCTGCCAGGGGAAACAACACTAACTGACTGTTGTCTAATAAAAGCACAGCACTGGTCAGACCCTGATATCAACATACAGTAGCGGCAGAAGTAGAGTAGCCTTTAATGAGAGGCAGCCAAGCATGACTTCCTTTCACGGTCAAACAAGCGCTGGAATCGGTTTGTTAAAAACTTAAGCAAAGTGCCGTCTGGAGGCGACTAAAACTGCACCGGGAGTGATAGGATGACACACATGACTACAAATGACAGGCGCTGTTTAACCGGTGCACCTTTTTACAGCCGACTCCCTAACTGGTACACACTTGAGTTAACAGAAGATACAATACTGCCCTGCTGGGGTCTCATTGCACGCAGCATAAGCCACACAGAGGAAAGCTCCCAGGCTCCAGCTTCCTTCTCTGATTGTCTTGTGTTACAGTTCTGGTGCGCTGAGAACCACACTGTTCAAATCAGCTCTAAATTAATTTTCACATAAAGCCTGCAGGGGGTCTGACCCTTAGAACGGAACTATTTTAATGATGCATCGAAGACATTGTCATAAATAATGATGGGGAATTTGAACAAGAAAAGATCAAATTAATCAACATTTTTCAGTAGTGTCATAACAGAATGTGATAATGGACACAGAGGGTGGATGAATCTAAAAATGATTGTATTTTCCGAGAGCTGCAGTAAAACAGTGGTGTAGCTGATGGAAGTACATGGACCTTTTACACACTGTCACTTTATTATTTATTTTAAGATTAAATACTGATGTTTTCTCCTGAGTGAAGGTTGTGGTTCTTCTTTATGAGCAAAGAATGACAAACACACATGTATATAAACATATAAATATGTTACAAATATGAGGTAGATATATTATATGTTATATCTCCTCATTGTGTTTGCACAATATATAAACAACATAACAATATATATTAGACTTTTGTTGTATTACAATTTCTACAAAATTTATAGTGATAATTAATAACATCAATTTATTAAGAGAAAATTACCAATACAATGTAAATGGGTCACAGGATACATCTGAGAGAATGGATTGGTGAAGCTTTTCTTAAATGGTAATAATAGTATTCTAATAATGTGTTTTTATCATTGATTTCAACTTTGTCTCATGATGTTATGACTATCTTCTTGTTAAATTACATCTTTATTCTCTTATTATAATGAAATTGTTAGTCACAGATATGATCTTCTTTAAAATGGCTTTAATACTCATACAAAAATGATAGCAAAGGCGAGACAATAAAATGTATTATTATTAGTATTATTTAAAAGTAGTATAATTCTGAAAACTTTAAAAGGGACTCGTATGAGGAGGTAATACTCATTGTGGTTGAAATAGCAAAAGCAAATATACTTTTTTTTATGAAATAAATACTACTAAAGTACAAGACAAATCCCCAGTATACATTTATGTAGCTACATTCACTCTGAGTAAACATTACTGCACTGCATTTTAAAAGGGTAAGGGGAAAGCAGAGGGGTGGTAAAATGCTATATGCTGACAACAAAGAAACTGTTGAATGACAAAACATACCGTGTTTAGGCTTCCAGACGTAGATGCATTGGTATTTCAATGCACACACTGTGCACGGCTGAGAACTGCACCAAAGGCAGGCACTAAATTCCAGTCAGGCACTTGTGCAGCCTGTGCACACAGCTGATAACCACTGCTCAGAGAATTAAAAGCAGATTCAAGCAGCAACAGAGAAATAACACCACAGACGAAATGTTACGTTACCAGAAAATGTATCACACCTGTCTGACAGTCACTGTGTGAGGCAGCTGCACATCATCTCCTCCGCAGTCAGCCGGCTCCACATCCAACTCCTCTGCTCCTTCATCATCAGAGGCAGCAGAGAGGTGGTGCACAGTCTCCTGCTGCAGGATCCACCATCCATGCCTTAGCATATAGAGCATTAAGACAGACCCAGCGTGCACCTGTGGGTGATGCATCCTGCAGCTTCCTGGCACCTGCCGATGTTGCTGTTGTTTATTGAGTATTTGTCTTATTAATTATTTCATCTGTAACCACTTTAAATGAAGCAAAGTAAAATAAAGTTAATTGGACAGGGAAAGCACTCGTTTTTTAAAGCCTTTTACACACCAAAAATATTTTTTTACAGTAACAAGAGTAAATGTAACTTATTACTTCCACCACTGCTTACAACCTATAGATATGACCTGAAACCTGAAACTGAGACCCCGCTTAGACTTGTTTGTGAGGGGACACATAAGGAGGGCATGCCACTTCTACTTTGATCTGTAAACATCAAAACTATATAAGCACCTTATGTATAAAGGTATTAATACATACATTAATAACTATTAAAAGCTAATGAAGTATTTGAATAAACATATATGGTCAGATGATGCACTTACAGTACAAACGATGTCTACATATGTAGGATGTTGGCCACCTTCTTCCCTAAACACAAACCTTCAACCAAACCTCCACCATAACATTGCGACATCGGAAAATCAATACACGTTTTCAGCTGTGATTTATAACGGTTTTGAAATAGCGCCCGGCTATCGACAACCGATGTCGATGGTGGTGTCATTCTAGAGGGCAGAGACAAATGTATTGTGTTATTCAATTTGGAGGAGTTGTTGGGCCATTCATTTCGAGCCAGTAGATACTTGTTATCGCTGCAGTCGGTGGAGAAAGACATGTCTTGAAGTCGACAAAGTTTAAAAAAAAAAAAAAAGGGAAAAATGTTGAAGAGAATGTGATTTTCAATATACTGACACGCTCCATCTGTTAGATCTCTTTTTGAAACAAGCGCATATGGATACAAGTATGTTGACAATGTGACAAAAACAAACGAATGACAGCTTTACCATCATACACAGTGAAGTAAAGTCACTCATGATGGTTAATATAACTTCAAAAATGTATACAATTTGATAATAATACAACATTGGTTATTTTTCATATGAGTTTTTGCCATCAGATGAAATTATCATAGGTAAAGAGACATTCACAACATTCATTCAGTGTGTTCTAACCATCTCTGTGTGGGTTTTTAGTTCAGGTAACCCCGCCTTCCTCCCCCAGTCAAAACACATGCAAAACAGACATTAGGTTCATGGGACACTGACCATAAGGGTGAATGGGTGCTTGTATTTGTACGTTAACCCTGTGATACGCTGGTGTCCTGTCCAGGTGGTAGCCCGCCTCTAGCCCAATGTTAGCTGGGATTGGCCCCGGCTCAAAAGCAAAACGATATAGATAACAGATGGACGGATAATATTGTTATGCGTGGCAGCTGAATGTGAGTAGCATGTCACATAGAAAATGTTACTTTTCAGTGTCTTCCCCAAGATGGGGGTGACTGGGATTAGACAGGCGGCACTCTGGTTAGTGGCAAACCCGCTCCATCTCCTGAGCCACAGCCGCCTTGTTACTACAGGGATGTTTAACTTTTAATGTTCAGCCTCTCACAGCATTTGGTCGCGGGGAAAGACTGTTGCCTGGCTTAATGCTTAAAATGTCACAGTGAAAGAGTACTGCCCTCTTTGTGAGGCTTTGGGCTTTTGTGACAGGAATCAATTTATCGTGTATCCAGTGCAACACTTGATTCCTCATAACCCCACCAGCATTTGATGTGTTTTTTTTTTTCATAGCATCAGTACTTACGTCCGAATAAGGCAATTTGTTCAAGTTGTTTGTTTACACTGTCATGCCACTTCTTCCTCTCGGCCGAGGCATCTTTCAAAGTCTTGATGAACACTGAGCCAACAGAACATCAAAAAATTACAGAACGGCATTAACACTGACTAACACAGCGGGGCGAAAAATGGGAGAAAGAACTGCCTCTCAGCACTTTCACAGCCCTAGGAGATTTAAATAATAAAAAGCACTGGGCCTCTGAACAAACAGGATAATTATGGCCCACAGTCTTTCTGTCTCCCGTCTGGCACGGCCAAGCGGAAAGAAACATGTTATTACCACTCAAAGGTTCTGCAAGGAGAATTAGGAGAAATAAATGTTTCATGCAGAAGGATGAGTTGACAGTGAATCCCTCCGACCAAATCAACGGCCACATTTTATTGCTTTCATTCATTTTATAGCATGGAGGTGAAGGCAACATACATGCAATGCACCCGTACACGCGAAACAACTGTCTGTCTGTCTGTTTGTGCAATCCATATCTTGATAACAGTTAATTTTATTGACTTCACACTGTGCATGTGCTCAGAGCCCAGGGAGGTTGCAGTGTAAATCTGGTGCTATTTAGAACCACATTATGTTCAATATTAATACAAATTGCATGAACAGAAAACCAATGCCCTTTAGCAGCATAGGAAGTGTGCCTGCAGTGTATGGACCCAATTGAACATGTCTTCTTCACTTCCTCTGGCAAGTTGTCTTCAAAGTAAAAGCATACTGTTTACATGTTGCTCTGCTTTATATCAAACTCAATTACAGAGCTTTTGTTTTGAAAAGCTGTGAACTCACTTGATTGATTGCTTAACGGACCTCTGTTATAACTGACATGCAATGCAGGTTAGGTGAATCATTCAAACTTGTATATTTGTTATATATATAAAACTACAAACGAACTGTATTAAAGCAAAATCAGTTTAATTTAATGATAAAAATAAATTGTACAATCTTCACTGCAGATAAACTAGATGGGATGAACACAAAGTTGTCTATCTTCACTCTGCACCATAGACTCTTTCTAAAACGTCCTGCACACAACGTCCAGCACAGAGAAAAGTATAAGTGATGGCAAATTGTAACTGCAGGACTCACTATGGACAATGAATAATTCAGAAGTAGCTTGGGATAATTAAAACAGGCAGGTTAAGAATGGGCACAGGAGTAGTTTGGGTAAATAAATAAATATATATGTGTTTTTTTCATCACATCCTCATGTTAGAACAAATATGAACCCTCCTTTGTACATTGCTTGTTTTCATTGTTACCTTAACCCCAGTCAATTCATTGTTATATTAGAGGATCTAAATACATATCAAGCAGAGGATACGAACGACTCTCATTGATCTGTTCACCTAATTGGATCTTTGTCTCGAAATAAGCAGCTCTGTCAGGTCTTCACAGAGCACGAGGCAAAGCTGGTCCTCACTGTCTGGTTGCTAGGTCCTGCTCCAACATGTGTGCAGCTGCCAGCAGAACTGTTCAGTGGAACAGATGGTGTCGTAATGGAAAGAGCTTGTCTCCATTATCTACCCTGCCTCTTCTGTAACACAGTCATTCAAGGCACCCACCGCTTTCCGACCGACGCATTTTGTCCACAACGCAACAAAGGCAGCACGACGCCGCGTGACCTTTACTTCTGACGCCATACACCGCTCGCCACAATACAAAAGGCGACGTCTCACATCCTATCCGCTCCTTCCGCGGCCTTTACCGTTTCAAGGACAGTGACTTCAAAAGGGGAGAAAAAGTGCTTTGTAATGATTTGTTTATGAACTCGGAGAATTAAGAGCATTTTCTTAATCCAGTGCTGTTAGTCTTAAGATGTAATCATTTTTTTCCACAAGCTGTTGGCCATCCTAAGGGTTTTATGTGGCGTTTAGGTTGAGAGTGATTTGTGGTGTGAGATGCTCGGTCGCAGATGCGTGAGAGTAAGAAAACCTGATGTTGGTAATGAGGTTTTATGATAATGTGAAGGGCTTTCTGTCCTTTACACACAGAGAAATCACATTCGCCCACTATAATTCAAATTTAATGAGGGCTGCGTGTTTAATTCAGATGTCATATCCTTGCATGCCAAATTTACACAGTCTTTTTTATATATATATTTAGCCCGGTAATGCAGGGAGACCTTTCAATCAATGAAAAAAATATAAAAGCCACCTTCCAGCAGACTTTCTGTATTAATTATGAATATGCTCTCAGGGCAAGGCCATCCAGATGTCTTGTGGCAATTGGAAAACCTTTTTGCTTCTTGTTTTTGAATTTCAGATTGTGGAAATCCCCAATGAGACGCGGGAGCACATTTCCACAGTCCAATTAGCATCTAAAGCAATTAGAGAAGAGAAGGAGCCTGTGGTCATTTTCAGCCCAGGCTGTTTGAACCTCGGGTTAAAGCACGCTGCGCTGTGGAAGGTTTGTCAAGGGAAAACAAACATGCAACCAAAAACAAAGGAGGAGGAGGACTCATGCAAAATAATACTAATGAAAACTATTTTATAATCCTGCACCCTGTGTTTCCTCTTCAATCCAAATATGATTCTGCAATTTACCCAGGGATGAAACAGAAGCCCTGTATCCACGATCTTGATATTAATTCTGAGTGTGATAAACACTTTGCCATCTCCATTGGCATTATTTTACAAGAACAGTCAGGTGGAAACTACACTTCACTCCTATCACACCCTGCAAATAGGACTACACTGAATAATGAATGCTTCATATAATGTCCTCTTAAAACCATGCACCCGAAAAGATAAAACAAAAAAGCATCAAAGCCAACCCTCCTCTTACAGATTTCATTGGAACCCTCAGACACTAATAAAGCTTCACATTTCCGCCGGACAAGACACACTGGAAATGCTTTTTACAGCCGCAGAACATAGTGAAAGTTTGGCCTTTGGGTTCTGATCTCATCACCCCCTGCTGACTTGTGGATAATTGTGGGGTCATAAGCAAAAAGGCTGGTGCACGGGGCTGAGAGAACAAGCAGAGATGATGCAGGGCAGCAGTGGCATTGATGGAGAGATGGGGGAAGTAATGCCGCTATCAGGATATTTAGGTGAAAATGAGTCAGACTTGTGAATAGTGGTGCAGCTCGAGATGAACAACAGTCTATGCAATGAGGATTTTATACTCACTCTTTTTATAAAATGTATTTAGAGTTAGGGTTCATAGGTAAAGGTTATATATAAATGTAAAGGTATTCTTTGTGGTATAATGCTGCAAGTTTCAGCAGCCACATTTTAATTGCATTGAACGGAAATCAAAGAGGACACATTTAATTGTATATTTGAGTTAGTCATATCTGCAATGAATCTTTCCATTATACAGCGTTGGTAGATTCAGGTATGCATGTGTCTGATGGGAGATTTATCAAGCACCCACACAACTTATGGTGTTTTCATGGAAACACTATACATCCATCCGAGGGATAGATCTCAGGAATGATAATCTCTACATCAATATATTCTTTCTCAAGGTTCCCACACACATGCACAGCATTCTAAAGGAACAACTACATTTCATGTCGCTTCAACATAATCACTTTTTTGATAGCCTTCCAGCCATGCACAAGTGGTCCATAAAGCAACAAGCAAAAACACGACAGAAACACAGATTTCCACAAACACAGATAGGTACATGTGAATCACAGCTCGTCCCTATTCACCGAGCAGATAACGCTTGATAAATGACTCGGCATTTACTACAACAACACTGTGTTTTGTTAACCAGCTCCAGAACCCTCGTTAAAATGCTTCTGCTGCACCTTAGGTGCAGTCCTGAGCCTAAAGTCAAGCTTACAAATTCCACCGCTATAACGCTGTGTTTAAATCAATCCATTGAGGGACGGAGAGAACGATTTAAAATTATTTTTCCAACATCTGCTGCGCACACAGAGAATATAGGACATTAACTCTTATATATATATCTGAGGAATCACGTGCCCAGTGACACCTGTGCTGGGGAGGGTGTGCTGTATTTATGTGCCCTATTATACGGCAATTAAAGAATTCCTCCTGGATCGGCTGCATAAAGGACCCGATCCATTCAGGAGGCTCCTGAAGAGACGACCCCACCTGAAGCGTTTTGCTACCACACGCTATCTGTGGGTGTTCCATATACCATGTAGTGCACATCTCCACACAAGGACACATAATAGCGAGGTCATGAATGTACTACTTGGTGATTTGGTGACTGAATGAAGCAACATTAGATGCTCTTCTTGTCGGGAACTCAACAACCTCATCCAATCTCAAGTAGACATAATAACGATTAACGAGGCTACGAGGTGATAGCTGTGAGGTCTTTTGGTCGAGCAGGTTCTTAAAATCTAATTTAATGATGATGCACTGTGCTTTTATGTTTCTATTATATCCAGGAGAGCTCATGGGGAAATGTTAGCCAGTGCTGGAAATCCGAGACTACCGAATAGGTTGAAACGCAGAGTTCTTGACAGATGGACTAATCCTTGACAGATACATTTGTGCAATTAAATATTTGGCTCACACACTCTGCATTCCCCCAGCCAGTCCTCGCTCACTGCAGTTTCTTAAAGGTAGGATTTAGCCATGAAAAATAATACGCCTTTTTTAAGATAATTCCGAATGCCAATTAATGTCTGAGGATTACGAACAACAAGTTGTAAAATATCTTAGAAAAGATTTTTGTTAAGCTCCCAATTGGCTGGTCAACCTTCGACTAGAAATGTTTCCAGCACCTCGTAATCAAAAAAGTGTTGAGGCTGTGTTGAGACCTGCTATAAATAGGTAAAGTAAGTGTGTGTGTGTGTGTGTGTGTCATCAGATAAAAACTGTTAAATTAAGAGTGAGTGCCGGAATAATGGATGTAAGACGAGTGGCTTAGATGGAGAATGCAGATGGCACACTCCTCCCCACCTCGGTCCCTTATCCTCTGTCCACCCCGCGCCGTGGTGCTCTGCACACTACATCTCCTGCCACTGTCCTCTAAAACAGGCTGTACTATTCACAGAAAGAAGCTTTTAATTGCATTTTCATGTAGGTGTTTTATGGGGGTGTCGTTCCCCAGGCAGAGGGAAGAGTGCTCTGAGACGACGTTTACATGCTCACCAGTGCAGTCGGGCCCCACCGTGGGGAAGTGCGTCAGAGTGGAGAGGTGCTGGAAGTGCAGAGAGCCCTGTAGGGACACTTGAAAAAGCCATAACAGCCCGAGTATAAATAAATGCATGGGGAAAGCATTTTTCCTCATGGATGAAAAGCCTTTAACCTTTTGGTCCACATAAGAGCAGAAATCGTTCTGTGACATTTAACTTGCATATTCCCCTTTTTCTTTGCGGAAAGATAATTTTTCAGTTTTTATAGGTGATTCGGCGGAGCCTTATTGGATTGCAGCGCCTTATTAAACATCCTCTGTCCAGCTCCACGCCAGAGGATTTGAATACATTTGGCTATTCCAGGGGAACACCTGTGAATTCCTGAGATGCAGTCCCTTTGCCCTTGAACAGTTTGTTCAGCATTAGTGAAGACTCACAAAACTGACTCCTCTCTGGAGCCAAGACACATATTAAAAAAGGGAGTGTTTGTTTTAATCCTAAATCTAAGATAGCGAACTGAAGCATAACTGATTTGGAAAAGGCCAGAAAAAGGAAACTGACAGAACCAGAACAGCGTTTGATGTTTTGAGGGCAGGTTCACTATTTGAACAGATCCTTCAAATGATACTGAAAAGATGGAAGTATAGTTAAAACATGGTGCCCTAATGGGCTGCAGTGAACACGCGACTGTACAATTGTGGATCCATAAAGCAGCTGAAAATGTTAGAAGTATTGGAGGATTTTTATCCAAGTTATATTGCCTTCATCTATGGCACTTGGCGGATCAAGTTAGAACTTACAAGACACATAACGAGACACAGAAGAGACCCAATTAGTCATTTTCTTGCTCATAATTACTGCCACCTAGGAGGTTATGTTTCACGCCTGTCTATTTGTGTATATGTGTTTGTTTGTGAACAACATCACACAAAAAACAACAAGATGGATTTTCACATAACTTGGGAGAAGGATGTGGTATGGGTCAGGGGAAAAAACATACAATTTTGGCGTGGATCCTGTGATTCTTTTTCATTTTCTGTAACTTTTTGGGTTTTACCGGGGAATAATTTATTGATCTTCATGTCAAAAATATATATATAAGAAGTGAAAAGAGCCAACAGTTTAATCGTGTGACCTGATGGTTCTTCTCTCATTTTCATTATTTCAAAACCGTAATTTCATAACAGGAATAGTTAAAGTGAATAAGTTGTAAGGGAACTGATATCGATCAGTGTGTGAAATACAAGAATCTAAGTGAACAACACTAAAAGGCTCTGACAGGATTGAGCACAAAGCCTCTGCACTTCTTCTGGTTCTTTTATGAAATTTGGTGCAGCTTGATTGAATTAAAGGGAACTGTTGGGCCTTCACTGAGTTATGTGCTCTGCTGAGATTATATAGCCATTCTACTTTAGTGGTATTTTCAAATACTGATTCACTTATACTAAGACACTTTTCTGCAGTGTTTCCAATATCATAGATGCAAACAATCCTTTATTACTCTCACCAGACACTAAGGGCATAGTTGGTTTACAGCACAGTGTTTGAAAGACCTGTCAGTCAGTCTGACAGCAGGTCAATTCAGTTCATGCAGGCTAGTTCTTTATTGTCCCTCTAGGGAAACCTAAGCTTGCAATAGAGCCCAGATAAAAAACAATGACAATATACCCATACAAATGCACACACATAACAACAATCAGGGGTGATGCAGGCAATACTAGTTATGCCTAGGCTGAGATAGAACCCTTGTGAACGGCTGATTATGTTCTCCCACTGAAACTGTTATTGTGTTGGACCTCCTAGGTCCTTTTTGCCTGATTCCCTTGACAATTAACACACATTACAGTAAAATCGATAAAATAATCAATACAATCAATAAAAGGTGTATTTTTGTGTATCAATTACACCAAAAAGTCCGTCTCAGGCTCTGGGACTGACATTTGGTTATCGATTCTTCTGCTAACATATAAACAGAAAAATTGTATCTTCAAAACACTGGCGTGGTTCAGATCAGAGGTTGCCATCTCAAAAGTCGTATCGTGCATGTTTTTTCCTGGATAGCTGTGGGAATCAAGCACAGCTACTGCGAGCAGTGGCACGTGTGCTTATCCAGGGTTTCACTGGATAAATAATGGTTACAAAACCCACCCAGTCAGTTTCCCATCCATTGAAGTAGAAGAACAGCTCCAGGCTGTACATCAGTGTGACATCACAGATCATAGCCATGGATCTCTGAGGGCTCATTTATAAAGCTTGTATACACTGAAGATACACCCTAAAATAACTGTGCACGGCAGCTTCCAGTTGAGGCTGAGATGAGGAGAGGGGGAACACACCTATACGTGTCCTCGGAGAGGGAGTCACACTTAAATGCCAAACACAATGGAAGAGCAATCCTCCTTGATAGTGTAGTGTTTAAAAAAATTATGGAAATTAGGCTAACACTTATTTTAATCATTTAAACTTGCACTTGCTGGAGTGTGTTGTGATCTACCACATATGATTTGCTTGGATGGCATAGGAGACACATTTAATTACTGGGTGTGAATGTGTCTCCATGTGCAGCAGATGAGCCGAGAACACATCGACCTTGATGCAGCATTTTGAATGTCTCTTTATCACTACATAGAAAATATATTTAATAATATGCACAGTGATATATATAAAGGCTGCAGTTATCCTTAACATTTATTCTAGACTATATACAGGGGTAGTCAGGCTTGCTGTCTGCGTTTATTGGAGAATTTAACACTGTCGAGGCTGGCAGGAAATGTGGGTATAGACGACTGGAGACGTTGCTGCCACAGGATATGTGCCCCAGCCACTCTTCCACCGGGATGCCCAAGATCAAACTTTTAACTCAAGGACAGATTCTTAGACTAATTCAAATGCTGAATGGCGAGCAAATAGGGAGACATAATAACATGTGAAAGTTCCTACCAGTTAATGTCCTAAGAAGAGGGTGGAAATTGTGGCTATAATGGCTGAGCTACTTTATTGAAAATGTAAGTTGGAGCATAAGTGAGTCAATTTGTAGATAGTATATTATACTGTTATTATACTGTGGCCAACTGCTGCAGCACTGTTGGAAAAAAGGCCATTTTAACTGAGACTTCATAGAAGTGGATTTTATTTTCCCGTGGATACCCGTGCACATGTCTGCTCTCATTAGTCTTCAGTCTTTGTCACCATTTGAAGCCTAAAGCTTTCAAGCTGAAATATATACAATTATACAAGAAGCATAAATAATTAATGCCTGATTTTGATTGCGCATCAAAGGCTTTTCTTTTGTTTTTTGTTTGGCCTTTTTCAAAATCTTTTTCTGTCTTATGATGCAAGTTTTAAGACGTTCTGATTTTTGTCAGAGTGACAACAAAGCTGCAAAACCTTTTAGCAAAGTGCTGGATGATAAAAAGGATAATCAATATTGAACTATGTTATGCATTGTTCTCCTAAACTAAAGGGTCTAGGCTTCAGTGACAAATGAAAACCTAATCAACGATAATGACGAATACAGTCTGAAATATGTCCTTCATGACTGATTGTAAGTTGCCTTGGATGAAAGCGTCAGCTAAATGAATTATAATAATGACCAATTGAAACTTAAGAGGAGTCCTCAGGATCAGAGCAGGGCAGAGTTGCATACTGCGATACAACATACTGCTTTGAGTGAAATTTACATTAAAACAAAATACAATTTGATTTACAGAGTATAGAAGGGAGTATACAGTATAAGCATGATGGAATAGAACAGAACAGGACAGAAAGGAATTGGACAGACTAGAATAGAACCGAATAGAACTGAATACAATAGAACAGAACAGAAGTAGAATAGAAGATGACTCTTATGACCACCTAAGTGGAATAATTGTCTTCAGCTCACCAATAAACAAGCAACAACATGACAGACATCATAAAACAAGCAAGAATCACACTCATAGAATCAAGAGAACCAATAGAACCACACTAAAATGGTGAGTAGAGTGAGTAAACCAGGCAAATACTCAGTACAAGTACTTACAGGAGCTACCTGGGTTCATCCAAATCTAACCAGTGGAGTTTTAGTGATGTTCTTGTAAAGGTTGACACTTTGACCTTGTAATATTTTTGTTCCCCATGAGGCTCTTGAGGTGAAGCTATAGCCACAGTGCTGAGAATCCTCATCTTGTCTCCTTTAATCAAAATCACAGCGGCTGAGTCAGTGATTCATTTTTGAACAAATGTAGCCAATTGTTATTTTTCCTTCTCTTAAGATTTAACAATACACTGTGTTACTTAGACTTCAGCTTTTAAACATTTATATGCACTTTATTTTCAAACATTTTGATAATTGTTTTTTCAAATTGCCTCACGTTGTCTCCCGGGCCGTATTCCGCACGATTGCTTTAATAACAGCAGAGGGTATCTCTGGCACTTATGACTTTTTACTGCGACTCTCTGCAGTAATATCACTGAACCACTGAATAATATATTA
Source organism: Platichthys flesus (assembly GCF_949316205.1). NCBI lineage: Eukaryota > Metazoa > Chordata > Actinopteri > Pleuronectiformes > Pleuronectidae > Platichthys > Platichthys flesus. The sequence continues at coordinate 14,658,580 of NC_084959.1, read as the reverse complement.
AAATGGATGGCTCAGCTCAACTGAGTTTAAACTGCAAATAGATCAATGTCCAGCGATTCTACTATAGCCCAGTCTATACAGATCTAACCGTTTGCTAACACAAAACGAGTGTTCAGGACAAACACGATTATTTTCTTCCTACCTTCGGGAATAACTTCACTTCTGGCTGGCTGCTCTCCAACAAAAAATAGAAAAAAAAAACTATGGTTGATCAGCCACATGCGCAGGATTTAATCATGAATCAAATGAACCAGTCCTGAGTGTATTCACTGCAGTTGAACAGCTTGCAAGAATTAAAAGAATCATCGCTCCACTCTTCTCCCACTTACTGGTGTTTCAAAGGAAGACGAAGCTTTCATCACCATCGTCATCGATCAATACACAAAGTAAAAAGGGTGCAGTCATCACGATTTCTTGACACGTCTATTGTAAAATTAAATAGAAGGTAAACTGAAGACCTCAGTTCCGCAGCTATTCCAGTAAGACATGAATGTTTGCTGAAAATCTTTCACTTGATCTTTCACTTCTATTTCACTTAAATCCGTGTATTGTGCTCTATATGTTAGAGGCGGGTTTTCAGCAGTACCTGGTCTTACAGCTGCAGGTCTTCATTATAACCAAAGTGTCAGAGGCCAGCAACTGATTTTATTGATTTTCGGGAACATTTAAGAGAGAATCACAATGCGCACACGCTGTTGGAGGATCGCTGCCAGCATTACATCATTATATGTACTCTTTAGATTCAACTTTGAGCAAAACACATCCGATGCTTTCGAATCTGTTGTGCTCTCACACATCTCCTCCCGAAAGAAAGGTATTTGCAGGTGGAGCATTTTGTCTTCAGTCTGCATCGCTAACAACGCTCTCTGTCACTCACCGTGGATTTCCTGGGGGAGGAAAATTTGCAGAAAATAATGTGTAAACACCGATGACATGCTCTATTTGATAATACGAGCTACCCGGTCACTTACTTCCTCTGTAGCGCTCTGCTTCTTTCCTCTCCTCAGATCTTCCCCTTGCGTCCCCCCCTGGGAATGCCCACCCCCCCAACCCGTATTGACAACCTCGATATGATTCTCCGACAATTTATTTTATTGTTTTCTATCCTCGCACTTCCTATGAATTACCCATGTACGTTGCAAGGAGGAAAAATGTCACAGGAGTGTGCTGCGTGAAATAACAATGCGGTTCACAGCGTACGGTCTTGGCTGTTCTTCCCTCGTGTTGCTTGGCTCTCGTTGTCTGTTTCTGCCTTTGATGCCTGCACTGAAAAAACACCAAGGCATAAATCTGTTCTGTTTTTGTGCTTAGAAAGAACGATTTTTTTTTATTTTTTTTCACCAACGGAATGCTTATTTCCCCCCTCTATGTTAGAACGAACAACAGTTGTCAAACAAATGGAAACGCATCTGCATATTGTAAACAAGTCGCCGTACAACAGGAAAACCGGGGCGATGCTCCTCCAGCTTTACCGATGTACTGAGGGATCCAGGTTTTTCTTTTCGGTTCATGGCTACATGAGGCCGCGTTGGAGGAGAAAACCACAGAAACAGGATTTGTGAAGCTTCTACTGCCAGAGGGTGAATTTGTGTACAACAGTTGTCAGACACTAATAACATACTCTGTGCGATAACTTTTTGTTTTGTTTTGTTTTATAACCCAAATGAATCCTCACCTGGTCTTCTCTCTGTTCTATTTTCCTTCCCTGCAGGATCCATCTTTCTGTCCAACTCTATCTGATCCTGAAATGAATACACAAGCCTTTATTTGTTTTTAATCCAACATTAAATTACATGGGTGCAAGTCCATCAAACGTCGTATTATGTGCTCTAAACAAATTGAGTCAACTTAACCTTGAAGTGGGAAATCTTAAATGATGATGAGGAAGTTCATAAATAAATCCCCTACTCCTAAAGTGCAGCCAAAGACTTGTTTGTCAACATGTATGCTTTATGGTCCCATGACCGAGGTGTGTACAGTGTTCAGGTAATCATAATCAATTGTGAATAAAAATTGTCATAATGCACTTTCCTGTTAAACTGTTCTTGTGTTGGAGTGTGCACTTGCATCAAACTATAAGCCATATATTGTCAAAGAAAATATCAATGGAACAGAACCATCCTGTTTAAACCCCTACACCCCTTGCTCCTGTTATAATATAATATACTAGTAATAATATATATATTAGTTTCTATATTCAGTATATATTTCTATAATACTCCATAGTCATATACATGAATGGAGCAAATACATTTTTGCTATATGGTTCTTTGTAGAGTGTACTGAGAATGAATATTGAATAGATGAACCAAGGTTGTGTTCACTCATTCTGCTGTGAACGGTAATGCTGTTCTGTTACCATCTGCTCCATTTTATTCCCTTTCACAGTTGTGTATTCCTTTTTGTGAGTGTCACGGCCCTTTAAACACAGCGCAATGTGTTTTTTTTATTGTTTGTTTAATCAAAGAAACCACTTTCCACTGCCTTCATACACAGCAATCTCACATTCTTTCACTCCCCCACCAGAATGGATGTGCTGGCAGCTGCAGCTTTGCAGCTTTTTCTCTTTTCACTCTTGTCAGAAAAATGTAATTTTTGAAGATTTCACCTTCTCTTTCCTGTGAATTAAAATGTGTTTAGAACGTGTGAATCCTACCTGGAGGACGATAAGATAAAGCACAATCAATTATAACATCTTTATTATAAACAACCGTATGCCGCAGAGTGCACAACTTGTCTAAATAATTACACTTTGCTGTGTTTCTTGTCTTCCCCCCGTAGTATGACTTTGTTTGTGTCAAATTGACCGTGAAGCACAAACAACTCCTGCGCCTTCTGACATGAAGGGAAGGTCAAGCCGCTCGGTTTTTCTTTGGATAACAAAACTCAATTTAACTGAAAAAACTAAACATATTTTGGAACTTTCTATGGATTCAGTAAAAGAGTATGTTATAAGTATACATATTTTATTAAATGTTTCTTCAAGTTTTGGTTCAATGTCTGTAGATTGTATTATCCTTACACTATTAACCCCATGCATGTGACAATATCATTACTTCATTATTTTATTATTACCAACTGTTACTCTATCCACTTTCAATACTTGTATTATTGCTATTATTGTAATTAAAACCCCACCATTGCATGATAACCAAGCCTATTTGCAGTATAGTTCGTATTTCATACTGACATTATTTTTCTCCTGTCGGTCTGTGCAGCCCCTCATATTTATTCAAAGGTAGAACTGTGTTTAGAATGTCATGGGAGATGATATTTATGCAAATAGAAACTTACCAAATTTTTCTTAGTTCACTGCAGTTAACTTAACTCAAACTAAAAGGAAAAAAACAAATTAAATATTTGTAAATTCTTTTTTTTTTTCGAAAAAAGATTTAAATGTGATTTTCCAGCAAGATGAATATTTCAAGCAGAAGGGCTTTGATAGAGTGCACTTGGGAGTTGGTGCATGTTGTGACTCTGTACAACGAGGGTCGGCGGGCTCCACGCTCGGCACACTTTGGCTGCCGAGCGGCGGAGAGAGAATGGCTTCCGTCCAGCTGAGATAATGGAATTGGTGTGTTCTCCCTGAGCAGTGCTCCTGGCTGGAGTTAATTCTGTTAATAGCGAGAGCTTCTACAGTCAAACCCTCTCCGTGGCTCGGGCCGTGCTCGGCGAGCACAAGAGGTGGCTTCTGTGAGATGGCTGATGGATGTATAATGGATTAACTGGAAAGTGGCACATTCAGTTTACAATTGTTCTTGAAGCCGCTAATGTGTAATCATAAAAGGGTCTTGGCTTTTCATATTTAAATCCAAGTGCTGCTCAGGCAAGGCCAGCAGCACTATAGGCATCCCTGCGCCGTGAGTGCTTGTCTCACGTCCCGCTACCAATGACATCAGAAGTTGTATAGTGCAGAGTTTATGGGATGCTTCGCCCACAGTTACCCGTCCAGCCCAAAGCAGCCCCCCCCAACCCACCTCCATATACGCAGCTCTATAAAACCAGTGCAGACAATAACTCATTTTTATTTTATTTCAATTTGGCAACAATAAACAGACAAGAACATTGGAATGCTCCGAAGTTCAGCTTTAGTCAGCCCCACATGTTACAGTTATACTTTATACTTAACTACTATTTACTGTATACCATCCATCCATCCATCCATCCATCTGCCAATGTCAAAAATCTCTATCCGTCTGCTGCTGGCACATGTTGAGAAGTGTTTCATAATATCTGCCTCACAGTTGTCATGCACATTGTTTAGGGCCCAAGGAAGCGCAGTGTTGAACTTGGTGCAATTTTGACACTAATACATATTATCAATATTAATAAACTAAAAAATGTGCAGGTGACTGTAGCAGCTGGTCGCCTGTACCGCGGCTGGGACCCATCAGCTTATGGGCCGTTGTCCACAGTGACAACAGCACGTTCAGTACAACTGCTGCAACTGATTCTCCAGTTCAGCTTCACCAAGCCTTGAATAAACAGGTGAACAGCTCATCACAGCAGGTCTTAATTTGCGGCGGCTCAATTACTGCAGGTCACAGTTTCATAAAGAAAGCTGCAATCAGAATCACCACAGGCCAAACAAACAGGCCATTCTTAACAGGCCACTGCACCTGTGCGTGCAAATGGGTGTTTTTTTCACCTATACTCTTGTGTTTCTATAAACACACAGACGGCAGAAAAAAGGCAAAGAAAATGTCAGGTTGAAACAAAAGCCACGACAACATGACATCGAACGATTTCCTAAATAGAGCCAGTCAATGCTATGATCGTCCTCCATCAACCTGTTTTCCTTCAGAACCATGGCAAACGTCTCCTTTTGTCCTCTTTCTCATAATGCAACCATGCATTAAAATGCATGGTGCGGTTGCCATAAATACATATCAATGACAAATGCCAGCTGGGTAGATTACTGTGCGGTTTTGATTGCTGTCAAAGCCGCTCTCCATCAGCTGGAGCAGAAGCTATAAATGGGGCTCATTGTTTTGGGCTTAGGTCAGAATATGAATTCTGCATGATGTGTACACACTGGAGGAGAAATCTCCCATAATCTTCACCTCCAGTTAATTACTGCAGGCAAACATTATGGATCGCCAGAGACTCTTATCGCCGACTGCTTGAATACAGAAGAGGTTTTTCCCCGCATCTGATATGATTTTAAACTCTAAGTAAGCTTTGCAACAAAACAATCTGTTTGCCCTATTGTCAAATTCATCCCCCTTTTTTATTCCATGAGCCGATCTGAAGGAGATGGATGTACATTCTCGCTAATTACAGCAATTATTACTCAGTGATGATATAACAAGCTCTCAAACAATTACCCCCTTCTCCCCTTCCGCTGGCTCTGTGTCGCTTCCTCCCACACTGTCTCTGCAGAAGTATTTCCCTGCACAAAACACATGCTCGCCATTTACACTGGCTTGTAAGGAAAAGCTACAAGCATATAATTCATTACACCACACACCAACACTGAAACCAAACAAGACCAGCACCAGGGAGCCGAGCTACATCCTGCTGAGCACAAGATGTTGGGGATGGCGACACACTATTATACCAAATTTACAAGACTGCTGACTAAAGATGTGCTCGTGCCGCACATACACAGAAAAATATATTGCCCGGAGTGAAGAGAGGCAGTCGCTTTAAAAATACAATTGGACTATTCAGATTCTAATGTCAGGGCAGAGGAGGTTTTCAATACACCAGAATTAATTTCACTTATTTAACCAGGCATGTGCAGCTATTTACAGTGATAGCTGCGGGGGCTGGAGGTCCAGTCGACGTGAGGCCACACTCACAGCGTGATGCTACTGAGTGCAAACGCTACTCCCCTCTCGTTTGGTCGGCCTGGGGGCAGATCTTCCACCGGGGCTCCTCTGTCGTCTCGTGTTGATGCCCCGGTCCGGGGGCATTCCAGCTGCGGTGGATGACAAGAGTTGAAGTCACTCCTCACTCAGCCTCCTGACCAGATCTGCCACAGCTGAAAGGCTTGATCTCGGAGCTTGTCCTTTTAATGATCGGCTGAAAAAGAGAAACACGATCAGATCTCAATACTGCGGCTTCATCACCTGATTGCTACTGCGCAGATTCTGGCACCAATTGCGCAAGATGGCAGCGTTCTCGTTCGTCTTTATGTACAGTCTATAGGTTTGACCCATAATTTATATCATCTAGGATCCAGACATCAGTTTTGGTTAATATTACATATTATACTATTGAAATGTAGGTAGAAACAGAAAACAAGTTTATCGATTGTGTTTTAACAACCACTTATTTTATGGACATCATGTGCCAACGGCGACCAGAATCCGACCGGAGTATATTTCTCCTGACCAGATCTGCCGCACCATTTCTTAGCAAGAGCTTGTTCTTTAACCTCCTGCCACGATATCCGCAGCTGAAAGAAATGTCTCCCTTCTACAAGCCATAGTCTTTGACATTGCCACGTTTTCACAGGGTTGATTCTCGGGAAGCGGTTACATTTCGATGTGGAGGGAGATGAGTGGGAAACAATAGCTAAGAGGGGATTCCTCTCCGGGAGTATTTGGATTCCCATCAAAGTGCTCTCCTATAGTTAGAGCTGCGACTCCAGTCAGTCAGCACTTTGTGTGCCACGCGGCAGAAACTGTCGAGGGCATGCGGGGGGGACAGAAAAGTGAGCACAATGGACAAAGGCATGTGTGGCACCTCATATCCATTTCCCTTTCTTCCTTGCAGCTATTATTGTATGAAAGTGCTGTCGACAGCTTTTGCACTGCACTGTGCCTCCTGAAACAATAGGAAACATACCTGCTTTTTTTTGCACGCTGAAATAGCGATAGCTGCAAAAATAAATGATCCATATCAGCAAGTCGCAGGAAGGGGACACCCTCAGATCTAAAACTGACTTTTATCACTCACCATGCTGTATCGTAAATAACACTAGATACAGTTTCTAGCCATGGTCCTTTGCTTTGCTTCGTGATTTACTCCCTGGTCCTACCTATGTTTTATAAAATAGAAATTAAAAATCACATCTTGTGTATTACAATTTAGAGTGGTGCAGAAACTCTACATCAGAATTATCAAATAACATGTATATAATCTAAAAAATATATGTATAATTTACTAGCATGAAAATAAAAGGACCGCATTGCATGGATAGTAATGTCTCTTGCATGATGAACAGTTTTAGGCTTATAGTTTTTCATACAATTCTTCTGCTTATGTATTTATTCATGTATTTATTACCTCAACCAAGGAGATTACATTTTTTCAGTTTGCTCGTTAGTAGAATTATTTGCCTTTCAGCAAGATTATGCAAAAATGACTGGACAGATTTCCTCAAAACCCTCGATGGAAAGATGTGTTATTGATCACGAGCTCTGGAATGATGGGATGGATGCCAAAATGTTTTCCACTTTCTTTCACACTGTGGAATAGGAAACTTTTTCTAAATTTATCAGAGAATAATTCACGGATCTTGATGCAAACAACAATATATTTAGGAGACTTGTATAATTTGGTGCGGATCCATAAGATTTAAATGCGGTTTCATAAGGGGACTGTTGGGCCTGGGTCAGGCTTTGGATTGCCTTTAATAGTAATAGTGAAGTTGTTTGCATGATGGTTGGTTTTACACCTTAATCTAATGATTATACATGCATTTATTCATGTTTTCATTTTAGCAATGATTTACTTCATAATATAACAAAAGGAGCATGGAAATGTGTATCAGAACCACGTGGCATAGTTAAACAGCTGGTCAATCACTTCAAAAGTACAAAAATCACAGACACTGCAATGATTACTGTATATCTTAGTAATCATATATCTTTTTTTTAAAGGAGCAAAAGCTCAGTGTTGAGAAGCTAGAACAAATAACACAAATTCATATTTGTCTGCTCAATGTCTTTAACGATTTTCGACAAGTGACCAACCGCTCCAGGTCTATTTGTATGGGCATTTGTACAATTGCAGTATATATTCCTATATAATTGCAAATATCCGTGAGATTACAGAGGCCATGGGATTTCATGGCTGTTTGCTTGCCAACCTGACCTGGGGTTGCCCCTATATAACTGAATAGCCTCTAAGTACACTGAAGGACGAGATCATTCTCCCGAGCTACGTCATCTGTTCCTGGAGTACTTCTCTAAAACCATTATTATTCGTCATGATTCCCTCATCCTGCTTTCCATAATACAAGGCAAGTAGTGGATTTACTGTGTACAGCTGCCCTGGATCTTTGAACCCAGATGGTTGGAAACGGCTTCATCCGTCCTCTTGTCCCTGGTTTACATCGCGGCCCAGATTGCGGAGGATTAAGAGATTTGCCATGTGGCCTTCTTTTCAGCTTTTAAGGTTTGTGTCTTATGTTGGAAATATTCCTGAGTCTCTACTGCTGGAATGAAGATAGTGTCATTTCAGACTTGTTTTTTTTGGTTGGAATGATAACACAGTGTCGGTATTTTTTCCTCAACCACAAACTAAGACAGTGCTGAATACAGTAAACTGGCCACTATGCATTCTCAGTTGTTATCGGATGCCAAGATGTAAACGGCTGTCTGAGGCCTTGAGATTCACCTCCAGCCTAATCACACCATTAGTGTTTCCCGCCCTGTGCAATATGTGCCTGTTGATGGGCTGTCTAATGTGAGAGCCGTGGCCAGGCCTGGAAGAAGTCATCCACTTGCCTCATATTGTCCGCTTCATCGCACCGTGGGAAATATTTCATGAGGTCTAAGTGACTAAAGCACACAGTGAGCATTTTTTATCAGATCTTTACATTTTAATACGGTGGAGATATTTTAAAGTTTAAAGTTGAGAAAAGGAATTTGCACTCTGCAAACTCAAAGTTATATATATATATGTGACAAAATAGAGATCATACACAGTATTATACGACATTAGCAGTGACGATATTCAGCCTTATTAAAATTGTTGTGGTGCATGGGAAATCACTGCTTAATAACTGCAACTCAGCTTTTCAAAATAGGAGTCGTCAACAGCAAATGGCAGATTGTTATTGCATTCATTCTATGAAGCATTATTACAAATTGGCGAAGACATTTTAAAGTAATAATAAACAACAGCTCAAGCTGTTGACTTTAATATTAAAGTCAACACAATCTAATTATATATCGCAGTTACACAATTTGTACTTGTTTGACTGAATCGGACGATAGACGACAAGATGCTGGCCAAAAGAGAATAGCTGACTCCTGGAGGCCAGCTACAGTTTAGGCCATAAACTGAGCCTCCTCCATGTTAGTGGATGGGAGATATTCCAAAGTTAAATCTACATTTTATATTTTTTTTTTATTTAGTTCACATAACACAAATGTATGTTGAAGTTATAATTTTACTATGGAATCCACCCCTAGATCACATCTAGGGATCTTGTCAATAATTAACGAAAAGAGTGCATCCATTGTGTGTCAGCAACCCCAAATTTCACATTAAATAATTTTTCTGCAATGACCAGAATCATCATGCGAGTACATTTCATGCACTCTTGATCTTGACGCATCGGGAGTCATCATTTTAATGGCATAACCCAACTCAATTAGATACTTCCATTTGCAGCAACATAAGAATATACAGGATATAAATAGTTTGGAAAATGCCCGTTTAAAACTCTGTGTGTTGCTCACTCTACGTGCAGCAATCCATTCATGTTCAGGAATTCACAAATTCCTGTTTAATTGGAGATGTCTGTGTGGAGCCACAATGTTTTCACAATGTATTCAACTGCTTTTCTTTATCCCTGAATTTTGCTTGATCTCATGTCACTTGAATTTAAGTGTTCTGCATTTGGCTAGATTCAACCAGATAGAATCTCCAAGAAACTAAACTAAATTTTAGCATGGTCATGTGCAGCATAGTTATTTTCTGCCTGTGTTATGGTAAAACAAATTTGGACAGGTGTAAAGTGTTTGTGTACTGCACACATAGCGTGGGAAGGAGGTCGGAGAGAGTAGGTGTAGGAAATTTCATTTTTACTTTGGTGCTGGAGACTGTAGCCTTCATCCAGCATGTGTTGAGAATAAAGCAGTACAGAACACTGTGGTTGAGGGTTAGAAATGTCTGTAGGATCAGAAGATAGATTCAAGTGAAACACACATCCGCATTTTCTTTACCTTGTCCTTATGCAAAAGGTGCGACCACTTCAACATAGCCACGGTCACGCTTTAATGCTGCGAGCGACTGAGGTGGCACAGACTCCGTTGTCAGGGAACACTCCTGCAAATACGTTGTGCACCTAGGGCAGATAGTAATTAGAAAAACACTCCCTCCTTCTGTTTATGATGGGAATATAATCCATGTGGCATTATGTTTCAGTCAAAACCATTTGCTGATTCATATTAGCAGTATACAAGCACGATTTGACTTGTGGTCACTGTGTGATGCCTCTCGGGTCATTGATGTCTTGTTGGTAAGCAGTAGATTTGACATTTAGCAACTTCGAACCTGTGTGTTCTCAACTTTTCATCACATTAATTCTCTCTCCCAGGGGACAGAGGTTGGTCGCTGTAGCCTTGGCCTGACGACCCTATTTGCTGATCTCATCACCTCGGGAAAAGAAATGCATTGACGCGCTCCCTCATCACAGACCGCTACAATGGTTGAAGCGAGGAAAAAGGCATGTGGATGCAGTGTCAGGCAAGAAATGCTGAAAAGAGTCCAGTAATGGTTTGCATTGTATCGCACAATATGGCACTGGCACATACATTGCCCTATCGGCATGCCAATTCACCCAGCAAACCTAGAATGAATTCATGTGCATCATCATGCATCTCCAACTACAGTTGCCTTATAGGAGATAAAGCTATTTTATCTTTTTTTTCCACACGGGAGAGGGACCAGAAGTGAGTGGGAGCCCGCAGGCCCTTCACGTGTAAGTGGCAATCAGGCAGCTTGGGCGAAGCATAAGCGTTAAAGCAAAACCACAGATCACTGGCTAATTTCACCCTTGATCCCCCAAATGACTCTTTGACCTATTATAGATCCGCTGCCAGGGACACAGACTGCCACTGAATTGAAATGACAGCGACATAAAACTGGGCTGTATTCATTTTATTGCCGAACGAGAGTGCCATGAGAGCGGTTGTACACGTTTTAACTAAGGACTAAAGTGCCAAAAAAATAAAAAGGGTCAGTGAGTCACACTGGAAAAGTGAGCAGAAGTTTGCTTTGCCTCACAAAAAAAAAAAAAAAAACAGAAATGAAAAGGAAAACACATGTTTCGCAGGTGATTCAGGCCGCGGTGGCAGCTGGAGCCTCGCATGTGGCGCTTCAGAGTCTTTAGGTCTATTGAGGTTTCAAAAATGACTTGTGCTTGTTTTCACTTTCATCTTTTTAAATTAACTCTCGAGCTAAAGAGGTCAAGGAAGCTGTGCTGCCATCTAGTTATCATTATTTTTTTATTTTTTTTTTTTTTAAACTTCACTCCTCTGTGCAAAATAATTTTCCCTTTTGTTCCTCGTCAGATTGCAGAGACTCGACTCTTGCCCTCAGAGTGAATCACAGAGATTTCTCTTTGCTCTGACACAGAACCCAAAATATACTAATGGCTCAGCGCCGCGACCTGACGACAGCTTAATTATCTTCATCCATGTTGAAGAGCAGGTGCTGGTTTACATTCATTTTATCTATTTCATGTATTTGGCAGTGACGTGTTACTGTGAAATTTTCATTTGACATATTTTTCCTTTTTGATACTGGCTATTTTTTTTAATTACGACTAGAGATGTGCAAACACAAAAAACGGGTGACTGACAAAATATTATATTAAAAAAAAAAAAAGTTTTAATCTAATGCCCATAAGTCTCCACACATAATCACCCATGTCAAAACAATCTCGTTCTGTTTCGATGTTTTGTTCCATTTCCTGGAATCTACTTTCAAGCTGAGCACAACAAGCGCTATGACTGTTTAAGATGTTTAAAAATGGCTCATTCAAATAAGTACAACATAATTACTTACTGATAAAAATAAAAGTCATAATATATATATTTTTATTATTAATAAGGATCCAGTCCCAGGAACATTCACCATCAAATATCATCAAGCAATAATTTATATTGCATAAACCCACTCTTTATATTAAAAAATCTTAAATGAAAAATCTTAAATATAGCCTCCTTAAATGTTTCACAATTTATAAAACATACAGCCCAATCTCCTGAAAATGTATTCTACAAACAAAGTTTAATTTCCATTTAAACAAAGAAATGAAATCTTCACTTCCTGCTAAATTAAATTTCACCAGAAACCGTGAATGTATAATGTTTTTAATTTCAAAAGATTAACATTTTCAGGAGTTATTACATTTACACATTGCATCATATCAGGCTTTGTGATTGGTTTCCAAATGAGCTTCCATTTTACAAAATCAATTTGTACGTGAATGCGTTAAATTCAGATTACAAGAGAGAGCACAACAGTAAACGTTCTCCATTCAGTGGCTGAATGTGAAAGCGGCCTTCTCGTTTTCAACTCTGTACATGCATCATTCTGCCCGGCGAAGGTCAAACATTCACGTGTAGCAAAAGGCACCCTGTTTTGAGAGGAGAGAGACTGCAGATGATAAGGTTGGCATTTTTGTATATGTTTACTGTCAACAACCCAATGAAAAGCCCACAAACCAACAAAATAAGTCAGGAAACACAACTTTCTCACCCTGTTGTCAGGCTCTCGTCCTCCAGCCAATTGATTTCTGCTCAGCCTCAATATTTCCTTAAAACAGCCGAGCACTATTTCATTAGAATATGCACATGAAACCAGATAATATTGTGCATTCGTGAATAACTTCATGTAGATCTTAATTAGTACACTTGGCGCTTGTGTGAGATTTTGCAGCAGCACAGCAGTGAACGTCGGACTGAGTCACAATACAGCACAGGGTCCTCGCTCATCATAATGTAATAGTAGGTAACTGGGGGAAATATCTCCTGCTCTCTACCTGACCTCCTGGTTAATTGAACTACTTAAAAGGCTAAATTAAATACAGTCTCTAAAGAAATTCAAACATGAAGAAAATTACCCAGACAAAAATTTCAGCACGAACCTCCGCCCACCCCTGTCAGAGGGCTCCTGCCTTTTGCAACTTCAAGTGGAGACATCAACCACAGTGAGCATTTTTACAAACAGAACCTTGTTAATTAAATTTAATAACATTCAGTATACTTATTGTACATAGTAATATCTGCACCTTGCCATACAATGTTAATTTTATAATGGTGGAAACCTTATGTAATCATTCTAATCTGTCACAAATCAGCTGTTCCTCAGACTACTTGCAAGATGAGAGAGTGATTGTCCAATTTCCATGTGTGGATGGAAAAAGGAGTGTTGGACTCAAAATGCAAAGCAATGTCGTCTCTGTGTTCTGTTGGTCTGTACTGATCACGATTTGGCATCTGCAGCAGAAATTAGGCGACAATGTGTGAATACTTTCCGAGTGTTGCGTTATGTCACTGCTTATTGCACACAAGTTTTTAGACTTTGCTGGACAGGCCAATGAAACAAAACAGATGCTTCTACTAGGTTTTTAGACATGGGGAATCTAATTAAGGTAAATAACTGGATTTTTTTTTGCTTTAATATAAAAAATCTGACAGTATATTATCAGAAAACCGATGCAATTAGAAGATGAAGTGAAAGAAAAAGGTGGAAAAAGGAAAAAGACTTCGGCAAGACATCATTAAATTAAAGCCGCAGAAATGTAGGACATTCATTACTGCAGTGCGCTGCTGGAATATGACTTTGATGTGTGTGTGTGATGTGCGAGTAGAAAGGGAAAGGAGAAGTGACACTGGAAGGGTAACCGCCCTGGTAACAGAGCTGAAATCCTGTTGAGAGAGCCATCACTTTTCATATATTCCAATTACATGACTCTCCTGCATGGCCATCATGAATCATAAAACAGATCATGATCCTTTAATGGAGACATTGAATTACTGACAAGTTAGGCTTGGTTGTTTCCTGATCCTGTTATTCTGCGCTCACTGGTGTAAGGAATGGGCTGAAATGATTATTATTTAATTTTTGGGGGGCTTTTCACAAATGTGCTATGCGATGGGAGGCGAAGCGAAGCGGAAATTATGCAATGATCGAAGACATAACTGCGGGATGAATAACGGCGACGATGGAAAAATTCTGTCGCTAATGACATGGAAAGAAAGTAGAAGCCGGAGGGCATGTCAGCGTCGTATAAGGGTCAGCGCTGAAGTGTGACTGTTTGTGATTTCCTTTGTGAATGACACATAATACTGTACAATTACTACTGAATGCATGGGGGAGAAAAAAAACCATTAGGGATTAGTTGTTTGCCTGATCGCTGTGCATGTTGACATCTGTTTATGTTTAGCATCAAGGTTTTTTGCTGCTTATCATTATCGCCTCACAGCAACATGAGTCCAAAGGTTGGAATTTCAGTGCTTGTTTGTCCGGGTGTGTGTTTTTTTTCCTCTCTCCGTCAGCTCAGTCAGTCGCTCACCATCCGCCCAAGACACACTGTTAAACTGGAAGCCGAGCACAGGTGTGAATATGAGTGTGAATACATTTGTCTATATCTACGTGCCCCCCCCCCCCCTCCAAAGTGTTAAAATGTGCAGATCGATATGGAAGTGTTGATGTGTTGGATCAAGCAGTCTCCTAATGGCTAAAGCAATATCAATGCAGGTATTATTTTTTGGGGCAAAGAAGCAGTTAGAGCATTTTGTGGGGTTGAAAACAAATCTGATGCTGCAGACAAAATAAAGAAAAAAACAAATTGACATGTTGCCAATTACCGTTCAGGAGAGAAGCGTTTTCTGTCCTCTACCTGCCGGCTAACCAGCTTCTCCTGGACACACACCGATAGACCGGGAGAGAGAGAGAGATGGCAACGAAATGCAGTGAACCAGAATTTGTCTGGAAAATGTAATTGTATATCTACGCTGAACATCATTGTGGAAATGTGCATCAATTTCTAAACATTATCATCATCTTATTGTAACTCAGATGCAACAGCTAAAAAACGAAATCTCATCAGGAGTAAAAGCCCCTGGACGTCTTCTTAAAATTTTTTACTTTTTTGTATTTAAGTAAAAAGGATTGTTGCTGATATTTAACTTAGCATTGATGATGAGATTCATGTTGTTTTCACCACTGTTTGCTCCGTTACATGCTTGGACTGAAATAACAGAGAAGAATGGGAAAAATAAACATTTATAAAAAAACTGGACTTATTGAACAACTTAAAGATCTGTATAATCAGTCCTTTAATTTTTTTTCAAAAAGACTGATTCAGACGCTGGGTTGAGATGTGAAAAAAAAAACTAACTGAATGCCCCAATTTATATTTTTTGATAAGGATGAATTAGTTTATGTTTATCCAATATTTGTTAAATGCTGCTGTGTATTGATCATTCCCACCTGCGGTTGCGAGCAGCCATTTACCTCCTACCTGTCTTGAGTCAAAAACCAAGCTCACTGACTTTTCTCAACACGTATATATAAACTTTAAAGTTTTATCTCCTTTTTGTGGAAAGGTCGCACATTCCTTATCTGAGCTGCATAGAAATGCACAATCATTATCTTCAGCGTAAAAGGACATCATTATATCATGGCGCTTCCGTTTTTGGCGGTGGACCCGCTTTCGTTCAACGTAGCTTTTCGGCTCTGCCATTTGACTGAGTGATGCACTTTCATGAATCATGTGGTCAGATGTTTTAACTGAAGCACAACATTTTGTCATCCTGACATCTGCATCCAAGCATGCCGACGCCACGGTGTAGACAACCATGCCTCGGAGTGAAAACGGGAGGGGGCGGATTTGGACCTGGACCATTGGTTGCAGTTATACGAAAACAAGACAGTGATCCAAAACGTGTTTGAATGGCTGGAGGTGTCCAGGTAACTTTCTCTGCCACTGTCTGCCATTTGGATGTGGAGCACGCGTCTTCAGCCTATTCCACTAGATTTTGTGCGAGCTGTCACGGAGTCGTTCACATTTTAAGGGCCTTCCAGTGCAGTTTTTTTTGGAGGCTACATTAGTGTGAAAGGCAGAATAAGAGTCATTGTGCTGCATCCTACCTCCAGCAGATATGTACAGTCATCTGTGGCGGAGGAAAGGCCACCGATAAATACTTGCTAGTCCTCTTTGGAGTGGCTGACTCCTGTGAAGTTCACACACCGTTTGTTTCTTTTAAGGAGCTGAAAGACTCTTTTGATGAGGAGTCACTTCACTTTACAACCGCCTTCAACTCTTAACAAGCGAGTTTGACTGTGGATGCCATAAACCCGCACGGCGAGGATCTTAGTGGTACAAGTGATGGGAGCATAAAGGAAAATGATAAAACCAGAGCTGATGGAGATACTTTGGAGGACTCCTTAAAATCAGCTCTTAGTTTTTGCTCTGGATGAGTCTGAGACACCTTGTTGCCTTGATTTCTGTGACGCTATTGTTACAGTGGCGCTTCACAATGCAGCCGTACGTCTTGACTAAACAAAGAGCATCTCACACACCCCCTCACTCTGTTCTTAGCATTGTCCTCAGTGGGGCCGTCGAAAGGATAGATAGTTTTCAGTGTATAACGTGAAGCATTTTCTGTTCATTTCCATTTTTGATAGAATCACAGAATAGTATCGAAGGAGATCTACAATGAAGAAAATACACTCATCCTCAACCTTGTTGGGGTGATATCATTCCCCTTAGAGGCGAACCATCTTGTGCATGCTTAAGCACAAGCAGAAAGCAGGACGGCAGCAGCCAGTGGGCGACCTGTTGCTGTAGTGAAGTAAGTAAGAGACCATCACCATGGCGAATCCCGAAGAAGAATCGAGCAGTGTTGAAAAAGACAATTATCAGAGGACTGATTGGTGAAGTTTGACCTATGAGTCAGATTCTCAAGGAAAGGAGACACTCTAACAAGCCAATTTCTAACATTTTCAGACATTACTGTCGACCAGAGGAGGAAGCACCTCAAATTTAGCCCAATGGTTGAAGGAAGAACACTCTGACCATTTCAATGAATTTAAAAAGAGAGTGTTTGTGTTGATGAAATTTAAAAAGTCGAGTTGATTTATGAAGCGATGATGAGATGCAGACGAGTTGAGAAACTTTCCCGATGAGCAACCGTCTGAAGCTAAAGCAGACATTCTTTACATTAACTACCATTAATGTGACCTTTTGGGCACAGATAACACTAGCTCGGTCTAGTCTCAGTGTTTCTGTTTGTAAGTCTGTGGTAACGGGTCGATGTTATAATGTTGCATGAACAGGAACTTTTTACATCTCATCTGTGAATGCAAAGGGTATAAAGTAACTAATTGGATAATTATATTTGTTGCAAACTTGGACAGAAAGGATCTTCCCGGCATTAGTTTACACACACTGACAGAGACAGATTTTATTGATCTCAAACTGAAAAATCTCTGAAATACTAATAACAGGATTTTAAGGATAGATAGAATTTTTTTTTCAAAGATTTCTGTTTTTGAATGTTTGTAGAATTGTAGCATCGTTTAAAACCTAGTCCTCGGCCAGTGATATAATGAGTAAAAGCACCAAAAGGCAGTAGATGATCACCGATTGTCGATCTAATGCTGTAAACCAGCTTTACCTACGTCTTAGCAAACATTTAGAACAAAAAGCACATCTCCAAAAGAGTTGGTATTTGTCTGACAAATGTATAAGCTTCTGAATTATTTAGCCACCAGAATAGTAATAGCATAAGACCACAAAGGGGGAAAAAGGACACACTCAGACTAAAACACACACTCTTCCCCGATGTCAGGAGACATAAATCAATCAGCAAGTGTGTTTTTATGGGATGCTGCCCGATCTGATTCCACACCAGCTGCTGGTGTGTCATCCCTGCTACACTTCATGAATTTGTTTCTCCTTATAGCGTGCCCGGGTGGAGATACTGTGTGGAGACGGTATATTTTAGCCATTTTGAATAGGGAAATCCGTTATGCACCACTGGCAGTGTAAGACATGCGGTCAGCAAAAAGTGGCAAATCTTTTTTGTGAGTGTCATAAAATCTCCCAGATATACTGTCAGGGTCACACAGCCACTGGGAAAAACCCTGTGTGTGTGCTTTTTTTATTTATTTTTTTCTTTCAGAGCCAGCTCACGCAAGAGGGGTGAAATCAGCACCGCTGTGCATTTGATGGATGTGAGACTTGTGTTTGTCGAGTGATCTAAATGTTTTTCTTTTCTTTTTTTTCAAACTTCTATTTGTGCCATAAAACCTCACGTGTCCTGGAAGTAATCCTAGCCTTTCAAATGGCGCCGAGAGATGCTTCGGTAAAAGCATCGCTGAGAGGAAACAAGGTGTTCTTAGGTGACAGCACTCACCAGTGTCTGGCAGGAGAGCAGGGCTGCACTCACATCATGACAGACAAGGCAAAGAAATAAATATATATATATATATATATATATATATATATATATATATATATAAAAAAATCAATAGGTTTCGTCCTATTGTGATTTCATTTGGAAAAACGTGAACTGGTCAAACGCTGAAACACAGTGGATCATTGCGCAGGAACAGAGTCCACCTAAGGACAAAATTTGAAAGTCTGTTTTGTGTCGTAATTCCTTAAATGTTGCTCTTTTGCAATTCAAAGACCTTATATGGGTTCACCGAGGAAAAGGGCACTTGACATTCAATGCTTGGAGAGAGAGAGGAGGCGGGTACAAGCTGTTTGACGGAAGCGTGTAATATTTTGCAATTTACCTGTCAGCTGTCAGAGCTTTAGTCGACATCGGGGCGGCTGGCTGCAAACATGCACGTGCCACTTTTCTCACTGACGCCAGCTGACATTTTGACTTGCAGCAATTCCTTCGGCCATAACCTATACTGAGGAATATATAAAGCATGTTTTATGTATTGTTATTCTGACACTTGTGTAGTTGTACATGCAATCACTTAAACTGCACAGTTGAAGTAGCATTAACTAGGGAATACTGCAGCTTACATTTCTGATTGTGCATCCCTGATTCGTTTGCTGTTACATCTCAGCTCACAGTGTTAATAACAACAAAAAACTGCTATGTACACGGCGTCAGCGTGACAGGAAATATCCAGTGTCAGACCGAGGTCCAAGCCTTTACTCAGAATATGTAAAAGCATTTTCTTTTTGTATTTGTACAAACAGCAGCTGCACAGTGACCCAGCCTGTCCCTGTTGGCTGTCCCTAAGTCAAGGCTGTAATTATATTCATTTAGAGTTCAAGTGTGATGTTCCTAACCCCCCCCCATCAGATCTCTCTTTTCTGTTCCCTCTTTGCCACCCACCTCTCCTCTCTTCCCTATTTTTCTCTGCTCACCCTTGGCGGTTGAAGGGAGTTTTTTCTCTCCACAGTCGCCAAAGTTCTTGCTCATGGTGGGAACTGTTGGGTTTTCTCTGTAAACTTAAGGTCTTTTGACCTTGTTATGTCATGATTTAGCTCTTCAATTGGACCGAACAGATTATCTCTTATTACATTCAAATCTTAATTTTTCCATGGACTTTTGCGTGAAGCACTTTGTAACCTGGTTTAGAGAAGTGCTATTATTATTATGATAAATTGCAACTGTTTAAAGCAACTACTGTATGTTTGACATCTGTGCACACGCACAAATTTTAGCCTTGGATCGACATTATTATGCATCTTTCAGCTGAGGTCTACTGAGGCTGGTAGGGAAACTGTATTGTATGTAAAAAATCATGTGAATTGCACGTGTTTACAGGACCTTTAATCTGTTGTTGTGGCAACTTAGCAAACGTACATGAATAACATTAACCTGCAAGGTTATGTATAAGAGACTGTATATGATATTATGGTGCATGCTCCAATATGACAAAATATGTAGATTCATGTGTAAACAAACTGATACTTTGTGGTGATGAGATTTATACCAGAAAGGCAACAGAAGGGGGGATTTTCACTCTCAAAGGCAAATTCTGATTCCTTTAAAGGGGGGCATATTATGCCCATTTTACCACAGTTGATATGGTTCCTTGGGGTCTTAATGAAATGTGTGTAACATATTTTGGTAAAAATACCACAAGTATCATTTAAAACAGCACCTTTTTACCCTGTCTAAAAAGGCTTTCAGATCTCAGATTGACCTGAGGGGAGCCCCTAGGGAGCTAGGGGAGCCGGTCTCACGAGCCCGGCTCCTCGGAGCCGGCAAGAGTTAGCTTGCTCGTCAAACATTTGCTTGGACGAGCCTTGGATGAGTCTCTCATTCAAGGCCATGTAGCAAGACTCCTCACATGGGCATGGTGTGACTATGATGGTTATTTCAGTCGTAATCCCATTCAACGCACTCGCAGCGTATCGTTTCTAACAGAGGAACCACAACAAATCACGGGAGTTGTTTTTTTCCAGAGTTTTTGGGAGGGTAGACATGCCAGATACCCAAATGGAACGTGTAGAAGCACTACAAAAGTGGAATTTGCATAATATGTCTCCTTTAAGTGATATATAGAGCAATGGAAACATGAAAAGCATTAAACACAGTTTCTGACTGAATTAACACAGAAATCCACGATAAAAATGCAAATAAGGAAACATCTCGGACGATCAGATTGAGCAGATTGAGTCTTTTTCTAAACAAATCTACTGTTTGTTTTAACATCTCTGTGAGTTTTTATGTAAGTTTTAAGGTACAGCTAATTTGGATCCTAACAAATAAATACTCCATTTTGAGTCACAGCTTGTTATTAGGTTTTAGGCTGCTTCCATACTACTGCCCTGTACCTTAGGTCCGTACTTGGTTTATCATCTGTATTAATGTTTATTCTCAAGTCTTTGTTGGTGAACAAATAACAATTTAGTGTAATACAGTTTGCCTCAGGTTGATTGGTCATGCAGGTCACATCATCAGCTCACGGTTGAAGCGTAGCATGATGCTCTATAGCCCCTACAGTAACGTATATTCTGATATAGTTAAGGCCAATACAAGTCATACACAGCACTGTAATAGGCTGAAGCTATAATTATTATAATTGGAAATGTGTCTTGTTAGTTATTCAGGCCCATAGAATAGCTTGGGGCACCAGTCAGGAAGGCTGTTGATTGGAATTTTTTTGCATTTAAAAAAAAAAAGACAGAGTGCAAAAATAGAGTCACAGAAATAGTGCCGAAAGTCACTCAGAGGGACACATTAAAGCGCAGTGTTTCAAGAAATTGTTTTAGAACATGCACAAATTGAATACTTTGAAACAGCCGTCAGCCATTCAGAACTTCTGCCTGGGGGAATCAAACTCTCAGTCTCAACGCTGAGTTCCTGACATTATAGGCACAGTGTTCGACATTGTACCACTGGCAGCTGACGCAGACGAGCCGAGGCAAGGAGGAAGAGTGCTAACAACAAACAATGTTATTTAAAAAAAAAAATAGCTTGCTGACATGTGTAGAGCCTCAACCTTGGGCGTGTTTATCAGCCGGGAAAAAAAGCGTGTTGTCACGACGCAATAAATTAGCATTTTATTTGCCAAATGTCATGTTTTTAACTGCCTTATATAAAAGCTGACTGTAAACCGATCCGCACAAGGGAAGCATGTACTGTTAAGAAGATTATTTTCAGGTGTTATGAACGACTTATTAACCACGTTTCAAGCGATGCCTTCCCGTATGATTGAGTTTCTCCAGCCCCGTGCGTTCTGTGGGAAGCGGAGCATCATGGGGCCGCCCTGACAAGCCCATCCATCAGCGCAGCATGTTCAAGTCCCCATCAAATGCCTGCACCGCTCCATAAAGTGGAGGAGGCGAGGTGTCACTCCCTAAACAGGATATATGGTCTCTCGCTGAGACACAAATTAGACAGTAAATACATTACGGAGGAAGTAGCCTCTTCCACCGCAACATGTTTGTGCTGCCGCTGTGCCAGAATCCACACCGCAGGACCATTAGAGGAAGAGCAGCCTGCCTGCCAACAAAACATACACGACTGCATCAGGTTACCCAGCAGCTCTCTCACATGGACGTCAGCACACAGACATAGTGGCAGCCTTATCATTTAAGAGGGGTCCATTTTAAATTTGTGATTAAATTCATTAAAACTGATCGTAAACTCTCATTTTGACGCTTTTTTAAAAACCGCATATTGTCTCAAATGTATTTTTATTTTATTTTTTGCCTTCAGTTGGTCTGGTAGCTATCGTCACTGTCAACCTGAACTGACCATTATTGTTCCAGAGGCAAAGGTGAGATGCAGCCCCATCTCACATTTTGATCCGGCACGTGCACAACAAGAATCAGCGTTGTCAGTTCATTCGCGGCCCATCTCGTCGGAGCACTCGTCCCAGTTGCCACACATAGTACATAATTGCACTGTGCAAGCAAACCAGACAGAGCTGTCATACAGCCCAACGCACTTCATTAAACCCCCATCCCATCCCCGCCCCAGCTCCTCAGCCACCCACCCACCCCCCCAGCCCTATTCCTCCTCTCCGGTTTGGTGAGGCCAATCCACGGCAGCGTGGATGCAGGCGGCCACATGTAATAATCAGCAATATTATTATACACTTAATACCAAAGATAATATGAACAATAGAAAGACGAGATCAAATGAAAGCCAATACAAACAAATAAAAAGAATAAAGACGATAGAACCTTAAAATATGCTAATATTTTCGTAGTCTTCCTGTAACTAAGTGTAAATCAGGGCTTACAAGTTTGACCCCGATTCTGACCCGTTATCTGAGCAGTGGGTCGCTTATCCTGCAGTGTGCAGGAGGGTTCAAGGGCCGATCAGATTTTCCTCGGCCGTTCTCTCACAGTTGACGTCACGAGTCGATTCCCCCAATATCAACACATTATTCCTCACTGTGTCTGTGCGAAATGGCCTCACACAATAATGGGATTTGTAGTTTATGGCATGAAGCAAATTGCACAAAGAATGAAAGAGAAACAGTTCGGTAAACAGAGAATCTGGTAACCTGAAACTTTTCGAAATAGCGAAAAAACCAAAATGCCCACGTCTTGCAGGCCACCTGTTTGTCCATGTGCCAACTTGTTTGAGTCAGAATGATAGATGGGATCAAGGCAGCATGTTTCTCCTTTGTTAGCAAAAGATTTCAGACTTTTCTTTCTTTGACTAAATCAAAACTGTGAAGCCGGTCCGGAGGCGCCGACGGCAACGCACAGTGTGAGCAGCCGGGTCTTGTTTGTACACTGTGAGCACATAAATCATGACTTTTTTGATTTCCTCGCACATTCTGAAGTGAAATTTGACCACAAGAGACAAAAACCCACATTAGTTTCCCCGCAAAGGTTCACCAGCAAAATCAAACCACAGGTACCAAGAGTGCGGATTTAGAGTGGAATATTTTTTACCACTGGTCTCTCAAGAAACTTTGAAGGCATTGAAGTGAAATTGTAGGAGACCACTGAATAAGAAAACAAGAAACAAAAGGTCAGTTGTTGCTATGGGTGTCTAAATGGAAAGATGATTTAGACGTAGAAATGAAATTCAGTGAGATGTGCGAGGAGATTAAAAGTTTCATGGCCAGCGAGAGAAACGTTGTGAAGCTCGAGGAAAAAAAACGTGTTGACTCTTTTACTGCGAGAAGTAGCAGAGCATTGCGGTGCCCCAAACTCCTGAATGTGAAACTAAAAGGACACAAACCAGATAAATCATGAATATGCATGTTCAAGTAAATGGCAATTCGAACCAAAAAAATGGGAATAATTCAGCGGAAATGCAGAAATAAGGTACAAATTCAGGAAGGAGGTTGTTTTATGAATCTTGATGCATATAAAGTTTTGAGAGTTTTACATAACCGAGTGCAGTTGATGTATGGGGAGAGGTTTTCTTTTCCGCAAATACCGACACAGCGGCGGAACAGCCCACTGAGGGCCAAGTTTGAATCACTGCAGGCTAAAAAGTTTGCCTCTTTCATCTCAGACACAATGCCACAACTCTGCCTTGAGCCTGCCTGTGTGCCCAATATGTTTGGAAGCATTTACTTGTGCAAACAAATGTTCTCCGTGATGAGGTTCAACAATCAGCCCGCAGGTTCACCTGACACTCGAGAAGCAAATCAGTCTTTTTGTTTTTTTCACATCTGTCTGACTATACTGCTATTCGAACAGCTAACGTTCAAATTTGAACTGCTTTTCAAATGATCGTAGTCAAGCCGACAAATTCAAACCAGAAGGGCAGTGGATACAATGAGTAGCATCAATCACAAAACTGGAATCAAATAACAAAAGGCAGACAGTTCCACTGAATTACTCTGATAATGCAGTGCAGCTTGAAAGGCTCTTTTCCAAAGAAAAACATTAAACCATGCAAAATAAACTAGATACTGACAATGTGAGGAATATGTGCAATTAGAGGTTATGGTGAAACAATAATTTGGGTTTAACGTGTCAAAGTATTCCTGTGTTGTTAATCAATAACCATGACAACAGGACTATTTGGAGAAACATACAAATGATCACAAAAAGGCTGTATTGGCCACTGAGCTTGCAAATATGCACACTGTGATAAAAAAATTAGCGAACAGCATTTTGTACATTGCCAAATAATAGTTTTTCGTTAAGTTGCCGATATGTGCAAACTCTGTGTGTATCAGCTTGAATATTTTGGTGTGGAGTGCCTGACTGTCAGCGGCAAGTCTGACAAACACACTCAGAATAATGTCTCAGAGAACTCACAACAGATAAGAGGAAACAAGCACAGAGACGAGGAGATAATTAAAAGGACCGAGCAAACGTCAAGCACAGAGAAAAAGAAAGGAGCCGAATGCAGGAAAAAGAAAAACAGCAGGTGGGGAAAAAAAGCATGTGAGTCATGAAACAAGTCAAAGGGAGCAAAAAAAAAATTGTCAGTTGACTTGACAAATGACTTCAGCCGTTTGAGATTCACAAACCATTATTTTTGGAGTTAAAATGCAAAGAGACAGCAGCAGAATATAGTTACTTTCAGACTATCTAGTTCATGACATGAAGTCTGATCTTAATGTAAAAACAAACTAAGTATAGAGTGCATAATTACATCATCCTTCTCCCTGACAATGTTTTTACCTCTTTCATTCTTTCATGGGTTACTTGTGACAAATGTATTTACATATACATTAAAGTTAGGTGGACAGCTGTAGTGGGCTTTGTTTCCCCAACCTCTTTCATATCATATTGATTTTTAGGGCTACGTATTCCACAAACATCTTTCTGTCTGCAAACTGTGTGTTGGCTTTAGACTTTGCATGTGTATTGTGAAAATACAACATCTTCGATATTAACAAAGTTTAAACAATAACCATAGCATACTGACTCGGACATGAACGGGTTATGATATCGGTCATGGCAACAACATTCATAGAATCACCTGTTTAGCCGTTTGTCTTCAAAGGGAAAGCACAATGTTCCTATTGCTGCTGCAATGCTTTATATTGAGTTGAATTACAGAGCTCTTATTTTAAAATATTGTGAACCCAAGATTGTTTTAGTTGTTTAACAGACCTTTGAAATAGCCCAGATGTAATCTTCACTGCAGATAAACCAGGTAGGATGAACGCAGTTTTTCGAGCTTCACTCGTCAGCTTAGACTGTTTATAAAAAATATCTGCACACAACGTCCAGCACACAAATAATCACAAGTGACAATATATTTTTTAACTGTTTAAGGAGGATTCACTTATGACAAGGAATAGCACCGGACCAATAACACAGGTCAAGCAAACGTCCCATTCCAAACGGGCAGGTTTAGAACGGACTCTGTGTTTGTGTATCTGAAATAAAAAAATCCCAAAGTCTACAAAGTTAATCTAAAGAGGAAAAAGGCCATATACAACTACAGTGATCGGCTCCTCTATGGTTTGGGATGACTTACGCTATACGGCGTCATCGACTTTGACAGGCCAGCGGGGAGATTTTTAAAATGAAAATTGACAAGTTGTGTGACAGTCTGATCGAAAAGAGAATATACTTTATTAGTAACTTTATTAGTGCCAACCATCAATCAGTTTCAGCAAAGTTTTATTGGCATCTTTATGAGAAAGCAGTCATCATCAGTCTTAGTTTCATGATTCATTAAACAACGTGTATGCGGCTGGATTCTCTCATGTACATGACGCCTGGATCGGTCTCGGCAGAGCGTCTCGTTTATCAACCAATAAAGGGAACCATGCTGTAGGATAAAGGAGGGCGGTAAATCCAAAATCAATGGGGTAGGTGGTCAAACTTGAAAGGAGTAGTTCACTCATCATCATCATGCCGATGGGGAAAGGGTGAAGTGTTCTGAGTCCACAAAAAACTTTTGGAGTCTCAGGGGTAAACGGTGTAGCAGCCGAATCCAATACAATTGAAGGCCTAAAATTCCACCGGAAGTGGCTGAGCTAGCGCACATTAGCATTTCTCACGTTCCCTGATTGCACCTTGGCGGAAGATGACATTTAGGCTTAAAACACAGTGTAAATGACGTCATTTCGAGTGGAATAATAACGTCGGGGCTTGCAAACACTTGGATGACATCGACATGAGCAGTATGGAGGCACGTTATGTTTTTTTCCTGTTGACTCCTATGGTGTGCACTTAAAACATTTTTTGGATGAACTATCCCTTTAACGTGTTACACATTCGAGTTCAGTTGTCCAATGGTCCCTTTTGATGCTTATTGTTCCCTTGCATGATCTTAGTAAAAAGACAAGTCCTTGTAGCAAAATTAGTTGAATTCATATTTACATAAACACATTTATGAGACGGTTCTATATCGTTACTTTGGCATTTCTTGTTTTTTTTTTATAATAGCATGGTACTTCTTCACAAAGCGACTCAATAAAACGGGTGACTGATCTCAATGTATTTAACTTACCAACTGAGGCATTCTGCATTTTTATATCAGTGATTTAACAATATATCACAATATATTACGACAACTACATTGAAAACATGAAATGTTTTTTTCAGCAATTTCTTTGCTTGCAAAAATACGTCATAGATGCGTTACTGCACTTTAGTGGCGAATATCAGTGACATGGAAAAAAACAATATGAACAAGTCTGTGTTTACATGTATGTGGGAGTGGTCTATCACATGCAATGCTTCTCTGTCTTATATTGACTGAGTTTTGCATATGGACCTGAGAACTAGCACGTCACAAACAGTTATTTTCCACCATACAGTAACATTACATTAAACCTACAAATGTTTGGCCACCATACATTACACACTAAACTGTTTTTGTACAGCTCTGCCATGTGCCCTTCTTCCTTTTATATATCTTTTTTGCACTCTCACTAGTTTACCGAATAATTTATGAAAGGCTTCTGGGCTATGTTGAGTAACATTTTGGTTATGTAATGAGTAGCACGTGATGAGCATAAAACAGATACGGAAAATGAAGAGCCACAGAAACTCTTTACCATGAAACATTCATCCGTCCCAACCATCCATTATCTGCACTGCTTTCTTTCCTCTTCAGGGTCACGGGGGTTGCTAGAAGCCAATCTGAATAATGTAAAATACTTCATATATAGATATAACGGACAAAATGATATACTCTGAAGACTGTTGGTAGTGGGTGACAATGTTGGTCAGACATCAAAGATTTGTCAAGTGTGAGAATTGAGGATCAACCAAGAGCACAGACTACGTTCTGTTCGTTACATGACAACTCGCTCATCCTTTTATTATAATTATAGTTCATAGATGCTGCGCCAAATCAAAGGAAAAATAATAGAATTGGTGGAGTAATAGAAAAAACGGCAATATATAAACTATTGCATATATTACAACACATTTGACATGTGTTTTAATTTTGTTCTCTTTACTTCCACTTGTATGTACCATTGATTTTTTTCTTTTCTTTGAGAGCATCTTTAATGTTATTTCATCCCTTCTCTGAGGTTGGTCCCAGTGAGACATGTTACCTCCTTATTTTGTAAACATGTCTATACCTTCTCTATATCTATTTAAAGCTCGAAGCATTGCGTCAAACATTGTGCAGCAGTATCAATAACTGCAGGATCCAAGCCTCCGTCATTTCCATGTGATTATTAAATTTGTGGTAATGAGCGGCCCCTGTTTTCTTGATCAGATCTCCTTTAATAAGATACTAAAGATGTCTCAAATAAACTAGAAATACACATTTATAACATCAGCCTTAATATTTAAAGAAGAAATTGAGTACTATATAGAAACATGATAAAATAGATTTTCTTCAAACCTTCATATTCCTATTTATTTGCCACTTGAGTAGCATCTATAAAAAAATGATAGAGGAGTCAGTTTTCTGAGAGCATTTCTTTCTTTTTTTTATCAAGAATGCTTGGTGCCGATCAGAAACACAATTTCCAAACACACTTTCATCCCGGGAGCTTTTTGACGCAAGTGATTTGTTTGAGGCACGGCTATAATTTTCATAACTACTCTCACAGAACCACGAGAGACCTTTTGTTACAATGGAGGACACAGACAGATGAGATGCAGCCGGCTGTGCCTCCACCATTCCTTCACTGCATCCCCTCTGGCTACGCACACAGCGTGCCAACAAAAGAGAATGGGGAAGGGACCATAACACCTTCAGAAATTAAAGTAGATCATTTCCTTATGAAGCTACAAACATCATATTTCTTCTTTAAACTACAGGTGAAAAATATTGAACTATTGCATGAAACACAGTAATGTTAGTTATTCCCCTGTGCGCTGCTTTAAATCAGCTTAAATACATGAATCATGATTATTATCCATGGCTACAGGTTAGTCAAATCGCCAACAAATTATACTCTTGTACTAAAAACCCTTTTTGAATTGAATGTTAAATAAAGGAGTGGGAGCTGCAGGAGTAGGTGTCACTTTTCCCATTTAAATTGAGCTTTTCTATTATTTCTTTTCTCTTGCTGATTTATATATCGAGCAGTTATTGGCATGAATACATGTTCTTCAACATTTTAGTGGATATTTTTGTACTATTCAGTGCTGGTCCTTTTTTTGAAGAAAGCGGCTATTCACTCCCGATGTGAATCTCATTTTGGCAGAGAGGCAGCGCAGCTTTGCATGATTGGCTGTATCGCCGTCCTCTCACACTCCCACAGAAATGCATTTGATTTGTCACCAGCGTCCAAAGTCTCATTTAAACACAGCAAAGGATCTCTGAGTGAATGTCCCCCCCCGTTGGCTCACTTCAGCAGCAACAGAGAACTCAAATTCTGCAAAAAAGGACCTTCTAAGTATGTTTTTTTTTTGAGAGAGAGAGCGACAGAGAGGGGGAGATTAGAACGCACCGCAAAAATAAAGAGGATAAATGATGTGGGATGACGTGCCTCCTAAAAACCATACAGCCCATTGTGCATTACTACCGTGTGATCCGAGGACTGTGGGAAGCCCACATTCAATCCTTCTTCGTAAGGGGAGAGAGAAGGAAGACCGGCAAAACTTAAGTAATTGGCTTCAGGAGTTGTAGCTTTCTTGTCCTCCGTTTTCAGGCTGAGGAGGAGAAACCTGCCATGCTTGTCAAATCTTCCCGACTGTTACTGTGATGGCCTAAGCGGGCGAAAATGTCAGAGCAGTAGGGGGAAATACAGGTTTAGTCAAGTGTGAAAGAACATCTCATTATGAAATTGAAATATCTTATATTGGCAGCTTCCAAACGGTAAACTCTCTCAATCACTAATTATTCCGAGAGGACCTGGGCACCGGTTTACGTGCTTCTATGCGTTCATTTTTCCAACTCTCAATCACATATATTGGCCTTCTAAGTAATGAGAGATTTAATATGGGCGATACTCGATGTACTCAACAACTGCTGTTCCAAATATCACATAAGAGTTGATGTTATGGTTACACTCTCTGTTAAGGGTACATTGATTTGTCATGAATACATGCAGTGAGAGAATTTGCATTTGCAAAAAAAAGAAATTGGCAACGTGTCATGTGGCGTGCACACCACGAGATCTGATTTATGCGCCAGCGGCTGCAGACTAAGTGAACACACCAGTTGGAGATAAGACCATAAAAAAGTATGATCTGTGCAGATAAATCATCTGCAGTAGGCCACATTAGTTATTTTGTTCTTTTTTTACTCTCAATATGATTTAAATTGGAAAATAATGAGGAGCAATGAGAGAAATAACCTACACAAAAATATAAAAATGGATTCCCCAAGGTGGAAAGCAAGATTAGTTTTTTAAGTGATACCGCAGAGGTGTAGTGCAAAAATGCCACCATTACTAAGAATAATGTTTTTCAAAAAATAAATAAATCTAGTGCAGCGGCCGTTGTAAACCTACATGTTGTCCAGTGTTAACGCTCTGAAGCTACATCAGAATTATTCGTTGTCATCAGCGAGTCCTCCTCAAACAGTCACTTGTTATTGTTTGTGTGCTATAGGTTGTTTTTTTAGAAAAAGTATTTGGTGAAGACTGAAGCTCGAAACAGTTTATTCATCCTACCTGGTTTATCTGCAATGATTTTATAGTCTATGTTTTTTATAGAAACTGACAGAATTTCCTTTACGACTGATCATGTGTGTCGTCTATTTCAGGGGTCACATTCTTCAAATCAAAGTTCACAACTTTTCAAAATAAAGGCTTGGTAATTCTGCCCAATTTAAAGCATTACAGCAACAAGGTGAACTTTGTGCTGTTTCTTTGAAGAAAAATAGCCAAACAGGATGTGATTCTGTGATTGTTGTTGCCATGATTGAAATCCACAGCAGGGACATTTGGGGACATACAGTGTACTAGTGGACTGGTGGCAGAAACTTGGACTATGGGCAGAAAAGGTCTCTGGTTCGTCTCTGGTTCGACTCCACGGAGAAATAACAAAAAGACGAACCTGGATTGATCTGTCCAAAAATCCAAGAGGATTCTCCCTACCCTTTCTATTGCCCCTGAGCAAGGCACCTTGTTCCCCCAACATCTGCTCCCCGGGCGCCGTACATGGTCGCTCACTGTTCTGTGTGTCCTGCACCAGATGGGTCAAAAGCAGAGGTTAAATTTCCCTACCTGCATGAGTGTGCCTGTGCATGTCTGTGCATGTGTTTGGGACAAATAAATGCATCTTAATCAAACATTTCACGTGTCCAAATCACACCAAACTCGACACTGAGCCAATTTTAAAAACACAAGCCAAGTGTGAAGCTGATCAGATGGACAGTTTGTGATATATATTCTTTTCACATAGAGACAGATAGAGAGACGTTGTGGAATTTTTAGGTAGAAACAAACACAAAGCCTGCTGTTGCATGTTCTATATAGAGGCAGTGGTATATGGAGTTTCTTTCCAAAAGGGCTTTATGTGTTCTGGCATGCTCAATATAATATCCACTGAAATACATCCAGAAACACTGGAGTTGCTGCCAATAATGAGTCCTGCGAGAAACATGTATGAAAATCTAAAATAAAAACAAGTTTAACAGAAAATACTCACAATAATAAATAAAAAATACAACTAATAAAATATAATTGCACAATTTTACTTCTATCTGTACTGCATCATCATTAAAACCAATGTCTACATTCAGCTCCTCCACAAGTATGTACCTCAGAGTGGGGAAAGATTTGTTCTCTTTCTTTCAGGCTGGATAAGGAGACAAGTAATTCCAAAAAACAAGTTGTAATCCTGGTAAACAGCACCAGGTACTTGGTCCGTAATGCTGTGTAATGAGTTATCATCACTGGCTGCACTGTTGCCACACACAGACACACACACACACACACTGCTGCCATTCAGGGTTTGGCAAACAGCGTCCACCAACTGCTCACATTACAGAGGTGTATTTCAAAATGCTTTTTTATGTGGCTATGTCTTCAGACAATCCATAAATGGTAAATGTTCTGTACCTACGTAGGACCTCTCTCATCTCGATGGTCACTAAAAGTGTTTTAAAGTTCAGTTATTCCATTCACTTTCGCACAGTGCATCCATGTGAGAAGGGGCAATTTCGGGATTCAGTATTTTGCTCAAGGACACTTGGACACACGGAAAGGAGAAGACTGGTATCGAACCACAGCCGCCTACTGTGCCACCAACTGTTTTTCGACAAACGTTCCATTACACCTAGCTATCCTTGGTGGAATAGGGGGCACAAATACACACTAAGCAGCATCTTAACTCGGGCTCATTAGGCAGCGCAGAATAAGACGTCCTCAAGGTTCCATAAATCCTGCCGGAGGTAAAGTTACATTTTTTTGCTGTTAGACTACATCACCTCTCCGAGATGCTTCTGGCTCAGTGGGAGATAAACCGCCATGCTCGAGAATGTGAGCAGGTGCTTAACCTTACATCCTCCATCCACTATAGCCACAGCCACCCACTAACATGCCCTCTACACGTGCACAACATGACGAACAAACCTCAGGGGATTGATGTCATCTCTCAAATAAACAAGTTAAAGTATGTCCCACCTGCAATAGTGTCCTTCCGCTGCCTCCCAGGAGATTTAGCCACATGTTGACACTCCAAAATGTGACTCCAAAAATGTCAGCAATGAAATAACAAACACCAACGGCCTTGCGGACGACATCCAGGAGGTTAAATACCAGACAATGTCCTCACCAGACCGTCTGAACTGTAGGAACCTTATCAAATGTCAAATTTGAACCAAATATTAAGTGTCTTACAACCTTGGCCTAGGGGCATTGCAACAGAGTAGGCGAGGCAGGCAAGTACCAGGGGCCCCAAGCTGAGCTGGGGAGCACAAGAACGGCTGATTTTATTAATCTACAGCAAAAACAATTTTGTTAGAGCCCCATTAAATTGGAAGATTGACTGTGTACAGGTGGCTGCACATGAGACAAGAAAAAACCAGGTCAGGAACCCTCTGACAAGGCCCCACAGAAGCTTTCAGCTAAAAGCTTCATAACAGCAGAGGTTTGCTTGAAGACTAGCACATCTAAATGTTTGTAGGGGAGAGCGGGGTAATGTGGGCATTCGGGTAATGTGAGACACCCCCTCTATCTAAGCAACGGAACACATTTGTGGTCATTTGACCATTATGTTTTCAATATGAAATATGAAAAAGAGTTTACAAACATAAAATATAACTTACATTACAGTTCAAGTTTACATTCAAGTAATACAGAAATGTAATATCTCTCCACTTTCTAATAAAGTTATATATATAGATTACTGCTGCAGTCTATATATATGTAAAGTATAAATTACCTTTGTTCCATATTTACAATGCACTAATTTCAGGTTATGTAATATTGATACAAATATTATTTCATCTATTGTTGCATGCTATACACTATTCGGGAAGTTTATTTCTATCGCGCCAAATCAGAGTAATGTCCAGAGTTTATATGTAACACACTCAGGGGGAGTTGAAAGGAGAGAATGGGGGAGATGGGGGGACATTTGGGGTCCAGTCTGGAGGTAACAGATAGTTTTTAGCATCTCTTTGAGACAGGATACCTCCAATGCTCATGATATTCTCAATAACTATGGAAAAAAAAATGATGTGATGCTCGATTATTCCTCACCAGGCATGTTTGTGTCCCATATTTCTAAACCTACTAAAGAGAGGACTCCTGAGAGGGAACCAGAGCCGTCTGCAGCAAACGGGGCGACGAAATAGACGAGATGTTGAGATCTTAAACATCTGAAGGAATATAGGCATGATTCCAAAAAAAAACGCTTCAGAGTCGCAGGGAAGGAAGGTAGCAAACAAGCGAGGGAGCCCTATTAGCCGGGAACTGAGGTGAGAGGTGGGCTGAAGGAGCAGGGAGAGCGCTGAAAGCCCAGGCACGGAGACAGTGATATTCAATTACCGATTTTCTAATTCACTAAAGACATGAATGTGGAGGGAGAGAGAGGTGGGTTTATTTAGTTGGGAGCAGATGGAAAAGGGAGAGAGTGAGACCTTTATTTGACGAGTTCCCGACACATGAGGTGAGGGGAAGAATGAGAGACTTTAATTAGACAAGATCGACAGTGAGAGGTTGGGAAGTCTAATTAGGTATGTTTGGGGGAAAAAAAAGCGGTTTTGAAAGTGAGATCACTCAACTGGATGAGAGACTTCATTAGAGCTGAAAAGAAGCAGAGCGGGCGAGAGAGGGATGGTTGTGTATATATTATGTTTTTTTGGATTCGCTGCGGGCAACATTTCAGATAACAAATGATAAGGCCTTTTGTCTGTTTCATTAGCGGAAAATGTCCTGTCAATCGGACTGCCGTGATACTGAGCACCCTAATTTGCTACCAAAGCAGATCAAGCTCAGTGACCTTGTAAAGTGACAAGTCTCTTTGGACACAAGCAGGTATTTTTCCTGCCTGCGCCCCTTTGGTATGATTCCATGCCCCGCCGTGACATTAGCAGTTACAAAAGATGCGGGGCGCACATTAAAAGGAAGTGTCAATACAAATTGGGTAATTTGGCATTGCGGCCCGGCGTCTCGGCACAATGGCTTCCATTTTGTGCCGTTTCTTCAGCCGGAGCCGGGGACGGCACAGCATTACACAGTGATGTGGAAATCGACTTCTCAGCTATTTCTGTACAAATTCTCCAAATAGCTGCCATATTCACTCAAACGTCAAACATGATTTACACTGTTAGAATAATGTTATGTTCATCCATCCATCCTTTCATTATCCCTATAGGGTTGCCGGGGAGCTGCACGGAGCCAATCCCAGGTGATATTGGGCGAGAGCAACGGTACACGCTGGACAGGTCGCTGGAATACTGTGGGGCTGAAATATAGAGACAAACATCCATTCACGCTCAAATTCACATCTTTAGGCAATTTAGAGTCTCCGTGTCGCCTGCTTGTATTTTGACCATGGGAGGAAATCAGGGTGCCCAGAGAAAACCCACTCAGACACATAGAGAAAATAGAAAAACTCCACACAGGAAGGTTGCAGATGGCAGGGTGATAATAGTATGCAATCTGCACTCCTAAACTGTTAATAATAAAGTTCTCCCCGAATAACATACGGATTGGGCCACTTCAGGCAATGGTGCGGACTGCCCTTCTTGAGGCCCGGGCAAAATAAATGTGAGCCTAAAATTGGTGCTCTGTTGAAGCTGTAATCCTGATGTGAACCTGAAGCAGTCCATGAGGTAAATAGAGAATGTGGCCCAAAAATGAAATAGTCAGCAACAGGCTCTTTATCATTTTATATTAGCAATTAACCAACTATTGCCAGTAGAGAATGTGCATCCATTTTAATCAAAAGTAAGTTATTTAATCACTGCCATGGTTTGCATTTCATTTGGACATATGGAACATATGGAACAAAAACACAGCGGCCCACGTGAGAGGAGATCGTCATCCTGGACGAGTTCAAGTATCTTTGAAAGATGAATAACAGAACAACAACGGCAAGGACACTGTCCTCCATTCAAGTTGTTGTTATAGGCTAATATTTTGGGGGGAAAATCAACTTGTTTCTTAAATCATTATTATTTACTTATTAAATCAAACAATATTTCAAAAATATTATTATAATTGTTTATAAATCAAATATACATATATATTCATACCTTAAAGAGATAAAATGAACCCATTATGATCAAAAAATGGTTCTCCTAAAGGTACAATAAGATACACACCATTGATTTGAATTAGATTTTTAGCAGCTAAGGGGCAGGACTCATCCAAGGCCATGCTATGCACTTGGGTTGATAAGATTGAAACAGGCAGCACATTATGTCTTTGGCCTCTTTGAGGCAGCTGCCACAATTTGTGAACTGGAAATCCACATAGAGACTCCTACTTCAATTGATTACGTGATTAAAATTAGGAACAACATTACCTTTTATTTGAGGCATTTCTCTAGCTTCCAGACAATCTTAAGTCCAATATTGAGCATCTTTTCTGCTTTTTTTTGTCTCCACCGGCTCTCGGGGGAACAATCTCTCTCTTAAGCTGTTAAATGCTCCCCTATGTCCACCAGCTGCTTGGTCTGTCTGCCATTTGATGTTTTGCACATTGTATACAATGTTTTTTTAGAAATCTGTCCCCAAATCAGCTGCCTGCTGCAAACCCAAACAAGATGTAGTGAGAATGAACCAAAACAGAAATGATGATCAAAATGAAACCAATGACTAGAGAGATGTTAAAAGAAGCTCTACCGAGCTGGGGGAAACTGCAGTCACGTGATAATTCCCTGTGGTTTCATCCCCACCAGCAACCCCTTTAACATTACAATGGCATTTGATCTATTGTTACTGATTATAGCAACGTTAAACTCATATCCAGCTGATCATAATGGCACTCTGACCTGTGCCTTCTCCTGTGGAGGTAAAGCATTGACAGGATGGATTTCCTCACACAGAGACACAGAGTATGGATATTTTGACAAAGATTCCACCCTCGCTTTGGATCCTATCTGAGATTGAGTCTAAATAGTTTTGAAGGAGTCTAACAGAAGTGGCTAATGATTTCAAAGTGACTGAGAGTCATCTTTATCTCCCTTGAAACCATTTTGGAATTCTTATAAGTCGAAGCAATTATTATCTGTAATTGAAACATTGAAATCTTCCCCCCGTAGTGATTTCAAAGCAATTTGTTTTTTAAAATTGCTCACAATAGGAGAGCAATATCAGGCCAATCAATATTCTCTCCTCACGCCGGAGCAACATTTACCCAAATGTACTTCAAATTAGTAAATCTGGAGATACCACCATTGCTGATTAACCAGCACTTTGTATCCTGGACAGATTTCCTCCAAGGGCGTCAAGGTATTGCTGCCATATAGATCTCATATCTTTCCCACCAGAGACGTCAACCCCATCTCCAATCAATATGTAAGCAACTGTTTGCTTCTCTCTCTGCATTTACAGAGCTGACTCATCCTGCCATGATCCCACTCCGCTCCCATGGCTCCATTCAATAATTGCATGAGGGTGTCCTACTCAACCTGATTTTACAACCACAGCTCACTCGCTGCAGCAGAACCTCTCTCTGCTTTTTCTACTTCCATTTCACAGGCTCAAGCGAAGGCACTCGAAGGCCCTCACACATTTATGGGACGACGCAGGCCCAGTTTCTGGCAAGAGGTGACGCACAGATGTTCATTTACACTCTAGGATGACGCCCAGATATTTAGCACAAACAGTGTTTCGCGCTCTGTTTGATATTTACGACCAAGACGATGTTTCCCCTCTCATTGAAAGAGCCCAAAGCCAATTAATAGAGTCGGAAAGAAAATAGCTGCGGTGCCTCAAATCCACGCCAGTGTCCTTGAAACCAGTCGTAAACCACTGACTGCGGCACCAGAAATGCATTTCTGACCACGGGACCAGAAGTAAACAGCTGACTACACAGCTGGAAACAAACAGGCAGCAATGAGACCAGAAATAAATGACCGACCCACGGAGGTGGAACTAAACTGGTGATCACAGGAGAGTAGATGGATGACCAATTATCAAGCGGTGAGCAGGCAAAGCTCTGAGGGTTTGACATGTCTGTGTGTGCGTGCGCCTCCCCTCCCCCGCCCCGCAAAAGCCAGTGCCCTTTCAGCTGCCTCTTAAAAGACTTGGTCTCCATGAATTTGCTGTCTGCATTGACTGTCCCCGAGGAGACGGGTCGGTTCCTCCTAAAGGTTACGCTCTGTCACTTCAGG
The DNA here is from genome assembly GCF_949316205.1 of Platichthys flesus. Classification (NCBI taxonomy): domain Eukaryota; kingdom Metazoa; phylum Chordata; class Actinopteri; order Pleuronectiformes; family Pleuronectidae; genus Platichthys; species Platichthys flesus. The sequence continues at coordinate 14,621,088 of NC_084959.1, read as the reverse complement.
GAAGAGGGTCAGACGTTCACAAGGACTACAACCAGCTAGTGATTACTGTATAGAAGATGTGTGTTTGTGTAGAGATTTCTCAGAGGGAGATAGAGAGAGACGTTTGTATGGGGAACTTTTAAAAGAAATGGGAAATACATATAATATATGCAACCGTGTAATATGCTTATTCATGACAGGAACAGCATCAATATTTTTCTTCAGGGTGAAACAGTACTTTAAGTGTGCAAATATCATCTGAAGTGCTCTGAATAATCTGATAATCTACACATTACCAGTGTCTTGTATTTATCCACAATGAGAGAGCTGCTCAGCACAGAAAGTACCAGTTGATAAATTGTGGACTTTGTCGATAAAAATGTTCAGAAAGTGTAAAACCCGGAGCCTCCAGGACTTACACAGCCCCGAGTAATGACTGCTTACCGTCAAGTTCGGACTTGTTTTGAAGAAAATCAGCCGAATCTAAACATTGCAGTCAGCATGTTATTTATGAGATCGGTGAGCACTCACAGATTAATTCAGCAATAAATCCCCCGGTGAAATAATAGGCAGCCGCAACCAAACAACGTCAAGTGTTACACAGAGAAAATATGCCGTTAGGATAATGAGCCAATCAATTATTTGGATCTGCTAAAGTGACAGTTGGCACTCACTGCTCGGCCAAGTTAACTCGCTGGCTGCGTAGCGTCTCTGCAGGTGCCTCCATCTTGCATGAGATTCTGCCGCCACTTAAGACTTAAATACCCCCCGAGAAAAGGGGAAGGCATAAAACAGAGAGCGAACTACAACGTCTCCCTCCCGGAAGAAAGTGAACCACAACCAATTATTCTACCACCCAGAGGCCTCTATAAAAGGTTGACGGAATTGCATGAGGCAGGTGATTAGTTTTAAGTGTCAGATGATTGGGCTGTGAACTCTGCACTCTAAGAATTGTTGCACACGCTAATTGAAGGAAGGCTAATATTCCTCGAAAACTCCCCTAGCAAACATTTGCTTACTTTTTTATTTTTTTTACTTTAGTTTAAATATATACAATGAACCACTTCAAATGTTGGAACAGCTTCCTCTGTCAAACACTGGAAAGTATTTTTTACACTGCAGTTGCTGCACCTGGCATGATGATGCCACAGAGAACAGAATAAGTGCTATATCTTTATTTTGACAGTAAAATTGACTATTTCTCTTTACTTTTTTCTTTACCATAAAACACATCCCAGCACAGCGGGCTTTACTCGGAGACACAGGGACATCTTCACCGAGGAAGATTCCGCTAATTAGACTTAATATTTAATTACAAATCACGGCCTGTAAAAGATAATAGGCCAGGACTATCTCCAAACAACAGACTGTAATGTCCTCAGGCATTACAGTGTTCTACACATAGCTCTTGTTTAACATTTCATTTGCTGTGAGATTTCCTCTGTTCTTCCAGATGGTTGTGGATGTGTCATGCTTTTTCGCTCGCCAGTGAATGTTGAATCATAATGAATAATTACAGTCTGATACCGTGACCTATATGTGATTTGTCTTCTTCTGTTTTTTTGAGAAATAAGGAAGCAGGCTTAAGACCCTTAATTCAAATCATATGGATAATATATATTTATTTACCAAATTTGTATCTTTTATTGGTATCTTCTTTTTCTTCTTCTTCTTAGGACTTCCTTCATCCTCTGCTTCTGTGATTCTTTGCAGCAGCTCATTCAAATCGGTGGCTGGACTGAACTGGGAGTAACATCACTCTAAAAAATGCTCCCTTTTTTTTTGGTAATTGCACTTGACAAACAAACCATTGGCCCAAGTAAATGTTTATTGACTGGTCTTCCTGCGGAGCGGCGTTGCTCCTCAGAGTGCAGTGCCACTGTCGCTGCTCAAGAGGCACGAGGTTCTGGCACACACCCATCCCCACCCAGGTAGCAGAGTGTGTAAACGCTATGATTGATTTCAAATTTGGTGAGAGCTGCGAGGGATGCTGGTGGTGTTTCCCCCAAGCTTTCCCATATAGCCACGGAAGTTAAACTCCTCTCCCCGCAGCATCGCACCGGGCGAGATACTTTTCACTCTGCATTGCTCACATATTCACAGTCCCTCCGGCAGCAGCAGCTACAAAAGGCAGAGAAAAAAAAGATGAATAGAATGTGTATTTGTGTTTGTAAGTACAGCGAGTGGTCTTGTGAGCCTGCCTACTGCATATTAGTTAACTTATGCTTATCAAAGTTTTGTAGATAGTTTTCATCCACATTTCATCCACATTTGAACAAAACAGTATGAACGTCAACATAATTAGATGGAGTTCTTACATCTAACTGAAAAGTAGGAGAATCTGCGACTCACTGCAGTTCATGAAAAAGTCACAGAATTTAATGTATTGATTTAACAAATTTACCTCCTTTTTTATATTCTTTTTTTTTTTTTAGGATTACCATGGAACGTGGTCCAAAGATCTGGTTAGGATCAAGGAAGGGACAGGATCCAGGGATCTTTTCTTTCACATTTTGATGTAGGCAATTTTTTTGGTACATTTTCACTTATTTCACAGGGAATAATTCCTGCTTCTTAATGGAAACCACAATCATATTTATGGAGCTGATGGGGATTGCTGTGCTTTCCTGTGAGCCTTCTAGTTTGTTGGTTGGTTGTTGTTTTATTTATAAGCAAAAAGAGATAACGTGGTTCAGGATTCAGATCTGGTGGCAGATCCAAAAGATTTAAGGATGAGATGGAGCTTTTATTTTACATTCTCACAGATTTCCAAGGGAATTTGATAAAAAAAAAATTGTGAGAACTTTTGTGCAACTGGATTGAACTTAAGGGGAGTATTGGGTATGCACTCTACTGGGTGCCATTCTGTCAGGCTATGTTTAATATCTTAGAGCACTTGGGATAGGTCACAGAAAAATGAAAATTCAATCATTATCCACCCCCCACTATGCCGATGGAGGAGTCGGTGGAGGAGTCAGGGAAGTGTTTGAGTCCACAAAAGGCTTCTGGAGTTTCAGGGGTAAACAGAGTTACAGCTTAATACAGAAGATTTGAAGTCAATCGCGACTGCTTCTTCAGACATAATGAAAAAAAATACTGCTTGTGTGTTGTCATACAAGTATCCACAAGCCCAAACATTCCCAAAACGATGTACATTCTATGCCATCCATCGATCAAACAACTCCTGTATGACTCCACTGAATGTGGCCCTTTTCAGGTGAAACACAATATATTGGTAAGTTGTGCCTGCCGTCTCGGAAAAAAATGGAAACTTTGTGTCTGAACAATTTCATTAAATTTCCACGACTATTTCAAGAGCTGCCGTGAAGAGTGGGTTGAAATGCCACCGTGACCTCTGAAGTGAGGAGCCGTTATTAGTTGTCGCAGAGAGCAGCAGATATTGTAAATGCGCAGCTTAGGCGTCTAATGGAAACGGGAGAAGGGGAGAAAGTGTGAATGCAGCGCCGACATCTGAAGACATCAATGTGTACGCTGAATATATCTTATGCAAATGCACACTGTGTTAATCCATTTGGACCTTGTAGTGGCTGCTTATTAGATTACAGCTTAAATGTCATGTTTATCAGGTTTAGACATGTAAATGGAGAGCATTAAACATATCCTTTAAGGATACAAAGAGGTAGAAAGCCAGCGCTCCATGCCTAACCGAGAGCTTGTGCAGAGTTCTGGAACAGAATTTGTGGCTGATTTAATCTAATACAGATCGTTACTTGCCCACAAGCCTTTGAGGATGTGGGTGGTTTACATTAAACTGAATGAATATTTGGTGCTCCACTCGGCCCAGAAAGTATTTGGACAATGAAACACTGTTTGATTTTTTTTTGGGCCCTGCTCCCTGCCTACTCCAGCGGCTCAACCAGATAATTCTAATGAGGTTAGTTGGTTTAAATTTCAACGTGTCTTCACACTCAAATTAATACTGAATGAAGCGCACGTTCCTTCTCCTTTTTTTTATTTTACAGTTCGAGCTGTCTTGTGAATGCGGCGCCCGGAGACATGAGTGTGCCCTCGGTGAACAAGGGGCTTGTTGTGAGCGGGGGCCAGCGAAGCACTGACGCGCCCGCTCACCTGTTCGTTCCTGATGGCCAACTCCGCTCTGCTCTGCCCCTGCCAAGCTACACCGTGACCAGCTGGTGGCAATCTTCAGTTACAACACCTGAGCCGCATTAACTAGCCGGCTCCCCCGAACCCTGGAGGACAGCAGGTGGGTGAGGGAGAGGAGCAAAGGCTCGCTGGTACCCGTGGACATGGCCTGGCTCATGTCAAAGGGAAAGGAGATTTGTTTTGTTGGTCGACTGTGGCAGAGACTTTTGTTGAAATTGGAGCTGTGTTTCCGAACAATGGAGCTACCTGCTTTAAAAGGACGTGCCTGGGAAAATGCATTCGCAGAACAGACTGTTAATGTTTTACATTTCACATTAAAATCATAAACCGCGCATGAAATAGGACTTTACAGCTTATGGTGTAATAATAATCATAATTGCAGCATAACACAGTTCCCATTAACGTAATAGACGCTGCCATCCAATGATGTGGCGAGTTTCATCCTGTCACTGTAGCAAATTAGATGTTATTGCCAAATTATGTTTTTCGGTATTTTCATGAGTATGCAATTTAAAAAGCTGAAAGGTTTTTATGTGTCTAAAACAGAAGTGACGCCGTCAAAAGACAGGCGGCTTTAATGCATTTGCAGATTTTGCACATTTCTATTTTAAACAGAGAAAGGGATGGTTTTGTGGGATCAGACATATAAATCTGTCTGCTGTATGGTTTTGAGTATTGATGGGATTGTTTTGTAGGGAGAAAAAATCTTCAGGAAGAGCACTCTGTTCTCTTTATATTACGAACCACTTTCAACTAACATGGAGCGAGAGTCAAAGAGCAATTCCCACCGGAGTCCTCGGGGAGAGCAACATGCCTGGGAAGAAAATAAGACGCTCAGTTTTACCAGCTGAGAACGTGCACAGGAGGATTTCTGACCTGTAATCTGACGAGTTATTTTTTGAAGCGATTAAAACGTAGCCACAGTGCACCAGAGCGATTTTTCTTTTGTATATATTGAAATCCTTGATTATACTAAACCCTCTCTTCTTTAACCTTGCAAATAATTACAACCCTTTAAATCCGGTCTCACATTTGTGGCCTCATCAACTCCTCGATCTTGATGGCAGCACGGCTCGTCGCTTGAATTAATTTTAAGACAATCAGCCGGTGGCCTCCATTTAGATTTACTGAAGTGAAGATATGAACAGGGGAATGTGTTTACTAGTTGTTGTTTTTTTGAAGAGCTGAGAGTGACAGCCTAATTTGGCACTGTGGACGTCGAACAGGCTTTATATTTGTAAGGTAGATTTGGCAGAGAGCGAGCGCGTCTGCTGTTATGTGATGGATTGATTCCGTTTATCTATAGCAACAGTTGCTCAAATGAGAGAAACAACCCCCAAAAAGATGGGTTTGGGTAAATTGTCTTTGAGATAGATGTGGAGTGTGTTTGCGGAGCTTGTTGCTGGATTACTGAAGGTCTGTCAATGCAAATGGATGGCTTGTAGGTAATTCAGTAATGACTGAGTGGGTGCTCAGGTGGGAGGTAATAGAGTGTTAAATGAGCGATGCAAAGAGTCACTGGCACAGCCGAGTGGGGGGAGAGGTTGCCCTGGCAGCTTTAAGAGCAGCCTGATACACACACAGTGCGTTTTTTTTATCCCCCTTTTGTTTATGTGTGAGGGGCACCGTCGCAAAAGATCATAGTAGCCGTGACGCTGCACGTGAAATACTGTACGCCGGGTGCTGTCCTCAAGAGTACTTATTCACTAAAAGCAAATGTCCTGTGATGAGGATTCACTTACATTGACTTCATCAGGTTTAATGTGGCAATAATATCCTCGGTTAATCAAAGTCAAAAACCTGGGGTTACATGGATCGCATGAGTGTGATCAGACTTAAAGGCTTGTGACTGCCATTTGTTCCACCTACATTCCTGTTATCACTCATTTATATAGGAATGGCCTTGAATGAATGGATGAGCACAACAAATGCTCTGTGTCTCTGCCCCTGCCCCCTCATGAATACTTGAAACAGTATTGTACCCACATGGATGCAGATTTGAATTGATCACTCTGGCATGTGTTTCCCCGTCTGAGAACGAACCGCGAAAATGTCTGGGATATAGTTGTTTCCTTTTTGCTTATTTGAACGCAGAGGCTTGAACAAGCGTCACGAGCGACAAGGCGGTGCTCTGATCCGTGTTAGATTTGATTCAAGGTGCTAAAAGACATGGTTTTTTTTAAGTCATTCGTCGGTACAGCAGCGTACAGTGCCGGCTTTTAGAAGCATAGCTCCCAGGTGCATGCTTTATTATATAGAGAGCAGATGTAGCTCGAAGAAGCATTGCTATTTGAAAGTATTTAATTGGAGTCTGCATTTCAAGACAGCCAGCCCCGCCGCTGGTTTTATTCTAATTGCCGGCAGCAATGCACTTAATGAAGCGAGCTGTGAAGAGTGTGGGTAAAAGAGTGAGAGTGACCAGGTTTCCAAGGCAACAGCAGCGGTAGCCGAGTAGTGTTTTCATCTTGAGGAAAAGGCTACAAGAGAGCAGTGTTTCCCCGCAGTGCTTCCTGCAGCTCTACAATGAATAGCTATACACTAATAGATATATACTCGGGGAAACGTTGCAGAGCCGGGAAAAACGCACGCAAACCTGTAGAGCAAGGTCAGTGCAATCCAACCGGATGAACGGTTTTGCTCGAAACCCCAGGACCAGACATGAGTACTTCTCACATGAACCAGTGAGAGAGCTCTGAAGCCTTCTGTCGTCAGGTTGGAAAAAAGAAAATATATATTTAGTCGGGCTTATCTCGCAGCATTTTACACATAGCAGCGCAACATCTTTGAATCCAGAAGGGGTCCATTTGCACTGTTTCCACCACAGATGCCTGTGATGGATCATCATTACTGTGTACTACACAATAAACCAAGCCCGGTGGCCCCAGAAACAAATAACAGGTCTGTGGGTTTTCAGCCTGGGGTTGCGTTCAGTTTTTTTTGTTGTAAAATATCATTATAAAGAAATTGCCCCTTTTTTTCCGCCTATGGTCTGAATCCACATGTGGCGTGTGTTTCAAGTAGGACACACTACGCCCAGCAGGAGAGGAGAAAGACAGCCGGAGCATAGCTAATGCGTTGTATTTGCCTTACACTTAGTAATGGATACAATAAAGGAGAAGAAAATAAATAAATAAAACAAACTTGATACAGGGGAAGTCTCAAAATCCCCAATTATACAAGGAAGGATTCTTCAGTAGGTACAATCCTGTGTGATCCAAGATTATGTGGGTAAATAGATGTGTCAAGTTCAGCTGGGAAAGACGTGCAGACGTTAAACAAGCTGTGATCTACAGCAAGTACTGGGACAATACAACGGCAATAATTTGTTATCAGACCTCCCTAAGCCACATTAAACAAATTACCTAATTAGTGTTTAGTTTAATTGATACAATAAAACAACATTTAAATTACATTTTTCGACACATTTCAAGCACAATGTTCGTTGTGTTGCTGCAGCGCTTTATACTGAGCAGGATTAGAGCTGAAAAGTTTTGAAATGGGTCGAGGATCCTGTCGATTGTTATCAGACCCCAGAAGCAGCGGACATGCACTCTATGGAAACATAACACCAGTTGAGTCAATCATAAGTAAATATAAAAAGAGAACATTCACTCTCATTTTATCAACAAACATTGACACTTTAAAATCTTCACTGCAGATAAACATGAACACTCAGTTTCCACCTTCACTCTGCAACATAAACTGTTTATGACAAGCTCTGCCCACAACATCCTGCACACAAATAATAGAAAGTGACAGTATATTGTGGAAGTGTTTGAGGAGGACTCACTAATGACAAGGGATTATTATTGAGTATTGAGCAGGACAAGACAAAAGTGCAGAATCCTAAACGGTGGAACGAGCTCCCCATTGACATCAGGACAGCAGAAAGTCTACACATCTTCTGCTGCACTCTAAAGACACATCCCTCCAACTACCCCTTGGATAAAACAAAATTTGCACTTATATGGCACTTACATGTAGCACTTTGTAGTCTGGCTTTAAATTGTACTTTCTTGATTCTCTTAGTTCTGGGTTTGTACCCTCACGGTTGAATGCACTTATTGTAAGTCGCTTTGGATAAAAGCGTTAGCGAAATAAAATGTAATGTAATGTCAAAGATTAATCATTAATTAAGCAGAAATTATTTCATTCGTCTTTTTATAATTTCTCTATTTTGATTTTCATGTCATCATTGCTCTCATTTAAATTAGCTTTTTGTGACTCTTTGGTGATTGTCAATTTAAAAGACCCAGAATAAACTGGAACCAGCGATTGCTGTATCAATATATATATTCTTTATTACTATGCATGAAATAAAATGCTCCATTCAATTATAACCGTAATAGTAGGCCTAAAGGAAGAAAACAATACAGGAGGGATGGGATGTCATTATGAAACAGCAAATCCCCACAACAATGTCGGTCCGCACTGCACCACCAGGAAGTCTGGAGTAGAGTAAGACAAAGGTGAAAGTGTCAAAATGTGTAGGGTACACTCAAATCTACAATGTAAAACTATTTAAAATTATTATTCATCACACGAATATTTGCTCATTTCAAGAAAGCTAAGGTGATTAAAACCACACACTACAATAATGTGCAAGATGGTTTCTCTAACCTGATTAAAAAAAAACTTAAGGCACAGTAATATATGGAAAAAACTGTTGCTGGCTCCTCATATGGTGTCTTTGTTTCATAATGAAAGAAACGGGGGAAGTTAACAAGCATTTTACAACAAAAAAAGATCTCTGAATATACTCTGCTAAGCTGGAAGAAAGTTACTTTCCCCAAGTGACTACATGAATCCATATCTATATACATTCCCATGTTATTAGGACTAAAATCTATTTAAAAGCATTTCCATAGTGCTGACCACAGCATGTTATTTGGCTGGTAAGCTTTAACAAGTCGTACACCATAATTAACTCTAATTTTAAAGTTTGGAGAGTTAAACTTAAACTTAAAATTGAAAAAATAATGCCTGCCTAGATATATTTCAACTGACCATCATTTGCATAAATCTGTGTTTCCTATCGATCAAACACTTTGCCACTGGGCCAATGTGACCGTGCAGGGGCTGAGGGGACAGCTCAATGATGGATATATTAATAAAGAATATTTTTATTTAAATATTTAACGCAGTCATTTTATATTTTGTATTTACCATTTGAAGTGTGGTGGAACCAGGCCTTGAATTTTGAATCATTAGTATGTTTGGATTTTCTCTCCCTCTCTCTCTCTCTCTCTCTTGGTTCATCTTTCTCTTTCCTCGGCTCTCTTCTCCTTCTCTCTCCTCCTCTATCCCTCCCTGAGCTTTATCATCCATCCCTAATCCGTCCTCCGTCTCTGTCTATGGAGGTAAACAAACACTCAATAATACATGAATTAATATAGGCTGGTTATTTTTTCAGAGACAGTTTGCCCGTCTCCAGCTCTTTAACAGCAGCCAAAAAGCACCTGAGTGTGTGGGACGGGGACGAAGAGTTTCTCTCCCAACAGCTCGCTGTCATGGCCACAGAGAAGTTTATGCCGTAAGCACCGGCCACTTCACTTTAGTCAGGGTTAGGCTTAGGGTTGATGTGAGGGGTATACTGAAGGGAAGAGAGGAGAACCTGATCATGTCTTTGCTACGTTGTTTACATCTGGTTAGTTTTGGGAGGTGTCTACTCGACTTCGATTGGTTTGGACAGTGAAGATTGAAATAGGAAAAAAGTAGTCTTTCAGTTTGAATGGAGAAAATCAATGAAACAGCTCATTTTGTTAAGTACGTTGCCACTGTAAAGTCATTATGGTTTTACTGCCAGCAAAATCGTCGGAGGCCAAGAAGGAGAGCAATCCTGCAAGCTGCTGATTTTCTTCTTCTATTGTTTATTGATGTCTCAACCTTCTGCAGTTGGTCCAAAAGCTCAAACTCTGTTCACAATGCAAACAATTCAAATAAGGGTTCAGTGCCATCCGGACAGGGACCACCGCATTTGGTTGGACTACATTTGGTCCACTGTTCCATGGCACCTTTCCCACCTGTTGTTTTGGTTTCAGCCTAAACTGAAAAGTTTGACGGTCAGGACCAAACATGGAGGTAGTGAGGGCCTCTTAATAATACATAGAGATAAGTCATGACTAACTATCCTTAATCTAATGTTCCATTATGAGGAGTGTCTTATATTTCAAACTGAAATTATGAAGTATACTTTATATCTACAGTCATTTCTTTTCAACCGGCTTTGTTTTTTGTAATTATTATTATCATCATGATTATTATTATTATTATTGTATTATTCATATTATTATCATTAGTAGAAGTAGTGTTATTATCATTATTATTCTTGTCATGTGCAATTTAGCATATGCAGTGATAAGCTGCCTTCAGCATGCCTCCATATAGTTGCAGACTCTTGGCAGTTGTCCCCAGCAACGGAAATATCATCAAGATGCCTCTGACGTCAACCCATAGCAGCAGTTTAATCACAGAATCACAGAATCATCTTAACTCGTACGTGTTGCAGTGATGACAGTTTGTAATGAGGCAGGACTATTACAGCAACCAGCGAATTAGCTATCATTTCTATTTGCCAATGTATATTTTTGCTCTCATTTGGCGTATAGCAGGTGCCTTGTACACCCCCACACCAATCTAACATCTACGAGGACAATTTCATTCCGGTCTGCAAGAAACTCTGTTTATATAGAATCAATTCATATCATTTATTTACAATGTATGTTTACTGTGCACATCCACTTCAGTGCATGCTTCTCTGCTTGTTATTCTCAATGCATTTTTATAGAACATCATTATTGCCATTCAGAGCAAATAAGTGTAGTTTTAAGGACTGATGTGTATTACAGTCTCCTCTACCACCTCACAATGTGTTTGTGTGGATCATTAAAATCTATTTCCAGTGCAAACGACTGAACTACCAAAGACATACAACCTCTAACATGAATAAATATGAAAGTGGCGCAGCATTCCCTGCACCTTTGTTATTCACAGTATAACTTTCTAAGGACACCATCTTCCTCCCTGCGCACCAGCGTAACATTAATGACTGCCTGAGCAGTGGTCTCTGAAGCACTAAGTCAAATTGAAAAATTTAATTGTACACTCCCATCCCTGGAAAAGTCGTCTGAATGTATTTAATACTACGCGATGCTACCTGCCAACTCATGACTGACATTGGGTTCTGCCTCCTCCGCCAGCAGCAAAGCGGTCAACTAGCTGCTGTAGCTCAAAAACACTTATTTAAATTATATATGTTATCTAAGACGCGTAACTAGCATACACTCCTGTCTGATGCTACATTCTACATTACCAAGCTTCAAAATAAAGGTGCATGTTTCCAAGGCACAGCGTACCTATGGTTTAGCACCTTGTTTGCCACTGATTGTAAGCACTGTTCTTTAAGTGGTTTGAACAAACAATAAGCAATTTGTTTATCTGAGAGGGACATGGTGGAAAGATGGTCTATTATCATCAGATAGCATCGTTTAATGACGTGAGTCACTTTATGTAACAAACTGTATTTGGGCATTGGAAAATGTAAGACATTGCTGTTTGCTGTGTTTAAGTTTTACATAGTTTTGGTTGTTCCTAGATTATACTTTAGTTATCATTAATAAATTATAATGTCAGGTCAGTCTCCAGTCTTAGATTTGGTCATATCAGTCAGACTCATGGGCCAGTTTAGGGCCTCACTCCTACACCTCTGTTAGGGGGTACAAGCAGCTTTTTTAAACATGGGTAAACCCGACATTAAAAAAAGGGAATTTAGTCCTTTGCCATTGCCAGTAGAGGATTCCACCCCCCCTGTAGAAACCAACACTGTCTTGCCAGAATTGCATCTCAAGATTAAGGTGTTGCATGTTGTTCCCAAGATGTACAAAACAATATACACAAACATCCATGGCTAGTTACAGGCCAACGAGCAAAAGCTCAATAAACGACATTGAATGACATCATGCTGTTAAAAGTGCAGAGTCAGCGTCTGATCCACTAAAATCTAGAAGAAGAAAAAAGGACATAAAACCTGGGTGTCATGTTTCCCTCACTGAAAACTTTGAGTGAATGCTGATTGTATCCATTCTAAATGCAGACAATAGATGTTAATGCGTTTTTGAGCAGTGGAAAATTGACTTGATTTTAGTTCAAACCCCTGAACCGACTTTCTTGTTGGTTATATCGAAAGGTCTCAGTTAGTTGCATATTTTTTACACTTTTTAAAACAAGCTTAAATGATACCACAGTTGATGGCAGCCTGCCACAGAGTAAAATAATATGATCTCTAAAACTGAATTATAAGTCAGGCTGCTCATGAGATATGTATGGAGTTATTGACTCAATTTAACATCTTCAATTTATCATCCTCCTGGCTTCATCTTTATTGCGTTGTCAATTACCAAATGGTCTCGGGTCTCTCTCGCCCAATTGTGGGCGACTCCCCTGAATAGAGAAACACTTCCATGAGTCAAAAGCTAGATAATAACCATAATACTGAGACAGCACATCCCTCAAGTAAGAGGGTATCCGGCAGAACATAGACAAATGAATAATTGATAGACAGAAAGCCAGCACTACATTGCAATTCTGAGAAGGCCAGTGGGTGCCACAGGAGGAATTTCCAGCAGCAAATAGGTCTTGAAGGTGCCAGTTATGTCATCTTTCACTACAAAAGTGAAGCGAAATGCCGAGTGGGTCTAATAGGCTAATAACTTACAAAATGGAGCCCCCTGCCCTGAGTTAAAATTCTGTGGCGACCGGAAATAATGTAAAAGTAGCGTGTTTGTAGTAAGGCAAATAGTTAGTAGCAAATTCTGTAATATCTTGTTATTTCATTACTTTGTACAGTTGGTTTGTGGAAGATATGGAACAGCAGCAGCACTCTAATGTTCTACAGTTCATAGCATGAACTTGTTCCTCTGTTTCTATCACCGGAGTAGATGGTGCTCTGTGCACAGCAAGCTAGCTGCTTCATGTCCGCCTTTAAGGTTACTTGTTATTGATAATATTGGCTCTCTCTCACTCACCAGGAAGCAGAGCAGGCTAAAATTAGCAGCAAGTTAAGCATGGCATCGGAGCTGATAAAGTCAGTAAAGTTACTCATGCAAGTACCGAGGGGAGCATTGAACCCCCGAGGCAGACAGCTGTGTCTCTTTAGCTCTTACACCTCCGTACAAATGCCTGTAGTTGTGTTAGCGCTTCAAAATTAAAGGTGCAATTGTGTCAGTAATGAGAATGAGGAATCACTTTATTACACGTGTGCAGTCAAATGGATTTTCTTTAGATTTTAGTCTGCATATATTAAATTTACTTCAGCAGGATTATGCAATAAAGTACTGGGCAGATTACCACAAAACTTGGAGGAAAAATGTGGTATGGGAAGAAACCCTTCAATTTTAGATTGGATTTAGATCAGTGAGCGAATCCAGGATTTTTTTAAGCATTCAAAAACATTGTGGGCGACTTGATGAAAAACATCTGGCCTGTTTAGAGGACTGATATTTATGAGTCCTTGCAATTTGGTGCATATCCACATAAAAATCAGGATCTAGTGAATTTAAGGTTTCATTATGGGACTGTTAGGCCTTGACAGAGGTATTCGCTGTCTGAGTACTCTGCTGTGAAGTGTTTTCACTGCTAATTGTGTCATTCCAAACATTCTAAATGGTGTTCAAAAATATTTTAAAAAGACATGTTGTTGCCATTGATTCACAAGAATTGGTCCAGAAGATGAAAGAATGGACCAGCGCTGTGCCATGATCAGGCAGAACCAATCCTTCCTACGTATGGAGAGTTATCCCAGCATGGTCCTAAAGCAATTAGACGGCCACGAAAAATCAAGGTAACCAAAATACACAAATAAAATAACTCGGTAACATAGGAAATCAAGTATGAGCTAAACAGGAACTAAATGTGAAAACTGAAAAGTTAAAGAGACAAAGACAGAGGGGAAACGTTGGGACTGCTGGGCACAGCTGTGACACTAAAGGGCAGGCGCACACAGTCACAGGAGCAGGAAACAGGACAGAAAACAGGAAGTTAAAATGAATCCAAATATACACATTCAAGGAGATTGCATAAGCCAAGAACTGCAGACAAAAAGCAAAAAGGTCACTAAGTCAATAAATTCAAAATGAGTGCAACACAACGTTTCACAAAGATAAATCCATCAATAGCTCTATACCGGGGCAGAATCATGATAGTCATTCAACAGATGCACCACATTGCAGCAGCTCTCTGCTGTGCTGTCAGAGAAGCTGGTAGAGGGGCTGGGCGTTTGCATTTCACAGGCTTGTGTAAGGGCTCTTTGCTTTTAAATGCCAGGTGTCTCTGGATGTCTCTGACGGTCTAGTTTGAACTCTATTACATTAATCTGCCTCAGCCCGTACAAAGAACTACCAGGGAGGCCGGCAGGAGCAAGAGGCCGAGCACAATACCCATATCCATGAGATAACGTGTGAAAAAACAAGCATAATATTATTGACTGCTCAACGATTTATATAACACTGTTATACATTGAGTGAAGTCTAAACCGTAATGCTCACTGCCAGCTATGACGGAGGACGATGTGACTAATGAGTGTAGATTAACCGGCTTATACAAGGGAGATTGTTGCCTTTATCTGTTTCCAGACGAGTTAATACCTCCTGTTCTGTTGCTCAGCAGTCTCAGGGTGCGCATTGCACATGTTTGATCTCTGCAGCAAATGTAATATAGGTACAGTAAGCTGGTCCACTGGTACTAGGTGAGAGGCAATTCTAAAAGTCAAAATGCTGTACTATACACTGTTGTATTATATGTTTTGAGACTTCCTAGCAGCACGGATGAAGAGATGGTTATGTAATCCTAACAAAGGTTTGGTTGCACTACCACGCGGTTAGGAAAAGATATTAATAATTAATAATTCCAAAAGTCATAATTATGGCTTAACTATACATTTGAATTATCAGTTTTGGGCTTGAATGAAGAGATGGCTATGTCAGTCAATCAGTCGCCTCAACAACTTACTATGGACATTCATTGTGTTCATGAAAATGTTTGAAGTCAGTACTAAACCGTAGGGTTTGGTAAAGATAAATGAAGATTATATGAAGTTTATGAGCAATTACCTTGAAGGTCTTTGACATTTCCATCAGACCAAGCTCTGTTTTGTGCTAATTAGCAAATACTGTGCTCTAATATGCAAACCTAATATGAGTGATAAATATTGTTGACAACACTAATGTGTGAACAATCGGTATCATACATAAACATATATTTATAACACATATTTAGCTCGTTTTGCTTTAGTTACCCTCCATATGATAGAATAATAAGATCTCACACGTGATTGAACATGTCAACCTTTCTGCTAACAGCATTTTCAAATGAATTCATACCGCGATGCACATTTACTTCACACTTGTATGCCCACAACATGATAAACCTTTTCCATATACATATCAAAAACTTTTATTCTGACACATTAGCCAGGCCAGTTAGTACTTTTATCACCTTTCTAAAATTTGTAAAAGTATAGCGTGATAGGTGATAGCATGGCTAGATTATGGGAGACATATTGTTCTTGCCATTAAAATTATTTGGAATTTCTTTATTTAGAAAAAAAGCGTTCAGGGCTTATTAGCATGTAGCCTTATATTCTCTCTCATCATGTGAGCTACTATCTAGTAGGGCTACGATACTAATGAGTGTCTTGGATAATGTTTAGGAAATAAGCTGAAAATTCATCACTCGTTATATAACTGCAGTTCACAGATTGTTGAATAATATGGTACCCGTGCAACAATGATTAAGTCAATTAAACCCACAGCTTATGTGCTTATGATGAAACCGATAAATATGCAAGGAGTGTGAACATGGAGACGTAGAAAGAGCTCGACTCTTTCATCGAAGGCTTTCAAGCGAAGCTCATTGTCCAGTGCACAATTTCCATTCTCTGACTTTGAGCAGAGGCACTTAGACGTATCAAAATTAACATCACAACACAACATTCTTGTAAGCTACGCGCTAAATGTGTAGCAACGGGCAGCTCATCAATGCTTTAAAGAAGTGTTTTTGTAGTAAGCCTAAGTGCATGATGGGGACTGTGTACTTCTGGCACATTGTTTTTCTGAGTTGAAGTAGTGAACACAGGTCCTGGGACTCTACTACTTCAAGTCCTGGAATGCCGCCCTCTCAATATTCTGGAGCTCCCTGACTATGAAATGAAGCGCTGTTCCCCCACATGACAAGAATCCTAGGTCCTCTTAATGAGCCTGGGTCCTAGACTGAGACACATTTTACACCGTGTAGCTCCAAGGCTGCAAAGCCTCTTATGAAAATGTAACAACCAAAACCTTGTTTAATGCTGAAAAGTGATGAATAGTAATAGAAAGCAAAGAAAAAAAACTGACAGCCTTTTGTTTTTCCCTGAAGTGATTTTTATTACAAAGTTCATGAGGACTTACAGTATTACAAGAGAATTTGTCAACATGCGAAAACAGAACGAAGCAGAACACAGGAGTTTAACAAACTGGTAAGATAAGACGATCCACTGTTCACGATAAACATAAAAACTGATTAAGTCCTCAGGAGGTGGGAGCCGGTGAATGACTACAGTGCAGGCATAGAACGGCCACATTCACACTGATTCAGCAAAGGTCAATCCAACCAAGGCAAGATGTGCACATCTCAAGAAAAACATGTTACAATTTTTATATGCCATCGGCTTTTCTCAGAACTTTTAGAAAGCTTCACTTGTATGTACATAAAACTGTACAAAAACATGGCATCACAAGCATTTTTATCCTATATAAATATACCAACAATTAGGATAACAACTAGATTTCTTTCTTGCAAAGACATATTTTCAAGGCAATTGTCTTTGTTCTAGATGAACAGTGAAAAAAGACGAAATGTTCAGTTAATTTTCAGTTTGTTTGGGAGAGGGCTTTTTTAATATGAACCAGCACTGACATTTCAGAGAGTGAAATTAAAAACGGGGTAGGAAAAAAAACAGAAGAGTAAACAGTTTCTACCAATTATCTTTGGAATTCATGCTAAAATCATTGCCCGCCTGACAGCAGACACATGGTTGTGGAGATCTATGTACACTACACCACCGACGGATTTCTTTATTTTTTCACACAACCAGTTTCCTAAGAGTCTTTGATAGGTACGGAAAATCTAAAAAAAAATAACCCTTTGCCAATTTCACTATAGTAATTTATCCATCTGTCCACAGAAATGATCACCGTACGATACACACCACAGAGAGGGAAAATATACTCAAGTGAACTCAACACTAAATCAATGTTAAGTACAAATTAAACATTACTCAACACACTTTTCGAGTGCGTTTTTGGTGCTTCATGACGTCCTCCTGTTTTCGGTCAAGGAGGACCGATCTGTGTTTGAGAGAGAGAAGTAAACACAGTTCATTCAGCATGAGTTCAAAAGAAAGGTCAGACCCGGTGATATATTGTTCCAGGGGTGAGTAGCGGGAGGTCGTTACCGGCCGGAGTGAAAGAGTCCGACTCATCAAGAGAGAGTGAGAGGGGGGGCAGGGAGGCAGGGGGGAGGGGGTGGTGGTGGGTAATAGGCTCAGGCTTGTTTTTGTGTTGCGGCGGACTTTTAAATCAGACTCCCGTCATTCCATTCGGTGCAACAAGCCGACGATTATGACTTATCTGCTGAGGAGCGAAGCTCGTTTCAATTAATGAACTGGTGATCAAAAAGACAAATCTGATGATACATCCCAGATTCACTAACACGATAAAGCGCGCAACAGGCTGGAATCAGGTTAAGACTTAACGCCGGAGATAAACCCCAGGATTGCGAGAGATTGGTTGTGAATCCGAATGGAGTCAAAAGCCTTTAAATAGATAAAGTTATGATTGCGGCTACGTGACATTGGTTTTATCACTCAGTGCCATCTTTCTCACTTGTCATTAATTCCAGGTCAGCGGTCCTACCCGGTGCTCTCGGCTAGCGAAGCGGCTATTCTCAGCACTGAGAGGGGCGCTCGGGGGAGCCGTGGGGGGTTTAATCACAGTGTATCATGGCTGTTGTTTGAATTTTATTTCAGTCGCTAAATGGCTTTGAAAACGGCATAATGTGCTTTCTCCCCCTCAAGGCAGGATAATCGCCCACCTTATTTAATCATGGCCGTGTCTAGTAATTTCCATATGTTTTCACTTTAATTATTCTAAATGCAGTTTTCAATGGTGGCGTGATGAGGTAAGTGCTGATAAAAATAACCCTTTCATCTGATTGTAGCTCTGCGGGTGGATTTGCATTATCTGGTGGGTGCCTTGTCCTGGGGGTGCTCTCACACATGCCCCAGCTCAGGACTCATTACTCACCCTAATTAGGAAAATGTCCATTTTGGGCTCTTCCAGCCTCACTCAGAGACGCAATCTCACTGTGGAAACACTCCGCAGAGGTGAAAGGTATCTACAAATCTAATCAAATCAATGTTTAATTCAAAGGCGGTGGCTGGCTCTGCGATGTTGTGCGGCAGCCTAGTGTAGTCATCATTAACATCCAATTACTGACTAATATATAGTGTCCTTCAGATGCATTCCTTCACATTCGCCTGGAAAATCGTTGTAAAGGAAGGAAGCCCACGGGCATGCCCCATTTTCTTATTCTGTGTTCAGTAGCCAGAGGAGAAAAAAATGCCTAATAACTTATTAAGCATGTTGTCCTCAATACAAGGATAATCACCATTTACTGGGGTTGAGGTAAATCTGGCCTCAGTCCCGTTTTCCAAAGCTAAGTTTGGACTCAACAATTGTCTACTCTTGCGGAAAATATTTACTGACACTAAACAAATATTCATTTTGAAATCCTTCACCTTATTGACATAGATTCCAAAAAAGTTCTTAAAACCTTCTATTGGTAAAAAAAAAGCACATTATCGGCTAATCCAATTGTTTCTGTGAGTGTGGTGTGTTGACTTCACCTCTGAAGAAGCATATATTGTATATATATATATATATATCGTGAGAAATTACACTTTGAAAAACAACGACGTACTCCGAATGCAGAGCACTCGTCTAGGTTACACCAGCGTGATATCAACTTTTAGCAGTACTCCGTCTCTCCAGTGGCTCTCAACACTCAAGTGCCCTTTCATGTAAATAAGTCATGCATTCATCAGATCCACTGATGCACTTATAGATCACGAGGGGAGAGGACTTTCGAGCTCGAGAGGGAAGGGCCGCCAGCCGGCACGTGGAGCCCGTCTGATTGTCACAGTAGAGGAAAGCGCTCCGGAACCGACACACTGTCATGATTTTAATCGACGGGGTGAGTCACACGCTTTTATAAGAAACACCAATCAGAACGTGTCTGGTGAGCACCCTGCGTTTGGTCACTGTGACTCCGGGGGTGCTGTGGCCAAGTCAACCGTTTTCATGACGAACGATAGGTCACAGTGCTGAGAGTCGGTGGAAATACACAATGTCAGCTGGAATGTTTCCACATAGCTTTCTCCACCAGCGGCAGAGCTCTGCAGGGAGCAGAGGTAAAGGCCATTCTGCTATGATTAGGGGTCGAAGGTGTGTGTGATTGCGGGGAGCGGATAAATGCCTTCCACAATCTCGAGCTCCACCTCAGGAGACGGTTTCAATCAAGTTTAAACAGCAGCAGCAAAGAAAAGCTTAAATATGCTAGAAATTCTGAGGCAAACTTTTTTTTTTTTTTTTGTTTAAGCCGGACAAAAATATATGTAGAACACACCATTCAAATGTATTTACAGCACTGTACATTAAGAGAGACCGTTTCACTTGATTTATAAGTCGTGCCTTTTGTAAGGGCCTGACTGGCTGTCTATGAAATAATAGCTAATGATGGCACAAGAGCACTGATCACAACTTTCAGATTTAAAGAGATCACTTCACAGAATGGGAAATTGGCTAACTACAACAATAACCACTTAGTACTAAAGTAGCAATCACCATCTGCACTTCCTGTGGATCTGTTTGAATTGTATCCTTCAAGATTTTGTATAAATAAATGAGTGAGTGAGTGAGTGAGTGCATCAATTAACTTTGTGGATTTCTTAATAAATATGCTAATAAATTAATAATTTAAGGAGGAAAAATGACAAAAACAAGTGTTCATGCCAGTGATTGAATGAGTCACAGACTATAGTTTCCTACAAAAACGGGCATTGGCTTTAGGGGACAGCCTGTTTCTCCTTCTGATAGTGGGCGTATCTTTCCTCATTCGTGTGCCAATCAGACAATGATAAATCTCACAGGTAAATTTCCCTTTTCGGAGTGTGGGCAGACGGGGAGGGGGTTGGGAACTCAGAGGCTGCGCTCAGGGGCATCTCCTCTAAGGGGCAGTCCTGACTGGCGTCGTGACCGCTGTTGGAATAGGCACTGCGGGAGGGCGGAAGGCGCGACCGGTGCTGCTCCTCGCCACCCAGCCTGGCACTCCCGTTCGCCAGGCGACCCAGGCTCCCTCTCTCCTGGTAAGGCACGAAGGTGGAGAGCTTCGGGGGGTTCCTGGTCTTGCGCACGGGGGAGGGATGCCCGGGCATCCAGCAGGCGTCCGAGTGGCCCAGCTCGCTGCACTCCGGCGTGCAGTTTCCGGTCATCGCCACGTCGGGGAGGGAGCGGATATCTGTGTGAGAAAACAGCACCGTCAGGGCGAGCCTCGTCGTGGTAGAAGTCTGAGCAGCATTCATGAAAGACGAATTCATGAAAAAGGCATTTGTGAACAGAAATGGTGTCATCTAAAACACCCCATGAACCCCCCCCCCCCTCCTTGAGGTCTTTGCAGCTGTTGCTAAGCAGTCAGCAGCAGTTGCTATGTAGCTGTTGCTATGCACTGTGTAATGAGCACTACTCTGTGTGTGTGTGTGTGTGAGAGAGTGTGTGTGTGAGTGTGTGTAGTCCAATAGCCGATGTGCTACATTCAGTAGATAGCATGCTGTGTCTGTGTCATTTACAAGTATCTAAGAGCACTTTGTCCGCTGCTTTTTATAAAGTATACCTCTGTATTGTTAATGTGTTCGGCAGCAACATATTGATTTATATTATATGGGGTTTGTAAGCAGCGAATGGTGCATGGAACATGTGTCAACGTGAAATAATGATTGCAGGAATAAACCTCACACCTCACACACGCGCACCCATATACACACACACTGTAGACATGCAACATTTGGTTACAAAGAGAATGGCTCAGTCCCTTTGGGCAAAACCATTGCTGAATGAGTTATTGATTGACAGAGCTGAAATGAGTTCCCTGCCCTTGATTATCATCCATTTTTTATTCAGCAGCTCCTAATTAAATAAATGGGTCCACGACCCAGTGACCTCATTCTAATGTACAATCTGGTAAAGCTCCAAAATAAGTTTGCTCTAACCATCACTCAAGTACATCACACTCTGTCTGAAAGTAAAGTTGTGCCAGAGGAACCCAGCCTTATTTGTCCAGAAACGTTAAGCTGTCAAACAATGGACTTGTTAAGCAGCCCACCGGTTGACAATCTAAACATAAAGCCAGGATTAAATGGGAATACCAGCAGTCACTTCATCTTTCTTATGCCTTTAGTCTCAGACTGCGGCAGACAATTCTCTGTCTGCGAAGAGAGGACCAGACGCCTGACATCTTTGATGTGCCCGACATGTAAAGTTTTGATTCCTCTGATAAACTGTAGTGTCACAATGAAAGAAAGGCGTCCATCACGGAGTGCTCGGCGTCTCGTCTCGCAGCTGCAGGATGGGAGTCCGAGCGAGAGCAAGTGTATTCACCGCTGCACATGAGACGAGCACAAAGACGTTGCTGCATGCGAATGATGCAACCGCCACAGATGACGTATCAGAGGTGGCGGCGGGGAGAGTTCGCAGCTAACAGAGACAGGCCAGCTTGACAGTAAGCCTACGAGACGGACCATCAGTATTGTGCTCATGACCACTGGCAAGATAATTATCCCACAAAATGTCAGACCTCTGAGGCTAGAGAAAGAAAAAAGAAAAAAAAAACCTGCATCTGGCCCAACAAGGCTTCAATCTATCAGAAGGCAAAGTGAGACAGCTCGTGTGTGTGTGTGTGCTCGGCGCCACTTGAGCTATTAAACTACTTAATGAAAATGAATGGAGGTTTCATTATTCTACATATTTATGTCCAAAATATTAATTTCTCCTGGATAATCCCCTACACAACTGTCCCATTGTTTAGATAAATAATAATTGGAAAAGAAGAATGGACTGCGTGATCTATTGTTGCAGTTAATCTCATTGTTCCTGTAATCCTAAATGGCTAGATGTTTAGGCTATTTAATACATTTACTTCACAATTGAGCAATGTTCAGCTTTATTCATGCTTAATTATTTCATTATGCTTAAGTGGCAAAATCTTCTCTCTGTTTACGAGGTCGATGAATGAACTACATTTTTACGCCTGATTAAGGGAGAAGAAACTGAATTTTGAGCTCTATGAAACGACGGGCAACCGAGTCAAGTGTGCGTGTTTCTGTGTGTGTGTGTGTCTGCACTGCCGGATGCACAATAACTGGAGTTTCATTTTCTCAGCTCCGCTAAGAGCATTGTCTGTATGCATCACTGCGGTGAAATGGACTCTCGCTACCAAACATGTTCACGGGGGAAGAGTCGGGGAGAGCGGCTTGAGGAGTGCGCTCCTCAGCACAAGCACAGTCGTGGAGGCATCTACTCCGACAGGATTTCACACTTGATTAAAACCTCTCCACAGCTTCCAGGAGGTTTACGCCACACCAAGCGGGCCTCGTGTAAAAAATTTGGCGAAGCTACACATATAAAAACCAGTGTGTCGGAAACAAAAAAGAAGGTACGCTTACACAGGTTTTCTGAAACGCTTCACATGTCACAACGGGGCCTATTTCTTTCTTTATGAAATAGGAATGGCCATTAAGTGTGTGGATGTCATAGGGTTCGGTGTGAACCCATGCACAAAAAACTCCCAGTTACTCACATAAATTGACAAATGCTCACATTTGCCTATTTAACGCGTAATGCATGCATAGACTCATTCAGGCATACAGACAGGAGATAAAAAGGCATAAAAGGTTAACGCTGAGTGCCACATCTTCGCTGTCAGTTGGGTTGTTAATTTACTTTGGGGCGAAGGTGTTTTTTTAGAATAGTAATTGGACTTATTTTATGGAATGCCACGCGGATGAAAACATGCAATGTAGCGTGATACCAAGCACTGGTGACAGGACTTAAAGCACATTCTGAACCTCGCTCATCTTCATCAAGGGCCAGAAAATCAGCATTGACAGCTAAATGCGCCGCCTGGCCTGCCAAAGTCTGCCATTTTTCATCCAGTGCCGCCAACGCACATAGTCGCGCGTCATCGAGAGGAGGAATATAGACGCTCTCATGCCAGCCATTTTAGTAGGCCATTACCTTGTCTGTTAATATTTCATCTAAATTTTGTGAGCTTGTATTTATGAACTACCTTTGGCATTTTATGTATACCTACCAGAAAAAGTTACAAACGAGAGGCCTAGATTCAACTGTAACCCGTCACATCAGAGTCATTGTCACTACACACTATCATTAGCATAATAGTGCATACAACTTAAAATCAAGTTCATCTGTGTTACGACAGCATGCTATGATAAGAGTCCAGTTTGTTCTTTTGCATGCACTGACCTTTCTGTCAAACTCAAATCCATCTCTACAAAGACGTACTCAATAGTCAATACTGATTCTTGTACTTTTGTGTCTGCCTCTTGCTGTGGCCATTAGCCAACTGTAGCTGTAGTACCCATGTACTGTGGAGAAGAATACTGTCTGAGAAAAAAAAAACACGCTCACGCCTCACTGCAACAATCGCCGCTTGAATATTTGATGGACACGGGCGAGGCAAATGAGTCAACCGTGAGGTGAAGGAGGAGCCAAAGGCACAGTGGGAAAATTGGTATTTTCTCGCCCTCTCAAAGCTGTTTTCTGCTGTACCCGGGACCTGAAATAAATCTGCTCGCACTCTGGAAAAAAAAAAAAAACTCCTTTAGAGTTTATAGTCTTGCATGTCATGGATGGAGGGCTAAGGTGGACAGTGGAGAACAGATGGGCAAACCACAGCACTATTATGCCAGTGGCTGGAACAGGTTGACTGGATTTAGAGAGCTTGTGATTTGGTTTTGAAGAGCAATGACTCAATGACATGTCCACTTCCTCTCTGCACACCACATTTCTT
Source organism: Platichthys flesus (assembly GCF_949316205.1). Classification (NCBI taxonomy): domain Eukaryota; kingdom Metazoa; phylum Chordata; class Actinopteri; order Pleuronectiformes; family Pleuronectidae; genus Platichthys; species Platichthys flesus. The sequence continues at coordinate 14,596,806 of NC_084959.1, read as the reverse complement.
TTCCTCCAGTGTTAGGGGGGGAAAGATTGCACCTGCAGCTTTCTCCTTATATACTTTGTCGGTTCCATCTGCTTGCTTAAAGCAATATCATGAAAAAAATGAAAAAATGAAAAAGCAAAATAGTAATTTCCACCTTCTACCACCTTCGGTACCACATCAGTAGCCCTCAGTGACGCTTAGGGAAGCTTCTCAAAGTACCACCAATAGCAGTAGCATAGCATGCACTCCACAGTGCACTTACAGAGTGGAGGTACACATAGAGCTTAACCCCCCGGCTGGCAGATACATGCGAGGGGTGGGTTTGCATGCAGCTTGCATCAGGGTGCCAATGGGAGGTGCTGAGTGTCTGAGGCAGGCTTCCTCATCGTCTGATCCCCTGCCCACGGGCATGGGGGAAGCTGCCTCTTCCTGAGATTTCACACTGCTCCTCTCTGTTTGATTGCAGCCTCTCCCCACCGGCTGCTTTCCAGTGTGCGCGCGACACTGCTATGATCGATGGCGAACAAATATGAGAGACCCAGAGCTTGTGGAGGGATAACAGGGAAGAGCAGGGACTATCGTTTGGAAGTGCATGAGCGATATTAATGGTGTATTTGTGGTCCCTGCAAACAGTTTATGTGGCAAATGACTTAAAAGTTCCGGGAAACTAAAGGAAATAGAAGAAATAACCCCACATCTCTGCACACATGAGAGTCTGGTGTTGGCTATCAGTATAATAATTGTGCGAATGCATTCTGTGGTTGTCATTCTCCATGAGGAAAAACAACAAGAAACCAGGGTTTTGTATTTCTTTAGCTATGAAATGTCAAGTCTTGTTATTCAGGAGCTCAGAGCTCTTTCTCACAGTAAGCAGAAGCATCCCAAAAACAATCCTTTTTATATCCGGAGGTGCTTTTTTTTTTTAAGGGTAAAACTTGCCACGAGCACACAAACACAGTGTTGACATGCACATTTTCCTTGCTCGTCGTAATGGAATACAAACCTTAGACCTGCACTTTCACATCTCACCAGCAAAATTACAATGTGTAGGCTTGAAGGCTTTGTCACATTCCCTTTGCAGAAAGTGAGATGTGAGATAAGGCTGCAGTTAACCGGCGTTACAATAGTGCGGTGTTATTCCGCAGGTAATTGATATGCATTTATTCCAAAGCATGTTCTGTGGACCACAGTTCACCTGCCTCCCTTGGATGAGGTTATTTATGATCCTATCATAAATGCATTGTTAATGGATATTGCCATGTTTTTTTGAAAAGGCAGGTTGATAATTCGTAAACTTGTTAATCGTATGGTGGTAACGAGTTAATCACGGAGTTAAACTGTCGACAGAACGTGATGCCCAGGTGAGATGGATGTCTAAGTGTGAGACATGTATCAACGTCTCCTTCACAGATTTGGTAAGGCCCCGAATTCACGGCTTCTTCTCCAGCAGTCGAGCCCTCTCGCTGACAACGGCTGATGAGTGGACATGTCGGCCAGCGGCCCGTCAGGAGGAGCCGCTGTAGATGGTTCAGTGGGTGATGGTACACCTCCTGTCAGTTATCTCACCATTTTGTAGCGGAGTTCCTTTATTTGAAGACTGCCTTTTGCATCACTGCATTTGACAAAGCCTTAGCACCTGCTGACAGATCACACCATGCACCAGCTCCTCCAATTGAGAAGTTGATACGCGGTGTGATATGTCAACCAATTCTAAGGCTTTGTCAAACTGTGACGAGCGCGAGGCGTTGTAGGATCAAATAGATTTCAGAAACCTGGCTGAGGAATGCGAGGGAACGGGGCTAAATGAGAACATAGTCACTTTTGTAAGTAATATAATTGTTTCTCTGCTGGTGCGCGCAGGTGTTTGTGAGAAGCGTGTGTGGAGAACGGCTTCATGCCTCTGCCCACAGCAATATGTCAGGGTTGCTGGCCAATTACTGACTGGAAATTGCATTTTGAACTTTACAACAGAATATTGATCTCCTGCAAATGCAATAGTACAAAAATATGAATCATGAACATAAGAGACTGAGGTTTATGATTATCATGTAAACAACACTTTTTTTGCAATTAACAAAATGGGGCTGCAGGGAAACACCAAATACACTAAATATATTTACAATAATAATGGTATAAAAACAAATGAACCCGGACTACAATGTAATTTGCCTTCTCCTTAGGTCTATTGTTAAAGTGACCTTTGCCTTGAGAAGAAAAGATGGCCACGTCATCTTGCCTGAATCTTTAAACAGAAGAGTCAGCTTGGATAACAAACAGCATTTCTCTATATGCTGTGTTCTATCTCATATTCATGCAGAGAGGGCTTCGGGGACACTCTCAGTAGAATGTGCATGTTGAGTCTAAAACGCATTAGTCAGACATCAGTACCTAAATTTAGAAATTTGCATTTGTTCCTTGGGCCAGTGCAGGTATTTTATTAATGCTGCTCATTTAAATCTTTATTTTGGGCGAGGCCACAATTGATCCAGAAGGAAATCTACCAAGCAGAATTTAAATAGGGTATTAGTAGAGTTAGTACTTGATGTATATTTATATGTGTCTATTAATATGTACGGTGCAATATTAATAATCTATCATATGCCACAAAAACATTATCGTAATTTGTACTATACCAACATGTAATTGAACTTATTTATTTCCAGAGAATAAAATGTGATCGTTTTGTTGAGGTAAAGACTCAGGTCTGGAAACTGCCATAGTGAAGTTTAGACAACGTTAAGTTTGGGTGCCGCTGGCGTCCATTCACCGGGCCAATCTCCTTCCTCTCGTCAACAAACTGGAGGAACTGGTGCTCATCAGGACAAACTCGGACTTTTCACGCTCGGCTGCCTTGTGCTTCACTGAAAGCTGCCTCGGCGAGTCCAGCCCAGACAGCTCATTACAGCTGCCTGGTTCTCATCTCCACTGAGCGGACTGCGCAACAGAGCAATAGGTGGAAACAAGTATAGGTGGGATCTCCTTTTACATTAATAAAGGTAGGTGTAGAGATGTAACTATGTTGAGAAAATAAGACGAGGAATCCAAACTTAGAAACTCTCATCATGAACTGTAAACCCTCTTATCCTCCACGGTTCCTGCAGGTGTTTACATCAAACACACTTGGGCCTGTGTGAGTGAGGCTGTGCAACGCTTGGCTGACCTGATAACTAGCATGGGACATAAACATGCAGACAGATTATTTCAGGTGACTTCATTACACCACATGGGAAAAAAACAAACTGGACCAGAGCCGTACCATATTAAAGGACTCTGTTCTTGTTCGGGACTCCAATCTGTTTTTCATTCATGTTCTCCTGACTCACACACAGAGAATCAAACCAAAAAAATCCTGCGGCAGAGACTGTGAGGAGATGGATCAACAAGGCGAAGCTGGAGCTACTGGCCTGCGTTGACTCACTCACACTGACACTGTACATCAGTTTTTGTGACAACATAATCTCTAGCTTACAGCTAAACGAAAGCAGGTACGTCACCGAGGAGGCTTACCAAAGGGGGGACCACTAAAAATAAAAATGAACTTTATTCATCCTGCATTTTTCAAAGCAAAGTTACGAAGTGCTTTACACGGTTTTAACTTAACAAAATACCACAGAAGAGAGGGAAATAAAGCAGTAAATAATACATTATTAAAATCAAATATAACAATATCAACAATGATTTGGGGTTTATACTAAAGTGAAACAGATTGCACTTAACAGAACAACGGTGAACCAGAATTAATAAGTAGGTTTCCTGAAAAGATTTTGAAAAGCGTTTTGAGAAGGGATTTAAAAGGAGGCCAGAGACACAGAGACTCTGTTCACACCAGGCATTAAAATGCTTCTTGGGTCCCAGCACCCAATCACAAGTGGACAGGTCTTCCTACACCAGTTCACATGTAGCATTAGAATGCAACTCCACATGTGTCTTGACTGACAACTTGTGATCCGATCTTGGATTTCTTTCCCCACTCTATATGCAAATAAACACATAATTTCCATTTGCAAGGACCAAATGCATTGCTCTTTTTAACCAGTGAAGACAGGAATTAACTCACCATGCCCAGAGTGTCAGAAATTAAAAAGACGAAGAAGCAGAAATGAAAACAACACAGACCCCGCTCTACACTTTGGTATGCTCCAGACAAATTAGGAATTATCAGGCAGATTTCAGTTCAGTGTTCAAAACTATCATCACAGAAATCTTCCTCTCTAAACTCCCCCAGCTCACGGTGATAGCCTGTACCTGTCAGGGGATCAGCAGCCTCCTGACAGGACGCAGCAGGTGAGACTGGGGAAAATCACATCCCGAAGCTGGACAGCCTGCACCAGGTGCCCCCCCGGGATCACTGCCTTCCCCACTGCACCTAAGAAAACCTGTCTGTTAACCTTTGGAAATGTGCAGATGACAAAACAGTCATCAGACCGGTCCTTGACAGTGACGAGTCTGCTTCCGGACAGGAAGTAAGGGAGCTGGCCCTCTGACATGGTCACAACAACATGGCATTGAACACGCTTTTAAGAACCGGTTAGATGACTATGGAGCACTTTGTCCTCTGTGGAATTGATCAGGTACCTGGGATCAAAAGTACTCCAAAAATTATTATTAAGGGATGTGCTTGCACCATTGCTGCAGTTCTACACTGCAGTCACTTAGTAGGTTATCTGTGCTTCAATTACTGTCTGGTTTGCCTGGGCCACTAAACAAGACAAGTAAAGGCTACAACAGACAGGTAGCCTTGCAGAAAATGCCATTAGTGCCGACTTGCCCACCATCTAGTACTTGTGCACCTCCAGAATCAGAAGTGTCCAGGAAGCACCACTGCAGAATTCTCACACCTTGGATTCCACCCGTTCTGACTGTGTGGTAGGTGTTGAAGATCATTGAACAACAATACGGCCAGACAAAAGAAGAGTCACTCAGATAAACAGTTATATATAAACAATCTATCACACACAATAACCAAGTATTACTAAAACATTCACTTATTCAATTAACTTTTAACTCACATTGTGAAAAGCCTTTAATTAGTTGTTATCACTTAATAATCACTTAAATAGAAGTACAGTCTATTTATAGTATATGGACATGCACATGTAGGATGCACATAAACAAATGATAGTAACCTATTACACTTTCCAATTTATATCTATTTCAGCACATTCTCACACCTTATATCACAGTTTTCTACTTCTTGATTTGTTGATTGTATGTTGTGTCCGTGATTGGTTGTACTGGTTTCAAGATAATTGCTGTGTGTTTGCGTTTATTTACCTTAGCTCAGCTTTGTTGTTCTCATTCCTACTGCGTGTCAAAGTGTATTTCCCTTTACATTATTATCAGTATCATGTACTGTGTAATTACATTGAGAGCCAATGGAAACAGATTTATTCTATGTACAAACAAACTCGGCCAACAAAGCATTCATTGTGTGTGAGAAAAGCTACAGAAAATATATACTCAAATCCTGTCGTGTTGAGCTGTGTGTGGTCGCTCAATTAATCTTTTTTGTTTGGACTCCATTGTTACTCCATTACAAATTCTGTACATCTAAAGGAAAGAAATCGTTCAAGAACTGGTGACGGCTCTGATGTTAGGAATCAGGAAAAATTGAACATCAAATATGTTTTTTTGTCAAGACTGTGACAAATGTATTGGTAAATGTTGTCTTGATAATTAAACAGCTTGTTTTATCACCCAGCCCTTCCCTTATTACTGCATGACACTGACTTGAGGAGTCACCAGTCTATTCTCGTCTCACACCCAAGCCTTCTATCTACTACATGAGCACAAAGCAGATGTTTTCTTTTGTAACAGCAGAAATGGTCCCACTGTTCATATTCATTGTATTTTAAGCTGTTTAATTTTTACTTACACTAAGAGCAATGGACTTTTCTACTCAGGTCTTAAAATGGTACAGTTTTTATCTCCGTTAGCCGGCCACATCCTGCCTCCATTCAAACCATTGCAGAATTGGTCGATTCAAGTAGAAAATGCTTTTTCTTTTGTTTTCACAACGTAGAAGGATGAATGACTTTAAAGGGAACTGACATTTGGACCGGACGTTAATGAAGCCCAGCGAAGGTTCAGTAAGGAATAATGTCTTCTTCAATATGCCTCCTCAAGTCATGCACAGTTCCCGAAAACTCTTGGTTCTACAAACTCATTCTCTCCTTTCATCCAATCACAACCTGACACTCTCGCCCTGAGTCAGTCACTTGTAAGCTGTCAAACTTTAAAACGTTCTGCTCTCGCTCCTGTCATTCAGCTGTCAGTTCAGTACAACGATCAATGAGTGACCCACCCTTTACCCCTGCACCCCTCAACTCTGAATACCCAGGCATCTCCCTTTAAACTGTCCAACTAGAAACCTTCATGAGACTTCGCAACTTCCTGCAACATTCCTCACTATAACCATTGGGGTTCCGACCCGGGTGGGAACTCTCCTCTGTATCTGAAACACCTAATTCACAGCATTGCTACTATGGTGTTCTACTTCCTGCTTGGGCCTCAGCACCAACGTCTATTCCTGTTGCTCATGATAAATAAGATGTTAGTCTAATTTACTCATTCTTATTTAAAAGTCTAACCTGATTGATTTGGATTTATCTTTTAGTAATAGTGAATAATTGTATGTACTGACATGTACAACTGATGTCTTCCATGATCTTTTTGTTGTTCTTTCTCCCCTTTCGATCAAGAAGTTAGCTCTTCGCTAATTCTGCCTTTGATCTTCACAGGCTGCAGTGTGAGGCCTTGTTAACGGACATTAGCTGCTAATTATCTTATACCTGCATAGACGTCCAAACAGAAACTTGAAATGATCAACACGGCTTCAGAGGGTTCCTCTACTCTGTATTGACAACATTCTCTGTGTCTGGTGGACTACACAGCCTTGCCTACGGCCGTGTTTGTTCTAGCACAACTTATCACTTGATCATACATCGTATCTTTTAACAGAGCTGCGCAGTTTGGAGGCATTCCAGGCAAAGTACATGCTTGCTATATAACCAGAAATGATATGAAAAGATAGCTGATGTAAAAGGTAATACACGGAGATTTAAATAATACTGTCACAGGAGGTGCATGGTTTTCATGCCAAGTATGGCCAAACACCAATGTAATCTCACAAAATCCGATTTTTAGAATCATGTAAGCAGTCCGTGCAGCGGCTAAATCATGACCCTGCAGAGGCAGAGCTTTATTTGACCGTCGTCTGTAGATAGAGTTGCTGCATGACTGACAATTCTCTGGTAGAGTCAGCATACTAAAGCAGTCAGACGGAAAAAAGCTCTCTTCCCACAATGCTCTGAACAATACAGCTATGCATTTGGAGCAGGACAATTCAAATACACAACATGATGAATAATGAAAATTGCCATTTGTGTAGCAGAGAGGCCACCATGGCAATCTTCCCATGCCGCTCTACCCATATATATCCTGTGGCAGGCAATAGCTGTTCTGACAAGACTTTTGATTAAAGGAATGGAAGAAAAAACATCACATGGAATCAATAGCATGATTCAATGTACTGTATAATTATTAAGGGAAATCGCACATTTCCGTCTTTAAATACCGACTTAAAGAGGAATGCAAAGCACAGAAGGCAGCAGGGGGTCATCATGTCGGCTTCGGAGGCCAGCGTGATTCCGCCGTCCCCTGTTGTTCCTCACTGATTTATTGCTTTCAGCCGCTTGTATCTGATTGACTTTTACAGGCTTTGGCTTGATGTAGAAAGAGCCAACATTCTTGTTCTTTGAAGTTGTCAAAACCCACCGGCAGGAATAATTACCCGGCACAATAACACCTTTGACCTGATATTTGTTAAGATGTGTGAGTGCGTGTGGGGGAGGGGGCACTTTGGCATATCTGGGGGCCGCCTATTTTGGTTGATTGAATGAGGACCACACCTGCACTTAAGTGCCGTCTAGTGTATTAATGGGGCATTGAATGGCAATATAAATGTTTTATCACCTTAAAATAACATCAATGGACAGGACATATGCAGCATTATCAGATAATAAAATGAAAATTTAATGAACTGATGGCTAAATGAGGTCATACACACAGCGGAGTAGTCTGGGCATGTCTGCAGCCCCGGATGTGCATGTTTGGCAGAAAACAGACCTTTCAGCGATTTTCTTTTTTGACAAATTGGGTATATTCACTGTGCTTTTGGGCCATGTAAATGTGGCTGCTGATGAGCTACATCGGGGCAATCAAGTGCAAGGGAGCCATCGTAATAACAACAACAAAGTGGAGAGAAAGTAAGAGATGGAGAGAAAAAAATAAATACAGCAAATGCACATCAAGACTAAACATTGCTGTCACTTTTTTTTTACGAAAGTGGCTGCTCGCGCCATCTGTTTCTTCAGTGCCTTCGGTGGCTGCATGTTTGGAACAGTATCTGGCCTGAAGATGAGGTACACATCAAACTGGACACTTCATCAAGATGAGTGACAAGTGCTAGGGCCTTGCAACATGACCATCTGAGACAGGGTAACACAAAGGTTAAGGGAAAAGATGAAAAAACACATGATTGCTTTACGTAAAACGGTGACCATGGATTTGCACGGTGATAAATGTCTGTTGTTGCAGCTCTGTATTCTCAAAGTGACAAAAACGAAAGTTACATTTTCACAATAGAGTCAAGCGCGCTCTCTAATTAGAGCACAAATGCAGAAACAAGCCGCATCATCATGCAGTATTCTGTCTGAATTACTCTCCTTTTGGCTTGAGAACAAGGGCTCTTAGGAGACGCCTCGCACCAGAAAGTAGGTTTAAAAGTGAGCGTGGAAAGCCGGAAATTTTTCGAAGTTGGGAAATAATTATCAAGATGTGGCTTTAAAAGAAAAAAAAGAAGCTGTCATGTCATTGTAAAAATGTGTTGATGTCTTTGTGTAGAAGTGAGGAAAAAAAAAACTGTTCTCTCATCTAAAATGAGTAACACTTGGCCGTGAGGTTAAGCATGACAGATTCCAGTGATTTTCTCTTTGCTGAAGGCACGCAGGATATTGACTGCATGATATACCATGTTAACACAAAATTGCAAATTAAGAATTGATCCTCTCACCAGGAGGATATTTTCATTTCTAAACAAACGGGGGAAATGCAAAGATAAGCAAACAAACCCAAAAGTATCGGGCCGCTCTATTTTGGTGTTAAGGTAATTTCCACTTTAACAGGATGTATTCCTCACTGAGTTGGCAAAGTCCTTAAACGGCAAAGAATTCTAAGATATCCTCAACTGACTGTGAGAAAGCTTTAAAGCTAGAGCGGCTCCATTCCTCTGTGACTCACTGGAAATAAGGAAATGCATGTCAGACCCATACAGTACAATTCCAGTCCCTCAAGTGCCATCCATCATTGAAGGGCAGAACACTAGTTAGAGGGAGGTTCAGCGGCTCTCGGTCCCCATCACACTATGATGGAGAGATGACCCCCGGGGCCTTTCTCTGATGCCGGCTTCAGCTGCCCGACCATCTGAGGCTAAAGTGGATCTGGCCCCCAGCCAGCATCCCCTGCCCAATGCACATCGCTCTACCTGCTCTACGAATCACATCTGGGGTGAGACTGGGTAAGACCCACTGAGAGCCACAGAGCCCCACCGCCACTTTCTATTTCTGCCTCCATTAAAGTTTCAGCTCGGGATCTTGTGGACCTTTACGAGTGGACACTGTTAAAAGGAGTGTCTTTCATGGCTGCGACTGACACCGGGCTAATTAAGACATTTTTCTTCTCCGGTGTCTTTATAAACTTGTACTTTCAAGCCGGAGTCTCTCCCATTACCACCTCCAAACCTGCTGCTTCAGCATGCTGTTGCCCGGACTCGCTGGCGTGGCAAGAGAAGGCAGTGTACTATCCAATTTTTGCCTAAGTACAGAGAGCCATCCACTTTTGTTAGAGTAATACATGAGCACATCTAAAGCTTAGGGATACTGGCTTAGCCACACTGGCTCGCTCATTCATTTTACAAGCTTAGTGCTAAAACTGGAGATTGTGGCAGCAATGGCGTTAAAAGCACTATTTATGGAGCCTAATGTGCGCTTATATGTGTGTACTCTACCTTTTGGCCATGACTCAGAACACTCATATGGCTTTTTCGTACATGCAAATTGAACTGAGTGGGTTTTATAGACCTCAATTACAAAAGAGCAAAAGGGAATCTGTCCTGAGGAAATGTTAAAGAAATCTTCCACTGAATCTCTTTAGAGTTTTGCTGTTCTCTTTTTCAAAAAATTATTCAAGACATTAAAATATCTCTTTTAATATTTAACATTGGAACTTTTCTTCCCTAATGTAAAATACCCAAATGTAAACTATATATTAACAGGGCAGGTACCCACGCGCAATAATATAGCAGGTCCTGATACAATCATGCTATTAACAGTGAAGATTTCGACTCAGATGGTCACAATGATGAAAGTACAGAGAGATCACCTTTATGTGCAAAAGACAGTGATATGGAATTGAATGTAAGAGGTGGATTCGAGGAGATAATAGGATTTCTGCTCTGGCTCCATCCACATTTCACATGTTACCGCGCAATAAGAGACAATAAGCAAACTCCTTTCTTTGCTGCAGTTAATGGTCCGCGCTGTGATACCATGTCCTTTCTTTCATCTAGCCCTGTTCAAATGTCTGGCCCAGCTGAGATCCTTTGACAAAAGCCGTAATGTGTGCACCCAAAGTTTTGGGATGTCGGTCGTATTGTTAGTGACCACACAGGCGAAAGCACATTTTCAGATTCACATTGGGTGAAGGGAAATCCATGCACGTTCAAAACTGTGACAAGTTGACACATCATCAGTTCCATTTTGGATTCAGCTGCATTGTCCTATAAAGCCACCACTGGTACAGTAAACCATTGTTCATGGTGTGAAAGCCGTATTCAGGTTAGAGAGTTTAATTCTGCTCCAGTAAGGCTCGTCCATTAACCTATTTGTTCCAAAATAAAATTACAAACAATCTCGGTGATGGGGAGGCAAACAACGGCAGCTGATGTGAGCGGAGCATAATGCGTGTGCAACAATAAGCTCGGGATATATGCGGATTACTCGTGACAACTTGCCTCGAGGGAGCACTTGTTGGGACTCTTTCCCACAGAAGCGTCCACAAAACTGCAAGTCCCTTGACCTTTCACTTTTACGGTAGGCCGGTCTGCTGGTTCGGGACTGGCATGGTCTGCTCCACTCAAAAGTACAAACAGACAGGGACTCTGACAGGGAACATGGACATCTTCTTGAGGAAACCCACACCCTTGCATCGGCACTCTGTATTGGTGCCCGGGCAGGGGCCCAAGCCACCACTCATGGGACAAACAAGCCCCATTAGGCTGATGTTACGACTCTCAGTTTCTGCAAACGCTTTCCTCACATTTTTTTGTTTGTTTGAAATAATTCTCTCACTGTAACCTCATTATATTATAGAAGTGATGGCTAAGTGATGGTGGTACCATGTTGGATGACTTCAGTTCCAAAGAATAAATACACAACATTACATGCATTGTCAAGAAGATCTAAGGCCCGGAAATACAAGCATTACTAAAGAACTTTATTATAATGTAAATGCACATTTATTCAATTTGATCTCAGCCTTCTCTATAGCCCATATGGCGGCGAGTCCGTGCAGGGGGAGATGCAGGCGGACCTCACACTGGGCAACCGGCCACATCCAAATTCCTCCATCTGTGGCCAGTTGACTGTGTGTGTGGGAATGTGTATGTGTCTGTGTTTGCACGCTGGTACCAGTCTTCAATCCACCTGTGTCCTATCAGAGCTGGCCCCCATATCACAGCCAAGATGCCTAACCACTGATCCCCAGAAGAGTGATTATTATGTGGGTTGGACTGGACATGACAGGATTGCTGGTCAAACTTGTGTCCCAAGAACAGAGGGGAGGCCTATCATAGGTCCCGGCTGAATCATACCCAGGGTTCTGGGGCAGCTGGAGGTTAAACCGGTTCTGAGTGATGGAGCTCAAAATACGCACAGTGGCTTGGGCTAATATTGTTTAGTATGCGGAATACATTTTTTTATCAGTTGTTGTGAAATATCGACTGGCGAAATCCCTTCTTCCCTACCCTCTGATTGGTAGAAATATAACTGCAGCCCCATGAAGCCCTGCAGTGAATAAAAGTCACAATTTTAAACATCAGTCTACTTACTCTCAAATTACTGTAAATTAGCCTCGGGGGGGGGGGGGCAACAACCAGTATTTTGGGACTTCTGATGCAGACTTCTAAGTCATTTGCTGGATAAATATAAATATATAAACGCAAGAACAGCATCTATTTAGAGTGCTTTGTTAATTTAATAGCCATGAATGGGACTAGTGACAAACACTCTAAATTACTTTGACACGGCCACTATTTGCAATCTGATCAGCAAAGTCTGAGACACACAGGATGGACAGATTGGACAAACCAGCCTCCTTCTGATTTCACTGAGGACGACTAATCATGCATCTTGACGGCGAGCAGACATACAAGATAAGCAGTTTTCATGCTGTCTACAGCAATCAATTTAAAGAGAATTACAGAGCTCAGTGATTATGATGAGAGTCTATTAAAGTAAAATAGCACTGTAATCAAAATGATTTAGCGACTCGGGGTGCGGTGCAACACCAACCAATAGGAAGAAATGCACACACTCATGCACGCACACAGTCATGTCCATATTTTCAAAGGACATTATTGACTTAAGTTCATTTCTTAGAGATCAATCTAACATTAACCATAACTACTACTTGCTTAACCAGAATTAACCTAAACCTCTTTCATTAAGGACACGCACACAAATCCCAATAACGTGAGTGTACGAACAGATTTAGGTCCCCAGAACATAAGTAATACACAGACCACACACACAATCCTGTACGCACAAAATGTAAGCACACACACACACATGCATGTGCCCCTGATGAATAAACATTGCCGATGAGATGAACCAACAGTTGAGCAATGCAACACGCGTGAACATGAGAGTGGAAAATACACATGGGGATACTGAAATGGAGTGCACTCTAACACTAAGCCTGAAGATAGGAATTAAAATTAAAAAAAAAGGAGAGGGTGGGGGAAGCAGCCATTCAGGCGTACGGGAAAAAAGGAAGTCCAGAAATGAATTGCTGCAGATCCGGCAGCATAGATGTCATATATTAGAAATTTCATTACGGTTGTTTGAAACTACTCTTAATTCCAAAGCCAGTAATCATGCGGGAACAACGTTGATGTCTACATCAGTGGACCGTGAAGTCTGACTTTTTTTTCTTTCTGCAAAGGTATAATAAGGAATATATACGGTATATAAATCAATAAACCCCTCTATCAGCTATACTGTTTATACTTTAAGAGTTACTGGGGTTGCGGGAGAGAATCCCAATTCACACTGGACAAGCCGGCAACATCCAATATGGATTTGTCTTTGGACTGTGTGTTGAATTGGAACCAAGAACATTTCATATATATATACTAGTTTCTAACTTTAAATTTGGAACATCTAGAATAAAGACATTGCATATAATGGCATGCCCTTCCAGTGGGAGGACCGGGCTCATGCCCTTGCAGAAGTTGACCTCATTGCAGACAATGAAGGTCTGACTGATTCCATATTTTCACCAAGCGACGAAACTAGAATGGATCACAAGCTGTACATCACGCTCTGCTGTGGGCCATTGACACTCACTCAACATGCAGATTCAGCGCTGTCAGCCCACAACAAAACAAACGTCCACGTCAATATTTCTCAGGCCAAGCGATGGAAAGACTGACAGTCTGAGGTTCATATATTGAGTTTTATCCAACTTAAGCGGAATGACACATCATGCTCACCTCCCCATTTTTCGCCTGTCACTCATCTGCAACTGCAATGAATAAAGCTCCGCACCAGTACCTCCTGTCACCCTGTCACTCAAACCCTTTAAAAAAAAAAGACGTCACGTCACTGTTCAGGTGGAGCCGGGGAGGGATTCCTCTGTTGGGTTTGAGTTTTCTGTCTAATCCCTCATTTTATGCAGGCTCTCTGTTATCTCCCCGATGTCGGAATCACATTTTAATTAGGTTTACCTTCAGTTAGTGGCTCATCTTTTGCATCTCGCTGCCCTACGTGCTCTACCTATGGGCTTTGCCTCCTTGTCGGAGTCCTCGCTCTGGCTATCTAACATCTCCCCCCCCCCCCCCCCCCCCCCCATCTTGTGCCATCTTTTCATCCTCTAACTGCTCCATCTTCCCTCACAATCTTGCTCTCGTGCTGCTGACAACAAAGATCACCTCGTCTGACAGAAACCTGTGTTCGGCAGATAGCAAGAGAAGCACAATAAACACTTACAACAGTAGAAACGTGGGGGTAAAAGAAGAAAATGCATATCTGACACACGTTGTCGGGAAGAAATGCGGTCGACAGCTGGCTTCTGGGCTATAAACATAAAACTATTCATTAAACGGGATGTTAAGAAATCTCTGACCTCTGCAGAGCCGGAGGGAACATTGACAGGACCTACACGCCCACCATCCCCGCATGCACTTGAAATATGGTGTCACTAATTGACATCCACGAATAAACAGTAAACATTTGCAATAGAGATGAATAAGCCAGCTAATGAGACCCAGCACACTTGTCGAGGGAAGAGGCAATGCATCACAATGCAAGACACCACTAATAATAGAACTTTGTCGTCTGCTGTTTTGGCGTGACAGTGACACATTTTAGCCTTTGATACCGCAACACTTTGCTACTGGGAGTGCTTGAGACTGAAATAGGATTTTTTTTTCCCTTCTCTCATCACTTTAAAACAGGAAAAAAGCAAGAAAATCTTTCCGCACTTGGAACGTACAGTCCCATTGACAAAAGATAAATCTGTGTCTCTTTCACTCGGACAGTGACAAAGTAACTGTCAGTGTTGATCAACAGCTCTATCAAGTCCATGCTGATACATGCCCCGTTTTGCACAGGGCAGTGAGCGCCTTGTTACGCACCTCCAAAATCCATACCCTGTGCTCGGGGAAAAAGGAAGAGTGTGCGTTAAAAGAGCAAACTACCACACTAGACAAATATAGGAAGAAAGTTGAGATGGTCAAGGTGAGCAGGGAAACATCACCATGTAAAAGTGACTAATCCAGAGAGCGGGGCAATGCACAAAATACTATAATAACTGGAAATGCACCATGTGAATCACTTATCATCGTGTGTTACAAGGCAGGTAATGAATTATGTTTGGCAGCTTAAGGCGGCAGGAATGGCTGGCAGATGCCTGGCAGCTACGGCGTTGGCTATGAATTTTTCCTTTTTTTTCTTTTCTTTCTCACCCTAATATGGACCTGTGCTGGGACCATCAGTGGTCACCCCGTGGATTGATGGCTCCTGCACACCTAAGCTGCAGAACAACTCGGATCCAACTGGAGGCGAGGCGCTGCTTTGAGTAAACACAGCGTTGTCTGCACAGATGTCATGGTTCAGATTTATTTAGAGGGCAAATGCTCCATTAGTTGGGCCTTTTAATTAGCACACTTGTGAGGGAGGGTCATTAAGGATGTCTGACAGAGGACCTGCTGATGAGGAGGATGAAGGCACTGCTAATTCTTGCTAGCCCTTGATACCACAAACACACACACACACATGCACCTACACACATGCACACACAAAGCACCTAGCCAAGCACAGGTCCGCTTAAAAACCAATAGCCCCTCACACAGTCATCAACAAACACAGCAGGACAACGTCACAGGCTTCCACTCCAAAAAAACAGAGCACAAACAAGCCTCACAGAGGCATCGCACAATAACACCGCCGCGGACACACAACACGACGACAGCCAATTAAAAGCCATTGACACTTAAATACATATTCATGGGGAACACGGCAGAAAGGCAGGGATTGTCGTCGTACCATTTTCCGGGTGTTCGGTCTCTCCGATGCTGCCGTCTGGAGTGGTTCTCTCGTAGTGGTCCTCGGGCAGGGTCAGGGGTCCGATGCGGGGACCAGACGACGACTTGCTGCTGGGAGTCTCAGATTCCTCCAAGCCGCTGTCATAGTAGCTGTGCTGGGAGGCGTCCTGCAGGTCCTGCACGGGGTTGGCGGTGGAGAAGGTCACTCGCCGATGGGGATGCTGGACGAAAGGAACGAAATGTGACAACGTATTAATGTCTTTAGAACGAGGGAAGTATTGTTTCAACTACACTTTCTGTCTTTCTTCGTTTTATTGACTGATGGCTTCACTGTGCGCGTGTGGCAACAGGTACACCTCGGAAGCCCACAATTTAACGCTGCCATCTGAGCAGTTCTGGCCTCCAAAAGTTCACTCTTTAAAGTTAGAAAACAGTATTAAATATTCAAAACTCTTAAATATTAAATAGCTCTTTTGCTCTATCATTATTCTGAAGATTCCATAAAGTGGAACTATATGAACAGAGCGAGGCTATGGAATCCAATAATAGAAGTGCGCAAATTATCTGCAGCAGAAATTGAGCAAATTGAGACAAAACACACACACACGCACACAATTAAAAGTTAATATACCACAATGTAAATATCTCAAAAATGGGGCATGTGTTTGTATATTCTGTATGATTCTATCCTGCATGTGAAAAGAATGATTACAATTTGTATCTTATTATGTGTATGCATTGTGTACAAAATGAACACTGAGTTTATAGATTAATGTCTTTACAAAAATGGGTATTTTTGTAAAGACATTAATCTGAATCCTGGCACGTCGATACATTATCTAATATACTAAATTAGCAGGTGTTGATCCACGGCATAGAATGCAAAGACGTGTATTTATGTTATTCATTTTCAATCTTATCATGAGCTCCAGATGGAAGTGGCGTAGATAATGTATTGCAAAAAATAACAACACTATTTTCAGTAATTTCCTCAATAACATTTGTTTGGATAGAGGCAGAGTCTGTATATAGATGTATAAACAGATTTCCATCTCCTGAGGCAATGAATAAATACATGTGTGCAGACATGGAAGTAAACACTATAGGTACATATATCGAAGGGAGTCTTCCAGTGTTGTTAAAAAACACTTTTCTTGCTGTTATTACCGTGATTATACAGACAAAAGTTTAATTTCCTAAATCCGCCACTGCCAAATGAATTCTGATGACAATGATTGGTACACTAATCAGTTGCCCCACTGAGCTACTTCCTATCTCCATATTTTAATATTTCCCCTTTCCACAGCTTTTGATGTTTAACCGAGCAGAAAGCTAGACAATATTTATGCAATTTAACTATGAACGAATCCCAAGGAGATCCAAATAAGGGTAACTGAAAGAAGAGAGGAGGAAGACCAAAAAAAACAGAGCATTGGAATTATGGCTTGTGACAGTCGCTGTTTTGCAAACATTAGAATATATCATTGGATCTGCTTTCGCTGTTGCACACTGATGAGATCTGATGAGAGAATGAAAGGGCAAATGAATGAATAAAAGCACTGATGAAATCCAGAATCGGATAGCTTGAAGACCAAGAAACAGAGCGGCATTATGATAAATCATTCAAGATCGCACCCTTTATCAAATTGAATGGCTTGTAAATACAGTTAGGAGACCATTAAATTTCCTCTTCCGAAGATCAGTTTACTAATGGCTACTTACCACCGATCCACAACAGAAAGAAGACTCCTCGCGGTGCACATGCGATTGCACTCCCCCCCCCGTCCTCCCGTCCCCCTGCACGTGAGCAACCTCTTGTAAAAGTCAGGAAAGCACTGATACAGCAGAATGGGGGCCCTGCCTCTGCTGCACGAGCCCACCCAGATCGATACCGCGGGTCCGTGCTTTCTACCGTTCAACCACTTTTCTGGCAAACAAATCCATGCCAGAAATCATTGGAACCATCAGCCTTTTAGTACAGACACACCAGATATTGAGAAGTGCTTTTAGAGCTTAGGTTAGAGCTCTGGGTCTTAATACCATTAAGAGGCTTCAAAATGGCTCCAGAAACCCATTCATCTTTCCATCAGCCTTCAATCAAGTCATGTTTTTTTCTGTTTTTTTTCACAGGAAAGATGCATTTCGGGGACTTTCATCTTAATAATGAAATCTTAAGATCTGGGCTGCTTCATGTGTTTTTGTTCTTCCCGTGGTGATTCTACATTAGTCATAATAAAATTCTGTCTTGGGTTTCTTTGAAACTTTAAGATTTAAAGGAACTTGTATCCAAAGTTCGTCGAGCGCATCCCGCTCAGGCCCTGTTTGACATGGTCACATTTGAGTTTAAATTTCACTATATTAGGCTAAGATTAAGTTTTAATGAAAGCAACGGAAAGCATCATGGACTTACAAATCCTTGTTTGCATAACAAGAATGAGCCTGCTTAGTGGCATATGTTTCTTCTTTTTAATGGAAAATTCTTGCTACCTTTTAGTAAATGGAAATAAAGCAGCGCTCACAACATGGAACAAATGGAATGCTCATCTGGTTTAATTTGATTCTTGGATATTTGAACTGTTTCCACTCTTCAGATTGGATTGGATTTAAAGACGTTGACTTGGAAAAGAGAAACCCCATCCCTTCGAACGTTACCCATAAGTCAAAAAAAGAAAACCAATATCCGGTGGCTGAAATGAACAATTACAAACACGGGCTGCATATTAACTTTAGCTTCTGCAATGGTTTTCACTAAAATGACAAAAGGAAGGAGTTTGTTTTAGGCAGTATGCACTTTGATTGGTGCATCTAGACTCAGTTACATTGGGAATGTGTTTATCAGCTACGTGCTACGCTGAAAAATACTAAATAATAACTAAACATTTATCTTTCATTCAAGGATTTACAACAGACTAATTGATCTATTTCAAGTGTCACAGTCTGAGAGAAACTCGGAGCAACTCCTCCATCAAAAAGAAAATAAGACTGAGTTGTTGCTCAGTCGCTTCCGTGTTGTTTCAATAAAGTTGCCGTTGACTCATGCGGCTGGATATTTCAATGGTGCATTATTAAACACATGATCGCAGGCTTCTGAGACTCCGCCACTATTTCAATGTGAGGGGGGGTGGATTTAGTTGTTTAAATATGGATTCTTGCTTAAACTTCTCCTCAAGGCATCACTCCAGAGAGTCAGCATGTTTCCTGGGTATGATAACTAGCTGGGGCTGCAGAGATGGGAAATAGATTCTCCTCTTAGTCGGAGCACAAATCCTTTGCCAGGCCTTGGGGGGCTGCAGAGATGCGGCAAGACGGACGGTCTGAAAAGGGGGAAGCTGAGCGAGGAGTGGGGAGTTGGTCAGGCAGACACGGACGGCGCTTTGGCTGGAGGGGACAAGCAGAAGGATTAGATTCTGGGAGACTGGAGGCGGGGAGAGCGGGATTGTTTGGGCATTGTGGGTAGGAGTAGGAAGCTACGGGGCGAGGAATGAAAGAGGGGACAATTATGGTGACATCTGAACACAACCCCATTTAGATCGGGCAAAAGTGGCCTAATTTGTACGCCTAATATTGCAATGCTAAAGCAGATACAGACGGATTCTGTCTTCACAATGGGAGCAAGACACATTTTAACAGAGTGAAAAAAATTGCAATCATCCACTGCCCACCTAAAGTTCCCGCAGCACTTTGGAATCCTGATTTTTCTCTTGGCCTCCCAGAGAAATACAACTCCAGCTGCACATGCTGAGAGCTGAATATTTCAATCGATTGGGGCAACAAAAAAAAAGTCAGAGCAGCTACCAATTTCAAATGGAGGTCTTCTTTTTTGGAAATTAATAACTATCCACTGTATGAAGAGCATCTCATGGTCAAGTGTAATATGAAAAGTAATCAAGTTGACTTTAATATGAATTGGGTCAATTGTGTCCCCTTTTTATACAACAGCAAACCATCTATCCTCCACTGCATTAAGTTATTAAAAATACCCGCGTCCCCTTAGAGCTCGGATTGTGCTGCTTTTACTCCCTTGAACATAATGCACTTGAAAAAAATAGCACACGTACTGTACACCGCCACTGAACGTGAGTTCTCTGCCTTTATCCCCCCGTCTGTGAACTCGCAATTGCGATACTTCAAAAGACTTGGGTCAGTACCTGAACCAATCAACATCGTGATTACATGAGCCGTCTGCACAAAAGCAAGTTCATCTCATTTCCTGTATTTGTATTTTACAATAAACGGATGAAGTAGATATATTTTTTTTTTATACTTGATAAAAGAAAATCAGCTCCATGTCACCACCGTTAAATCTTCTTTTGAAACCATTGAAGCTTTGGTTACTTTTGCAGCAAACTGCACACGGAGAGGCCAAAGTGTTGATTGTTATAGATATTTCCCTCTACGTGTGGACACAGCGACTTGCATACATACCCTTCAGTTTCGCACTGTTAAGGCTGTCGCCTCTTCTGCATTTTTAGGTGACAAAACATGAAATTAAAAAGCCATCACGGAAAACAAATATTCTTTAGGCACTCTCAGGCCCAGCGAGGAGGAAAGGAAAATAACGGCGCATTAAAAGCCTTTTGATGTGCTCGCGTTTGAGGTTGTTATGTAAGATGAGGGGAGTCTTTGTTAATTAACGGAGCTATTGATGTAATATAAAAATAAAAGACATTTGACTTCATAAGAGCTGGACCTTCTCACCCTCTCATCCTTCAATTGATTTCTACAAGTCAACATAAAATATAGGCGCACGCATTCAGTGCACATGCAGGGGGGGGGGGGGGGGGGGATTATACAACGCATTGCAGTTACTAGTTCCTGCTTGAGAGTTGCCAAATCAGATATAGAAACAACAGGGTAGCCAAGGCTAACAACTGGTTATGGTTAAAGTGATAAGGAGATAATCAAAAGCGACAATCTGAGTGAATTAGGTTTAAGGCATGAGGGGAAAAAAAGAGACTTTAGAGTGCAGTTAAGGTTATGTAGAGAACGACGCGCCCTATCAGATTTGTGGCCTTCTGAGACATCACAGTGAATATTTCATTTATAAAATCAGATTAAAAAGAAGTAGAAAAAAAAAAACATTCATGGGTGGATTTTATATTCGATTAAAAAAAAAATTGGCTTCCGTACTGCCCTTTACATCAATTGGAAGCCGACATATTTGGTTAAAGTCGTGTCCAGAGAGCTGTTGGCCCCGTTAGCTGGCTGCTGCTGCTGCTGCTGCTGCAGAAAAACGTGTTTCAACCACCTCTGTCACTAATGTTGTCTGCTGTGATGGAGGACTTCTGCACCCAGACTAGATATTGCTATGGTGTGAAGAGTACGAGGATACATCTCCATTATTCACCCAGGCCCCGCGACTCGCCCCTTTGTGTCTGTATTGGAAAATATGTGAATTTGTCGTTTCCACAGCAACTGACACAGATGGGTTATTGTTAACGGTTATATCTAATCACTTTCGGATAACGCCGTGGACAGTCTGTCCTAAAGATTGGGTTTGAAATCAGAAAATAATGCGTTTGCCTCAAGCCTGAATGAAGGAACAAAGAGGGGTTCCCGGGGCGGATAGCTGTGCCGAAGCAACAAGAGGCAAAGCGTTTCGGTGAATGTGGAGCATCTCTGTTGCCTCTGCTGATTTGCACCGCTGACTCCTGATGGGACAGTGGAACCCCGTGCTACGCCTCCCGCAGCAGCCAGACTTCCCCCCGGTCCATTGTGAAAGCCCCGGGGCTACCTGACACCACTCTGCCGTCAGGTGCCCTGTCATCAAGCCCAGCCTCACTGATTGCCAGTGCACACGGCTGCTGGTACTTATGCAGATGGGAAAGCTTTTCCATCTCCTCTGCCACTTTCTGAGCCGACTCCTAGCAGAGTCGCAGGCGAGTTAGATTTGGCAATTGAATTTCTGCCTCCTGCTTCCAAGCACACTTTTTTAAAATATACCTCAGAAGATAATTGTAATACTCATACCGCTACTACTGCTACAACTAGAAATAATAATAATAATAATAGAGCACATATTACAATTCAGGGGATGATTCTATTATTACAAGTATACTTATACTACTCATAATACTTAGAATTCCACTAGTGCTAGTTAGTAAAGGCTACTACTACTACTGCTTATAATGATAATAATAATAATACTAATACAAATAATAATGAAAGTGGTTATTCTACTCTCCCCTCTATTTGATATGAATTTTAAAGAACACTACATTATTTATTACCTCTCAACTTCAAACAAAAAAACGGGTGGTTCCATATTTCTGCCAATCTGTTTGCGTCTCCAGTTATGCTTCCCTGACAGCCTGCTAAAATATATCTGGGTCAAAGTCAAACTGCATCGTTTTTTATGAATCAATCACTAAATAATCCCTTTTAATCAATCCACTTATCCGTTTTCTTCTGATGACACATGTGGTAGATCAGTGCAGAGCAGTGAAAAATAGATGATGTGCTACTTCTAAAACTAATCTAAAACTAATCTCCACTCTATTTCATTGTTATGTTAAAATGCAATTTTTCCCAAAGCTGAAATAATCAGCAAGTACCCTCGCGCTGCATTAAGTTATATTTCATTTTGTTTTCCAGTGGGTAACAAGCAATTTGTCACAGTTAGTTTGGAGCCAAATGGTTTTACTTAAATCTTTTATTACACAGAGGTATTGTTTAAGCTGAGTCACTGTGGCCGAGCAAAACTTGCTGAATATTCAGAAAAATTCTGTTGGGTTAGCAAAGCACGACGGCTGGGTGTCACAACTTTGAAGAAGACACATGAATGGGGGATAAAATAGGATGAGCTAGGGGTGCAGGCAGGGTGGCCTATCTTTTCCTCTAATGACTATAAAGTGGTGAGATGTGAGGCTGCAGAAATGGAAGGATAAAGTGTGTATGAGTGGAGACAAAGGAATCTCGAAGGAATCAAATCCGAGCCGATTTTTATTTCGTTTACGAGGGAGTGTTTTTCACCGGTTGGGAAGCCACACTACTCTGTGGGAGTGCCCCCAACTTTGAAAGCAGAAGGAATCCTATGTGGCTCTGTTTATCAATCTTCGAGCTGAGGTATATCGTTTGTGAACTGGAGCTGGAAGCCGGACTTTTTCCTATTGAATCACAGTTATGTGTCTCTCAGATATTATGAAATGGGTTTTCTGCCCATGTTAAAGGAAACGGCTGATGTCTCAGTGCCCCTGTGATATGAAAAATTCAATTTAAAAGGATGAGAGAAAGAATGGTGCACGGCCTATTTTCATTCCCCCACACTGAGCGATATGAGAATGATGTTCTATTGTGTGGAGGAAATGATGCCAATCGTGCTGCGGAGAAATTCCTTCATAATTCAATTCAATTTCGTCTAAATCCCAGTGGCAAGCTCCTCTGCCAAAGAGCGGCGGAGTGACGGAGACGAGGAGGGAGGGCTTGAGACCAAGATGGAAGAAGAGCGACTAAAGATTGAGACTGAAACACTGGGGGGAAAATAGAGAGAGTCGGCTAGACACGCTGAAAGGTAAGAGGAGGAGACGGTGATACAAAGTGGAGGGGAAGCAGATGGAAGAAAAATGTTTTAGTAATGATTTTTTTGATCACGGTGGCATTTTAAGTACAGCCAACTAATTTCCTCTAATTACTTCACCGCAGTGTTTGACAGAAGCAGAGAGAAAAATCATTTTTTTCATTGAAAGCCAACAGGACAAAGTGTTGATTTTAGTCGATCGTCGTTCAACCTGCCAAACCAGTGGTGTTAGATGGTAAATCTATAGTATCTCCATCTTCTGTTATTTAAATTGCAGCGTTAGTTACAAAATGAGCATCTTCGACAGCCCCGAGAATTCCCCCAGTGTGGGACCTAGAATTTCCATTTAGTTAGAGCGCTTGCAAGTACATCCTGTCTCTGGCATTTTGGGCGTGTGTGCAGGAATCAATGAACTGCTGCCTCTGAAGGCACAGAAAAAATGAGCTGCACCAACAAATATGACAATGAACGAGTGCACCTCTCAGTGTATGCAGCAAGCATAAAACCATACGGACTGAGGCAGTCGCAAAGGAAATGCATATGGAACTGATTTTTATTTTCCATTCCTCTATTATGTCCTCCATTCTTAACCCATCTCCTGCTCTCTCGCTCTCTCGGTGTCTCTCTCCACATGTGCACACACACACACACACCCACATCCACACCCACACACACAGTTGTTTTTGTAGGTGCAATAGCTCCAAGGCAAGCAGCGTGGAATTGGAGTCTTCAAAGAGTCTTGGATTATCAAAGAGACACAGCTACCAGAAAACTAGGGGACACGCTAGAGAGGGGGAGGGAAGAACATAAGCGAGAGGCGGGGAGGCGGAGAGAGTGCAGAGGAGTCAGCATGGGTTTGGGTGGAGGATGAAGTGATCAGACAGGGGAGGGGTGGTGGGGGGCGAGCGGGGTGGATAAAGACCAGGAGTCCCTTTTGTTCACGTCCTGCTAATGGAGAGAGAGAGAGAGAGAGAGAGAGAGAGAGAGAGGCTGGAGCAAATGCATGAAAAACACAATCACACAGCCCTTAATGGTCTTGATGGGCGAGAATGGAATTGCATTCTTCACCGTCTGCGTTGCCGCACATTGTGGAGTTTTCCTGCGCCGGGACTTTCATTTCACTGGGAGCACAGGCCCCGGAAATACGTTGTCACAGTAAAACCAAGTATTACTGCAGCAGGACCCGCCATGTGTGAATATAGCTGCCACATCTAATGACAAATCTGACCGTTCACGCCATTCCATAAGACAGGATGTGGGAGTGCTGGTGTGAATGCATCACCCTCTGACAAAAATCTCTCCGTCAGCCCCTCTGTCCCACATTGAGCTATTGATGTCTCTCTTTTTTTCTTTTTTCATTACGAGAGAGTATATGAAACTGCTTCTGGTCCGCTGTTAGCTGCGGGGCATCATCCAGCTGTGCCCCTCCCACAGGTGCCACACATACACACACCTCCCGCCTAACTGGTTTGACCTAAGCTGCACTCATTTAGCGTCTGATGAGAGTGGGAAGCGCGGCTAACACACAACAACAAAAAATATAAATCAAAAGTCCAAAAAAGCAATCTTGGATCTGCACAGGTCTTATTGTGAAAGGTGGGTATTTGTTTGTCCCTGCTGCCTGCACCAGTTTGGTAATACTCTGGCATGCCATGACTTCACTTGTTCTGACACAGACAGTGGAGAGTTGTGTCTACGCTGCATAAATTGTTGAACTCTTTTCTGTGTTATTTGAATGGCTTCGGTTAGCGAAAGCACGCAAGGACAGGGAAATAGACAAAACCCAAAACCACATTAACGGGAAAAAAAACATGATTTGACTGGTGTTTCAAAGCCACAGCTTAATGTACCTGACACAATAATACATTCTGTAAGTTTCACAGCTTGCTTGCTCAATATTTAATGATCAAATAATTGTTGTGTGTATGACCCTCAGTTGAATTACAATAACATACTTTCCTTGACTTTGAAAGGATGTCAAGAAGATATATCAAGTCAGAGATGATTGATCAGATTGATACGAACAGAAGATATTTGGTGACATGATGATAATTGGTTAATTACAGGGAATAAGCAGGAAACATTCCAACTACATGTGGCTCGGTCTCCTCAATTATTTTTAGCAGACACTAATAGAAGTTTGTTCCATCTAAAATTGTAAACGTTTTCCCTTTCTAGCCCTGGTGATTGGCAAATCTGGGGGACACACTGTGCACATCTGATCCACCACTCCCTCTCCTTTGCTGTCGTAAATCATGCTGATGATTTTTTTTGGGGAGATTAGGAGAATAAAATCATAATTCATAGGGGGCATATCAGAAGATCAGCCTGTCGCCTGCGTCTGAATGAGGAATGAGCATCTTGTTGTTCTTTAGTATTGGTTTAAAAAATAATGTGCTAAAGATTTCGGCGCATCAGCAGCGCATTAGACTATCACTAGCATCAGGATTTTGAAAAGATAAGAAACTGTCTGTTCTGAAGAAAGAACCACACAGACTTGAAGGAGGTTGTCTCTTTTGTGGAGGAGACAACAAAATGTTTTCCTTGCCGCTTTTTTCCTAAAGAAATGTTTTTATGTTTTTTATTTTCATAATATCAGGACCTTGTTTTTGTAAAAATAAAACTTAATTCTTGAAATGTGTGCATCCTCTGCACTCACTACAGCTTGAGCTAGGCTTAGCATGGCATTCTGCTAACACAGCTCTAAGCTTTAAGGGATAGTTGGACCATAGCATCATTAATTCCGTTAGCATTAATACTTACGGTACTTTTAGGCTAAAAACCTGATGTAAATTATGCTCTTTTGAGACGATTTCAATTTTTCAGTGAACTATCCCTTTAAAGTGTTCCTGTTGTGAAGTTTGGCCTCACATTGCGTTCATCAATCTTCAGGCTGGACCACATATTCTCCGAAAGACTGCATTCAGCAAACCAGTATACCAGCAATGTTAGTATACCATGATGGTCTACCATGACGTATCGTTACACCAGTAGCAAATTAGCATTTTTCTAAAATAATGAAACAAGATGATGGAAGGGGGAAAAACACAAATGTAATTTTCTTTGGTGTCAAGAGAAATTTGGAGGGGGGGTGGGCTTTAGAGAAGGGATCAGTGGTAGATTTTAATTGGGAAGGGCACAGGATTAAAACTTTGATTGGTTTAGGGTTTAGATAGTTGTGTCTCTACAGACACTCTCATTGTCTTAAGCTGAGGGGACTAAATATGCTAATATGAGTGAGCTCACAGGACCAAAAGAGAAACCTTAAAGGATGAACACGATTTTTTGAGTTTGGGGTTTGCAAGCAGAGGGGCACTCTGGGAAGAAACCAGTGTACCGAGCAAGAAGCAGAGAAAAATAAATGGAGGAGAGAATATAGGGGAAGATACCACTTTTTGGTAGAAAAGATAGTGAAACAAAAGAAGGGTGAAGACTCCCAAATAAACAAGTGAAAACAGCTGGAGAGTGACAGTTGGTTGAATACCTGTTTAATTCTACCATTTCATCCATTCGGCATCAAGCTTTAAATCATAATTTGAGCTTAAATATCTTCTCGGTAATTATTGAAATACTGTTGCATTTTAATCTTTTTTTTATATGTTTCATTTTCCCCACAGTTAAAGGGTCCAAGTTCAGGCTGACGCGTTCCCATTGCAAGTTTCATATTTTTCTCTTTGAGTGATTAAACTGTGAAAACTCTGGTTTATTTTGCTTAATCCTCTGCCCTAACATTAACACTCCCTCAGAGGCCAAAGAACATTTTCAGCCGGATTTTTTCCAAGCAACCACAACAACGGTTACACTTGGAAGAGAAGTGTTGTGAATTAGAGTGACTACATTGCATCTTGGTACCGGGCCAGGAGGATGCAGGGTAAGTGAGCAGCAGCTCAAGGGAACTAGAAGTGTCTTTCATTTATCAATCTTGTTTAACTTTCATATATGTTGCATAGAATATCGTATTCACCATCAGCTATTATATACAGCAACATTCAAACTGCTTGCACAATGGAACCACTGCAGTTATGCTTATATGTATGTTTTTAAGGCATAAAGTATATTTTAGGTGGCATATATTTGCACTTGGTGACTTGGCACCTCTGAAACGAGAACATCCTACAAACACTCCCTCTTTGGTGAGAGAGAGTGAGTGCTTCACTGGTGGGTAGAGAGAACACACTGGTTACAGCAGGAGGAGCTGCGTTAATATGCTATGATAGCAGGCAACCTTTACCACAACTATGAAATATCATTTACATGAATCAGACCTCTAATACTGTGCTGCAGGTAAAAAAAAAAAAAATACCCAAAATTATCCAACACTCTCAACCTGTGCCAGAATTCAGGCTTGAAGTTGAGAGGCCCTAATGTTCTATGCCAAAAGCAACGGAAACCAAATTTTTACCTAAATGTCTGGAATGTGCCCCACAGTTAGTCAGATCACATCTGCTGAGCAGAGGCTTTGGCAGCATTGCAAATTGCGATATCTCTGTATGTTTAGCGTATGGGTTCAAAGCCCACTAATGGTCAACTGCAGCTATGTATTTTTTTTTTCATATCTCAATAAAATCCAGAGGGCAAGTTTCCAATTCAATCACAGAGAGCCGCGGCGCTAAACAAAACTGAATCAAATGCGAGCGCAGTTTAAAGGCAGGATAAATTTAAAAGGAAATGCATGAAAAAGAATAAAGTCAATGGTGCGATTTCAAACAATGCTGATGGTGGGGCGAGAGAGGTCCCACAACACACTCGTCTCTGAAATAAATCGTTTTTTTTTGCCCTAAAATGCTTTTTTGGTATCAGTTGTGAGCCTTGTCTCACATGGAGTTTACAATACAGTCTCTACTTGTTCTTGCTTGCAAGATGCAGTTGCTTCGAGATCTGTGAAAACCAATCAATATTTAGTGTTTTTAAGCCCAGAGCAGAAGTTGCACAGTCACCACACCTTAATAGCTGTCTGTGGGCCAGTATACACTTTGTCAGTGAAGTCATGTCAGCAAAGAAGGGTAAGCTCAATTGAGCAAGGTTTTTGTCAAGTACCCACTCAGAGGCTCTGATACTCCATGAAGTGTATATCCATTGCAGATTGTCAGCTCGCGTCTTCAATGCATTTTCATTCTCCGCTTCTTATGATATACTGTAACATAAGCGTCTTCCAAACTGTCTCCCTGAAAGACGTATCAGGAGTTAATAACACCAGAAGGGAAAGATAGACACAGAGGAAGATGGGTGGATGGGGGAAGTAAAGAATCAGACATGAGAGAAATTAATCCTCAATATCCACTCCCTGCTGGGTACCTTATTGCCTCTCAAACTTCCCATCTTCAGAGTTAATATCTCTATTGCTGCAGCATCTGGCTGAGAAGCATGCATATACTTCCATTTGTTTGAACTGGAGCATAATTGGATTGGGGAGAGGGATGAAAAAGCCTTCAACCCTACTTAAAACTTTTTTTTTTTTTTTTTCTGGCTGTCCTCTAGTGCGTGCATGAGAGCGCGCAATCCTGTGTTTCAGTGTGCGTGCTCATGTGTGCGCCTGCTATTAATAGCATCTTTCACGGTCTTGCTTGTCTCGATTTGTTACCCCGCGTCCGAGATGTACCGATTGCCAATAGATTCCCGAGAGCTAAGCAATTTCAGAAATGTGTTTGCATCTCATTGTTGCGCCCAAAGTAATCCAGTGGATGCAAGTGGATGGGGAGCTCTCATGCTCCTCCATCTTATCATGGAACCGAAAAAAAAATCATGCTTAATTAGATTCACAGTGACCTTTTTCATCTCTGGCTACAAGTGCCCAGCCACTGCCGAGGCAAGACGTGTTCTCGACATTGATCTTTCTGCAGACCCGGGGATTGAGGAGAGCCCGGCGCAGTGAAACGAGGCAGAAAAACAACATATCAAAAATCATCAGATGAAGAGATTACTCTGTTTGAGTGAGCTGCTCTGTGTGTTGAGGCCTTTAAGAGTTGGTCTGTTGTTGTTTTTTTTGCGAGGAGAACTCTATAATCCACCTACTGCATCTCAACGATAGTGCAAACAAACTCACACACAAGTATAGAGTCCTGCCCTCCGCGCCGTCGCCCATTTGCCAAACATGCGCGCGTAATCCGCCCGCATCTCTCGTTCCTACCTCCGGTCGTATCTCCCTTTTGAATCCCACTACCCCTTGCTCTCTCCCTCCTGCAACCGCGGTCTGCAGCTGAGCAATGATCTTTCCTGCAGGCTTCAAACAAAAGATGACTTACAACTCCCATCCAGAAGAAAAAAGGAAAAAAATAGATTCCCTGCTGATAAAGCCAGAACATACTGATCTGCCATTTCCAGGCAAATGGGAGTGCATGGCTGTTACAAACAATTTCAAGGTACATGAAGTGCGTGCATCTGTAGCATTGCATTTTAAATTCCATATCGATAAAAGGAAAGTTATTAAGAAATCTTAATTAAACAGTCGCAACTACAAAAACATAGGGAATATGAGCAGATTTGTGTTTGTCACAGTCTCTCTGCAGCTTTGGTTTTACCGTGGGGGGAACACAGTAGACACAGTTGACACAGATATGGTATGATATTGATGACAGATTTGATTAGTCCAATGATGCAATTTTTTGGTGGAGCGCCCAACAATGGGCTTTAGACAGAGCCCAAAAGCAGAATATCCAGTATGAAACGTCTATTGCCATCTCCTTTCAGAGCTCATTTGAGTCATATCTGACATATTTATGGCTCATCATGTCATATCGTAGCCATCAGAGTACAAGCACCATGAACCATTTAAATACTGTGGGCCATGCTGTCATCTCCTGTTAGTAACATATGTCTGATGGATGCATAAGAAGAGGCACTCGGCTTGATTCTTTCATAGCACCGCAGAGAGGCTTGAGTCCAGAGTCGGTGAATTTACTGGCAGGAGTGATTTTTTCTTGCGAGGCAGCCTATTTATTTGAATAAAAAAAAAAAAAACTGCTTTATATTATAGGGAATGCATGAGGGAGCGAGATACTGGATGCCATTGGAAAACACAACAAATAGGGGCCTTATCTGGATACAGAGTGGCACAATATATATTTAAAGAAGTTAAAAGTTGCATCCAAGAAATCTATAATGATCCTTTGTGTGCACCTTAACCGAGTTGCCTGGCAACCGAACGAGAGCTCGGCAGTGAATTAAAGTGTCAAATGAAACACATTTGTAATCCACGGGCAACATGGATTAAATTGTAGACAGTAGGAGTGCCTCTTGGACAAGGTTTCAATAGCAAAGGTGGGCAAAGTGAATTGGATGAAAGGCAAACAATTTCCCTGCGCCTTGGTAACTTTCAGAGCAGCGGCTCGTACCTGGATATGGATGGTTGAATGAGCACAGAATAAGCACAACTAATTAACTGCACACGTTTATAAATGGGCTGTCTGAACGGATGCAGTTATTCATCTGCCCCCAGCTGATATCTATGAAATATCACGAGGGTGGACAAGAGGAGGATAAATCATCAGAGCGCACGGTACATCAGTGTCTTACCTTTGTCCTCTGAATTATTGATGAACACACACACAGTGATGCCGTTTGAAAACACACCCCCGTCTCCCCCCGTTTCATCTCTAAAATCGTAAAAAACAAAAAAAACTCGCTTATGGCAGACGATGCTTCTCATGTGCTTTATGTACGGACGAGATGCAAGTAGCCAGCCCCTCTGTCTCAGATGCCGCACACACTCGGTAATAAATAAACTGTTTTACGAGTGGACTTCTTCGTTTTCTGCTTAACAATGTTAAGCATTTACACAAAGGGACTCCAATGAGCCTCTGATTGCAGATAGAATCAGTGCCCAAGCAACCCATCACAGCTCCACTCAATCCCACATATGCATGATTAATACATCAAACAACATCAATTCTCCCTGCTCTTCCACTCGTCAATGAGAACAGACGCACACACACACACACACAAACACACACACACACAGAGTTGTGTCTCCCCTGACTTCAGAGGACATTACATGGATTTACATCCATTTCCTGGAGCATAAATCTAGCGTTAATTGTGACTACTACTTGCAGAACC
The DNA here is from genome assembly GCF_949316205.1 of Platichthys flesus. Lineage (NCBI taxonomy): Eukaryota > Metazoa > Chordata > Actinopteri > Pleuronectiformes > Pleuronectidae > Platichthys > Platichthys flesus. The sequence goes on along the minus strand of NC_084959.1, from coordinate 14,565,373 downwards.
ATAAACCTTTTGCTTACCTTAAAACAAGTCTCCTTAAAATTAAACGATTCGCCACAAGGAAGTCCCCATAATGTGACTGTACCCACACACCAACACACACACACGCACATAAAATGTACCCAAATCCTTGCAGGACTTGCACATGAACACAGAGACGCTGCCCCCTCCATCATGGTTAATACATCAAACAGCATTAGCTTCCTGGATTCCTGAAGCTTAGACAGACACGGTTCTGACAGCCCATGATTCCTTGCCGTCTGCCTCCCCCTCCAGCTTCCCCACTTTTCTTTATTCCCTATGAAGTCTGTTTGGGTGGTTACAGAACATGCTGCCAAAGTAGATTCACTTACGTATTACCTTTTGCTTTTTGTACGCTTGTATAATGTCATGTTAGAAAACCATCTCTACAATAAGATGACAGTGCCGGGGCTTTGGAGGCTCGGGAGGGGGGGGGGGGGGGGGGTTGGGGGGGGGGGGGGATGCAACAAGAGTAACCTGAAGCCCCGATCAACAAACTCTTTGTTTTATGAGATTTCCATATTCTTCTGACATCAGCTGATATTTATAACCACGCATTTCCAGCCATCACTTTTTGTACCAGGGGACAACATCGATGAATCCTACGTGCAAGAAGAGAGCAGGAGGCTTATTGGATCGCGGTCTAATAAAATGGATATTCATTAGTACAAGTTTGGCATAAAGTGATTTGTAAATTACCATGAGAGGCCTGCAACCTCACAACGCAATCCTGCATATGATCTCGATTGATCTCCATTTGATTTTTCTGTGCTTTCAGCGGGATATTGATTTGAACTTGACTTTAGAGATCCAAGCTTTAGTCTTCACATAAATTAGTAGAGAGGAATCTCTGAGTTCTCTGTAATTATACTCAACCACAAAGGAAGTATTAGTTGTAGTATCCCTCCCCTGATGCTACCAACAAACTGCAAGTTTTATTGAAGCTTCCAGCATCAAATTAATAAACACACTGTTCCCTGTAGTCTCCATTTGTTTTCATAAAACCGCCGAAGCAGCTCTAAAATATCTGGAAAGGATTGGCAGTTCAATGCCCAATATACGTGTGTTATTCCCATACAATCCACACTGTGCTGTTATCTACAACATGGTGTGGTGTCTTATATGATCTAATCTTATATTAGAGCGAGCAAGTGATTTACGAATGAGCTTCTTTGGCACCAAAGATAGATGAAGCACTCTTCCACAATACTTCCCCTCGCCTAAAGTAGTAACGTAAAGGCACTTAGCAGATTGTTTCATGATTTTGAATGATATGGCAAAAAAAATGAAAAGAGGTTGTGTATGTGTGTGTGTGTGTGTGTGTGTGAGACAGTGTGTCTGTATGGGTGTATGCGTTATGGGTAGCCTACTGGGCTGCTGATAGAGTAGCTTAAGTGCACGGAGAACCGCATGTGATCTGCAATACTGGAAATCCTCATAAAGAGGATAAAGAAGCTTTAAAATCACATTTACAGCACAAGAGCAGCATCCCGCTGATAAATACAGATCATGGTATTTGACCCTGCCCATCAGCGCATTGAAAGCCTTGTGGCTGCTGCACTATAGAGTCACAGACCAACCTTTGTCGCTAACAGATAGAGGGCTACACTCCAATAACCCTAAATAATAGCGCCGGTTTGTGAGACCCCCGGGAGCACCTGGGGGGCAGGTCAACTATGACTTCTCAATTTTCTTGATTTTTGCTCAGTTATTTGACCTTTTATTTGATCTATAAATGAAAACATGCTCCCAGTCTTTGAAAAAGTCTGAATGCAGAGTTTGTTGTCAAACGCGTTATATGTCACAATGATCGATAGGCTCCCTAAAAACCAGCACGCCATATTTGTTCGCTCATAACATTCGACAACAACCTTAAATGTCAATGCTGATCACCATCTGCTAGACATTTTCAGAACTACCTTCGAGGTATTAACTTCCCAGGATTACAGGAATCCGATGGCAGCACAGGCACGGATCTTGCTCCTCTAGCCATGGGCATATTGTTGCTGCAGAAGCCAATAACTCATGGTATGTTTCCGAGGCCTTCCTACGGTAATATGAAACCTGTGACCTTTATTCGATCAATGTGTCACGACGGGCTTCTAAGTTAATAATACAAACAAGAGAACAACTGGATAGATGAGCCGAGTCTTTACACAGGAAGAAAGAAAAAAACCTGCTGTTCAATAATATCTGGCAGAAGATGATCAATTAAATGTATTGATATTTATCCCTACAAAAGGGTTTCCTCAAAGTAAACAGCTGCTTCACAATTCATAGTTCTGCTTTCCTGGAGAGATAACGCTCTCTCATCTTAATGAATGTAATGAATGGTTAGGGAAGTGATTGTTAAGGGTGAATTTGTGCTTTATCAGCCTTTGTGTCCCGTGCATTGGAAGACTTTGCATTGTCTCTTAACTGTTTAAATATCCATTGTGCACATTCATTGATCTGATTTGTATCTTCGAAATAGCTGCTCTGACGACCTAACACACTTTTGAGTTCTTTCCATATGAAGAAACAGCTCCTTATCAAGGAGACTGACACTGGCTTTTCAGGTGGGAATTAAATAATTCAAGTTGATGTGAAAAAATCATACATGTGTTGACGACTCATGTTTATTCATCTCTTCTATGTGACAGAAACACAGAATAGAAAATTCACTGAACAGAATAGTGTCACGCACTGTACCATTTAGAAGCTACAGTTTGCGACTCCTGTCTGTAATGTAGCAAGGTGTTACAGTACCTAATGCATGATATTAACAGATAACAATCAGAGTAACAAAAAATTAGCCACATTAAATTCTAGGAGGAGCTGTGTTATTATGCTTCAGTGCTAAATAAGCGTTTCACTGGCCTGAGGAGTGAGCCTTTTGTGAACTCTGTAGTAAAGAGTTCCACATATCGATCTGCCGATTTGAGAAAAATTCCTTGAGTTACTGAGCCAGAGAACCCTGGGAGGTTTCACGGTGTCACTGAGCACAAGCCGTGGCTAGAAAAACATTTAGAGATACAGTAGGTTTAGCATTGCGGAGTCGATGAAAGTTGTTGTGCTTAATGTCTTGAGAACGTGTGAATAATGAGGTCGTATCGACTTGCCATCCAAAATCTTTGTAGCATGTAGCGACCTGCTGACTGCGGATTCTATAGGAGTCTTAATCTCTTTGATTGTTGCGGCGAGTTCTTGAAGTAATCCACTTTCATAACTATTCCAAAGCTAAAAAGAATCAAACAATTAATAAAATTGCTTTCCTCAATCATTCATTAAAATTTTGATAGTTGCTTACGGAATCCTTTTGAGTAATTTTTCAAATCTTGCTTCCAATTTCGGTGTTCAGTGTCGACCAATATATTTCATATCATGACTCCTTTCTCAATGCCAGTAGAAAAACATGCCTTTCTATTGTTGTTGTTTTTTCCCCCCGAGGGGTAATGTTCGTCACTAAAGCACCAAAAACTTAAACGCTCCTTCATCTGGTTGTCTACTTAAATTAACACATTTACCTGCTGTCTCGTTTGCAACACTGCCAAATTAAACCTGTGTCTACTGCAGAGTCATTTGATGAGGAGTCAATGCAGATTGCTTCCATTCCCATGCAACCAAAAGCCAGTTAGTGAGTATTAGTGTGTTTTTTGACCAGTGGAAAAATTCCCTTTTACAAGCCTGTCTTGCAGCTTGTCCTTAAATATTCAAGTTGGATACCTTCACCTCTAGATGACGAGCCCATTAACAACAAACTCCTGATGTTCAGTGTTAATTATTAGTTTTTGACTTGCTGATATTGAGTGCAAAGCCGCTAAAGTGGGACACAACTACACAACTTCTGTTGGTTAAATAAATCTTCCGTGACACTGACAATAAAGCCTCAGTTTTCCTTAGTATCAATCTGAACTCATTTATGGCCTTTGAAATTCAAGAGTGTGGATCATGAGATAGACTCGGCTTAATAGCCGTGTTATTTGATGGAGATAATGAACAACCACTCGAGGAATGAAGCTGTGTTTTCTTCTAGCAGACATTAGAAAAATTCTATTTCCCTGTTGGCATTTCAGTGACATTTTGATGTGATGCGTCTCTGGTGAGTTGGGCAGGAAATCTAGTCTATACATGTTCAAATAAAAAAACATTCCGTGCCTCATAACCACCTAGTGTAATCTGTCTCGGATCGATTTCTAAATCTAAAGTCCAGATGACCGCGTTAAATCAATATGAGGAAATTAAATGTGTTTCTTTATCTCATTTTCATGAGGTGTCTGTCATAAGTTAAGCTTTCACGCTGGCTCCTGGGTCTGTTGGAGGCAGGCAAGTTCCATTTTACAGTAAATACACCCACGGCATATTTTTTGCACCAGAGTTGAAAGTGGTTTGTCATGGTTTTTCCACCCCTTTCCAAAACTGAATGAGAACAGACCTGGATGACTCATTGGCACTACAGTAGTAGGTTCTTGCTTTATTTATGAGCGCTGGTGGTTTTCTCCTGCGTGTCTCGTACGCCCAGTGATTCATGAATGGACTAGACAGACGGAGCCTGCAATTGTAGAGGTGCACTGGGAGCAGTGGATATTGAGGATTAATTTCTTCCGTGTCAGACTGTTATTCCCAGCCCCCATCAAACCCATCTCTCTTGCTCTCCATCTACAATGACTTTCCCATTTCTTAGTTTAATAGCGTGAAGCACAATTATTTGTCTACTGGCTGACAAATGGCCTGAATAATACGATAGAGCGACCCTCTGATATACTGGAGTATATATTATATTGTTGTTGGTGGTAATGATTTAGACACCACCAGTCGAATCTGGGCTTGTTCTCTAAGCACATATAGGGATTCATTGCTTGCATATTGGACCAGAGCAGAGTGTAAAATGGGCCTATTAGCCTGCGAGGTGACACCATCGAAAGTTCGAGGAGGGAGACAAACATTCCTTCTTCAGCTAGGCTCAATGACATCCTGGCCATGGTAGGATTTTCTTGCATATTGATATTGATGAATCTTTTTTGTCCCGATGATCGTATTGTGAATGCCAACCCCGTTTCATTCGTTGACATGACGAAAATCACGCCCCGTCCTGTCACAGCTGGATCTGATAAGCAGTTATCTCGAAATATAGCCCGAGTCTCCGGTTTCCCTGACACAGGAGGTGTCCAGAGGAATATTTGAAATAGATGAATATGTCCTGGTTTCAACAGTATGCGTCCCCAGATATGCAGTTTGGCAGATTGTTAAATATTCCTTTCTAAGTAATGTGCCTTCTGCATCCTGACCCACAAAAATCTAACCACAGAACAAACAGCGTTAACCCCATGTGGGGTTACTTCTGCAGCTGTTGGTGGTTGCTCGTCTGCTGACGTGCCAGTCAATCACAACAGAAATAGGTTCAGCCGTCCTCACGACATCGATTCTGAAGCAACTCCTGCTGTCTGGCGGGAGAGATTGCTGACATTTTGCATTTCGTCCTCACCACAGACAAATGGTTCAACAAAGACCTCCAGCTAGAATTCTTCATCATACTAATGATATTCAGCTCATCAAATTCAGAAACAAAGGTTGTGTTTGTGTATCTCTGTTACAAACAGAGGGGATTTTGACCTATTTAGAAAGTATGTGGGTCTGTGCAATACCACTTCATGTGTTTGTTTGGAATTTAATACATAATAAGTCATACATAATAGAACAAGATTGTTTTAACTTTACCCTACAGGTATCTGATGTGAACTATATGCTCTCATCAACCAGAGATCTCTAGCAGAACAATTATTTCTAAAGGCCCAAAAATGTATTTGCATTAACCACTGTAATAAAGAAGCAAGTGCTGCAGACTTACCAAAGACTGGTGTTGCTATTTTTTCTAATCGCTCTCTTGGTTGTTATTAGATAGCTTCCTGGCTGATCAATGTGTTAATTTGATTTATAAAGAACAAGATGTATTGAGTTTAGCAATTACTCAGGATTGTAAAGAATAGCTGCAGAGAAACGCTGTGAGCACCCACAGAAACCCATTTAGTGCCACAGTGTAGCTTTGATCCTCGAGAAAACAGATGCAGATCTGTGCACATCCTTTGCGTTCTAATCCTATTTCTGAGTATAATCTGTTCTCTCTTAGTTCGGCAGTCATTGTGGAAAATCTCTATTTTGACTCGTGAGCGTGACATATCGTGAGACTATCGCAACATTTCAGCAGATCAAAGCAGTGCAGCTCAGCTTCACGTTATCCTTTCAAACAATGTCAGAAATTTCCTGAAAATTTTCTTGGAAAATGTCCTGGAAATTTTGTGATACACATCTCTGACACTGTCAATGTTACAAGATACACTTCTGGTGTAGAGGAAGCTGGAGCTAACAAAAAGCCCATGAGTTTTGTTTCTTATGTTATAAGGGTGAAAATAAAGGATCTAGGATTTTCCTAAATCAGCCACAGAACATTGATATATTTTGAAAACCGGTCTTTGTTTAAGCACATTATCTTATTTATTGATAGCATTGTTACTATTGTGACTAGTTTATAGTCACAATATAAAAATTGACTATTGAAAGAACAGGTACACTTTGGGGGCCAATCAGATTTCAGCAGGAGGCATGGCCCCTCCCGGCTTCATCCCTGGATGCGCCCATGCTTGGTGCTTTTGACATTTTACGCAACATAAATACCTTTTTCACCAGCAACAGCACTGTGGCTTGACCACTTGACCTTGTGATCATTTCTTCATCACACAGAAATATTTGATGGGACAGGTTCAATTTTCACTGTTACAAAAAACACAGGAGTAATAGTCTGTGTCTGAACAACTTCAACAGACGAAGAGACTTTATAGAAAGAAATCTCACTTGTTGTTGCCAAAAGTTTCTATCTTTGTACTTATTGTGGTGATAAGTGTTGATGAGTAGATAACAAATGTCATGTTGTCATTGTCGTAATATTCAATGAATGAGGGGTTGTCTTTTAATCAGATTTTAACCTTGATTTAATTCATAACTTGTCTTGTATTATATATGTTTTATTAAGGTGTTTAAGTTTCACATCTTGTTGTACATTTATTTTCTTCATTTAGTATATATATTGTCCTTGGGTGTGTGAGAAAGCCAGTGGCATTATTATGTTTTATCACTACTATTATTGCTATTATTGTTACAAAATATAGATATTTTAGCCCTGAGCTGATTTGTTACTTAGGACATGGCATCATTACCATGAACTGGGATCAATGCCAAGATTTTGACTTGACTTTTTCCATTTTATAAAAGTGCATTTTATATTGTTGTGGTTTCCTCAGATATTGACTGACATGTAACCATGGCAGCTTTGCTAAAATTAATGTCAGACTAACCTCAAATCTCGAAAAAAAATTCTTGATTTTTGAAAAGATAACTCTCACAGGATAGAATAGAACAGTTTCCCTCAGTCGGCAGTCAGACCTAACTAAATAGCCAGGAGGGCTGTGATGAGAACAAACCCAACAGGACTCTGATAGCCCTGGAGGTAACAGTGGGTTTATCATACGATAAATATTAGAAGAAAGAGATGGAATAATTCCAAGTAGCTCGACGGCAGCAGAACAACATGACCCACCACTTCTCATCATGACATCTTCTTCTCTACACCCAAGCAAATAATAAGACAAAATTTCCTTTAATTTCCTTCCCATGTCTCAGTCTGTTGGTCCGGTGCTCCGTCACTCACAGTCTGCGGTCTGCTGGGTGTAAGAGCATGTCTGACACATTTCCATTAGTGGGGAGACTATTCAATTACCATAGCTCAAGATATTTAAACCTTGCCAATTACCGAACATCTCCCCCTTAAATTATGCATACACAGAGCTGATAAGGTTGTGTGTAGTGATTTCTCCCTTTGACATGTTGCAGAGTGGTCTGCTGGGTCAGACTTGTCTCTTCAAAGAGAGAGAGAGAGAGAGAGGACATTACGTATTTGTTTCATTTTTTAAATATCTATTCAGCCCGTGGATTTCAAAGTCATGCTTGACATTTTCAGCCTTTTTTCAACAAGTGGCGTAGCTTCAAAGTTGTAGGCAACCATTGAAATCATTTTAAGTGTAAGGAGAGTCAAATTCGTCGGGCTGTAGAATTTACAGTACATGTTTTTGGGTGGTTATCTGCTAATTTTGCAGTGGTCCTTCACAACATTGCTAAAGGCTTGTTAGTTTTCTTGAAGAAGTAATGGCTCTAATTTCTGTGCAACCAAATCTAGTCGACAAATTGTCTCTGTGTGTGTGTCTGTGTGTGTGCTCTCCACAAGCATCTGATCTCTTCCCTTGTATCCTAGCAACCCCCCTCCATTTCAAACGACACAGGAGCGTTCACACATCTTCCTACTCGCCAAGCCCACATACTTCTCACTTGCCCTCTGTCTCTGCTATCTGCACCTGACCCAATCCCCAGGTGAGCAGTCACCGCCTATCTCCTGCTGAAGTTTTTCTTCACCTTCACCCCAACCCACTCATTGCTGTGCTTTTTTTTTTTCTTTCCTGTAGCGACATAAATTAAATAATAAACACAAATATTGATGCTCCTCTGTTTTTCCTTTAACTGTGTTTGATAAGTAAACTGCATAGTCTGGATTTAGATGCTGTTTCCACTTTGACACATACAGTTCAGTGTGGTATAGTGGGCTTCACCCCACAGTGATTTCACTTAACCCTTGTATGGTGTTCGTGTTTTGGTCCCTCAGCCAATGTTCGCGGGTCTGGTGGACCCACTGCATTATTCGGTCTTTCAATCAATACAGCTACAACAATTTACGTAAAAATACTTAACAGATGTTTACTTTATCCCAATTACAAGCAATATAAACAGCATACATGGTTAATATTTGTTATTTACCCCTGTTAAATCACATTTATGAAAAAGAGTGCTTTTCGTTTTTTGTGAAATAATGCAATAAAACAAACAAACATCAATTACAATCAAGATATGATTGGAAAAAACGTTTGGCCTGGATTTGGGCCTGACTGCAGATGGATTTTTTTCATAGCTGGCTGATGGTCAATCTCATCCTCTTCTTCAAGCTCACTGTCAGAATCAGAATCTACAGAAACCTGATCTTCATATTCTGAAAACTCTTTTTTGCCATTTTCAAGGATTGTGATAAGGAGCCCGATTGTCAAAGCTATTTATTTGTTGTATCCGGCCCCAATTTGCATATCGGGGGCGGGATTTCCTGCAAGATCCTCTGTCTTGCATGAAACATATATATTTTATATACAACAAGGGCGGGATACAACAAGCCTTAGAAATGATTTTTGAAGAGAGAAAATCTTTGGAAGTCAATGAAGGGAAGAGTAGAGAATATGAAGATCATGTTTCTGTCAATTCAGAGTCTGACAGTGAGTTTGAAGAAGAGGATGAGATTGACCATCAGACAGCTACGTAAAAAGTGAATCTGTAGACAGTCCCAAATCCAGGCCAGGCCATCAGCAGCCAACATATGGATGTCAAAAAATTATGAAATTGTATTTTTGCCCTTTAGCCACCCCGCATGGCTACCAATGTAATAAGGATGCAACCAGGGCAGACATGGATAGCAGTGACTCGTGCAGGACATCAAGCCTTCTTACAAGCTTTTCATTACGAAAATCATTCTGGATTGCACTAATTTGGAGGGACAGCGTGTTTTCGTAAAAAGCTGGAATGAGATGGACGAAACCCATTTCTTTCCATACTATGAGGTTCTTATCCTTGCCGGAGTTTTCAAGTCCAAAGGGGAATCAACAGAATCCCTGTGAGATGCAGGAACTGGCAGAGAACTTTAACGTAAAATGTGCAAGAATGTGGGAGCAGAGGTGCTTGAAATGTACAATTTAAGACTTTACGTAGTATATATATATATATATATATATATATATATATATTTGTGCTCAACAGCCAACAGAAATGGAGGGAGATCACTTTTCAGGATATTATTTCCTGACCCATATGCTTCTCTGAGATCCCTATATCTCTTGGAGCTCTGGGTATAAGCTTTGACCTAACTGCTGAAAACATTACACAAACCCTTAATTATCAAAGAGAAAGCCCAAGGAAGGGCTGCAATCCGTGCTGAAAGGCTCAAGGCAGCGGAACAATTAAGACTTTGCAGAGTTATTTTGCAATAAGGAGACGCTCATTACCATAACTGTGAAAGGTGCGAGGGCACTGCACTGATATCATCTAACCTCTTATCTTCTCCTGGAGAAAATAACATACCAAAGGACCATTTGATAAGAAGAAGAGACTGAGAGGAGGTGAGAGACTGTGCCCATGGAATTTTTTGCATTTCATCAAAGCGCCGCTCCTTAAAATATATCCTGTTGGTAAGGGATTCTTGACATAACAGCAAATGTCATCAAGATCTAGATTAGAGGTGTCAAGCTGTCAGGAGTGGGGTTGGGGCACTTATTGAATACATGTCAAATCGGAACTAAATGTTTGAGGCACCTTCTCTTTCGCAAACCCATTCAATCATCACTATTGTGACTGGCAGAAGAAACACACAGAAGAACACATGCAAACATTTAGAGCGTGCTTATTTTTCCACCCCACTGTCCACTGGACAATTTGATGAACAACGTGAGGTCTCACTGCAAACTCATAAATCATCCCAAATGAGTGGAGAAGATTAAGGACTTTCATGGAACAGCGTCTCCAAGAAAGCAGAGAAAATAGAGGCCAACAGCGATGGCGTTCTCTTGTGAAAACCTTACGTCTTTCATAGGAATTGGGGAAAACGAACTCTGTTCTGCATTATTACATGTGAAATGAAGGAAATTAATTGAATTATTTTCAAGTCACAAGGGTAATTGTTTCTGAGTCAATGGCTTTTTTTCCGGCAGGGATGCAGACAAGCTGAAAGACACAAACAAGTTTCCAACTGGAGAGAAACATGCAGCAATTCACAGAAATTAGTTGATTGCAAATAATCTATACGGTATTCTGACAGTGCTAAAAACATTCATGTGTGTAACCTGTCTGGTTATGGTATTGCTGTGCAATCTAACAATATCACTTGATGATATCATGCTCCGTCATTTATTCTGTTGTACCACAAATCAAATTGAAACGGGGGTCCTTTGGCCTTTGCTTTGTTTTTATCCACTCACAACAGATGGAGGCAGGAAATTTGCATGAAGGCCACACAAACAAACATGGAGGACAGTGAACTTGACACATTTTGGAATAATGCCAAACAGAGGAAGGACTGGTCAAGACAAAACAAGGAGCAAGTACCTAAGACAGGGGCTAGTTCTGTGACGTGTATAGATTACATGACATTTTTTAACAGTTACTGAAGGCGATAATGGATTCTGAAAAGGTATTTCCCCAAGTCCCATGGTCAACAAAAGGTGATTTCAAATTTGAGTGAGATTGCACCATCCTTCACACTGAATAAAGTGGAAATGTTGACTTCGAAAGATATGGGTACTTGAACAACTAGAGTGGCACACAGGGACAGTGCCTACCCTCCTGAATCAATAAAAATGCCAAAAAAGTTGAAATATTAAAAGGAATATTGCAGTGTTAAAGAAAGTGATGAGACGTTACTGGATCTGCCATCTGATCTGGATCCAAACCAAAATGTGATGGTTTTTTTAATTCTCATTCTTCCACCAAGTTTTTAGGACATTCATCCAGTAGGTTTTGCAGTGTTTTTAAAAATATTAAACAAAAGGAAAAAACAAGAAATAAACAATATGTAACCATTAGCTCTTCTTCTGAGGGAATAAAATGTACAGTTTCCAAAGCTAAGCTAAGGGTGGGGCTCAAATGTGTATAAAAATAAATAAAAATAAAGATGAATCACAATCACATATTATACATTCCCCGTTATCACTTGCCTGCTTCGGGCTCTCTTTGATCAGATACAATGTGGTTGAGGGAATACAAATTCTCTCGCGTACAAAACCAAAATCCTTCTTTCCGATTGATACCAAGTTCTTGCTCAGCACAAACAGAAGTCGTGCAATGAGATACTCAGTTCTCGCCAAACAAACCATAAGCCTAAAACATTTACAAAGACTTCGGATCAAGAAGTGTTAGCATTGCTGTTAAATTCACTGAGACCACAAGATCAAAGACATGGGCTTTGTGGAGGGGCTACCGTCAACAGTAAGGCTTATCACACATTTGCAGCATATTGATTTAGGACATATGCTTATCAAGTACATACAGAACGACGTGTAGACTGCTTCTAACATACTCGTGGGTCGGGGCTAAAGAATGTTCAGGTTTGCGATATTTTGTATTTGAGCTTATCCATCTCTGCAGGCTGTCTGCTACTCAGCTAACAAGGTGGAAATAGCCAAAGGAAGCACATAACTGAGAGAGAGGATATAAGAAGCTTCTTTCAGATTACCAATATACTGTGGTCGGGGTTTATTCTTGACAAGGGCATATCACTTCTGCGAATCAAGTAATCAGTTTTCCCTTCCTTTTTTTTTTGTTCAGCAGCTCAAAAGTAGATTACTTACTTCATATCCTAGGTAAGCATTTCTGGTTTCAACAAGCCACAGGGGGAGAAGGGCAATAGCTGCTTATGTTTTCTCCTCCAGATAGTGGAACCTTATAATAACTTTTTGTAATAATCAATTTCATGAAACTGCCCCTGGTGGGGCACTGTTACCTAACAGCTGGAGATACCTGCAAAATGAATGATCGTATAGCGGTAAAAGATAAAATGAGTTATTGGCTTCCAGTGTTGCAATGTTTTACACTTCCTAAATTGTGAATGTCATGTTGTGTTGTCAATTTTCAACGGATGTACTCCCTGAAACAGAACAGTTTTTACTGCAGAAGTTGAGCTGTAGCAGATATTAAAACACAAGCCTTGGTTGGAAATTTAACTGTTGTGTCACTGTCAACAGTTAAAAAAGGGAAATATCCGTAACCTTTCTTAGACAAGGCAACGTGTGAATCATGTGTAAGAAATTGTTACTATAGTGTTTTACCAAAAAAAGGAAAATAACTTGAACAACATTAGAAACTACTTTGTGACCACCAATTACATTTAATTACTTAATTAATGATCTTTGGGGTGTTTTTTTCAATATTGTATTAGCCAATGTGGTTATTTTAGGTAGTGGGATTTTTTCTACATTGCACTCACACAAAAACATACACTTACATTTTACGCTGATGGATCTGCCATGCAAGGTGTTGACCTGCTCTACCAACCGAGTTACCGACAGCCCACACGCAATGAATTATCAAAACCAAGTGTGAATCCATCTTAAACAGATACATCATCTGCCTCTGGCACCATATTCTCTCGGCAGGATGTGAGAATTTGCCACTGCACAGTTTTCTCCTAGAACAATAAAGGAAGGCACTTATCACTCTCCACTCCATTACCAAACTGCCAATGTGTTTTAAGTGCATAAAGGAGACGATATGATCGGCCACAGACCTATTATCTTCTCAAAATTGATTCGAGCAAATTCAACCCATGGGCACTAAGGAGCTCCAGGTCACAAAAATATGTTCATGGTGTCACCGCTCTCTGTGTACAAAACATTCTTCATTATGAAAAGGTAGAATTGTTGCTGAATGTTAATGTTGATTTGGAAACCATTTTACATTCACTGCTGATAAGATACAATCAGGAAGTGGCCTTCTGCCTAATCATTTCCAAAAGTGCCCGTCCCTGCCTTTCCAAACTAAAACACAACCCTAGAGTGAAAAAATTGAAAAAGGACCAGCAGTGTGTCTCCAAACATCTCATTGTGTGGCTTGAAACTCTAGAGTCCTTTGGGTGGCAAGCAAACGCAAAGTATATTAAAACTAAAATGTGATTTGATAGCTAGCTATGCTTGTGCTAAAACTATAAAAAAAAACAACAAGCCAGGCAAATGTAACTGAAAACTGTAGGAGACAGAACATCAAATGCCAAAGGTAGTGTTGTACTGTTAAAATGATTAACAAATCCATAAGTGTAGCAGATCTTTTTCTCTCTGCTGTTTTTTTTTTATACTAGGCTTTAAAATGCAGTAAGTGTTTCAGGCTTTTCACTTCACTTTATGAACAACGTGGCTTTAAAATAACCTTTTTCCTGCAGCATTAAGGAAAGAAGCAGCAAACTGCTGGCGTAGAAAAAATGTTTTGGTTAAAATGTATTTTTTCCTTATTCCAGCATCCATTCAACTCAAGTGTCGGGAACATAGGATGCTCTGTGATCGTGAATACATCTGGCTCGTCTTCTGCAGTTAAAAACAGTAACAGTATGCTTGCTTACCATGTTGGACACTTGACACACACACACATACTCAAACACACAATAAACACATGGGCCTGAAATGTGAGGGGAATCTCAGGTTGACAATATGAGATGCAAATTTCACTGATTATGATGGAATTATTCACGAGTGGTCGACTACGCGGCGGTGGATGCAGCTGCAGTGGATGCATATTGTTTGAACTGAAGTGGAAGCTGGACAATTGTCCTACTGTAGGATGCCCTGGAGCTGAAACTGTGCGGCCGTGGAAATATCAACGTGCCGAGGAAAATAGATGCCTTAGTTGGAAACCCGCTCCAGCTGTGCCGCCGAACCTCTCGGCAGCTGGAAACACAAAACATGGACTTTTGGCAGGCAGAGCCACAATAACTCAAGTCTTGAGCTGTACGTTTTGGATGGAAAAACAAACAAACAAAAAAGCTATGTCTTCAGTTGATTTGCCGTCTATGAGCGAACATGCGTTTAGAATATAACACGTATTATTATTAGCTGATGAGTGCATTGTGATCAGGCCACTTTTTTCATGCCCATTTGTAAAGAGCAACTGTGAAAAAAAGGAAAAGGAACGTTTTAGCTTTATGATTTCGAGCAAACTAATTAATTTGAACTGCCACAGCGAACACGCAGTTACAAAGGGGCTAATAAACTCAGAAATGAAAAAAGATACTAATCTGTTTTCTCTTGTGAAGAGGTTGAGAGTGGAGGTTAATGTAACAAGGGAACTGTAGATGTTTTTTTATTAATATTATCATTATTTGTTTTTTTTATGCAGCTCCACTAAAAACATTATAAAATTAGTTTAATGAATTGCTATTTGGGCAAAATGTTATTAAAGTCATGTTAATTATTTGTGTTTATCACCACACTAGAGGGGAAATACACAAATACACATTAAATATTGGTTAATATCTTTACATGACAATGCAGAGCTTACAAATAACAATAATGTCATCTGCTTGGCAAAGTGATGTCAATTCTGTTTCAACAGTTTGCAAATTCCTGGCCAGTGACACAGCATAATCAGTTTAATAGTATATAAAGGCTGCCAGTTATTCTGACCTCGAGACAGCCGAGCCCGCAATAATTCTTGTGGCAAATAATTAGTTTTATCGCACAATGACATGGGTCATCCGCGAGGGCTTGATTATAACAAGAGAACAATATAGGAAAATGTGCGGTTCAGTGGAGCCCTCAGAGGGGATTGCTTCTTCATATCTTGTCAAATTCCAGATGACATTTCCTATGACTGCGAACCAGAAACAATCCCTCCCCATATGAGCTGCCGCAGCCTCTGAGAGTCATTATGTTGAGAGCTGAAATTCCACACTGCGATGCTTTAGTCTTCACTCTAAGTGCTTTGTTTGTACTGACACTCGACGGAGAGCAAGACGAGATGGATATCACGTTTTTTAAATCGACGCTGTCTGCAGGGATTTTTTGTTTTGTAAAATATGCAAATATTATATAAATATGTAATAATAAATATTGAAATTGTATGGAGGGAATAAGGATCGCCTTGTTTACTATTAATCTTTACCTCTAACTGATTAACAGTATTTATTTGAGCTTCTATTATTCATAACACTTTCCATTACCCTTGGTGAGGTGCTGTCTTAATGGCACTGCACATTGTGCCTACTCAAAGGAAATGGTGTCGCAAACATGCACATTTTGCTTTTTTCTACCCTGACTCCAATCTGTATGGTATTGACCATATGTTGAATAATATAGCCCACTATTTGTTATTCCAATTACATTCGGTACACATTTTTTTTTCTGCTCTGCCTGATGGATTTGCACTCATCTAATGTGTGCAGGGTACTGCTGCTTAACAGACTCAGAATTTGCATTATAATGATTTAGAACACCAATGCATTTTTAATGCTCATAAACAGGAGTGTGTGCTGTGGCTTTTCTTCACAGAATGTGTTTACTCCACCATTTAACAGTGTATATGGTCGTGACATTTCCAGCAGCTCCTTGGTATGAATTTGAGTCTGCTGTAAGTAATCATGATGAAAATGTGTCTAAGCAGAAAACCCAGATGGACACTTAGCCAGGATTTGAGCCTCAGCGGTCAGATGCAGGATGAAAATCATACTGACTTACTGTCATAGACGTTGGGCAGCTGTGTTCTGGGTGTAGTATCAGCTCGCCTGTGGGAGAAATTCCTTAATTGATAGTGCGAGTCTTATCGTAGTGTAGAAGACCTGCTACTTTATTGCTGATCGGCTATTGACAAAACCTCAGGGAATTAGGCAGGTCTCTGCTGGCTTTTCGTGTTTTTTTTTTAAATTACACTGATTAGCTTAAGGCGGAGCACTGCACTATTCATTCAGTCATTCCTCCAAGCATCCCAAACGATTTCTCAGACATCACTGACTGAATTTTTACTGAATGATGCATGTCAATTCGGCACTTGAGCATGTTTTTGATGTGGACAAATTAGCCTATGTGTTCCTTTTGATTATCCCCGATTGTCACCGAAGGCTGCACAAGGACACAACATATATCATACATTTATCCTGCTATTCTTTTGCCCGCTCCTTCCTATATCACCATACATTAAATCAAATTTATGCTGGCCGCTGAGCGGAAAAGCAGAAAAAAACACACACAACCCAACCAGTCTTATTATAATAGTATTGTTATGGGACTGTGCACATGCACATGGTCCTGATATTTGCATTTAGTGACTGTTGTGCTCTCAGTAATTCTGTCTATTTGAAAAAAAACGCAAGTGGCACTGTATCTTCTGGGACAGTCACACTATTATATTAATATATTATTATAACTCATGCTATGGTGTTTACTGCTTACATTGCTGAATATTAAATAATAAAGTCTTTAGTGTCCAACTGCAGCTAATGGATATTTTTAATATGGATTAAATTGTGGATTATTTCCTTTGTTCATTTATTGTTTGTCTGGTTTGTATTAATTCTGAAAATAGTGACAAATGGACCTCTGAACTTTTCAACTCTCAAACACTCACTTATGTCAAGCCCCAGTGTCCATGGAGTTTACAGTGTTTCTTGATGAGGTCAGACCGAGGTCAGTGTGCATCTGTCTGTGCGTCAGAGGTGACGGACACACACTCTACATGACGCCAGGAGCTTTGACGTTCAATAGTGCATTAAGTGAGACTGACTTGATGTTAACATGTTTTTTTTTTATCATCGCAGAGATGAAAGTTATATCCGATGCCTATCCTGCTTTGACAGTCACAGCACTTTTTGCAAACCGGATATCCGTTCTGCAGGGACAACCATTTCATTGGGGATATTCAGAATAATCCCACATTACTGGTTTTAACATATTTTTCATAGAATAAAGATTGGTGATTTCCTCTCTCTGCCATGTCCTCTGCTGCAGGTGTGTGTGCATGGAGCTGACAGGTATCTGAGGAGGTAACGAGATGTACACGCACAGATATTCCATTGCCTTTTTTACCCACTACCAATTGGCGAACAAGTATGAAATAATAATCTTTAATTGTCATACCATATACAGTGAAATCATAATACCCCTGCAAATCTACCTGCAAGGCATTAGAAGTTTCAAAGGGCATGGCCAATACCAACGAATGAAAGACTTAAGGCAAACAAAGCCCCCACAATATATGTAACATTGTCATAGACATGTCACTTAAGGTATTAGGGTGGCCCTAAGCCCTTATCTTATCAGGTTTCAGTCAAATACACAGGGGGATGGGGCAGGGACAAAAGCAAGCCAAGCAATTAATTGTGTTCTCTACTTGGCATCTCATTTCAGCACCCCAGAAGGTCTTTTACAGGAGCAAGGCAGTCATTAAACCTCAACAATAATCACCGCTGAGCTATGCCTTCATCCTCTGTGGTACTTCAGTGTATGCTGCTTAATGGCACCTGGCTATGACAAGTCCACTCAAACGCAATAAAGTTTTGATACATCCGCGGCAATTTATAGCATTTAAATGCCATGTTAGTCACATCGGTGACATGAAACAGAAGCAGAGAAGTAATTATTGTCCACTAGAATCAGAAATGGACTTACTGATCTACTGTAAGAACTATATTAGAAAATGCAGCAGGTACCTCTTCAGATGCAAAATACCAGCAAGTCTTCTTAAGTCACAGAAGAAAAGATAGAATTGGGAAGCTAATGGTGGGCGGCAGAGAAGTAAGGGCGTTGCAGGAAGAACAAAAGGAAAAGCAAAATATGTAGGACAAGGGAAAGTGAGCCAGTAAAAGAGGTTGCTAGGTGAGAATGAAGGAGATAGGGGTGGAGGGCGCTCAGGAATAAAATGGTGGGGAATAGGGAAGGGACAGAGAGTGAGGAATGAGGTTGAGAGGCAGAACACTGGCAGTTGGGGAAGAGGAGACGGTTCATTTGTCACTGTCAGATCAGTTTGCTTTTCCTTCGTAACTGCAAGGACCAGATTTGGCCCACAACCCAGCCCCCGATCCTCCCCATTCTTAAGCCAACCACCCATCACCATCTATCCTCCAACCTCTGCTAGCACCTGCCCTCTCCCCTATCGCCGGAGATGAGGATGCAACCCGAGCCACGGTGCACTCTCCGCACACACAATTTCGTCTGCCTGCATGGACATGCTCACTGAACTTAATCGAATGTATGGCCCAGTAACGGTAGCAGCTTATAGCCTGCAGTAAAAGCATCTCCTTTGGAAAGATGCCTGAATGATATTAGCATTTTGCCCAGAAGCTACATTTATAAGCCGGGAAGTGTATCCGCGCAATTGTAGCATTTACAAACCTTGGGTTCAGACAACAAGATGAATTTTTTACTTCTACTCACGATACAAATACAAGATAGTTGCCTATAGCTCAGCTGGACCATGGCCCCTCTTTCTTCTCTCTATGTACCTCCTGCAAAGAGGCAGAGGCAGCATGCTGATACAGCACTCCTGGATGCATCACAGGCAGAATTCAACAAACTTTTATTGGCTCAGTGTCTACCCAAAACGTGGTCCCTGTAATGACAACTGTGGTCTTGCTTCCTCGCTACAACATCTATCAGTCGGAGGTTAAAGAACACGTTCCTTGGCTCAGGATGTGTGGAGTAGTTGGCAACCGTATTGCATGTTGAGTCCCTTGAGGGTAATGTGTCTGCGCATCCTTCACCGGGTGTAATAAACCTGAATTGTCTGTGCGCTGTGCGTAGGTAAGTCTGCAATTACTGCACCGAACTGCGAGATGTTTCTGCCGCTTTTGCAGTTATCTGACAAGCAAGTTGCCGAACGTTAAGTATGGTCTCCATGTGGATGCTATTTCTTACTTTCAAGTTTTTCTTCTCAATGTCTGCAACTGTTTTCCCTGCCAAGCCAGTTTGCCTCACGACAGCTGGATTGTTAATTATTTTCTTTCCTTCACCGTATTACCCCCCCCCCCCCATTTCCTTTATTTGTGGTGTTGACTTCTTTTCATCGTGCACGATGATTCCCTCATCTCTCATTATCTTTTATTTTCTACCCAAACCACATTGCTATGTATATTTCACGTATAGAATAGACTGAGATTGCTGCAGCCACAGTAAAACAGAAACGCATGGGTTTACTCAAATTTGTCAGAGGGCATTGTGCTATGCAATCGCGTTTCTGTTGAGTCCCTGTATGCTGAATGGGGAGGGTAAAAATTATTGGGAGAGTTCTTTGTGCTGGAGAGAAAAAAACGGTGGCTTGATTTAAAACGGAAAAAAGGAAAGCTGGCAACGGGAATAAAGTGCTAATCAACAATCATTGGACAAGTGCTTGTGTGACAGATGCTCATCGCCAAGCTAATCAAACAGCTGATTGGACATTTCTCTGTTTTGTCGTCTCGAGATGGCAGTTGTAACCATTGACTCGGATGAGCAATTTGCAAGCTCTCAGGAAGCTGACGCCCAACAAACAATAAATCAAGCTCAACTTTTATTTAGGACCAATTCTTGGCAGCTGGCAGAGAGAGGGAAAACAGCTAGCGTAGCCTATGCTACAAAACATTGCTAACGTAGCTAACTTCAAACTGCAATTGAGAGTATCGTTTGTTTCTCTCACATATAGTAACCAAAAGGTGCTGTTAGGTAACAGGCTAGTTTTGGAACCAACCAAAACAAATCCATGCAACAACCAAAACCTCTTTGGACCTCTCCAGTTTTAGTCCATAAATTAAAATGTTGTATTTCACTCTGCTCTGATTTAAACATCATTGTTTAATTTCCCCCATCTTATCCACTTTCAATTTAGCTATAGGACATGACAGGGTTTGTTGGTCCGCTTGTGACTAGTCAGCTGTCAAAAGAAAATTATTTTAATTTCTATCAACGAAGAATAAATATACACTGTGTGTATTTTCACATATTCCAAAAATCCTTAACCTTCACCTACCACCAACCCCTCGGAACCCAGACAGCACCTAAGCCCTTGACAAACCAAGCAAAATACCCTTCTTGTTATTAGATACTGATGCAACACATCTAGGAGATGTCAGCCGGGTAACGGTAGAGGTGTTCAGCTGTCATGCCGAGGAAATCCCAAAAGGAAGGGAACTTGAAGCGCCAACATCAAAGGATAAACCAGCAGCCCAGACGGAACAGGCCTATAAGCCAGTTGAAGACTCTCACACCTGCCTCACAAGACGGAGCTGCAGGGTTGTGTGGAGCCACAGGACTCTTTTTCTATCGCCCTCAGGAACCTGAAACAAAACACACTTAAACGAGGAAAATACAAATACTCTCACCTTTACATGAACAACAAACCAGGTTGGGTTGTAAGGTTGCAGGCAAATTAGGCGGAAGGTGGATTGTGTTAGATTTGGCTTAATAGCCTAATGTTTAGCTAAGTAAACCAAAAATAATCTTTATTAGATGATTAGCCTAGCTCAGCTGGAGCTATAGAAGAAAGAGTTAAAACATAGTTATGTCGACCCAAAGACTACGAAACTATCTTATCAGTGCTTTTTATCTGGTCACCCATACATCAAATGATCAACTAGGCGTTCTCTGTCGGATGAACTCCCAGGAAAATAGCTGATAACAACATCCTAGACTAGCTACATGGTCCTTTAATTTGTTTACAGGTGAGTAGTCTGTTATCATGTAAACACAAAAGCTCTGACACCTTTTAACAAGTTTAAGAGTAATACAATTTATTCAAGAATTGTGCAGTTGTATGTAAATGTAAAATGAACTGAGCCTAATTGCTGAATAGCTGTGGAAAGAGCCGGCCATGTCACAACATTCTGCAGCTAAATGGAAATTTGACAGAACAGCAATAGTCGTACAATGTCAAGGCTGCTAATACAAATCTCAGCACTGCCACTAATAAAGTGAGAGATTCTATTGAAACAACTCGGATGCAACATTTAAAATGTTAAGAACGTCAAAATTAATGAGATTATTTCCTTGTGAATATTTCCTTTTTCTTCCTCTATCTTTTCTCCCTTTTTGTTAAGACGTCTCTACTCAGAAATGTAAAAGGCACGGTGACATTACTCTGGTCTCAGCCACTCTCATCTGGCTTAAACTGGTTTACGATGCATTCAACAGCTCATTGACGGCAAAAAAACACTTTTCTGTTTGTGTTCGATATTTGTACAAAGTCAAACTGGTCGTCACCTGTAAAATTCTTCACTTTTATTCTGATCCAACATCTTAGTTTGATTGCTAGGGCCAGGACCATATCACGGTTTATTTTTTGCTTATAAGCTGATTAATTTTTTTTTCTTGACTGGAATATTCAAACAATTAAAAGGGTCACAAGTGACATTATCTATCTGCAAATTTCCTGGTGTAAAGAAGAGACAGAGATAAAATAATAAAAAAAATATACCAGAGGAATGAAGAGAGCACAACCACCTGTAATGGGAAAGAGTAAATTGCAGAGTGGAACACTTAAGGCAACGTTTTTCAAGTGATTTCCATTCTTTCAAAGTTCATCTCTCTTTTTTTTTTTCATTTGAAGACTGAATACATTCGATTTCTCACACTTAGACTACATTTTCTTTCTGTTACAGGCTTATGAATGGATCGTTTTGCCGTGTAACCCTTTAGGGGAAAACATTAGAAAATCTTAAATGTCTTTGTCCCTGAAGCACATCGAGCGTAGTCCTACAGGACAAGTTCACAGCTCTCTTCAGAGCAGCAGTCATGCAAAGGAAAACTGAAGCACTTCATTTCCATTGCAGAAGAATTAGTTACATAGTTCTATAATGTGTATATAAAGTATAATTTAAAAAATATATATACTCTAGTCCTTTGAAAGAATTGCTTTTCAACAGTATGACCAAAGAAAAAGAAAATGTGGATTGTGAGTGTGTAGTGTGTTGTAGAATAATGGAATACATGAAATGAATCATAGCCCCACAACAGATTGTCACAAAGAGTCGTTAATTAATTGCCATTCATTCGGCAGCGCTCCAAAACGGAGCGAGGCAAACTTTTAGTTTAATAAGAGAATATGACACATCATACTGCCTTGAAACTCACTATACACATACACTGGTAGACGTTTTAACAATGTTTATTAAATGTCACGGACCAACATTGGCGGATGTTCCTCACTGAAAGGCACCAGAAATAGCAATTTACGGCCAAGTCAGGGATTCACCTTTGACTTGATCTAGGATATTGAATTTCAAGCTCGCTAAGAGAAATGTGTCTGCCTCGGGAAGATTTGGGTCAGGCTCATCAAGCGTAATAAGCGGCGCGCTAATCACATGAGAAGCAGTATGGTGAAGCCGCACAGCTGTATGCAATTGTTCCGACCGAGGGAGGGCGAAAGAGCCTGTTCAGGCAGAGTACAATCTCAGTGGGGACCTGTTTTAGCTCAATAATGCTCATGCTAATTCATATTTATCGGGGTAATGTGCATTATGCGTTGGTCTGCTGAGAAGAAAAAAATTATGGAATGACTGCACTGTATTTGTAAAACAGCTGTCAGGGATGAATATGATTTACTAACATGTGACTTATCGCAATAACATGTCCGAAAATATGAGGCAGAAACGCTTGAAAAACTGCTTGTTCTGTAATCATATCCGACAAAGAGCTCCGAACGAACGTCCTCAGGGACAGAAATGGCAATCCAGTGACCAATCAAATAAGTTTTACACCATCTGTAACAGTGCACCTTTGTTGCTTGCTGATTTTAAAGGTGTTTGCGGGCCAGAGCACTTCCCTAATGGACCTTAATGGGTTTTATGGTGCACTGCCGGATTCTAATGGGGTAGTATGTCTAAAGGGGATAGTGCTCCCTGGTCCTCCTGGGCCGTGTCTAGGTTCCTGAATTGACCCGAGGAAGAGAATGCATAACGTATCAGTGTTTCTCCAAGTCAGAGGTTAATATAATTAAAGAAAGTGGAGAATTTCAGTGAGTGGAAATAGGAAAATGTGAGGTTATGGGAATGAGTAAGAGCAAAATACAGGAAGAGAGAAGCCCAGGAGTTAAAGCAGCAGGAGAAAAAAATAAAAAAATACCATGGCATATTATTGAGGGACACTTTGGTGCTAAGCTGCTTATTGATAAAAGCACTAATCTGCCTGGCAGAAGGTAAGAAGGCTGGGATGTGTGGAGATATAATATCTCAGCTAACGGCAATGCCATCATGGAGCTGAGCCTCGACACAGCTTTACTTTAAGGAGTTACTCATTTTATTTTATTATTAATATAAAAAACGGAATCTGACCATGTGCCAAACGCATACATATGAGCCCTAGGAAAAAAAAATGAGAGCGGATCATTCTGAACCGCGGGCTTTTCATCAGACATTTCATCAGACTTGATCGATAGGCAGAGACCATGACTTTTTAATACGTATATAGATCACTAGCAACACTTTAATTATTTTCCCTTTACATCAAAGGGCCAGTCAGCATTGCTGGGCATTTTGATGACATCAAGAGGACCCGTGGCTGGCAGTCAGGGACGAGCTGCACAGAAACTTCTGCCCATTCATCAGGAGGACTTTCAGCATGGGTCTTTTTTTAGCGATTAGATCAATACATGATCACATTATTAAAATACGTTTCATGTATAACTATTAAATTAAAAGTGCATATGATGAATCGGGCGCTATTCATGAAAAGTGGTCATTATCGCTTTAAAATCTTGGAGACAGTCGCTATCAGCCTGCTGCTGAGTTGTTCGGCATACTAATGGCGTTTAATACCAATATAAAAGGTTTCACACTATGTTAATGTCCCCATGCATCAACTTCAACAGCAAGACCACTGGTGTCAAACTTTGCTGGTACATTTACTAAGATTTGTTGATGTCTTGCAAAAATCAAAGAAAGACAAATTCCCCTAGTCTCTGCAGAGGCCAGATTTAAGCCTTTTACAAAAACCTGAGATCACAGTGGACCTATAAATATATATATATATAGGTCCACTGTGATCTCAGGTTATATATATATATTTATATATTTCATTACATATTGAAAAGTTCACTACTCCTTCCTGCACATGGTCTTATCCCATTCTCTACACACGTCATCCCAGCCACACCAAGACATGAGATTGGACAAACCAGTCTCAGAGGACCAGCTCTGATCGTTCACTCTGAGAGTGAGGTGCAAATGAAATCAATCCCTGTGTCCTAGTTCAAAGAATGCTTCGCCCATTAGGCCAAGTCTGCTAATTGAAGTCATTTGCCTCTGTGCTGTCTCTGTTGGCCTCCCCATGTTGATCATACCTCCGGTTTAAGGCTCCTTTACTTGGACATTTTTGACTCAATACCTCTCAGGTACCCATAGTAGGTAACATTTTAATATTAACTGTGTACACACATTCAAACCAATGTATATAAGTTTAGTAAATGTATAAACAGTACATATTATAGTTTCTCAAATAAATTAGACAAAATAAGAGAAAATACAAATGGGATCATTGTAAGTAAGACCTTATATTAATGTATATATACCGTATATGCTTTTCAGTGCAGTAATTTGTGTCAATCAGTGGCATATGTTATTGGTATGGTAATTTTAATCTATTATTCTTAAATTATGTAGTAACTGGATAACTTTTGCATGCAAGACCAATTAGAAGTTGTTCAGTCTGCCCCTCTGTGAGGCAGCCTCCTGCCAGCTGTGCACTTGAGGTGCTGAATACGTGAAAAACCAAGCATGTCCAACTTCATGACTTGATCCACGCATTCTGACTTTTGGCTCAGTCAATATTTAATCCTCTCCTCCTCAGCTACCTGGAGCCTGCCAATAAGTCTGGCACTTCCGTTGGGTTTGCTGTTCCTGAGCCAGAAAACTTCATACTAATGAGCATCGCATGCATCAAATGGGATTTTACTTAAAGAATCTGTGTCGACTGGCTTCAGAATAATTAGGATGTTTCCTGATATGTCCGCGGTCCAGTGAACATGAAACAAGACAGCATCAGAGGGGCTACGTGGAAGGTGCCAGGATGTTGTAAATGTGCTGAGTATCGCGGGCGACGTGTGCATCCAGCGTTCCCGCATAAGCCTTGATTATTGAGCTGTGCCATCTTTTATTCCGCGCGGAGCCAGATCGCGCGTCTGACATCCGTCTCAGTCGACTGTAACTCAAGGTAACACACATCCTCTCCACCCTGGCAAGATACTTCAAAGGATGTTTAGGGATGTCATGCGAATATTTTTGGCCTCTTTATCTCCACCTGCCTAGTTCAGGTTTTTAATGGGCAATGAGCAGACGCACCACAGAAGATATGAGGGAGTGGAGTTCAAGTATTTTGACTATAGCTTACTAGACATCTACAGTCAAATTACTATAAAAAAATATTATAAAAAAAGCCCGATCAGTATTTAATAGTTTTAAAAATTTCATAAGCTTGAATCAGGAGGTTTAGATAAGATCCACTTTGTGTCTGTTGCAGTGTTATCTTGTGTCTCAGGTTTTACGCAGAAATATTTTAGAATGTTACACCCAGTATCTCTCATGGAAGGAAAGGTGCCTTTGCAATAAAAACAGTTGTTTTGCTATTATACTGGTTAGTGGCTATGAATATAAAATGAATATTAACATCTACTGTATATATATATATTACTACTGTCATCATTCTGCCCGTTCTAGAGCTACCGAGGGCTGCGAGGCCACATAATAATACCGTGTGTAATCGGCCACAATGTAATCGGCCACTTAACTTTTTTCACAGACAACAGAACTACTTGGTGTTATCAAAACATCCACTGCCAACCCCTCCGGGTACTCCTGTTACAATAGTAGCCCTTCTTCTCCTTAAACGAGCAGGTAACAGTGCAAAGCACTTCACATCAAAATATGCCACCAACCGAAACCTATATGAAAAATCCATACCGAACAGGCGATGGTGAATTGTGTCTGTAAAGTGTCCACTACACATGCCTGCCTGTTCAGCTTCTGGAGCTGTAACACCAGCTTCATCACATGGGTCAGGGACAAAGCCTTCATTTCCGGGGTGAAGAAACGAAATCAAAAATATTAAACTACGAGGAGTATATTTGAAATCCTTAATAAATGTTCCACTTGAGCGTTTGTTGCTCTGTGTGGCAAACGTAGATATTTCTCCGCAGGTTACACCAAATAATAATACTCACAATACTTACAATCAATATCTCTTATTAAGACTTTAATACCCACCTGATCTTGATTTTGAGATTTAAAAAATATCCAAACCCATCTCAGCTTTCTTCCTGGGTGATACGATAAAGCTGACGATGAAAGATAATACTCTTGACACTGTTCTATTACTGTGTTCACTTCCAGGGTCTCTTTGTCTTTCCTGTTGTGCTTCTTCCTGAAGCCAACACTGCGGTGGATTAGTTGCTATTGACAGGTTGACACCGAAACAAAACAGGTATCCAGCGTAGTTGCTTGTCAAAAGATGTTCTCCCTTTTCCCTCTTGATATCAGCGAGACCTGAGATTTCTGGATAAATGACAGTTGCATCATTTTGAAAGCCTCCCAAATAACATGGGTGACGTCAAATGCCGGCATGTGGTCATTTTATTTGAGTAAATATCTGATTGCTTGTGATTAAACAATGTTTGTAGTCTGTCGATAATGCCCAAATTTAGTATCAGATAGTTGTCATGATGAACAACAAGAGGGAGTTACTTGTCAGAGGAGAGCAGCTACTTTTAGTGTCTCGCCTTTTGATAGATTGTTCAACTTTTTCAGATTCTTCTTGCATCTATCTGGTGTGACACTTCCTGATAACACTTCTATGCAAGGAATCAATTGAGGATGTGAACAAATACTTCATTATGCTGTAATTCATTTATTGTCCCGAGGAAAAGAAGGGAAATTGCCAGGTCGGTATTGCTGCTCAGCCATCCTAAGCAAAATTAAATTAGAAGCACTCAGTGTTTAAAGGCAGGAGAGTTACGAGTGTCCCAGCGCCTTCCTCGCAGCCTTCCTCCCTTTTCCCTTGAGCGTCCCACAGTCATATTCCAGACACAGCCTCAGCTACGTCTTGTCTCGAGTTTTCAGGAATATTACTGCCTCTCTCCTTTCTCCCCTGTTTGCCTCACCTCATCCTATCACCTGTCGACTGAGCTCATCAGCTATTAGTCTGAGTATTTGTAGGACTGATCACCGCCAGGTTCCTCTTCTGTTCTGCATTTCACCCGCTCCTCTTGTTATATATCTGTCTGATGCAGTACCTTCCAAAAAATCTCCATGATTTGCCCTTTACTCCTGCAACTTGCCTGACTACCAGGTATTGATATCCTGCCTGTCTGCCAGTTCTGCTGTGTTTGACTGACATGTTCTTCCTGTTGCAGGTAATGAAATTACTTTACTCATTGTTGTCTGTATTTGCCTCCAACTTTCGATTACTTGAACGTGACAGCATGATCTGGCCTTACTACACTCCTATAGCCGAAAAGGGAAATGAGGTATTAAGCGATATAATGTCCACTGTGCACATTATTTTACACCCGCTGTGCTTCCTGCTACAGTGCATGAATTCAAATTCATATTTATTCAAACCTAAGAGAGCTTTTCCTGTAGAGAATCTACTCTTATTATCTATATGGCTTTGTTTGATCCGGCCATGGCTTGGTTCAAACAGGTCTGGATCAAAGTACCATACATTCATCCCTGGCTTCTGCTCTTTCAGGCTTCAGCAGCCTTTTAGTGCTTGTTTCTGGGTCAGAATGGTCACCTCATCAAAGCTAAAATATTATCCTTTTCTTCAAATATTATCAAAAACTAAATTACGTGACTCATGCAATGAATCTTAGATCTAATTTTTCATAAAACTGCATTTTGTCTGGGCGGATTTGATATATGAACTCTTAAAATATACTTACACAATAAACTAACACAAGACTTGAATGCTAACCAATCCACTCCTCCAACCCCACCCTCCTTCTCCCTTGTTCCACTCTGACTAGCCCTTTGTGCCATCCTTTTGGTCTGGACTAATGCAGCAATCTGGATGCGGCTAGCCCCTGACCTAGCCGGTGGTCTCCTCCGCTGGTCTCCTCCAGCAGATAGCCTGAAGCCTTTGTGTGAGAACAAGAAGAAAATGGAATCATGTTCGCATAAGCATTGATAGCCGTGAGCCTATGTGTATTTCCACCCAAATAAATCATAAAACCGATCATTTGGAGCTCACAAATACATATGATGTTTTAATTATACAGATCAATTGAGCAATAGGTGTGTCATATGATGAAGGTAAGTCATGATTAAATCCTGTTTTTATGCCATAAAATCGTGCGAAAAACATGTGATACAAGTAAAAGCATATTATTCCTGCATCAACAATACCATTCACCACACTCTCCTCCAAGCCTTCTTTTTCTGGGTAATCAACCAGGGCAAATAGGTGGTGCACAAAGAGCTGTGTATGTTTGTGTGTGTCGCGCCTGTTTGTAGAAAGTACTAGAAGGCAGATTGGCAACTGAGATGGGAAAAGATAGGGGGAATAAGTCGACTGCACTCCTTACTCTCTGAACTATCCGCTGAAATGCAGATGACTTATTTTTGATTATTTTTTGGGGGATTTTCCGGTCGTGAGTACACGGAACAGAGAATAATGTGTAACAGTCTTGTAGAACAAATGCAAATCATGCCTCCGGCCTCGTCTGTAATACACCTCTATTGAGTTCAAACAGCAGTATTGGCCTAAATTGGGTTAATCCCAGCTCAAAGGGATGCCTAAAGTTCACAAAGTGTGGGCCTTGCTTAACAAATTAGCAGGTTAATTAAGTCTAGCACTGACTCAACATTCCCACTTTCCTGCTAGGAGAATCCACCGGACTGCTTATAGGTAACCGCGCACTGGAAGGGTGATAAACAAACAGCCCACGGGAGACAACATTTTGGATTCAAAAATGGATTTTACAAGTGTGGATGCACAAGACTTTCTAGTCGTAATTTCTATGTCACACAGGAGTGGTCCTCACCGCTCGCTCTTTGTTTCCATCCAATGTAAGATTCTGAGGAAGTGAGGTGTGAAAGAAAGGTGCCAGCTCTTAGACCCAACAGGGCTAATTAACAGCTCTAATGGCTTATGTAAGTCACTGGTTTCTCCAGCAACCATCATGAAAATATCACACATTCAAAACTGACAAGGGGAGTGAAGTAAACAAGGAGCAAACCTAGAAAGATAATGTTAGAAGGGTGCACAGACCTATAGCTTTCTGGTTTGAAATAAGTAAAGCTAACTATGTCATGATTAGATACAACGGTGCAGCAGCAGCAGCTTGACAACCTGGTAAGACATGCATCTTCAATTAGGACTGTATCTATGATTTAACTAAACAACATACGAGTTTAAATGAACAAACAACTCATGTATTTCTACAATGACTCCATCACACCAATTTTGAGTAAATGTGGGTGCATGTTTTTAGTTTATATAAATATATTATAATATAGAGTTGTTTTTTAATCATAATTCAGGAAGAACATCTGCAATGTCAACTCAGATTCTCCAAGCTGCACATGACATGCTGTGCATCATGCATTTTAACTGTGCAGGCTATTGCCACATTGACAATAATTCCTATGAAATATGCACATTTTGCTGCTTGTAATTGCCTACCCAGGCTCAACAACACAATTGTGACATACACCAGAGGATAGTGTAACTTGCCAAGACCCTGAGGAAAATTCCCAATGTCCCCACTTTAATTACAATACTTCCCGAACAGGTGCAAGCAGTGTGAAAGCAATTGTAAGGACTTCAATTCAGCACATGGATGCTAAAGCCCTCGTATCACCAGTGGGCTCATCAGGTTTGTTAAATCTATTATAGAAATATTTTAGCTTTGTACGATAATACATTTGCAGTTGCTAAGGCTTATTTTTTTCTTATCTTATTGGTAATAGAAGAAAACAAATGCTAAACTACCAGTTAATATTGCTCTTTATAAATCTAATTAAATTCAATTGAATTTAATTAAAAAAGCATTTCACATATTCAAATGTGTTTGTGGTATCATTTTAAGGGTGTTGACAAAGGACTACAATGAAAAAGAGTCCATTTATATCAGCCTCACTCTGGCCTATCATCTTTCTCCATCTGCACAGAGGCTGTGGAACAGTTGGCAGCAGAAAGCTCTGTCCATGAAGCTGAATTTCATTGGTTCAAGACACATACAACATATGACAGGCCCCGGTTACAACTGTGGTTCAGGATTTGGATTTTCAAGTCAGTTTCTGGCATAATTGCTGTTTTTTTTATATATATAATAGTATTATTTAATATTTGCTGTGAAGCAATGGATATTTTTTGCCCGACTTCCTCCAGCTGTGTTAGATTCCATAATATGCAATATCCCAGAAACTGCATTTCAGGAATTCTGTGCCAAAGTGGTTTAATCTAAAGCAATTAGAGGGCTGCAAATTTCCCTTCTGAGTCCTGGGAGAATATGAAAACGTCTCTGAATTGATAACAGTGCTATCTCCTTGTGTAGAAAACATAACAAATATGGCTTCACACATATAGCTGGCAAGTGCTGAGACAATACCGCAATCTAATTAGGACATCTACAACATCTGTTGGGATTTGGCAATCTCAACAAGCCATTCTTAATTGAAGAGCTTTTAAACCCTCCACTATCCACCCCCGAGCTGTTCTCATGGCTAACATTAATACATGTAGATTTTTCTTTAAAATGTAAATGTATACTTCTACAAAACAACCGATGACTGTAAAGTTAGTCCAAAGTGAAAGTGGTGCAGCAAACAGGGCTAAATCCAAATAAATATTGGAGCTCTGTGCCCCACCCATAATAATGCATGTGTAAGACTGCTCTCTTGTTTATGTTGAAATATAATTTATAGACCCCTGACAGATAACACAATACTGCAAACATGTCGTCATGTATGGTCTCCTTATGGATTTTGTGAGCCCTGGAATGATGCTTTCACTGGTCCTGAGGCGCTAACTGAGCCCACATGACGAAACATCAAACTCCAACCATAACCTAAAACTACTTGTAACCTTAATTCTTAAAGTTTCAGTGTTTATTAATGAAATCTACTGGTGAAGTTGCATGTTGAGGCTGAGAACCCCTCACCTCACCATCCCCTTCCAAACATGAACGATAACCTCTGGCAGCCCAGTTTGGGCTACTGTTAAAAAAATGGCGGCCCCCGTAGAGAGAACCCAATCCTGATGTTACTATAAAGTATTTAAATATAAAGGGCCCACTCAAGGGTTAAGAAAACAACAATTTGTAGAATTTAGATGAAACACGTACCGACATCCACCTACATTGGGCTTTTTTCTGCAATGGGAATGGATTCAATTGGTATTCCCTCCTGGGTCAAATGACACAGAGATAGACACAGGTTTTTTTATCAGCTCCAGCTCCAATTGGCATGATGATGGAAATGAAACACCCGGGTGAATGTGTGACTTTGGCAAGACAGCGAGGTGAGAGAGCGCCTCCATTTTTGTCGTATTTGTGACGGTGAACGTGACGCACCAGGGGAAAAAAAACAGAGGAGAAAACTTCTCGCGTGGAAATGGGCAAGAATTTGTTTCTTCCGGTATATACCTGCTAATTCTGTAAAAAACTATCATCATGTTTTAGACATGCCCTCACCTTGAATATCTACCGCTCAAAAGGGTCCTGTTACAGTTTCTAGATCAGCTTGCTTTAGTTTATCAAACAGTGACACAGACGTCACCCAACAGTAGAGTGGTGTTCATAAGTGAACTGTGTTAAATTCAAGCCCAAAGGGCGCTGGAGGAAAAGACTGATAATACTTCACATCGTTACAGAGCTAAATTGTGTTTGTGGTACGACTCTTCAAATCCTTTTTGAAACAGGATTGTAATGTCATTTTAACTAAACGAAGCTCATTACCATTCATAGGCTCACAATCTGTTTCGAAGCTGAATTGAATTTCAGACATAATATACAGAAGTTTTGCACAAATCCAGACACCTGACCACATTCCCAATGAAAAGCCATTGTTGTGAGTAGCACGGTTAATTAACGCAAGGGCACCACTCTGCATCTGTCACATCACTTGGCAGTTACTTTAATTATATATTTTGGTCAATCTGTTCTTCCTGATGTGAGAGGGGATGCCATACATGAGACAACATCTGCTGAGGTATGTCACATGAGCTTCAGCATCTGTTCGTGTTTTTACAAGGCCTGTCAATCATTTGAGTCATGTCTCATCCGCATTCATGTTTTCATATTGAGGAGACGAGAACAATGTCAAGCGCTGAGTGCCTACATCTGCGCCGCAGTTACAATTAACACTCTCACAATAAGCTGCAAATCTACACTCATATACAGAGATTGGCACCACACTCGCACAAATACCCAGGCACACCCTGTGGCTCGTAGTCATTTCTGTCCCTTACGTTGTCCATCAAGGAGACATTGGTGACTGTTCTCCAAACTGACTCCACCCACAAAGGCCTGTGATCACCTCAGCTGTCAGCGAGCATCTGTTGAAACTACCAACCAGCCAACTGTGTGACTGGCTCTGAAGTTGTCTCCACAGAAAATGTGTCACCTGCTCTCGTTCAGAACTCGGTGGCATCTTTTATTTTCACGTTTAAGTTTGTTAATTTTTGCGTGGCAAATTGTGTCTGCAGAGAAACTGTCAAACTCCTTTGTTTGGACGGCACTGCAATGTAATTTATGGGAGAATCTTGAAAGCCCATGTCATTGTCAAGTTTTGGTGAATTAAAATGAATTGTATGCATCACGGTCATATTTTCAGTACAAACTGTCTATGATATCAATTGAATAGAACTGTAGCAACATGACTATTGCTTTTATAGAGCTGCTTCTTTTTTGTGTGATTTACAGGTAATGGTCACTGTTCAGTTAAGTTATGCTACTGATCATTGGTGTACTGTGTTTGTTTGAGAGGGTATTTCCCTGTAGGAGGCAGTCTTTGGATTTGGGGGTAGTTCGAAATTGTGTTGTATTGTTTTTGCTTCCTACGGATTCTAGGCCTTGAGAATCCGTAGGATTCTCAATGAGTAGAGTCATCACTTTGAAAAAAGAGATGCATCGAGATGGGGTATATCTGTCCTGATAAACTGACGGGATCCAGATAAACGTATATTCTGTAGTACTATACAGAATATTATACTATTTAAGGATTATAGTAGTCTGCTTGATCCTCCTGCTCACACAAAAATACACATTTACATTTTTTTAGTCCAAGACGCACATTCACACACTTCCAGATGACACAGAAACCTACAGACACACTACTTTCCTGTCCCTAGACAATTTTTCTGCTCGTAATCCCCTGTGTGTCTATTAATGTTTCTGTTTCCATGGCGATTCAAACCTTGCCAAATGTCCTTAAGATAACAGGAGATAAGAGCATAAGGAGTGGGGAGATAAGACCAAGTGACCCGCAGAGATCAGAGCACTAGAGGTCAGGCAGAAGAGCTGAAATAAGTCACTGAGAAATGGACTTTGCTCAACTCCACTAGCAACCTAAAAAAAAAGGTCCGTCTGGGTTTGAATTACATACCTGGAGCAACTTTTTGTGAATCCAATTTCACCCTCCAGAGTGGAAGCTAATCTAATACTAAGACAGCAAGTCACTGCATTAAAGTGATTCATTGATACTATAACGAGTCTATGAGTCCCTACATTTTTCCCAGAGCATATTTGTGTTACCAATGTGACGATAGCAACAAAAAAGGAAGGTAATGTAATTTTTCTAACGTTAAAACAACTTGGGGGATGAAAGACATTTTGTATCTTCTTATTGCATCATCTCATCACATTAAATGTTTAAGTATCATTTCAGGCTTTTACAATCTGGACTGAAGGCACAATAATAACACGTTTTATTTGGTATTGAACTACTCTCTCTTTGG
The DNA here is from genome assembly GCF_949316205.1 of Platichthys flesus. Taxonomy (NCBI): domain Eukaryota; kingdom Metazoa; phylum Chordata; class Actinopteri; order Pleuronectiformes; family Pleuronectidae; genus Platichthys; species Platichthys flesus. The sequence continues at coordinate 14,530,850 of NC_084959.1, read as the reverse complement.
TATATTATGGCACTACTACTGGAGCTGAAACACAGTCCTAAATGAGAGCTCAAAAGTATACCATGTATTAGGGGATCTCAAATTAAACTGTCCTTCTTCAATGCCCTAAAACAATTTGACAAATCAACCATCCAGTCCACTGACAGACCATTCAGGCAGCAGTTAGATTATTGAAAGCATGACTTTACCTGTTTGTTGTTGTACTTCGGTTGGCTGGTCTTGTAGCTGTAATCTGAGTACTGGTCTGATCCGGTAGAGTTGTCATCTCCTCCCGTTCCAACAAAGGTGTTGGCAGCAGGAAGGTCCTGGACAGCCTGATGCTTCTGTGAGGCAGAGGGTGATTGGGCCTGCAGCTGGATGGAAGGTAAGGGAGAGTTGGAGCGGTAGTGCCTGCCTATGTCTGGGCTTCCTGGTGAATATGTTAAGGGAAGGTGTATCCTGGGGCTATCATTGACTCCATCAAGGTTGAACTTGAGACTCTTTTGTAGGCTGACTTCCTCGTCTTCTCCAAGTGGTTTTGGGGACTTTTGGGGTTTTCCTTTCCTCCCTCGTTTGCCTTTGGTATTCTTTGGTACCTGTTTGGGAGCATATAAGTCCTTTGTTTCTTTTTTGCCAGCCTGATACCCACTTTTAGTTTCTCTCTGGATGCGGTGTCGAATGAAAACCACCACCAAGATCAACATGACGACGCCTGCCACACCAGCAAGGCTTCCAAATAAAATGTTACTACGCTGTGCTGCAAAGCCACTGTCAGGATCCCCAGCAATGTCCCTGTCCAGTGGAGTGTAAAGACTGTGTCCTACTAGGGCCTCCACTAAGCTGACATTTGAAATGGTTTCATTGACATAGATGTGGACCAAGGCCGTTGCGTGACGAGCAGGCTTGCCCCTATCACTAACTCGCACCACTAGGCGATGCAGTCCACCATGTTTGCTGGTCATCTCCTTTGCGAGAGTGATCTCCCCACTGGAAGGAGAGATGCGAAATAGCTGGTAAGGGTTTCCACCAGCAATACCGAAGACCAGTTCTGCATTAGGCCCACTGTCTAGATCTTCAGCTTCCACTATTTCCACATGGCTGTCCGGGGAAGCCAGAGGAGACAGACGCCTGAAGGAGGAATTGGAGGGCTTAGTAACCACAGGGTCATTGTCATTTTCATCCAGTACATTGATAGTTACAGCCACATACGAAGACCTGGGTGGCTCTCCTCTGTCTACTGCTTTTAGACGGAAGGTGTAGCTGCTTTCTTTCTCCCTGTCGAATGAGATGCTTGAGAGAATGGTGCCCGTTCCATTTTGAACGACAAACTTCCCTCCATCAGGCTCTACAGAGAGTTGAACATGAGCATTCTCACCTTTATCCTGGTCCAAGACTGTCACCATACCAACTGGACTGAGGGGAGGCATGTTTTCCAAAACTGAAAAGCTGTAGCCACTGAGCATGAACTTGGGGTCATTGTCGTTGCGGTCAAGGACGTTTATCACAACTGTCGCTGATCCTTTATGAACAGGTGAACCTTTATCTGCTGCTGTAACACGGAACTCATATCTTTCTTTATGTTCACGATCAAGTGGGCTTCGGGCTCTGACTTCACCTGTATTTGGGTCAATCTCGAAGAGACCTTTGATGGATGAGTCGGCCACTATATTATAGAGGAGTTCCGCATTCATGCCGCTGTCAGCATCCGACGCTATAACATCCAATACCTTTTCCCCTGGTTGGTTTTCTTCTGCAAAATTCACTTCAAACAAGTTTGGGGAGAATATTGGAGAGTTGTCGTTCATGTCAGTCACCTGCACCTTCAATGAATTTGTACTTGAGAGCGCTGGATTTCCAGAGTCCACGGCCACGATCTCGACTCGGTAATCCCTAACCCTTTCGTAGTCAAGAGGAGTTGTGGTCTGTAGAAAATACTTCCTCTTGTTGTCACTGGACGAGTCACTGGCAGGGCGAAGCTGGAAGGGCACATCTCCTGCAACCACACAAGTCACCACAGCATTCTCTCCCTCATCGTTGTCAGACACTTGCACCAAAGCTACGGCTGTTCCCACTGGCATGTCTTCGGAAATATTCGCCACTCCCTCACTATGTGTCACAAGACCAATCCCACGGATCTCCACAGCTGGTGCGTTGTCATTTTGGTCTGTCACCTCAATGGTAACAAATGTCTTTGAGCTCTTAGGTTGAGGACCCTTATCCTTTGCCATCACATAGAAGGACAGGCTGCTGATTTCCTCCCTGTCCAGTGACCCTTTGACATAGATAACACCAGTGGACCGATCAATTCGCAAGAGTTTCGGCACTGGGTCTACCGCCTGATGAAGGGTGTACTCAATTTCTCCATTAGGGCCCATGTCCGAGTCATTTGCTCTGACCTGCAATTAAAGGAATTCCATGGTTAAAGGCATGAATAATGTGCAACAATTTAGTGTTATAATTAAAAGGAAGCCAGAGAAAGAGTTTCTCGACTAACGATTGACCAGTGAATAAATATATTAATCAATGAACCTTGATCCTTTAATTGCATTGCATGTTAACATCATTATTTAGGTATATTTCATTATTTCTATTCCCATCTGCTTCCGATGGTTATGTCACTAAGCATTTTCCCCCTGTTCTTGTTTCTTTTATGGCCCAGAGAAAATGTGCAAATGAAAACATGATGAAATATTGGGGCTGCTTTTTTCTTTCATGACAGTCGCAGCAGTAGGCAGAGCAAATCCTACAAAGAGCATCTTACTCCCACACTCTGGCATTGTCTATCTCTAGCTCTATATCTGCATGTAGAGTAGCAACTCAAATGCAATAATCAGTTTAATTACCTGTACAGGCATAATGTCCTAATGCGCATATTCAAAATGCACATTATAGCAATTGGCGGGGATCAAATTACACATAGGAAGACGTGATGCAACAATAACCTACCAGGGCTTGGTTTTCCAAGAAACCTGGTGGTTATATTTTGGATAAAAACGTATTTCTAAAATAACACAAGAGTAAAATGTATTTGGTTTGTTTTCATTCATTAAAACTTTATCAAGGGAATAAACCCAGTGGAAAATTATCTTTTTCTACATCATCTTGATAAATTGGCAGATATTTGCTGTCTCTGAGCAGCTAAACATAAAATTCACAGCAGTACGTCAATGTTCTTTGAATAATATTGGTTGCAGTTCAACTGTGCACTTGAGATGGAAATTATGACTCAAAATTAGTTATTGAACAGATCTTACCTGCAATACAGAGTGCCCCACTGGGCTATTTTCAGAAACCTCGGCCTCATACGTGGACTTTTCAAACTTGGGGGCGTTATCATTGGCATCGGTGACCACGACTCTAAGCAAAGCACTGCTGTAGCGCTGAGGGTTTCCTCCATCCACTGCCTTGATGGTGAGGTCATAGGAATCCTTTAACTCACGATCCAGGTTGCCCAGGACAATCAGCTGTGGGAGCTTCCCTCCCCTGTCGTCGGCCACTTGTAAACCAAACAGGGTTGCTGCATCTGGACCGGCCGTCAGCGCGTAGTCAGCTACCCCATTCCTGTCTGAGTCCCTGTCTGTGGCTAAGGGTATGGAGAACAGTGCCCCCATGATCGTGTTCTCTGGGACAGAGATGGTGAGCACAGAAGAGGGAAACTGTGGGGTATTGTCATTGATGTCCTGTACCTCGATACGTCCTTCAATAAGTCGTGGGCTTTGATTTTGTATCAGATCTGTGACTGATACTTCAAATTCCAGGTAGCAGGGTTTACCCTTACCCAGCGTTCGACAGTCCCTCAGGGTCTCTCTGTCTATGGGGATCTCTGTGGTGAAAATGTCCCCCGTCTTTCCATCGACACGGAGGTAAGGGGCACCCACCTCTAGCTTGTAGAGGTGACCCGAGTCAGGCAGTCCCTGGTCGGCTGCCAGGCTACCAATAAGGGTGTTGGGAGGCTGCTCCTCCTGGACGCGGTACAGGATACTGCCGTTAGCTGAGCCACAGCACAGCACCAGGACCCCAAAAAGCACTACGTGTGAATTCAGTTCCATTAGGTCATCAGAAGAAGGGCCTGTAAACGACAAAGAGAGCATGTGTCAAAATGTTATCTGGAAGTCACATTCATACATTTAGACGAACATGTGGGACCTGTAAAAAAACTAAACTTTATGAATTCAGAAAAGAAGTTAATGTAGGGGAAATAGAAGATATAGTGAGCTACATGCAAAAAAGGGCAGATTATTTTTATTTTAATAATTATTTCAGTATACCACTTCATGATATTTAGAGTTGAAGCTTCGTAGTTCAAACGCTATGAAACCACTCTCAGAAATAGATCCTTATGAACTTGCCATGTGATGTTGCCTATTGACAAAGCTAAACTGCTCCATCTATTTCATTACCAGTCAGGCCTCTAACAACATGGTGTTGCACACTAAGGGTCACAGAGGCAGGGAGATCAATTCTCCTCATGCAGATTATGCAACTTGGCCGTTAGCTTCACATGCGGCTTGCAACAATCCGCAATGCAAGAACCCCCCCCCCCCTCCATGCTCCTTTGCTACTGGCGAGCTCAAACACTGCAATCATTGTTTGATTTTGAACTTTTCAACTATGTAATTACGATCCATTATTTTAGTGTCTTCTTTGATCTGTATTCCCTCCAGCTAAAGAATTCTGGCTTTTTTTCATGCTGCAGTGATTTTTAGGCTATAATTATTTCTGGTGTGTGTGTGGGGGGGGTTGTTCTATTTGGTAATTGAAATGGGAGCAGTCATGAGGTTAAGTATCAAAGTCCAGTGCCCTGAAAAACTTAGTGGTGCAGCATTTTACCAGTCTAGTGTGTGTGCCGCATCTGTGAGTGCCTGCTCTTTGATCATGTAGAGTTCATTCCTGTGCGTGTGTCCACTGCAGCCCAGACCAGTCTCTATTAAATAATGTTCCTTTGTCGCAGTCAAAGGAAGATTTTCATAAGCCTTCAAAGAATATTGGGGTACTAACATATTGGTTTTTATTTGAGCAAGTAACATTCTGTTAGAGCGTTATGTTACACAGAGGAATGATCCACTCACTTTAACATAAAAAAGTGAAAAATAAAATAATGCACAGGCACTTGATCTAATACTGGCCAAAACCATAAGTGTAGGGATTGGAGAGTAAGCAGTGGGATCACTGTATCCTTTCTTTGTGTGGTTTTGAGAGAGATAGAAATATACATGAGCATGAGCAGCCAGTGTTATTCAGAGTTCACATCTGAATTTTGCATCCTGCTGGTCCTCACATGAAATAATAATCCAGAGAGGGGCAAAGTAAATGTGTATTAAGCCAGACAGCAAAACACAAACATACAGAAATACGATGAGAAATTCAATTCCCTTTGAATACATTAAATTTGGTAGTGCAGGTTATTGATGTACTAATTGTGCAGATATCGATTGCGTCCCTCTTTACATTTTCAGGGGAGCCTCTAGTCGATGTGGCGTGAAAAGCTGGTGTGTTTTCTCTTGGTACATGTGTGCAAACGGAGGGGAAAAAGGCAAACGGGAGCAAAAAACGAGATCAGAGGTTTCACATGAAGAAACGTTTCTTATACCTAACTGACGCTTAACAGCCAAACATCATCAGTCGTGATGTCAGTTAAGAAGTGTGTGGAGGGATTTCTACACGAAACTGTAACATCTTCAACACTGCTGTCCCGGCGTAAAGATCAACATGCAGACATGTCTATTAAATACAAGCATTTAGATTCGGAGTCACTCAAATTGGCATGCGTTGTACTGAGATGTTACGAATCTAGTAAAAAAAAAAGAATAATTGTATGATTTGGTCACATGTACATAATCATATTTAACACCTCCAACCCTTTGTTTTTTTTCCTCCCTCAATATTCACTGTGTATTTTAGATTAGAGAGGATCCGGTAGTCGGACTTTAATTAATTAGTTTAGATATAAGTATTCCTCTGCTATTACGGCCGCCTCCAGAATGAATAGGCTTCCTTTGATAGGGACATGATTGTTATGGTTGATGACACTCATGACTTAATGTCTTCCAGTTGGCCTAATGCCTGTCTTCCAGATGGCACTGTGCCTGGCAGCCACAGCGAATTGGTGTTCCTTTTTCCTTTGTTTACATTTACATTAAAATTCATGTTGTTCATAAAGTATGGGTTTTGCCATCACTCTTATCGCTATTGACACAATGACACAACATTATTGACACAATGCCTATAATTTGTTTTATCTCACATGTCTCAGCTATCTCCCATTTTTTTTTTCATCAAAACTTGACAGGATGGTTTTAGCTTTTTTTCTTATCTCTGACAAAGGGGATTTTTTGGCCACTGGAGGATGTGGGTCTCCTTGAGCATCTCCGTGTCTCACCAAAATTCACTACCTGAGCAGCAAAAATGGGTGAATTCAAACTGCTGAACACAACTAGGAGTGACGTTTCCTGCATCTCAGCGCTTTTTCTCTGAAAAACTTGGTTATCATCTGCCATCCCAGATGGTGTGGTAGACCCACAAGACTACACGCTGATGCAGGGAGTTATGTGATACATAACTCAGCATAAAAACCAAGGGAGGAACAAGAGGTTACTTTTCTACTATATTAGTATGTGTCATATTAGAGTCCTGGCCAACCAGTCTTAATAAAACTGTTTTTTTCTGTTGTTTCCAGGATTAAGGTGTTGGCGTCTGTTAGGACTGAATTATACAATAAGAGTGCAAACAAGTGAGGCATATATTACAAACTGGATATGGCATTGCAACACAAATCTTCGGGACATGTGAGGGTGAGAAATTGAAATACTTTTGGCTATGAAAAAAAATCGCCCTAATAACTCCCGAACACTGTAGCTCACTTTAAGCAGTGATTACAGATTATAACTAGAAAATGGCAAGCTACAGAACAGAACTCTGTGGTAGCTTCACCTCAGGACAACTTGGACCGGACTAATTATTTGGTGACCCTAACTGTACAACAGGTTTTATGAGAGTAGCCTACACTCTAACTCCTTCATGCCGAGCTATAAGAGTTCTACAGACCTTACAGAGCTCATGGTGTAATTTCCGTATGCACTGCATACTGCAAAAAACATCCTGCTTAAACAGACATGCACACTCAGTCAGACACTGGAGCAACAAATAATATTCTGAAGAAATGTCTTTCCAAATAGAATCAAAGCGTTTCACTGTCTGTGTGGAGAGAGGACATACATTCCACCAGTGAAAAATCATGCAGCACATAGGCTCACGCTGTGATCATGCAATAGTCCAGATGGTTCCAGCACAGAGAAAGAAAGTGAAGGCAGCCTGTACCACAGTATGGTAGTGGACCTTCAAAGACCGTCTAAAACTGGGTCCACTGCTATCTCTCCTCATGCAAAGATGTTTAGCTCTGCAGCGCAGGAATGCAGTCAAGCTAAAATTGTTCAGCAGTGGAAATTGAGGCTTTAAAAAAAACATCACAGAAGTCCGCCTGCCACTGCGGGACCAAAAGCCAGCTGATTAAGACCATGAGGGGTGCCAAGTGTAAGAGCCACAACACTGGACTGGAGAGTTGGTGTTTCATGACTCATGCTCAGCGTGGCAGTTAGTCCTCAGACTCACAAGCGGCAGGAGAAGCTCACCCGAGCATACCCTTTCACCTGCCAATGACCTCTCCAGATAAGAGTGTCCCCAAGAGACAGTGGGTCTCACTCCTGTCCACCCTGTCGCCTCAGAGTGTGTTGTCACTGGGGGTCGGCGATGCAGTCAAATGCAGGAGGGATTTGATGGATGAAGGACGTATGGATGCTCCACTCTCTACTGTTAAATATAGTCTTGCAAATAAACAGCAAATACATAGCTAGATAGATAAATAGATATTATCGTACACTATAAAAACTGAAAAATTGCATTCGATTTTTTTTTAAATAAAAAGAAAGATGCAAAAAACCCTTGTATATATAAAATATAGAAGACCTGAATTGTAATAATGGGTAGGCAGATGTCTCCTCACATTAAGCCTACTCTCCTGTTCCTTCTGATCTCTTCCTTATCGCACAGGTCTGCCAATTTCCTCCAGTCCCATTTTGAATGACAGTGGACACCCAAACTCTTCCTAGCAACTGCAGGCAATCCTTTAGCCTCACATCTCCCCTAAAGGCTCCAAACCCAGTGCCAGTGCCGAAGGTGAAAGACTCCTGTGGCAGTTCAGCATCAGTCAAACTGCAAGGTCTGATTGAAACTTGCCTGGAGCCCTCACATCGTGCTCCCCCCAGCTGACCCCATTGTTCAAGAGATCATTTAAACTTATACATGTCTACAATTAGCATCCCTTCCTGTGTCAAACTGCGCACAGTTGGCCTCGTTCCCGAGAGGGATACAATCCCCTTCTTTAATGATGGCAGGGGTCTTCAACCCCATGCTAAGACCCTGTTAGTTCCGCCGGTCTTCTAAAACGGCATCTACCAGTGCTTTGGTGTGTTTCCTTTCCACCACAGGCAGTTGTCAAACTGTTGGCAGGAATGTTGACATTTAATAGACTAGAGGAGTGCATAGTATAAGGTTAATTGGTGCATTGTAATCTCAGTGTTGGCCACAAGGCATCTGTATTAATTGAATCCTAATGCAGCTTCTGTGCTTATCAAATAAATACAAATATATTGGCTTAGACCAATTTGGATATTATATAATTTGCTTATTTTAATTATTACTGAGGAAAATGAAGGGAAGAAAATATTGAAGTAAATCTGAATAGGAGATTTATATGAAAAAAATTACATTTATAAAGCACGATCAATCTATCATCAGTATTTCCTTAGAAGGTATTGAGGGAGATTTATTGTTGATTTTTAAGATTTAAATGTCAGTTTTTGGCTTAAAGCAGAAAAGCTAGAAAAGCATGTGGAAGTTTGTGTCTGTATACTTTGTATGCCGTTATAACACATAATTAGGAAAAACTGTCACATGTTCAAAGTCAGGTATTTAGAACATGAACAATATAATTGTGTTGCTGAGAATGTGCCCCTGTCCTGGTTACCATAGAGACAGACTATCTACTGAGTCAACTCAGGGACCGACTGGGTGACATTTGCTCTTTAAGTTGGCCGCTCCGCAGGTCCGGCAGAAATGACGCCAGGGTAGAATTAATCGAGTCATAATTGTGAAATTACCGATGTGTCAACGGCTTGTAGCTCCAAGATTAAACAATTTCAGGTAAATTAAATAAATGGCCTGTTTTCTGCAAACTGTTTGTCTTGGTCTGGCACTGAATGCAGGGGAGCCTCTGATTCAGGAGCAGGAACAGTCGGCTGCCTCCTCTGCAGGACCAGAGTTTTCACCTGTTACCTGGTACAACTCAAGCCCAAGAATTTCTGCTGAGGGATGTGCTCTCGTCGGCTCCGCCACAGTGTGGAAAGATAACGGATAATTTAATGATTTTCTCAACTGATGTGATTTGATGTATTGGCTGACTCTGCGCCTTTGGCTAGTTTAACAGGTGAAATCCATTTCCCTCCCACTAGCTTGATTTATGACGGGAGGTATCACAGCTCTGGGTCTTCTTACAGCTAATCTGCCAATGGAATTTACTGCAAAATCTTACCCTGCACACTTCTAGTGGCTGTAAACCCCGGCTATTGGTAATGAGAAAGTAATGGCCTTTGGTTGAAAACACTCGTTATGGGTATGGGTAGTTGATTTAGCTATTCGTGCAGGTTTCTCCACACACAGAAACACTGATGGAGGGTCACTAGTAGCACATAAAAACACCCACTGAATGCACCGCTATCAAAAAGGCTGCACTGCCGGCGTGTTTAGAAGGGAGATATGAACTCAGTCACAGGTCATACACTTTGGATTTTTTGGTTGCTTTGTGTATGTTACTAAAAAGCAGAGGCTTGGTTAGATTTCCTCACAGGGATATTTGGCTGCTTTCGTGTTAGTTTGTGAAGGCTGGTGCTCTCAAGTAGCAGTCAGGGCAGTCGTGTCATAAAAACCATTCAAGCCCTTTCTGTGATAGGATCTTTACCAAATGTCAAACAGTTTACATGACACTAGATGAATATATAGATGGATGAATAGAAAGATGGACAGACAGACAGACAGACAGACAGACAGACAGACAGACAGACAGACAGACAGACAGATAGATAGATAGATGGACAGATAGACAGACAGATAGATAGATATAGCCCAGGTCATCCCATTCATGGATCCATGTCTCACAGACAGTTTGTCATATATGGGCTACTAGTGGGTCACAGGCCTGTTCTGATCCGCTCTGTTGTGACGGTCTATAGTGTGTGTGGGAACTTCCGACATCTCTATGTAGAGCAGACCATTATAATGTGCCTGGTGGTCGGTGGAGTGGCAAGAAGCAACACCCCAGACCCTCACTGGAGGAGAGAGGAGATTACCCGTGCGGATGCGCTGATCAAAGATTTGTTGTTCTTTTCTTTTTTTTCTATTCTATTCCTTCTCCAATTATATGCACCAATCCCCTCAATAGGAAAACTGTCGATTGGTTAATAACGCCGGCAGACTATACTTCAAAATTAGGACTATTTGCGCAGAAATCGTTACTCGTGAGTAAACAGGGCTCCAAATAAAGATCCACTGATACAGGCAATTAGTATGATGATGTTTGCAGTAAGTATAACAAGGAGATGGGGGCGAGTTGGAGAGGGCTAGATACGAATGGATCAGATTATCAGCTCCACGGCATCACAGCGGTAGAAATATAAAAAATCAAATGCAATTACGCGATCGCCGGTCCAGATCACATTGCAGCGCGTACATTCATACTGTAGATGAAGTGCAATGGTACGTGGACTTGAGGCCATTACGCACGGTGGCTCGACCTCCAGTCCAGTCGGATGCGCTTTAATTGCGCCTGATTTTTTTTTTTGTTAACAATCGCGAGGCGAGTCATTATCGCTTAAGACACATCTGGACCTGGACTGTTGCCTCCCGCATCAACCTGTAACACCGAGCAGCTGCTGCGTGTGTCAGCTCCTCTTATCGCAAAGTGCACCGCGGACAACTTGTTGTAATAACAGTCCCTCGGGACCATGCGCGGTCTGCGCATCACTCCATTCAAGTCACACGCGATTTCCGAAGAAACTTCATTCATATCGCCACACACATTCCCCACAGAATGGGACCAACTTTCTCTGGGCATTCTGCGGTGTCGTTTCAGTACCTGATCCAGAGAGTTCTCGTTGTGCGCTCGTCGCGTAACCGTCCGCAGCTGATGCGTCCGCCACCGGTGCTCCCAGAGGCAGGTGTCTATAACCCTCAAACCTCCATCACAGCGCTGGCAGCGACAATCACTTCCAAAAATCCATGAACTTTACTCGTCGAAAAAATGTAAGGATCCCGTTTTTTAGTCGTCCTGTGGAAACGTCGGTATCGGTCAGTCCGTAAGTTCTGAGCGGGTTTGCGTGGCTATTTTAAGACAGGGCTGGAAAACGAGCAGTCTCATTCCATAAGGAGAGCCCACCGGGTGTCATCCTTCATTCAGTCCTCCAATTGATCCCCGCCGAGATTATAATAACGCACGCGTTGGCGCATCCCTTTGGTCCCAAGTTTCTTCCAAGCGCTTTCCCCCCCTGATGCCTCAGAGCGCACTCCTCGGACGCACCGCGTGTCTGAGCGATGGCAGCGTAAATGGCTTTTTTTTTTATTCTGCAAACAGCTGAGCGGTCCTAAAGAAGAAGCCCATCTGAAGCTTATTCCAGAGAGCAAGTGGTGAGATGCTGTTAGTTACTCTCCCTCTCTCTCTCTCCCTCCCTCCCTCCCTCCCCCTCTCTCGCTCTCTCTCTCTCCCTCTCTCTCTCTCTCTGTACTCATCAGAGCGTGGGAGGAGGTGGGGCTCCCATCCACCGCAGCACACACTAACTTCACCCTCCAACACCGCTGCTTACCAGGGAAATACTGTGATTCCTACAGCTTTACGGAGATCTCCTCAAACTGGGTCAGCATAAACATGAGGGGAGAACGATGCTTCTTCTCCCCCCCCCTCAAATGAGCGTCTCGTGTAATCACAGTGCGCATCCTTCACTCCTTGTTTTTACGCCTGCTCCAAATAACCATCACGTTTATGTAAAAATGTCCAACTTGTCCTAATGTGATGTAACAGGTATGCCGGCACTGACAGTTTACTTGTTGATATGCATTCCATGTAGCCACACGAGAGGGCCAAAAATGGAAGCAGCCCCGGCCACTATTTATTCATTTGGCGCCACCCTCAGGCGGTTATAATAAAGAGAGGGGAAGTATCACAGTCTTGTGCATTAGCTGGGGGGGGAATCAGGGGGAATGGGATCTTAACACTGACTGGTGTTGGAGTGATGTGCATGTTGAAATGTTCAGTGGAGACCCCCTATAACCCCCTATCAACTGCACAGGAAAAGAAAGAGGCGATGCTCTTGGTGTGTGGAATAAACTCGTTAGGTCTGGCAGCATCTATTAAAACTGCAGAAGGGTAATTACCAACTTAAAAAAAAAAAAAAAGATGCTCTTGCTCAGGGTTATGACTCAGTGTGGCTCAGTAAGAGGTGAAATCCATCCCACGCCACGGTTGCTCTCTCTCCCCTTTCTCCCCAAACACTGATGCCATGTGAGCATAACTGCTTTGAGCACCGAGCCGGCAACAATGAGTCAAACACGGGTTTTGTCACAAAGGAAAGCCTTCAGCAATGTCCTCTGGAGAAAACTTGATTTCCTATCTTCCCCAGCCATTCCCCAGCAAGGAGTTTATCAGAGTGTTTCCAGTCTGTGATCCTTTACTCCTCCCCCATCTCTCATTAGCTGCAAACACACAGCTGTTGGGTTACCTCTCCAGGGCTCCCATTAAGAGCTGCCACTCAGGCTCGCCGCGTCCCTGAGCCAATCATGTGAGAGCTCCCGCCCACGCACTGCCATGCTATGCTGCTCTTCACCAGCCATACTACCATTTAAGTATTTTCACAGGTGGCCCGTGAGTCTAAGAAGAAGAGGGCAGATAGAAAGGGAGGAGGTGGTGGTGGTGAGAAAACACATCAACAGACGGTACCACTTAGAGGAATGAAATAAACAGGGCGTTCCGGTGCTGAGTGACCAGCCGTCTGAGTCAAATTATTACATTTCACATCAACATGTTCAAAAGCCTCATTTAGAAAAGGGGGTTATGTGATTGCAAACAATTTTAAATTCATCATCTTTTCAGTTAGCCGAAATTGAGTTTGGCGATCTTGAGCTTTTTAATTGAATATTTTCTCTCAAATCGTTTAGCCGTGTGTTTTGAGCAACTAATCAAATTAAAGAAAATGAGAAACCAAGGCAATGTTTTAATATAATCACACTTCAGGTCTTTGCAAACCAAATCCCTGTACTTCCCATATGTGTTTTATAATCCGTCATCCAATAAACCTTTCACACTCAGTCAGAGGAGCATCATTATTCTATTTATTCCAAAAAGTCACTGTACGAGATAAAGTGAGCAAGGAGGAGGATTTTGTGAACCCTCTCACTTCTTTAAAAAAGAAGAAGAACACTGGGACTATTCGATCTTGAGATGCCGTCAGGAACAAGGAGAATTTCATCGTCTGATCTGCAACAGTTCACTTCCAAGTCTATTTCAGGATGTCAGTAGTCCAGGTAGATTCGCTAACCGGAACTGAGACTCCAAGAAAAAAAAAAAAAAAACATTTCTGTGAGCCAATGGATCCGGAACAGCTCAAGCAACTCCCTGAAGCTCCTCTGACAGATGCAAATATCACAGCAAATCGAAACTTGTACGAAACCTTAAATGACAAATACAAGTTTCAGAATCTGTGTGAAAATTGATAAACAAAGCACGAGGATGAAAAAATCGCCTTTCTTCAACCACACAATAGCTCTGCCATTTCAGTTATACAGTACAAGAGTGTCTGGAGATCCTATGTCATGTGAAGCCTTTATTTGTCACCTCAAAGAACGTCTGTTTGTTTCCCTCTCATCTGCTTCTCTGTGGCCATATTTGAGTATGAGAGAGGTAAACCAAGGACAAGACGAAGGGAATCAGTGCATCAGGGACAAAGAGAGAGAGAATGCCCCTAAACTCTGAATCCCCTGAAGACTCTGCCCACCATGCAAGACGCTGGCCAGCACATCGTCCACACCAAGCTCTGCCTTTTTTTCCCTTTTTCTCACAAATCTGTATCAGTCATACAAACAAATATAATCATCCCTTAAGTGTTTTGCAATTTTTTTCTGAGACCCATCTGCATTTTCGTCGAGCGTTGCCGGAAACTTTGAAGCTCAGTGCTCTCGAATAGAGGCAGACAGAATGGCAGGATTCCAAGTTCATGGTTTGAATGCCATTGCGGTGCGCAGTAACACGGTGTGTGAATGTGATCTGTATACATTTACATCTATTCTCTTATCACATACCACACCTGGAGGAAGAGCCCCCCCCCCCCCCTGCGTGCCCACACTCAGACACAGACACATCACACACACACACCTATCACCCCACAATCACACACACACAAACACACCTATCACCCATACACACACACACACATTTTTGCAGGTGTATAAGGAGAAAAGACAAATAGTTTTCGAAACAGACTGATGCAAAGATACACCCACACATATATATAGGGATATAATGCAAATATATATGTTACATGTAAACAGAGAAAAAAATAGGTAAAATAAAAGCTGCAGCACAATTTGAAGACTAAATCCACGCTGAATGAGAATGGGCAAATATCTGCCGCTGCTGATCTGCTCTCTATAGATACGAATAGTCAAGGATGCTGTAGCCTCTGGTCACATCAGTCAGCGATGCCCGATGCAGATGTTGTGCCTCTGACAGGTGATTGAAAACATCGTGGGGAAGCAAGGCTGGACGTTTTAAGCCCACAGGCACCGGCACAGCAGCAGTTTTCCACCATAATGTGATTCGGTGTGGATTTACTCTTTAAATGTCATCACAAAAAAAATAGAGAATGAATCCAGTCAGGGGGGATATTTCATCCTCAGCTATGGAGAGAAACATCCTTTACCTGCCTCACATTTCCTTTTCTCTACTCAGGCAGACAGCGGGTAAAAGGACGTGTTGGATTCGGATTTGTAGCACATCCACTTGTGGAGCGGGAGCAGTCACAGATGGGTTGACCGAGGGATTGAAGGAGCAGTGATGCGAAAAGGAACTTTATGATTCTTGAACAGTTCAGCAGAGACTGAAAGCCCAGCAATACAGAGTCATCATTTAAGTGTGGGGGGGAATCAATAAAGTGCCTTAAATCTGATTTACGAAATGTGTTCATCCTAACTGAAGTAATTTCAACAGTTTTTTGTGAATTAATACATTAAATATGTATATAAATATATTGATAATTATGGAATATCTCCAAACCTAGGCCTTTCATTCCGTAATGGGGTATGCACATCCATTCATCTTCTTCAGTTTTAATTCCTTGTTTAATTAGTACTTCTTCAGCTGTAACAGTTTGATCATAAAAGCAAGTCTCTTCTGTAGCCGGCCCAATTCCAGTAAAATTTCCTACATGACTAACTTCTGCTTTGGTTTGATATTCTGCTGCACAAATGATGTAATAACATAATCGTGCATGGTCCAATAGGCTGAGGAAATATTGTTTTTGTAATATCACAATAGGACAGACATTTTTTTGGTATCTCCAATTCATGTTTTTTGGTCTCACGTGTACGGTGGCCGAGACATCTCACGTCAAGCGCATTATGGAAAACGCAAATGCAAATGCTACACAATGGAAACAAGTCTAGCCGTTGTTTGTGAAAACATGGACAAGCCAGTCTACTCTCAAAGTGTGAAGCTTGTTTATTGGAGACGCTACGGCTCAGGTGTGTTCTTCCTCTGTGGCTGCTCCATGCACCTTTAGCCCCGTAAATACACAAGCATCAGATTGGATTGAATTGTCCAGGGTTTCCAAAACTACAGCTCGCATGAACGCAGTAAAAAGAAAAATACTCAACTGCAGTAAGTAACTCCGCTCATTTTCAACATTGCGGCTGCGTTTCCGTTGTACTGCTTTTGTGGCTTTCGGAGTCACGTTGTCCCTATTGCATTTGTGTTGCGGCCCTTTTAGGTTTTCCATTGATTCTCGTGCGAGATGTGTCAGCCGCTGTACACCCGAGTCGAATTCTGTAGATAATATCACAAATCTCTTGTCGAGAGAAAGAAAGAGAGGAAGAATATTTTTCTGAGGGCAGGTCTAATCTTTCAACTGAAACGTTTTGACAACTGATTTCTTAATGGCACGCTGGCATTTTTAAGGAGATTTAAAAAAGGTGTTTACAAAGCTGTCAGCACCACATTAACAAGTCACGGTCTGTCCTGTCATGATTTAGCCTTCACTGTGTGTGTGTGTGTGTGTGTGTGTAAGGGGGGGACAAGGCAGGTACTTTTGTTCAGATAGAATAAATAAAGATAAAGGGTTAGGGGTTGTGCTAAACCTTGTATGAGTAGAAAGATAAGACTGGTGATGGCCATGGGTTAACACCGTACTAACACCCAGTCCCTTTCTTCTTCCTGAGTGAGATCTGACCCTCAGCTTCCCTCACAGCATCAAACACGCAGGTGTAAGTTCACAGAGATTCCACGCGCAGCCTCCGTCTCGTAGCTATTATTTACTGGGAGACTATACAGTGAACTTAAATCAAAACAAGCGAGAGCATTTGGACTTATGTTTGGCCCTGTGTGGTTTGGTTAATTAACAGAATGGGCTCTCCATCAAGCGGAGAGTATTAAGAGGGGGGAAGGCTCTACATCACTCCCCTCTCTCCTGTAGGAAAAAAAAAGGCAATGTGTGAATTTGAGAAAATGAGGGGATTTTTGGAAACGGCTCGACTCCATTGTTCACAAAGCACGGACTTCCAAACTGGAAACCAACGAGAATGAGTTCAAATTAATTTTCTACAACACTGTGCGCAATGAGTTTACTGTGCACTGTAGGGATGAGTAATCCTGTTACTGTCATGTAAATACGTCTCTGTCTTAGACTCTCTTTATCTTGTTCCGTGCGTATACTCCAGGTTCCATGTAGCAGGGTTGGATGTCAGTTTGTTTCTCTTATAGGGGGCTGAGGGGGAGGGGGGGGGGTGCTGCTGCTGCGGCAGTGTGTCTAACCACGCCAGGAGCTACACTACTTTGCATTTGCTTCCCCTCGCTCATTGTTTATGTTTGCCACTGGGCTGGGATTATAACCCCACGACAGTCGGGCATGCAACGGCAGCGACAATAACATTCAGATATGGGAACAGAGAGCTTCAAGAACTCCTGCAGTCATTTGCAGCACGGCCCAACCGCTAACCCTAAAGAAAGAGAGCGAGAGAGAGAGATAGGAGGCTGATTAAGATGCATACTGTTCTGGTCTTATTGTTTTTAAAATGATTAATTTATGTACAAATTCATGCATAAATAATGTAGATTGGAATAGGTTGGCCAATAGCATTCATCTGGTTTAGTAGGCTGAATTAAGGGATCATCTAATTGGGTGGTGTATGGAATTATTTTGCTTTATTTTCCAAACTGCTCTTTTTTAATTTTTTTTTTGTGTTATTATTTTCTGTGTATTGTGCCAAACAATTCAGCTGATTACACTCACGCTCTAATGGGGCTGGGAGGGTTTGAGGATTGTTATGCTTGAGTTGAAGTAATTGCAGGAAAATAGCACAGTTCTGTAAGCTCTTAGCAACTTGGATAAACTCTGACTGGGTTACATCTGGAATGAAAAACAAAATGCATGGAAATAGCCATCTACTTTTTGTTTGCATATACTCATGTCCAAACCCAAATTAGCAAAGTAGTAAATAAAAGAATAGCATAACCATAAATTGGACTAGGTATTGTAAAATCTTAATAGGGATTTACTATGGAGAGGAGCTACCGTGCACACTAAACTAAAAGCCCCCTTTTCACATTTTTAGATACAAAAGTATTTTGACTTTTAAATTCATGATCAGGTCTGATGTGGTTTTAATATTAAAGCTTTCATTTTGACCTGGCACCAAATCCAATATAAGACTTAAGATGTGTTTGAGGAAATACATGGGTTTGCCAGGGGAACGACTTCGGACAGATATGGCTGCCTCTGTATTGACTGCATTGTTATTTTCATTATTATATGTTAGCAAAATGAGATCTCATGACTGTAATAATGTTCAAAATCAGATTCAGGCCTCTGAAGAAATCAAGGCGAGGGCTAAAGCAGGATATCACTTCTGTTTATTATTTTCAAATGATAACGCACATGAAATAATAACAATAAAGAAACAGTGTTTGTGCATGCATAACAATAACAAGATGGCAGTGAATGTCTGTTTGTGAATTGCCTTTTCAGTCAGTCTGACAAACAAGTCCAGTCGCATGCTATGAAGTAATAATAAGTTTATTTTACTTAACAATTTATATTGAATCAAGATAAATTAAGTATGTAGGTGAGGCTTAGGGGCAGAATGTACATCAAGCCCTGTTGACGCAGACCACTGTTGGCCAACTGTGATTGGTCAGCTCGGTAGCATGTCTCGTCCATGTCCCTCAGTGGCCTGATGAGAACATCCACTCTTTTTATCTTTTAGAGGGTGAAATGGGACGTTTTTTAGTTGTTTTGTTGATTTCTCAGAAGATAATTCACCTATCTTGCATCAGGCTGATATATATGAGTGTGTACAATTTGTTGAAGATCCCCAACAAATTTAAACATTTAAATGTGGTTTCCTAAGGGGACTGTGGGGCCTCGGTGGAGGTATGGAGTCTTTGTGTGCCCTTATCTTTAATAGCACACACAATATGAACTGCCACAGCACTAAGCCACACATTGATTTTAAAGATCATTTGATTTAGTTAAGATTTTTATCTCTTTTAGCCTTACTTGAAATCCCAAAACTAGGTCTATTGTAGAGATGAGAACAGTTAGTCACTCATATGACAATGACATCCGACAGATTCAAACAGCCTGTAGCTAATTATCCATACAAAGAACAGTGTCATCGGAGTACATCATTCCCACAGACAGTAAGCCTACACACAATGTAAAATATTTAATTTCCTCCTAATTCTTTCGCCCGCAATGTTAGAGTTGCATTAGCATCTAAAAGGCAGCTTGCCAAGGCAGTGTGTCAGTGTGTGTAGACGTTGCAGCCTCTCACGGACCACATATTTCAGTGGTTTTGTCATTTTACATGTCTTCAACTCTCAAGAGCACCTTTTTAACGCGGCACAACTCAGCTACAGCTGCCAAGATCTCGTGGAGATTGGCAGAGGGAGTTTGATGGACTAACCGGCATAAAATGAAGATGTGCAGCATCTTTGTTTTCAATGAAATGTGCCCACACAGCGACAGCCCAGGCTTACTCGCTACCGAGATGCCAGGGAATCATCAGTGTCTGGTGTTACATTGGACTGTTTTCATATCTATAAGGAAATGAGGGAGAGTGCTGTGGTTATCATCGAGGCAGACCCCTGAGAACTAAACAGCAAAATCAACAAGCAACACATCTCTGCTGGTGATTTCAGTCATGCTCACAAAATCAAATATGTCAGGTTTGGAGCCTGTTTGTTTTATTACTCTCACCCTTAAATGTAGAGTGAGCCATCATTTTGATTCAGTCCACTTTTTGTCATATTGTGCTAATATGTCCTAATGGTCCGCTGGCTGTGTGTTTTGTGTGTATGCTGTCAAATTATATTTTAATTACACAGCCCTGGCTCTGTATTTGGTGAAAGATTGATTGCTAGATTACCTGAACACCACAACACTGCTCCAGCCAATCAGCAACAAGGGTATCCGTGCACAAGAGATACATTCATAAACGGTATATCCTAAAGGTACACTGATCCATCACCTGTGACTTTAAACCGAGATAATGCAATCCTGCCTCTGCCGTCTGCTAATGAGGACCTCAGATAACATACACCACCACTACTATTTCAGAACAACTACTGTTGGCAGCTCGAAAGGCTAACACCCCTATCTCACAGGATGTTACACTGACAATCATGTTCAAAGTAGCGGCAAAAAACGCTGAGAGCTGAAGCGCCACAGAGTACAGCTAACCTAATTAAAATGAGAAAATATAGCGGCGACACAGCAGAATGTACCGTTCTCAGAGCAGGCAGCAGCCAGACACTCACACCGATGGTGCAGCGGTTAACCCTATTATTATGTTATTGAAATAATATATCGAATGTTATTATGATCATTGTAGCCCATTTTCACTATCTCCACATTTAATACTCTTTTGTCTTTGTTTGTCTCATCCCTATGGCACCAAGGTCCCTGAGGAGCGACTCACCTTCCGACCCGTTCCATATCAATCTGTTCCAAGTTGAAAATCCATGTCTTTGATAATACCAATTCAGTTATATTTACGACGTATTTTTCCATTCAATACCCGTGCTGCCTGGGTTGGTTCCAGGCAAAGCACCGTGCAGGTAATCATTATCTGCACCTTATTGTGAATATACAGACAGGAGTTCAAGAGGTGTATGCCCTTCAGTTTTTCATGTGTCAGACCTGGTGAGACGACTGAATAAAGTATTCTGAAGCCATGTGGGTTAAGTCCTCAGCAATTTGCAATGCTATTCAAGCTTCAAAGTCCTGTGTTACATTCCAATGAGTTGATTTTCCTTTATTACATTTTTCTGTGCAATTAAATTTGAATTGAACTCCTCGCAGAGAAAAACACCACTGTGGTCTAATTTGGTGTATTAAGTTAATCTGTGCTGCAATTCTGTAGCTCTGCTTGTTCCGTGTTATAACCTGGAGCAAACTGTGAGGGGCTGAGTCACAGCACAAACTTCCAAACAGCAAAACTGACATGATTTGAGGCCTTTTCAAACCTGAAAGTGCAAAGTCTGACCCAAGGTTCATGTCTTTACTATATTTTATACATTTGATCCTGTTAGACGTTGCAATTTATGAGCAGACTTAAGACTTTTGTACAACATACGCACATCGCTTCATCATCACCTACATGGGCTGAATCCAACTTTACTTGACAGGGATTTGTTTGTAAAGGCTGTGTTTGTTTGTTTGTTTGTTTTTTTTTGGGGGGGGGGGGCTAGTAGTCTTTTGTTTTTAATAGTAAAAATGTATAAACCGGTTCAATTCCTTGCTAATGTCATTATTATGATATTACCAACAGTATCACCAACCTTCGGCGCTGACCTGACAATGAATTTGCCAAAAGAACACAAGCAGTCTTGTTTGGCAAATTTGAAAAGCCTGAAAGTCTAGAACCCATCTAGTTAGGTGTGGACATTCTCTTAACAATTGCCTTGCAACAAATCCTATTTCGTTTGAGCTTATACTATGGGACTTTTGTTTGTAGTATGCAGTATATTATTTTATGTTTTATAAGGCATTTCTATTATTCTGTCTCTAACCTGTACATAAAGTGGTTTGAGGGTGGTAAGAAAAACCTGTGGTAGAAGCAATGGGTTTACATTTTGATTTTTATTATTTTCATGGAAAAAACACTAAAAATATAGATATATTCACTCTTACATAATTTAGGTGGATATTTAGAGTCTGAAGAGGGAACTATTTTATCAACAACTAAAGCTCCAGAGGCTGGTAAGTATACAGTGGGTAGTTTTCCTGCTCAAACTTAATGTGATGAGCATTATCAATGGTTTATAAAAGGGGAAAAAGTCATAAATAATAGCTCCGTCTACTAAATCTCACTGCTCAGCGAACCAAATCCTTGGTGTGCTGTCAGGTGTCAGTAATAGTCATATACCAAAGAAATGATTGTTTTCGTCTTCTCAGTAGAAGCCAATATGTCAGTTATCCAAAGGAAGAGGCACAAATCAAGTGTTTCCACTGGACTTGACTACATTGGTCAGAAGGAAAGTAACACGAGAGCAGTCCTTTATCGGTGCACACCCTCGTGGTCTTACAAGGCATTTTGGATATAAAACATTCAGCGAATGACATCTATAAAGGAATAGCCACTGGCTGGAAATGAAAGATTTTTTTTCTTGCTTTATTGTGCATCCAAATAGCTTCTTGAAAAATACAGAGGCTGGAGGTTGCCAATAGAATTCTTTGGGGAAAGAGAGAAAGCAGAACATCTGGCCTCAAATTTCTAATTAGATTTACCATTGGGATTTCTTTCATTTTACATACCGTTTCTTTTTTTTTCATTTCCTTGAGGAGTTGTTGACATCATGATGCGAAAGAATAAATAATTAAATATGTATATAGAAAATAGCCACTTAAAGTGGAGTGCCATTTATTTTGGGAATTCGTATTCAATTATAATTTGACTGTCAAAAGAGCCTAAAATAGCAGCTCCAAAGATCTCAGCATGCTATAATAAATGATGCTGCAAGGACTTGAGTGCGTCTTTGTACCAAAACCACAAACTACGACTTGGATTTAGGGCATGATCTCAATGTCTGAAGCTACTATGTAAACATGCAAAGTTATTTTGTCAGTTTGTTTGTTTGATTTGAGGTTTTATACGCTCAAATTAGACTGGTTCAATTGATGTGCAACCGGCACTGAAGCAGAAAATGCTCTCTTATCTATTGAAAGTACCCTGGAGAGAGTTTACATCACGCAGGGAGGGGTAACTGCTGCCTCGCTGCTCTAAACGGGTGCAAAGTTTGGGGCGTTAATCTTTCCTCAAGCATTGTTTGAGCAGTCACAATTTTACTTTGTATTTCAGGACTGGTCATCCATGCCTTTGCATAAGCTTGAGTACCTCATACCTTTATTTATTGAAAGGGGGAGTATTTGATAAGCCTTTCCATTATTCGGGTTTGATGCATAGCTCTGTAATGCAAAGTCCTGCGAGCTATTTTTCTGCTGACTTGAGCTTTGACACACGGTAAAAAAACATCTTACTTTCTCTGTTCCCTGTGGGTGCTGAAAGACTTAAAACTTTAGTAACTGTTTATATGAGTGTGTCTCAAGGTCTTTCATTTTACACTTTCTTGGCATTTTATTCAAAGTTTTGAAATTCAAAAGAATATAGATGAACACTGTCCCTATGCACACCT
Source organism: Platichthys flesus (assembly GCF_949316205.1). Taxonomy (NCBI): domain Eukaryota; kingdom Metazoa; phylum Chordata; class Actinopteri; order Pleuronectiformes; family Pleuronectidae; genus Platichthys; species Platichthys flesus. The sequence continues at coordinate 14,507,866 of NC_084959.1, read as the reverse complement.
CAGTATCCCTTTATCAGTTATCTCATGAACTTTAGCAAGAACACATAACTTTTTCTGAGTATCTGTATCTCTTCTCTCTTTGTAGGACTGTTTTCTTAAACACGCACAGCCAGGCCAACCACAGTTAACAGATTGTGACTTCATACTGTTTCTTGGAAAATACTCACCTATGAGCTCAAACGGCATTGATCTGCTAATTCTGAAATGAGCCCAACAGGGAACATGGCGAACTAAAATGACCCCACATTTCAGAAAAGACAGTGGTCATATCGGTAAATTGGTCTTGAATATTTATTTCACTGGGAAGACTGTGAAGGACAAGGTGCATTCTTGAGCTGTCGCGTTGATGAGAACAGGACGAGCGGACAGGAAATTTGATGCCTTTCACCAGTGTGGAGGCATAAATAAAGGTTGAATGATGGAACCATAGACTGTATACAAATATGTAATTTCAGGTCATTCTTATCACACTTGTGTTTGTTTCTGTAAGCTTGGTTTTCCTTACTTATTAACACTATTAAAAAAACTGGTGAAACGTCAGGGTTGAAAGCTGAGACTCCCAGTTCAGTAAGTCCATGTTTTCCATCTTTATATACAGTCTATTGGTGGCAGCAGGTGGGCCACGTGTCATCACAAAATGAAGGAAGTCCTGATGGCTCATTTCAAGGCACAGTATCTGCATACAGGCATTCCTTCATAACTCTAGAACTTTGATTCACACAGGTTGAACTTGACTGTAGGACCTAAACCTGTTTTATCACAAAAAACACATCTCACCTTCTTCAGTATAAGACCTTTAAAGCACTTAATAGGACTGTGAATCATGAATGTATCAAAGATGCTTTAATTTAACTTTGAGGTTGCATAAAAAAAGATGCATTTGAGTATGGCAGGCAATAGAACACTTTGTAATATTCTCACAATTCAACGCAATCAGCTGGAGGTGGCAACGTGTTTAGCCTAATTGCTAATTGCCTAATCGGCTAATGGCATCTGTAATTCGAGCACTCCATACATTACTACGTGTCGTGATTTGAATCACAGGGTAATGAAGTCCCACCATTACTCATCGCTCTGAGTTCTCACAGTCTGGATATGTTCCAACACCTGGCTCCAGCCGCTCCATATGTGGGCCGGACACAAAATAGCACTGAGAGCACAGGGACTGCCAGGGATTAAGCAGGTGTTTAAGTAACTTGAATGAAAAGGATGATGGGACATTTTGTGGTAGGAATAATTCCACTTCAAGGATGGGTGCTAAAAACAGTTTATTCTAATCAATGATGTAAATATTGTAATGATGCAGATGTGTTCAGCTACACGGGATATAATTTATACTTCTGTCCGTCCCAGGAAACAGATCCCTCACATGTGGCTTTCTCTGAGGCTTCTGCGTTTTTTCCCCCTGTTTATACTACAAATTTTGATTGCTGAATATGGGCTATACAAAAGAAGGTACTGGGTTCAAGAACGCGTTCCTGTCAGCAGTCAACAGCTGAAGTTTACAAATCAATTTCCTTACAAAGAACAGTTCAGCTGCCAAAGGACCTGGAGCTTGGATATTACAACCAAACATAACAAATTGTTTTGAAAAACTGCGGCACAAGTTAAGTTCGTATTCGTCTACACAAAAATTTTGAGTAAAAATGTTAAACTGGACTACCATTTATGAGAATTTCGCTCAGTATTTTGACTCTCACTCTATTCCTGCTAACCGTCACATTTTACAAAAATAATTCTCGTTGAAAAAGTGTTGTTAAATGTCCTGCCATTGACCTTGCAGAACGATATCAAAATATGGGGGGGGTTCTGAGCTTGTCAAGATACATACTTGCTAAGGTTAAAAGATCAGAGGTAGCTTCACTCAGACATACCGGAGTGTTACAGGTCATCAGTACAACATACAATCGCAAACTCGAACAGAGACAACCAGGCCGAAGAAGCTCTATGGTCTGACGCGTGTGTTGTCTTCTTTAATTGTCTGACAGAAGGTTTGGTCACCATCTGGAGCCATGCCTCGATTATTGCGTTGCAGTTGTCAGGGCGAGGTATTTCAACCCGATACAACCTCACCGCAAACTCATATTTGATTAATCTGGAGTGGGTTGCTGCTGCGGCTGAAAAGTTTGGCCTCCATCACAGCCAACCTCTGCCTTCATAGTTTAGAGTCTTAACCTGACTCAAGTTTTTAAAATGCTACAAAATCATACTTAATATCTTGCTTTTGGCTCACACTTTTATAAAGCCAGGCCTAAGAGATTTACATATTTGCAATAAATGGTTTAATCATGACGAAGGTGTTCCCGACTGAAGCTTAACTTTTAAAAACATTTTGTTTGGTATGTAAGGTTTTTTGTTCATTTTTTGTTCATTTTTAACCCCATTCTGATGTCTCTGTTTAACAGTGTATGGATGAAGTCCCAAAATTTGAGGTGAACATTAGTAAAATACTTGTAAGCAAAAAGCCTGGGTTCCTGCCCACTTGGAATGGTTCATGTGCAAATCTACATCTCATCCTACTGAAGTGAAGTCATATAATACATGTCCACTTACTTTCAGATTGGATTGAAGCTCAAAAAGAGATGTCTTTAAAACTTTGACATTTTGAGTTAAGAATACAAGCTAAAAAAAAATAACTGTAATCCGATTATCATTGTTTGCTCGGGCTCCTGAGCCAAACTAGTCTCCACAGGTCCAGCTTCGGGACATAGACCATCCAGAACAGAATGGATTTATTGGAATGGGGATCCGAAAGATACTACAATTCGTCCAGTATGAGATAAACAGTATTTGAGTTTTACATGCTAAATTCTCAATAACCTAGTGGAGTTCCACATTAAAGAAATAAAAAAAGAAAAATTGCACGTCCCGTTAAGTCTCCCAAATTAAACCAAACAATTTCATGACTATACCTTTCATGCAAACTGTGAGTTTACTTGGCACTCTCATAATATCTGATATTGCCATGGAACATTGAATGTTGAAACTGTTCCTGTCAGCTTACTTGCAGTACTTTGAACAATGTGTCATGCTCTTATGTGTCCCTTTGTTAATGCAGATGAGGCATTTCATTTTATACAGTGGATGTTTGAATAATTACCACGTGTTTGGTAAAAGGACCTGAGGAAATATGTCTAAATAAAGTAGATTAATGCATGATGATATATGGAGCGAAGTAACACACAGTATTTATGTTATAATTATTAAGGCATATGTGCAAATCTACACTGTGAATTAGCTGGATTTTGAAAAATAAAAGTAGACTTTCATTTATGAAAGATTTTGTTTTGTTCTGTGTCAAGCAACATGACAAGTTTATCACTGTAGTCACTTGTTTGTGAAAGGCACTGTTGTTTACTGACAGCTGTCTAACCTTAATTTGGGACAACATGTGATCACCAGAAGAATTCAAATTTCGAAAACTATTGCAACTATTTGTTGATATAATTTGTTTTAATCTTATCTTATTCTATTGTTATTTTGTCGCACAGCACTTTGGTCAACTCTGGTTGTTTTTAAATGTGCTTTATAAATAAACTTGGTTTGACGTCTTTACTTGTTTTTTAGTAATTTCCTTTCTTGTATATTGTTCGCTTCCAGATAAAAAAATGCAGGCCCCATCACATCTCTGTTGTACTGTCAGTTTTATACCTTTTTTTTTTCTTTTCTTGCCAACTTTCACAAGTTGCAAATGGTGTGCAAAGGTTGTGTGCGGTCTAGTATCATAATGAAAACACCTACAATAAATCAGTTGTGTCATGCAGCATGCAGCCTGCAACACTGTTGGTGTGAAGAGAAACTAAGGCCTGGGATGTACACCTTGCCTCACAAGACATTTTCAAAAGTTTTTTTTTTCTACTGGTCTATTATTGTTAAGCCAAAGGAGTCAGAAGATGCTTGTATTGCCGACCCGAGCCGATTTCCATCCATCTCTGCAATCCCTCTCAGATCATTATTTCTTATTCTCAGCATACAAATTTAGTCTTTAGTTTATTCATACAGATTCTTATCCACATACTGTTTCCAGCAGATGGTTGTTCAGAGTGAAAGAAGATTTGATAAGTACATAATACACTAGCTGTGTACACTTTAAAATAGACAATACTTCATCTTGACAACAACATAATGGGACACGTCACATTATAACCTTGTTATTGTTCTGCACCAAAAACATTTTAATATAAAACAGTAGCTTGTAAATAAGCAGCAAGTTGTGAACAAAAAGTAGCATATTGTTTAGCTTTTTCCTATCAAGGGTTGTATAAAATGTTACAATATCCTTTTAAGGCCATAGTCCTATAAAATTACTGAAAACCTACGGTATATCACTCATTCCTCTCTAATACCGTGGCTGGAACTGCATCTCTTTGGCGAAGCTGCTTTGCAAAGGTCTGGGTCGGTCAGTCTTGAGCAAGACTCTTTGCAAGTGGCCATTCTGAAAAGGAATTGCTCACAGCAGTAGGTGAACCCCGAACAGGTGCAAACTTCAGTGTCTGATCAGAATGTGGAAAATCCTCACATACAGCTCGCGGAGCCCGAGCAGAGGGCGGCTGTTGAGACGAGCTCTGAGCCTGTTGTTTCGTCGCAGCTCAATGATTCCGTGCTGTAGGTTGTCAGGCACATCAGCTGGCTCCACATTAGACAGCATGCAAATATGTTCTGTTCCTTTTGTTTACTTTCTGTGTCCCGAAACCTCCCGCCAAAAGCCTTAAGAAATCTTTAACACTCACTAGGTCATTCAGATTTCTTGTTCTTGCCGAGTAGGAGTATGCAAAGTGTTTTGCACACAAGGCTAAATTTTACTTTGTCCGGCAGCGGTGCAGTAGCAGCAGCGCTTGTTAACAAACTCTTCTTCAGAGTGAGGTTTCTCAGCTATTAGTTTCACTATGAAACTTGCACAACCAGACTCCTGGAAGAGCATTCACTTTTGCATTAAGGTAAAATTACCAAATCAACATTTTCAACTTAAGTAAAAGTAAGTTAGTAGATAAGTACTTGTCAAATATAATTAAATAATTCAAAATATAAGCACTTGCCGAGTGTAGCCCAGTGTGTAACGCAATAGTCTACATCATACATTATTATGGCTGCCTGTCGGCTGTGGCCTCTTCAGAATCCATTTTATATCTTTCACTTCAACTAAAATATAATCATTTTCATATCTCTCTCTGAAAGTGCGATACTCCTCATCCACTTATCTTTTTGGACCGTCAATGATGCCTGTCAGAGAGCAACAGAAACAAAACAAAAGATTAGTTTAATAATGTGTTATTTTCTTTTATTGCAAAACAAAAAAACTATGGCTGCAATATTTTCCTTCTTTTTTTACCTCGAAGTTGCTTTTTGTGAAACGATGTCTAGGCCAGATCAAATTGACTCATTTACAGCCCAGAGGATGGAGGTTTCCCACCCCTATGCTTGAAATGAATCAAGAAAAGAAAAATGTGCCTTTGATAACCCAAAATGGAAACTGCCCACGCCATGAACAGGAGCCAGAAAATTGGGTTTGTGATAGATGATGTGAGAGATGAAAATGAAAGTCAAATTCTGTTCCAATGGTTACACCGGAGGAAGAGTCATTGAAGCTAACAGAATATCTGTGTGTTTACAAATAAACTCTCTGATTTTGATTGTAATTAGAAGGGGCAGCACACATGGCACATTGTAATTCTTATGTAGTTTACAAGTTTGACAATTTTCACATCACATAAGATGAGCTGTGTTACAAGCTCTAATAAAAGGCTTTACAGAGATGTTTCCTTTTGTGTGTATTAGATTAATGCACAAGGACATTTTTCAAAGGTGATTTTGTTGAGAGGATGGCAAAATTGAAAACGCTGGTTCGCATATAGATACACAGTACAGTCATGTGGAAATGAGTCGAACTTAATGCCGCAAATTGAAGAAAAAAAATTGTGCTTGCTGAAAACGAGACCATCTTTCTGCCAGTGTGCCAGATGGGCTCTGCAACAGTAGCTCTACATGATTTACGTGCAACAGACAAACAGAAGTAGGAAGGTTTCAAGAGGCTCGTCTTTGAAAAGATGTTTGGTGCTTCAGCTTTTGACTGAGAATGAATAATTGTGACTCTCGGAGCAATCCTGGGTTTACCAAGGGGATACAGATCAGCAGTTTTTTGCGAGCAGCAGGCCTTTGTAATCCACTGCTGGAGTCCTCCGCCACCCATTGTGTTGCTGCGCACCACAGTTTAAAGAGCCGGGCGGTACCGCAGGGTCAAAACAGGCAAGGGTTCACAGACAGTTATTTTCAATATTCTCCGAAAAAAAATAACCCGACAAACGGAAAAGAGATTTTTTTTCGAACAAACAGGAATTGGACAAAATTGTGTTTTGAGGCATAACACATCACTATGGAAATGTCCATCACCATGAGAACTGTCACTGTGTGCAGTTTTGAAGTAGACGCCATGATACTGAGGAAATGAGAAGCTTTTCATGTTTAATTAATAATGCTAATGAAACTTAATTAGAGCAGCTTATGAAAAATGCATTCAAATGAGAGATGAGCTTTATCCTTAAATAACAAGCCTCCTGTGCTGGATTTGGTTTCCTATTACATGATAATTAGACTCCACTGGGGACTGTTAATAAGCATAGATCATTTCAATCTTTGGCACAGTGGGACCCACACCCACCCATTATGACCATATATTTAGAAATCTCCTTCCTTATGTTTGCATATAGTAAGACTGGTTCATTGTATGCAATGTTAGTCAGACCAATATCTGGGCTCGCGAGATCATTCACTGGAGTAAACTCAAGCTTATTGATGAAATAGCCTGAACTTATTAGATATAAATACAATGTGCATATACACACTTGTATGCGTTGCCGGCATTAAATTTAATAATTATTTAAAATAGATTTTATATGCATTTCATATCCAAACTCTAATATCATTCGCTGGCTGTTTTAGTGTCCAAAGATATGTGATCACCAATGATTAAGAAATGATTGCAGTAATCATGTATTTTTATCCTTTTTTTATGAAGGAAAAATATAACAGATGTAAAATAACTTGACTCCCTTTTGTATTTATTTTAAACAATCTTTTGAAATAGACACCATTGTAGTTGCAAGTATTTACATTTGCTGCCCTGAAAGCAAAGTCGAGACTGTCAAGTGCACCATGCATTGCCTCAGAGTATCTTGGCATTCTACAATCCTTTGGGAGTGTCTATTAAAAAGACCTTGCTGACTGCAGGCTATCAGTTCAAAATATACGTATTTATATATCTTCAAACAAGCACGAGCAGTTCATTTTGCTGTGCTCTGAAAACCATCCAAAAGGTACATTTTCAGATGCTCACCTTTTTTCTTTCCCCATCGCTATTTTTTCAAGTTTGTCATATCAATTATCCAAATTTGACTCGGTGCTCTTTCATCTCAACTCAAAATGCCAAAAATAATAGATTTCTTATTTGGTGTCGATGCATGCTGTGTGCTGAAACGTACAGAGCTGGTCTCTGTGTGGAGAGACAGTGGTGAACCGTCACAGTGTGTGTCTTCTCGAGCCTTCTAACAGCTTACTAACAGCACAGTTCACTTGCTGAAAATGCCTGTGTACCCTGCAGGTAAGGGTCTATTAAATCCTCCTACACTGTGATCCTGCTTCTCAGCCCGATTCTATCTCAACCCGTGAGGCTTTCGGTCAGCCCCACCCATTGCAATTTAATTCTCCCGAGTTTTAACAATTTAACCCTTAAAAAAGGGAACAAAGCAACCATTGATTTTATTGCCAACGCGGGTACAATTCATAGCAGATGATAAATGATGACAATGAGGCGTATGTATAAACTAATTAACTATATAACTGGAGTCTCTGTGCTGGAGCGAGAGAGGGGGCTGGATGAATGGGTGGATGTGTGCGCTCTGTTTTACACTGTCAATTTGGCAGACGCCTGCAGGGGCTGGTGTGTTGCCATGGTGATATGAGCACGGCATGAAAGAGCAGCAAGGTTTTTCCTAACAGGACCAGTCTCATAAGGAGTGATAAAATGAGAACCTTTCTTTAAGACGCTCACAAACACTATATGTCTATTCAACACAGCCCTAAGTGTCCATCTAAAGCAAAGAACCATTTATTATAGGACTGATCACACAATGAAGTTTAGTGTTTAATTATTTTTTGGAAGAACGTAAAACATGTTAATATTCACATGTTAATAGTTCTGGCCTGGATTTGTCTTAAGCGCATTTATGCGCTTATTAGTATTTATATATTATAGGCTTTTATCTGCTGCAGGGTAACCACTCTGATTGGCTGAGGATAGATCGACTCACAAGGAGTCTTGGGATCAGATTTTTATTTTGCCACTGACGTTAATTTGCAACAGGCTTAGTAAACATTTTAGAGAGTGCAGCCATGCTGCCTCTGCCATCTCCTTGAGAGACAGCATTGTAGTTCACTTGATCCTGATTTATATTTGGATCTGCACCAGATTGCACACATATAAAAATGTTTCAGATTTCATCAAGATCCAGGTTTTCACTGATTTTTTCAGAAAATTATTAAATTTTCTGAAAAAATCAGTGAAAACCTCAAAGAAAACGATAAGGCTGACATCCTATCTCACAATGTTTAACAAAATTATCTTGATCTTTACCAGAATTAAATTCCTTGGGTCATGGCCCACCCCTCCACAAAATGTCATGGAAATCGGATGAGTGTTTTTTGCATAATCCTGCTAACTAATAAACAAATGCAGACAGTTCCATCTTAGATCAGAATGTTGACATGCTAATATGAGAAAATTATCACTATACACAAAGTATAGCTGAGGCTGACGGGAATGTCATTCAGGTTTCAGGTATATGGTCGTAAATCGCAGTGTGACTTGAATGAAAATCGATATAACAGGTGCTGTGACATTTCACCATAGCAAAACATTTATTCGGCTCCCAGTGACTCTGGAGGAAAAGGCTGGGGGGACTAACTCAGCAGTACCTACAATGAAACCTACTGTGTGTTGGAACTCAAATCGAGTACAGGATTCAGCAGAGTGTATACCTCCACCCAACAGTCCCCTTATGAAACCACATTTAAATTAATTTGTATTTGCACCAAACTGCACATACTCCTAAATACCAGTGCCCCAAATATGCCTGATATTGTGTACCAAGATCAGTTAATGAACAGGGATGAAAACATAATATCTTTGACTGAGGTATCAGTTTAAAAAAAAAGAATCTCCCTCAACTCCAGTTGCAGATACTCTGATTAAGACTCCGGCGGGATGACCTCTGACCTCGCAGTGGGCCGGGTAGACAGGTGGGAAGCCAGCAAGAGAGGTCACATTTCCTCCAGCACTCTCGTGACTCCTTCTGGTGGAACCGAGTGGCGTCGTCGGAGTTGAGCGCCGTTGCTGTGACGCTCCGTGCGGATCATGCCCTCCCAGTCGAGCGCGTCACAGTCTGAGGAAAGGAAGCAGCTGATGTGACCCCGGGCCTGCATGGCTGTCCTAATCCTCCACAGGCCAACAGTGAGCATGCACAGGGTCAAGGAACAGATGGCACCGTAAATTAGTAACTCCATTTTGGGAGAGAAAAGGAGAAAACATTTTTTTTTTTTAACACGCAAGGACATAACATGGAAATGCAAACACAAATACAAATAATAATAACGGTCTTCAAACTGGATTAGTGGTATATTGTGGCTATTTCAAAACTGGTCGATATGATTTTATGCTAAGAAAAGATCAAGTAAATACCAATGCAGCATTTCTTTCTCAGTCTTTTTAATAAGACCCACAAGTATTGGACCATGCCAACTTGTATTGCCTTTTTCCTCTCAGATGCGAGGACTAGATAATTTTAGCATTGGCCTTTATTTTTATTTTCAAAGATTTTCACCTCAACGTTTTAATTCCTGTTTGTTTCTAATTATATTAATTTTCAAACGCCAACCTTCAATACTTCATTAACCCTTCATTAATCCTAATTTCAATATTGTCCTTTGTGTGTGTGTGTGTGTGTTTTATTTCTCATGGTGTCAGTCCCTGCTGATTGTTTCTCTACTTTTAATAATGTTTCAAAAAATCGCCCGTTGGGAGTGTGAAGCGATTTCGACAAGTCATTAACCATCACTAATTGTCGTGGTGAGGTATACTGCTCTTTCATTTTCATTTAATTTTCTGCACGACGCAGTGCAATGTCAACTCTGTGGAGTTTTCACTGTGTAAATTGCTCCGTAATAGTCTTAACCTGATGTTTCTCACCAGTTTCCGACTGTATTACAGTCTAATCAGCCTCCAGCATGACTTCTTTTATCTCATGGCCATACTATTGGACAATTGACTGTTTACTGTTCTCATTAGTGATCTGCAACGCTCCAGTCATTATTCCAGCTGACAGGTCAGTGTACCCTTTGGGTGAGCCTGACTGGCTTTCATGCGTGAGCCAAATCATTAATTCAACCAGCAGACGTGGCCCACAGCTTTCCAGAGGACAGCGCAGTGGGTACGTGGAGCTGCTTCCCTCAAACCTCACAGAGACATAATTAAGAAGTTCTAAGCGGAAGAGACACATTAAAGTGATCTGATATATTCAGAGCTGATCAAATCTGATAACATGGCCAAAACGGGTCTTACAGTCTCGTCCAGCGTCTCACTGTGTATGACACATTTAAGTCCACTCGCATTATCAGCAAGAAGAAGAGGCTAACATTGGACAGTGTGGTAAATATATATTGGTGCACAGGTGCATTCCAAATGATGGCTTCATCATCCTCAGCACTTACAGTCACGATTAAAACATCCACCGCTCACTGATCAATCCCTGCCAGAGCTGAGGAAGTTTAGGCGGTGAAATTATCTGAGCGTGTTTCAGCTGCAGACAAAGAAAGCTCCAACGTCCTGGAGATGGAGCGGCGTCGCACTCCAACCGCCTCCTCTGTGCGTGTCGGCTATTTTCAGCTTCTTTACATAACAGCTGTCACCTAATAGGAAGACACTGTGTCATAAGAAGTGACTCACCCAAGGGTTTCACGTGATCCATATGTTTTTTTATTCGAAAAAAGGGAGTAAACACAGTGCCAATGTCTCTCCCTTAAGTCTTTTTTCCATCTAATTACACAGGTTGGGTTCCAAAAGCCAGTGGCAATCAGGCACCAGTTCCTACATGGCCAGTACCTACTGGACTGAATCACAACCCAGATTCCAGTGGCTCATTTCTGGTCTTGAGCTCTGTGCTGAAATAGCTGCTCTGCCATCATAAACATCAACAGAATGTGTTAACTATACTTTTAACTTAGACATATCAAATTTCAACTTCCAATTTGCCTAAGACATAAAAAAAAAGCTATTCTCATAGTTGACTGTCAGCTTTACCATTGAATAAATAAGGATCTGGGGCCATTGCGGCACTGGTGCAGTTTGGAAAGTATTGATTTAGCACCGGTATCAGAAAAAACTAAAATGATACTAATCCTTATTGACAGCTCCTCCCAGTGTGTTCAGTGACAGGCTCTGATAGATTTACATAATGTCACTGGAACAGACGGGACAGTAAAGCAGTGGCTTCCCAGATATACAGATTTTCACTACCACAAGGTTACAATTCAGAAAATTATACAGCATGGGAAGTAAGGCAGATAAAAAAAAAACGACATTAGCTTTCAACATTCCTATTACGACTGTGTTATGTCGTGCAGACGTATATTACATATATATAAACAGCTTCTTGTAGCACAATGTGTTTGAGCTGTCCTTTATCCTCCTCTCTTCTTTAAGCCTTTCAGACTCTTAACTCGAAATCTTACAGATGTGCCCTTGTGCTTCTTTTAAATTGCATTTGTTGTTGACTCAGTAATAATGCCTTGTGCGCTTTTTCTAACTTTTGCTTTGTACTTTCTCACCGTTCAACTTTCTTTTTCCGTCCCCTTGAATCTCCAACATGCTTTCACTTGTTTTTCCATCTGTTCCTCCTCTAATTTGTACATTTTGTGATTCACATTCGCTTGTTTGTCTCCACTTCTCTCCCACCCTCCTCTTATTGTAATATTCTGCTGTTTTGCCACTTTACCTTCTTTTAATTCCTCCTTTTGTCCCCTCTACTGTCTCGTCCTGTTTCATTCTCCACTTTGTATCTTTCCTCTCTCGTAATTCTCTCCCCCTACCTCTCCTCTGCTTTTGTGTTTCTCCGTTCCTCTCATTTATTCCTGTCCTCCAGCTCTCTTTGTGTTCATGACTATGCTCCTAATCTGGCGCTTTCCTATCCCTGTCCGCTCAACTCTTTAAATCTCTTCTTTATAATCTTCTACCCTTAACTTAACACAGCGAAATCTAAGCAATAACAGTGTAACAGTTGCAAGCAATGGTGTTGGAAGTTTATGGCCGGTTGCTGCAGCAGGTGAGGTTCAGCCGTCAGTGCAAACACGTGTTCGCTAATATCAGAAGCAGCTACTCTCACTCCGAATCTGAGCAAATTCACGATATGAGAAAAATGTGTAACAAAAGATTTTGGTGGACGGGCTCCAGCTAGAACCACACAGCCTCACATCCGGCTGAGTCGTGTCTGACTGACAGTCTCTGGTAATCTGACAGAAACAAACGAGCGAGCGCTGGCTCTGACAGTACTTACTGTAAAACCTGGGATGTAACACGATGACACTTCAAGGTCACATCCAATGGATTTTCCTCCGCTCTCACCCGGAGTTTGCATGTAGGGGGGGGCACAAATTGAAAAAAAATTGCCCGGTGCAATGTGCAGCTTTGAAGATAGCGGGCAAAGAAATGTTACAACACGGTCCAATCTAAAGTTTCAAAAATTCTCTTGCAGCTCAAACGTACAGATTACATAGCAAAGATTAACAATCACAATCTGACTCAATCTCTGTACAAATTGTATCTGTCCATTCAAATCTTCATATCAATACAAAAAAAAAGATATGTGCAGGCTTGCTGGTTCTGTCACCCAAAAGCATGTGTGGCTGACAGGTACTGAATGTGTTGCTTAAGATGAATGATGCGTTTGGTTTTTTGAGCGACATTTTACTATCATCTAAAGAACTAGATGGAGCGCAGGAATAAAACTGTCCCCCGTCTTTGAGAGACACATCTCAAAACTGTCTGATTCTGTTGTCTTTTTACACTCACCGGTCACTTTATTAGGAACGCTGGAACTCCCCTTGCTGTCAAAACAGCCCTGAGTTCATTGTGTTTTTTGGAACATGTTAGATTCTTATGATTTTTTATTTTTTAAGATTCTGCTTTATGTTGGCATGATTGAATGACAGAATCTCTGCAGATTTGTCAGCTGCACATTCTTGCTGCCAATCTCCTGTTCTATTACATCCCAGATGTTTTCAATGGGATCCAGATGTGGTGACGGGGGAGGTCACCGACGTACACCAAGATCACGGTTACCTCCGCCAAGGATGCTGCTCGTTTGTTTGTTTGTAAGCAAAATTACAAAAAAACAACCGGATTGATATCCAGGAAGCTTTGTGGAAAGATGTGGTTTGGGGGAAGAAACCCGTATATGTTAGTGCAGTTATGGACCCTTTCTTTCTTTCTTGAACATTGTTATATTTGGCATTTTGTCCAGAAACATTTATGGAACATATTTCTATTTTCTAAGTGTGTGAACTTTGGTGCAGCATGGTTGAATTTAAGGGAACTGTTGGGTCCTGGTGGAGGCATTTGTCATATTGAGTGCCATTCTAGTTCCATTCATCAAACCAGTTTTTCTTTGTGACATGGTGCTTTATCATGTTAGGAGTAACAATTACAATATAGTATACGATACAAACATGGAAAGCACCAATTTTCAAGGAGGCTATGGGAATGGAACAGTGATTGATTGGTGTCAAGGCGCCAAAGGTTTACCAAGAAGTTATTCCCCACGCCAATCCTCCACCACTAGCAGGCTGGACTGTCGACACATCTCAGGTTGAAGTCATGTTGCTGACGTCAAATTCTGACAGCACTCTGCAGCCTCAGTAGAAATCCATATTCATCGGACCGGGCTGCATGTCTCCAGCCTTCCACTGTCCAGTTTTGTTGAGCCTGTGTCCACTGCACCTTCAGAACAGTGGATCTGAGGCTGCAGTGAATACAGGCTCATGTTTTGGTCAAGCTCACAGAATTCAACATTGTTTCCTCATTCAAGCTGAAGCTACATAAATAGGCTTGAATACAGGTATTCCTAACAAAGTGCTCCATAACTATATTACCTAAACATAAAGGGACAAGGTTTTTTGGGGGATATGTATACAAATTTAGCTTGACTCATTTTCATCTGCAACTAATGTAATTATCACATTGCAGATATCATTGCAGATATCAAAACTTTCCAAATGCTGCGTATTGTATAATCTTAATTTTTTTTCGCCCCTGAAAGTCTCTCTGTTTCAGGGGAGTTTAGGCTGTGTTGCCACTCTTGAAAATAACACAGATCTACTCTTTGCTTCAATATGGTAATCACTGCTTATGTTTCTGTATATAGGATGAATTATTGAAAATGTCTCTAGGCACTCATCATTCAATGTGATACTGAGGCTAATAGACTGAGCTGACCTTAGGAGTCTCCAATTTGTGTTTTATTGATAAAGAAAATAAAACCACTGGGAGGTAAAAATGAGGGCCGACGAGTTTTGCTTCTATGTTCTGCATATCAACACTTTTGAAAAGAGACATAATACGTTTTTTCACTTTTGACCTTTTCTCTAGTGTGCTATTTAGTCGATGCTCTGTATGTTAATGCGCTGCAAAGTTGAAAAGCCCAAAGTCTGGGGTAAAGGGAGCGGCTCTCCCTCACAGAAAACACAGGTCCTGAAATGCCTTGTCAGCAGTCATAATGTGCCCCTAGTGGCTAGTTGGGCATGCCCCCAAACTAAGTCAGGTAGCGCGAGAGCTAAGGCCAACATTTCATACAAGTGCTCGACCAATCACAACAGTGTGGACCAGTTGGCCAATCAGGGCAGACTGGGCTTTATCAGGAAGGGTGCCTTTAAGAGACAGGAGCGAAAACGAGGCATTGTATATACACAATAAGCGTGTAAATCTTTTCAAGTAATTACCCCAATTCATTTTATGAACCTTAATACGGCTATAAGATGTCTTCCTCAGAGATGTAGTGTACTTACAGTTTCCAAACAAGCAACAATGATTCATTCCAAACCAGATTCGGTATAAGGTTAGAGTGTCAATCAGCAGACACCTCCTCCAAAGCTAAAGGTAAGCCTGAATATGTCTGGTTCTATTAAGATCTGTACTACAAGAGAAATTTATGGAGAAAGCTTGCAATATTATGGGAATTTATAGAGAAAACTCCTGGATCTGCCTCTTAAACCGGACTCTGGTTAGCTGGCCTATAGGGTAAGGGTTATCCTTCTGTCACAAATCTACCCAGGAAGAAAACCTATTAGTCCTTGGCAGAGATAACACAGAATGAAAATACTTTGAAATATAAAAGCCATCGTTTACAGTGACAAACCATCAAAGAATTAGTAGCCATTCCCCAGTTCCACTGAACACATTTGTTACATATTTTCAACTTATTGTTTTCCTTTCACGTCACTCATCCTCAATGTTTTGGTTCAGTTTACCTTGACCCTGATGTTACCAGACGCAGCAGGCAGCTATTTCTATGATAAACTCCCTGTACACAACACCAAACAACGAAAGGACAGATAGTTCTCTCCTGAGTTTGAAACGGCCGAACCCAGCGAGTGAATATTGGGTTTTCATCTGCCTAGTGTCCATGAACTGGATTTGAATGAATTCCATGTCTGCTTGTTGGAAATTCACCTGATCAACTTAAAAAGGCATTGACATCTTAATGTTGTGTATGTAGCTTTTTGCACTGGCCCAAGGTGACTAAAAAATTCATTGCAGGGTTCAACTCAGTTATTTCAAGCTTGTGCAGCCAGTCAATGCTTTAACCAACCCTACCACTTGATTTATCTTCTCTCAGCTTGATGATACACTCTTTTGGACTGACTAGAGCAACCTGGAATATAAATCGGCAGCGTTAGAGCGGAAATGGACAATTTTCTACACATGTCACTTATTTGACACGCATGCAGACACACAAAATCATCAGTAAAACCCTCCCATGTGTGAGTTCTTGACCTGCAGCTTAATCCCTTTTGTTGTATTAGTTTTGGATCAGGTAAATGTGTCCCCTTTTTACTTTCCTACTTTGAGGTTAATAAAGATGAATTAAACATTTTTAAATATTTTTCTTAAATCTGTGTCAAGCAACACAGATTTAAGAAAAATATACAAAAAAAGCAACATTTAGGTTTTCCCTATTTAGTATTTTAAATTTAAATAAAAAATGTAAATGTAAGTATCAATCGGCTTATTTGAGTAATTTCAAATATATTTGTTAAAGTGTGTAGGATTTAGGTGAAAGGGATCTATTGAGAGAAATTGTATATTGTACACTATGGAGGCTGCAAGTTTATTGTAGTAGCCCAGACTGGACAAACTATACATCCTTCGAGTTTTTTTTAAAGAAGGTAACCACAAGTTCTCTTTCATGTTTAGAAGGGGAGGATGAGGTGAGGGGAGTTCAGGTGCCACATGCAACTTCACCACTTTATGTCACTTAATTCTACACACTGCAACTTTAAGTTTACTGATTCTAAACGTGTATTTCAAGTCCATGTTTTGGTGGGCTGCCACTGTGGAGGAGAAACACTTTCCCACATGTATCTAATTCCCACAACAAATAATAATTGATGTGGAAATAATAATCTAATGATGTTAAATCATCCAACAAAGTAGACAATGGATCCCCAATATATATTGGCACTGCTGTCATTGCATTTTTCAGTCATTTTTTTACACAAAGGTATTCGCCATCGGAAAAAAATATTTACATCTGTTCTTGACAAAAAGTGCCAAGCACTGTAGAGTATACATGCCATGCCCCTCTAAAACAGCACAACACAACAACCAATCCAACAGCAACCCACCGAACAAATACAAATAACACAACTATGTACGAGAGCTTCCTTATCACTTTGAGTTAAACTAACTACGCAGACATCAGGACCGACGTGCCTGAGGGCCTCAGCCCTACGAGCAAACCAGTGAATGTCTGATAACATAACAGCAGATAATAGCCTGCGTTTCCGTTGAGGCTTTAAGAGTCCCACTCTGTCTTGAGGGGAGGTGAGCGTAACAGCTGTGGTGCCAGCTAACAAGCCTGTAAGTAATTGGTGGCAGCGCTGTGGAACAATCCATACACACAAGAGCAAACAATCAGATCAGATAAGCAGAATTTGTTTGTCCTCACTGTGGTTTCCGGCCATGAAGCAAACTTTCATTCAGCGCCGCGGAGAGATGCCTCGTATGATCCATTCACCCTCCGGCCATTTTCCATTTTCAGACGAACAGTAATTTCCCCTGCAGCGTGAAGACTTGCTTCTCTGACCAATGCAGTTAATTCTTTGTTGAATAGAAGGTTGCCATATCACTGGTATTTTTTATATTTTATAGTAATACATACAATAGATAAAACAATATATTGTGCATTTCTCTAAGCGTGTGTACTTGCAGTTTGCCATATTCCCGTAATTCCCATTGATTACCTACACTGTTGTGGAATTATTTTGTCTCAACACAGTTTCATAATGAACCAAAAACAATTTTACAGACTCATAATAACAAGTATGGTCTCTTACTTTGTGTTGAGTGTTGTTACCTCGCTCACTCTTGCTCTCTCCTCCGTGCCTCTGTCTCTGTCCCATCCTCTATCCATCTGCAGCAACAGGAAAATACTGGTCCAACAACACATTCATAAGGTTTTGACCATGCTCGCAGACCAGACGGACATCATCGTATTGACCGTCATAGATATAGGTTTGAAACCTGCAAAGCCAAATGCGTGTTCAGATGTACAACATACAAATGTTGAATCCCGAAAAAAATAACCCATTTTTTTTTAAGGAATATCAAACATAAACTACCTAATAATGACATAGGAAGTAAAAGGGGGGTCATCCTGAAGCCAGCTTGTCTGAAAACTATATTTGACCTTGATTGTCGTTGTTCAGGTTCCAAAAAAGGTCTGAACAAGAACAAAGATGGAGGGAAGTAGGGTATGCTTACACAACACATCAGAGGTTTTTTGAAAGCAGGTGAGGGGGACAAAGAAACCGTCTGTTGTCAAAACCTCCCAATTTGCAGAAGATTTCCCTCATCAAGCAGGACAAGGCAGAGCACACAGTGGCAGGAACCACCACCTGTCTTTTTGTTACCTTTTAATTAAAGGAAAGCAATGGAGTATGCACGCACTTTACTAAAAATGTCCTGCTTCACACTCACACGCCTGTCACACATTCAGTCGATGGTTGCCAAGTACAGCGGAAGCCTGGTGACTGGTGAGTAACGAGGATGCGGCTCTCAAACCTTGACTTTAATTCTTACTTCAACACAACACGCCTGAGTTGCACCAAGATTACACACTGCTTGTTTGCGTGTACACACATGGGTAGTGACCTAAGCTATAAAGGATATTTGGCTAGTCGAGATGCTTATGGGTACATCCCCATTCCCCTAATTGTTTCGCTCACTCCAGTATTTTCCTCACACTGAAGATGTAAGGGGAGCTGCAGAGGAAAGGTAGAAAGGAAAACGATATTTTTTTCGAGACATGAGCCATTCATTCATCCGCACCATTATCGGAAGCAACATCAGTGTTTGATGACAGCGGTTTCAGCAGCTCAGGAGCTGTATTAAATGGGCCATAGTTATCTATAGCTATATTATACATACAACTTGAGCTATGCTTGTCGCATAGATATTCTTCAACGTATTTGACTAAAATAGAAATTGCCAGACAATTAAAACATGCTGAGAGACAGCTCTCACCTCCTCCCTCTGAGTATTATGTAATGCATGAGACAGATTGAAAGGAAAAAAGGATACATAATGATGAGAGACATAGTCATCATTCACATTTATACACATACGCAACAACTTAAAACAGTTTACTCCTTTTGTTTGCCTCCAAGTTGCATGGCTTCCTACAAATGCTGCACCACACTGATTAGCTAGCAACAGCAACACAAAGACTCCATCAAGCCTTGTGCTGGTATGAGCATGTCTGTACATATCCTCCCCACGGGAGCATCATGGCGGGGCATACATTGTGTGTATTTGCTGAGTGCAAAGCCGCAGGTTTTAGCTGGTGGGGGTGTCTGTCACTCTGTTAGGTGAGCATCTGTTTACTCTGTCCTGACATCCCCTCCGGTTAGAGCACCTTGCAGGCATATGTAGTATCTGAAAAGGGATCAAATAGCTCTTTGACAGTGTTCGCCAATGTATTATTATTCTAAAAGAAGAGTTATCCACCTTTTCATTTTGTTAAAAAGTTTGTACAATTACAATACATCAGATAAAGTGCTTTATGCTTCATACATTTATGGTATACTGTGGGCTTTGGCCGTCTTGTAGATTGATGGTGATGCAGAATCGACAGCAGCAGCTTTTATGAAACAAACTGCTCATGATTCCTTACATGACTTGTTTTCTCTCTTCCTCAAGCCCTCATCATGGTGTGATTTTTATATATTAATCACCATCCCACTCGTACATCTGCCGTAACGTCTATGCACTTGCAGGTTCCGTGTTTAATTATAAGAAAATCGTAAAGTTACATATAAATGATCTGATTATTTTTTTATCAAATGATTCAATTCAATATGATACAATACAGATTCCAGGTTGCATTGAAGGACAGGAATGGACTGTACAGCAATAACAAACAAATCTCAGCTTCATTGTATCATCATATCATTATCATTAGTAATATTATTGAGGTTATTGTAACTTATAACAAAGTATTATTGAAATAATGAATGATCAAATAGACACTCATCTCATATAGGGATTGTAAATAGTAAAAGATTATTTCTTCTACAAGGAAGCCTTCCTGCAGTCACGTAGATTGTCATTATGTAACACAAGTGGTTATCTTGGATTTGAAATGGATGGTGTCCCTGCTCTTAACAGACCTCTATTAGCCTGCCAAAAAGTGCAAAGATTGCCAAAGATGATGGAAAATGAATATCAAGTGCAATACATCATCCTTGTCTTGCTAGTGATACGGCAATCCCGAGGGGAAAATTAATTTGATTTCCGCTCCAGCCTGACATTGTAAGATGAGCAGCGGGAGCAACTTCTGTATTTTCAACCACTACTGATCTTCACCGTGTCAAAAGTCCCTGCCTCTAAATATATTTTCTAATTTTGTGTGTGGTTTGTCTGTTTGTTTACTTGATATAATTTATGTTACTGGTAATTCGGACTCTCAGTAGTACTGCAGGTTAATGTGAGCATTAATATGATATTCAACCACTTCTCAAAGGTTTCCAGTTGTCTTGATTTTGACACCCAGAGGAAGCCAGAGCACCTGGAGAAAACACACAGCAATGGGGAGAACATAGAAACTCCACACTGAATGGTCTTGGCCAAACTTTTAGGACCCATTGGCAATTTACTCACAAAGGACCTGAGGAAAGGAGTCAAATATATAACTATTAATCCATTATTATATTCCTTATTAAGGGGATTCTTTCATTAATTATATTATTATTAATAATAATAATTAAACATTTACTTTAAAGGTGAGCTGTAGCCAATGCAGCTCACAACCTTAAACTTTTACTCTGAAGGTTGTCTCTTTAACTGTCTATTGTTTCTCTTTGCATTATATAAAATGGATATAGAAAACAAATGCACTGAATCACATTGTTTGCATTCATTCCTTGCAACAACAGCCAAGGCAGATGTTAACTGCATTTGGACAACATCGACAAAGGAAAATAAGAGACAATGAAAACCAGGCAATATCCCCCTGAAGATAGCACGTAAAAACAGCATTATACTTCATGCACTGACCATATACTGACCACTGTGACCATGAAGGATTATATTAACATCATTAGTGATTTTTTTTTTTCCAAAGGAGATTTCTTTCCTTTCAATTCACTGAGCAGACACTTCATGATCATGACTTTATACTCCTGACGCTTTCTGCTGCAATGACTCACCTCCTCATTCAATCTCGGCCATTTAACCTGGTTACCTAAAAGCTGTTGCACAAGCATATGCTGTTTGTCTAGTGGGAGGAATATACAGTCGCTCCTAATGTACGTTTGACTCTTATTTCAGCTTCAAGAGTGGTGTTCATGTAAGAATGACGGAGGCTGCTAATGCAAGCACTTAATGGAAATAATCAGTCTGCATTGAATGTAAATGTGACGTCATGTCTATTCAAGTTTTTTTCCATTTCTCATAACACATATAATCAAAAGTACTGAGATGGTAATTATGATTTCCGTAACATTTTTCTAAAAAGAACATTACAATGGAAACCTATTAATGATGAATGTGTTTGGTACTGGTGCTGTATGACAAAGAGGGATAACTAAAAGAATGAAATGTCATCTTCACCTTCATAACAGTGCACGTAACTGCTGCTTTAAGCCGAGCTGAACTGCGTGATGTAAGAGACAATCAGTGCTTACACAATCAAAGGCCAAATATATCAGCAGACCCAAAAGAGCAGGGACTGATGGGAGAATTTATTTTCTTCATTAGAGGGCCAGCAAATCAAATCAGGTCCTCTGGGCCGGTATTTCTGAGCACCTCGGAAACCAAGTTATCATTCAACAGACGACATCTAAAAGTACTAATCACGCCGGTTCCACAGCCTGCAGTCAGGGAGAGCCCCTCCATTCACACGGCTCTTAAACTGCATCTGTGACACTCCGGTCCCCAGGGCGTGGTCCCCACAGATGCCGTTGCCAGACGCGCCGTCCCGTCTACAGTCCCTACTTGGGAGGAAGAGATATGCAAAGGAAAAAAAAGGAACAGCCTCCTTTATATCCTTGACAGCTCATTGCCACGGAAACAACCCTGGCCTGGCATCACCTACCCCCCCTCGCTGGAGGAAACGACAAAAGAAAGAAGTGTTAAGGAGAAATCAGAGTGCAATATTACATGCACTGACTGTGCTTTTGCTGGAAAGATGCTCAGCTGCAGGATGGAGCGGATGTCAACAGTATTTTTTGGCACCATTAGCTTCCACTAGCATGAAATTAAACCCTCAAATGGTAAAGGGTAACACCAGGTTCCAAAAAAGAGGGTCTGACATAATAGATAACCGTAAACAAATTTGGCACGAGCGGCACCACTTTGTCGGTACGATCATGGTTTGGTGAACACGCAGTTGAAAATGTTTTCGTTCATTGTTCGGGCGTGGAAATAAAATAACAAGGGGACAGGGTAGAAAGGCTTAGCTGGATTCAGCACAATAGCATTGTGAGGTTTTTCCACATGCAGGGAACTTTAACCTTGACTGTGTCTGCGCCAAAAATGAAAAATCTGTTTAATTATCCATGTTCGACTCAGGCCCGCGAGTATAGTAAACATCAGCAAAGAAAGTAAACACAAAGCCTATAATCTCTTCTGTTAGTGGATAAAATGCCCTGAACGGGTTTGAGCACGGGATGGGGTCAGATTAAACAAAATAACTTAGAAAAGGTTAGTCAAACTTTGCAACTTGT
Source organism: Platichthys flesus (assembly GCF_949316205.1). NCBI lineage: Eukaryota > Metazoa > Chordata > Actinopteri > Pleuronectiformes > Pleuronectidae > Platichthys > Platichthys flesus. The sequence goes on along the minus strand of NC_084959.1, from coordinate 14,485,321 downwards.
CCTGCATAATATATTCATTGCAAATGAAACAGGGACAGGAAGAAGACAACAGGAAATACTAGTGTTTAGACCACCTACAGTTGATTTTTCATGGTTGACTCCTGTCTCAGTTGTTATTTCCCCTCATTTTAATTTAGAGGAGAATGAGATTGCAATCATTTTCTGAAGTTATCAGGTCTGTCTGATCATTCTTCTTGGCTTATTTTCTCAATCATAATGAAACAGAGCTGGAGTCAAACGTTGACACTTGCCAGGCTGTGGGAATACCTGCAGATCTTGTTTTTTTTGTAGTTTCATAAAAACTTGTATAATTTAATACGGTGGCCCCGGAGTCCAAAGCACAACAGCAAATCACAAAACACAACAAAATTCAAAAAACCCTGACAAATCACAAAACAACGTTTTGTCAGCATTTCCCTCCTGTTAACAAGAAAGTGCGTCTGTCCAGCCTGAAAAGTGAACTCACTCCTCTGACACTGAGCCTGGAGATTGTATTGTGACAGCTTGAAGTTATTTTGAGGCAAACATTGGAGGACTCGCCAAGATCTCTTGTTTGTTAGTGGACTCTGCCAAAATCCGGTTTTAGCTTCTCGACTTCAGAAAACGGTGGTGTCTGCGAGATGTGGAAGTAGGTCATTCTCTTGAGATAAACACATGCAAAGATTTTCCTCATAGCTTGGAGCAACGAATCAGGGTGCGCTGTTCGGCTTGTTCAGTTACATTTTGAATGGCGCTCATTAAGGGAAATCTCTGATTCTGAGGACTGGGGTGTGTTGGTACTCATCTTAACAGCATTGATGAGGTAGGATTGATTCTCACACTGATTCCACAAGTCAATGCATTTCTTCACATGCATAAAGGGCGAGGGAAGTGAAATCCAATCAGAGTTCCAATCATAAGATGCATGTGGAGCCACATGTCAATACCAGGTGTGTATGGGACCAACGTAAAGTCCTTTGGTGCAAGGATGGTCTTGGAAAAATCAAACTTTGGTTCTTCTCAAATTTCTTGCTTTGTTTCGTACATGTTAACATATTTATAAATAAACATGACAAATTATGTATAAGTTATTGATATAATTTTTAGGAAACAGAGCAGAACAGAATATAACTGTTATATAATTTATTCTCCTCTAAAACCTTTTAATCATAGATCTAGTGAAAAAACAAACACATTTTCTAAGTTCTAAGAGAAAAATCCTTAGAAATACTATATTTGATTTGTAAATCTCTCCTTTTAAAAATGTTCTTAGCTTATGAGGTAATTAAAAACATTTTGTCCAAGCTGCTTTGTCAATGTACACAATAACCAATCTAAATTAATCCTCATCTAGCCTTGTAAGGAGAGAAATTTGTCAATGTTGAATATGTAATATAAGGGGAAAGCATAAGGGGTTGGGAAAAGGGTCCTAGTTGAGGTGACACACACTAAAGCTGAGTGACTGAAAGATAAAAAGGTCAGAAAAAAGTCACACAAGACAAAGACACTTTTTGTTCCTGCACAGTTTTTGACGGATGCACACAGTGCACCAGTTAGCCTGAGGGGGTTTTCCGAAAACTGGGATAGGAGATTTCCGAAAACCCAAATAGGAAAACAGTAAACAAGACAGAAAAAAACAGACTATAGCCTGATAGAGCATAGAGCAAACTACCGCAGACTGTGGCACAGACCACACAGCCACGAGTACAGCAGGAGCATCACCTCTGCCTGTGAGAAAGGGTGAGGGACAGTGACGTGCTGCTGAATAATGCTGCACTCAAACCTACACGGGCTTGACCGATACGTCATGTAGACAACAATCACAATTTCCTGCTTGGATCATGTGGTCATGTTTACAGCAACCCTACACCGTCGTCAGCTGTTAACCCCACAACTGTTGACATCTTTGCTTTTTTACCAGCAGATATTTGTTATCTTTTCCTTTCTTTCATGTTTCTCCTTGTTGTTGTTGATTTCTAAGGGCATTGTAGTAGGAGTCCAAGCGGATAAAGTTGGTAAAACTGCAGAGTGTCTTACTCGGACATTTGCATTCACACATTTATCCCCTCAAGATAACATACGGAGGCCCAGTGCATGTCTGAAAGGCACAAAGAAATTCTTCCTATAGATTCACGTTCATTATCTATTGAAGACTTAAAATACCTACACTACTGAAAACCAATTTATTCACACTGGCCTTTGTGAACATATACATTCTAGTGTTTGAATCCATACATTTTTATTATGTTCCTGTTGTAATCGTATTTATGTAAAACAGTTTTGTGTGACAAGGTGTTATTTTAAATATATATGATTACTTACTTACTTTCAAGCTAAGGTGCCATGCTAGCTGTCAATGCAGTGCTAGAGAGAAGTACACAATGGATATAAAAACCACCAGTTGAACGCACACCAGATTCACCAGCTGCAACTGAGCTCTCTCTCTTTCTCCAGGTTAATTTTTATAGTTGAATGTCAGGCAGCACCTGTATTTGCATTGACATGATTTCATTGGCTCGTGCCTGCGACTGGAATATTTGTCTAAGCATGATTGGGCCGCGCTGCCGCTTGAAAAGTTGAGCTTCGCACAAAGCAGTGGAACCACAATATGCATGTTGTCACCCCATTCAAAGTGAATGAGGAGCACTTGTCGAGGCCTCCATGCATACGCTTACGTGGTAAAATCTGACGAATGGTAAATCGACTTTATGGTAACACATTTTAAGCATTAACAAGTTTCTTATTAGTATCAGTGGCATTTTTGCTCCGTATTAGTCACTATAAAGCACTTATTAATGACTTATTCTGCATGACCTTATTCTACTTGGCCATTCATCATCAGTTTTCCCCTCAATATTGTCCTATTAAGTGTTATTAAGGGATAATTACTGTTCTTGTGGTACTACCACCTTATCAGGCCGATACTGAGCAAAGCATTTTAAGATTGTAATTCATGTACAGCAACTGTCATGTACTTACTGTCAATAAGCAGTAATTAGGAGGTTATTGAGAGAAAACTGTATTTATTTATTTAGAGCTTTTCTGGTCTTATCAATCACTCAATGCACAGCCCTTTTAGCTCAGACCATATGAAGATGGAACTAAATCAAATAGTTGATCGTTTTGATCGTTGCAACGGATTGATAAACAAGACCAAGCTGTCGCCAGTCTCCATCTTGGAAGAAGATCTGATAGCATCCAGTACATTTTGGTGTATTAGATTTTATTTAGCTCTGTGCCTTTAAGATCCCTATGTTAATTAAAATCAAGCACATCTGTGTCATAACTCAAACAGCAGAACGAGGCCGTTTACATGTGTGTGTGTGTGTGTGTGATGTTTGTTGAGCGTTAATTTACCTTGTGTGATACGACGTTTACACATGAATTCTAAAGGGTGTGATTCCGGCTCATTTCTGAGTCGACGTGCAGAGCTCAGTGAGGAGTCACCAAGGTTTAGACGCCGAATTTCCACATTAACAGGCAACATCCCCAGTATGTCAAAGCGAGGAGAGGTTCGAGAGCCGGATTTTTTCAGAATCGTATCACTTTCCTTGTGTTTGTTGTCAACAAGTTTAGCGAGAACACGGCTGTTGGCCAGCGCTGTCGGGAAATGTGATGCACGCTTTTGCCCACACGTATATTCCAAAAGCCCCCCCCCTGCCCATGTTTATGAGCCGAATGTCATGAACTGATGTCTGAGTTCTCACTTCGTGGGGAGTCAAAATCCGATAAGTTGGCAGGAAGCTTTCGTGGACACGGGGATGTGTTTAGTAAATAGCAGCAGCCAACATCTGGCCCTCTGATTTTAATTAGCCTTCACTGACTGCTCAGCTTTGCTCTTTCGTGTGATTAAATGTTTGTTGTAAAATTTCATGGCTTTTCTTTAAAGGTGGTTATAGATGTGCTCCTGTTGAGAGTCTCTCCTCAGGAGTTGAAAAGCAACAAAAGCAAGTAAGTGGACATTTGGGTTGAAATATTATGGTTAGTATGTACTGTTCCATTCTTAAATATTGTAATTATCCTTTGAACTTTTTCCCATTATTTGTTGATTATGGTTTTGTCTTGTCTCTTCTGTTAGTTCTCGACAGTGGGCTATTGAAGCTGTCACATTTGTACTATTCAATCATCTTCAGGAACATTGGCAGATATTTTGCCACCCTCTCAAACAAAAGGCAGTATGATAGAGTATTTTGCTTTCAGGATATTTTCTTTTATCCTTCCTGACAGGGTAAATATTATGGACTGTCAACTGTTTCCTCGTTAGCCACCAGTTTGTTTGCTTGGGGATTTTGAAGTGCCGAATTTAAGTTCAGAAAAAAGAAGGTAGAATGTTTCAAACTTCTTTCTTTCCGGGTTTATTTCATTTATCTGGCACTTATTTACCTTTGATCATGTTTCTGTCTGTGATTGTTTACGCAAAAACAACTGGACTGATCACCATGGAACTCGGTAGAAGAATCCCACATGTGTCAGGGAAGAACCCATTACATTTTGGTGCAGATCTGAATCAGGTGGTGGATGCAGGTTTTTCTTAACACTTTCTTTAACATAGGTATTCAATTTGCATTTTTTTGGATTTCTCAAAAAGAAATGAATGGATCATGATGAACTAAATCTGGCAAGTGTAGGGGACTGATATTGTTCGTGCAATATGGTGCAGAGCAAATAGAAATCCACATATAACAAATTTTATTGCGGTTTCAGTGGGCATCTGTCAGTCCTTGTTTGTTTGTTTGCTTTTTAGATAGAAGGATTATGCAACTTCTTCTTTCTTTGACATAGTCAAATTCATGGACCCTTAAAAAATAATACTGGCACATTTAGGTAACAGAAATCTAAGAAGGTGAACAAGTTTGTGCCGTTTTATTGAAATGAAGGGAACTATACATTTCTTTTTTTACCAGCTTACACTTTTGTTAATTTCTCACGCAACAATTTCACAGCAACAAGCTCCGTGACACACTCTGGAGCTGCATCAATAACGCACTGTGGGTGTTTATCCAGTCAGTCATTGTTGTCAGCTCTAGACTGTCTCTTGAGATGCATAGCATTACGCTGGCCTTCTGTGCTTGTGGGAAATCGCAGAACAATACCCCGAACTCTGAGGAACAAAAGTAACAAGAGCAGAACAAGTTGGACATTAAGTAGATCATCGGGCGTAAATCTTTTTTCTGTCAAAGAGGGTTCATTTTGGTAGCCAACCCAAAAGTGGTGTTTCGTTTTAGTCATAGGTTTTATTGTATTTTCTTCTTCATTCAGGTAATCCATGTTGTTTGCAATACATTCAACCTGTTACTCAGGCAGGCCTCTGCAGAGGTGACAGTACAATCTGACAATGCTCAGTTTACATTGCTGGACACGTTCCTCTGATCAGTTTAACTTGATCTTGAGGAGGTGCAACAACAGTCCCTCTGTGTGTTGTCCTCAGCCGGCCGTCTCAGGACAAGTCTCGCTTTACCTGACATCTTTTCATACTGTCAGAGGCAGACAGCCATTTTCATAAACATATGCACCCAATTACAAAATCCATTAATATCCATCATGTTCTGTCATAAATCATATGGCTGGGCAACCAGTCCGACTGTAATTATTGCTGAGCAAGAAGCAGAAGTCTGTGATTAGGTTTAGTCATTATTTCCCCCCATGTGATTAATCTCAGCTTTGAAATAATAAATGGGGAAAATGAACCAGTTCCATGTCATCGCATTTGTAATTGTGAATTTTGAGCGTGACACATCATGAAGCCAAGTTTTGACAGAAATCTGTTTCTGTCACTCTCCTCTCTCCCCTCCTTCTCTGTGACAAACAAAATGATCAATTCTTTGTCATGTTGTTGTTTGTATCAGAGCGACTAAAAATATCATGAACGCTGCAAAATGTCAAATTGAAATCCGAGCATTTGGCCGGGTCTTGGTTCACTCTAAATAATTGTAAAGCCTCTTGTTGAATTTCAGTTACAAAAAACCCACCTATGTGAAAAAATATGAAGAATAGTGTCTAACTGTCGTTTTAATAAGTTCCGTTCATTCATTTAGCCAGTTATAAAGGATATTTTCACATCATTACGCCAGTGCGAATTAGTGGTGATGCTTGTACATCAACCTCAGTGCATTCACACAATTATTCCTTCTACCAGAGGACAGTTTTATTTTCCATTGAGGGTACAAGTTTGGATGCATGCACATCATATTAATTCCCTGCTTTGTCTGAACACTCATTAAAGCAATTCTTTTCAGCCCTCACTGAAATTACAAACGCTTTGGTGAATTATATGTGCATCACACTCTGCCTTCAAGCTCCAGCGAGCAGGGGATATTTTAAATACTAATTGTTAAAGGTTTGTGTTCTCGCCACTTAGTAGCAGGAAATCTCATCTGGATGTTTTAAAGCCCATTCAACAGAGGTCTTAATTCAAATTCAAAACGTAGATATCTCATCATTGTGGACGGTTGTATGCTTTAAGTCTTATTGATCTCTTTGTTCAGCAACTTCTCTTCATTGTGTGGGTTTAATCAGATTTGCCCGGGCTGCATATATGAGATTAAAAAACTACCCCGCACCTTCCAGTGGCAACACGTGGGGGGCTTTTTTCTTATGGACAGCATTGGCTCCCAGACAATGCTGACTAATGTTTTCTGGCACAGAGGGTTTTAGGGAAATCAATTTTTGCACAATAACTAGCCCAGGCAAGAATCTGCCCTGTGGAATGAAGAAAAGCATTTTACTTCTAATGCAAACCCTATTATCAAAGACACACATTCATACATTATTTAGCAAATGCCAGTTTTACAAGGTTGGTTCAAAAACAAACATGAATTATTCATCCGCACCCAGACTCTCTTTTTTTTCCGGATGTAATTAATATTAAGAACCATCAGTTCATCACAAATCAAACACTGTAGACTTTTTTTGTCTAATGCACCAAGTTCCATGAGGGAGAACACAGCGATAGTATTTCATGACCGCTATGCCTCATGGCTGTTCAATGGCGGTGCTCATTCACAACAAAGGGGGAATCCTGGAGGTTTATTGATTCAAATCCAGGTTAAAGGTTTAGCTATTATTCTGCAGCTGAAAGCGGATCACCCATTTTGCATGGAGATCAATGAAGAGTCTGCACTTATAATTACAATGCACTTGATTATGGTATTATTACTATACCATGCACTGATGAAATTGATTATATAGCTTCATAAAATTCACCTCAGTGCATTCACAAGTACAACCACTAGATAAATATGTCCTTTAATGTGCAATTATAGAAACAAATGCAATTTGGTTCTTTGTTGTGTTTCATTATTATTCATGCCAAGATGCTATACTAGGCATTAAGTTGATCTCTTAATAATTTACCTTTTTCCCAAGCCCCTGCCCTGAAAATGAAATACCGGAAATGAATATGGTATATGTATCTGCTACTACAGGGTCTGTTACAATAATCCTGGTATCTTTATAAAGTAAACACTTGTTAGATGGCTGCAGAGGGGTAAGCTGCATAGATGTTACTATGTCATACTATATTAAGGTTGAATATGGTAATATTTCATGGCCCATCTAAAACATTAACATTTTAGGGTGAATATCCGCTGTGTAATGATGCAGTTGTACTCTAAACCTCTACAAATCCATAGGACACCATCTGAACATTATCTTTGTCAAATTCCATTGTAATATATTTAAACTTTATTACAGGCTCAAGGCCCACGTGATAAAAAACAATACATACAAACAATACATTACATAAAAATGTACAAGGGAAAAGGGCTAAAAAAGGCACTCATGCCAGTGTTTCCAGATCTTGGATGTATACTTAACAGAGCTGCGACCAGGGTCTGTCATCAGATCAATGATAACATTTGTACAGTGGTCCAGCCGACTCATAAACTTAAAAGTTAAGTTCCTCAGCAAGGCCATGAAGGTGGTTAGACCCATTTTGCAGAACAGCTCACTTGCTCTAGTACTCCTGGGTTTCTTCAGGAGTATCCTCAAACAGTCATTATAGGCTACTTTCAATGTACGCAAGCTCTCCTTCTTGTAATTCACCCAGAGTGGAGCTGTATAGAGAGGGGTGCAGTAGGCTCTAAACAAATTAATCTTTACATCAACTGTACTGTGGTGTAATTTTCTAATCAACATGTTTGCTTGGACATAGAGCAATCCCCTCTGTCTGCCAATGCCGGCATCATCCTCCAACGTGTCTGTAATAATGTGCCCTAATTATTTGGTACTATTGGACACCCCCAGAGTTTGCCCAGAAATATGAAAGGCAGGAAACTTAATATCCATGTCATCCTTAGTCCTACAGAGTGAATCAGAGCAAAGTTAGAGGTTTTAGTAGCGACAGGTTTAGGTGCAAGTCACAATGTGCATTTATTCCATCTAAATACAACTGCATATACATAGAAACCGCTGCAAAAGATTTCTGAACAGCACTTTGGATAATCCTACTCAATGACGTCGAAGCTTCCAGTAACACAGACAAGTTACAAAAGGCAATGTCTTAGCAGCCCATTGGTCCAACTGATATATTCACACCTGTAATTAGCTACCAGAGCCAATAGAATTGAGGGACTGCCTTCAAATCTGTGTCACCAAATATGAGGAAGCAAATACATCTGTTTGAAGAATGGATTCAGTGAATACATTAGAGATAATCTTACAATAGGATCACACCCTGTGGGCATTGTGACGCATTAGTTCATGCAGTCATTTCATTTTTTTATTTATTTCACACACCATAAATACAAACTCTATAGATTATAAACTAGTTATGTGTGTGGAGTAGTAGAGACCAGAAATGGCTTTTATCAAAACAACACTCAAATACTGAACATACACATTTTTCAATACAGGTTATTTATTAGCATTAAAGAGAAAATTGACTTGTATTACCATAATATAAAAGATACCGAGACAGAATACCATATGCTTTAAATACAGATGAATAACAGGATCTAAAAGAGCAAATTTCCATTGTAAAGCAAGTGTTTAAAAAGCAGAGCATTTCTGATTCTGGTTTTTGACACGGACAATGAAACAGAGGAATCCAATAAATGTATGTTTGCATTCAACAAGATAACTCCATGATAATTAATAGAAAACTGACCGGGAGATGATGCATACAAAGGCAGAGGAAGATTCTCAGCCAGTCTAGTTTGAGAGGGTTGAAAGTATGAATTGTTGTCGAAAAATTATTTAAAACAATGAGGTGAATCTGATTTTCTATATTTCACCTTGAAAACAAATGAACAAAATTAAAATGATACTCCATTATAACACAAATACTTATTACCAAGGGGTAAGACATGTTCAAAGTTAGCTTTCATTTTGTTGTTGTTCAAGGTTTGTGATGTTTATGACTTTATCGGATAGACAGAAATCCATTGACTGACACTCAGAAAAACACCTGTCAAAGTACTCAAAAACACCTCTTGTGCAGTTCCTCCCACAGTGACTGCAGGATCATATTTTGCTGTGATCACACACACACACACACACACACACACACACACACACACACACACACACACACACACACACAAGGTGAAAACAATAGCAGCTGAGCTGTCGCAGCTGGTGAGAAGGTATTATTGTAAATAGTCACCACAGCTGGCAGTGCAACCACTCGGTAAATCTATACACCGACAAGCAGCTGTTTGCCAAATTGTCCCAACAGGCCACCACTGTTGATCACCTGATCACCATTTCAAAACAATGGGATCTAAGGTGCAGGCTGTCACAGGTTACAATTATCTGCCATGCTAATTACTGGCTTTTGAATATGAATTATTCATGCATATTCTATTTGAATTAGTTGTTTGAAACTCCTCTAGCTGGCATTATTCTTGGAACCGAGTCGAAATGGAAAAGGACAAAAAAAAAGGGATTTATAGAAACTACCAGTGCTTTAATGGCCACTGTTGTCTAAATGTCACAGGCCACAATCCAGATGCCGACTCATTCACACAGGGTCTGGAGGGAGCGTGATAAAGGTTGCAAATGTCAGTTATGTCTGATAAGTTTGGAATGGCAGATTTCTGTTATCTTTGCACTTTTAGTTATTCCAATGAAATATAGGCACAGAAAGAATGAATAGGAAAATGTCTTGTCAAAGACCAACAAATAAAAAAACAATTACGCAAGGACAAACAAGTCTCATTACTCATGTCCTTTAGAACTCATTATTGCATGTTTATTAATATATTTCTGAACTGTCTTTCTGTCTGACATGCGTTTCATTAAAAATGCAGATTTTAATACACATTTATTTTAATTTGGGGTGGGGGGAGCTTTTTTTCCTTTGTCAAAGAATTATAATTTTTTTATATCACCCTTCATTGGCTACACTAAATCATTGTTTCCCACACGATTAGGTTGTATCTGTGGCAAGGTGGGGTGGCGGGGTGCGATTGAGGTCAGTGAGGGTTGAACACGCTTGCGGCCCACTTCTCATGCAAATGTGGAGCAACAGAGACAGAGAGAACTGATGCTGTGCCGAGGTCTGCTTGCCTGCTGAGAACCGCATTCCTGTCAGAGGAATGTGCACAAATAAACTCGAGACTGATGGCGTAATGACAGGAGCTGCCTGCCTACAGAGGACAGTAAAAACCTTATTGATTTTTGGACAGTACACCAATGGAGCAAAGTTTCTCCTGATGCCCCAGTCCTTCCATGACAGACGATCCTTGTCAATGTGTTTATGTGAGAGAGAGAGAGAGAGAGAGAGAGAGAGAGAGAGAGAGAGAGAGAGAGAGAGAGAGAGAGAGAGAGAGAGCTCTGCAATGAAGCAACAATGCAAAACACAGAGTTCGATATCCTCCGTGTTATAATGAGAAGTGTGACTATTCATTATGAAACCCAGGCAGGATGAATTCGATAGCGGAGGGCCGCCACAGTCTAATCTGAGTAGTTAATGGGAAACACTGCTAAATTATTCACCACATATATCTCACTAACCTCTCTAATGCTTTGGCTGGACCTGCTTCTCTGTGAAGTGTGTGATGTCAGACAGTCGGGAGTATAACGATTTTACTCGTAGCTGGTTTGAGCTGAACTGAGTTTAAGTGACGAATGAATCTTGCGGTTTATGTATCGAAAACTTTGAGGTTAGCTTGTTCATAACAATTTACTTTGGGTTTAATAACTAGCCACCTGAGCTAGTGTAAAACATCTCATGCACAATTTTGGATCTTGATTAACACAATCAGACAACTTTAGGAGACTGATATTTATGAGGTTGTGCAATTTGAAGCAGAAGTTAATCTGGATAGAGTAAATTTAAATTTGATTTTCATGCAGCTCAGTGGTTTGGAAAACATTGTGTGAATGCATGGTGATGATTCATATTCCTATCACAATGAGGAATAAAATATAATTGATTCATTTTATTTATTCATTTAACTGATCCATATATTATGACAAATTTTACATGACACAGTGCTGCTAGTCCAAAGTAAACAGACGGGTTAGGTGAAATATCTAGTTTAAACATTATGGTTTAATAACACAAATAACAAACGACCATTTGATTCTCTATGACAAAATTACATAGGTTTTCCGACATCTACTGGCTTCTGTGTTGAGTCAATGCATTTGCTGATGTGATGGATTTGGTAATGTTGTGATGATAGATGTAGAGAATTTGATCAAAAATGATATCTAATGGTCAAAATATTGTGCTGTGACGTGACACCATGCCGCCCATTTAAAAATTATACCTTAAAATATGAATTCTCCACATTCAATGCAGAAGAGAAAGATAACACAAATTCCACCTCTAACAAAAATATAAAAGAATACATGAAATATTAAATTGCATTTGGCATACTGTTGCTTTTTCCTCACAAAAAGAGAATTACTTATCAGCGGTACCTTGAGCAAAACCCAATTCTCTTTCATGCTCAGGCTACTTTTCTGTAATGGAGCAAATCAACATTTTAACATGATTCCTTCACATTTCAAGATGGGAGCCCGCTGTTTCGCAGACCTTTTCAATGACAAAATGACAAGCACATTTTGTTGTGCGTTGCTCTTTGATAACAAGGCAACCATCTCCAAGTTTGGCGACAAGAGGAAACAAGTGAAAGCAAAACGCGCAGTGTGATGGCAAGAGGCCCCGGGGTCAAACATTAAATCACCTGCTGACTGATTGAGGAGGTGGGGGAGAGCCACTGAAGCTGTTTTCCAGTGCTCCCGTCTGAAAAGCTAAAACCGGAGAATGAGCTGAATGTATCTGTCGTGCAGGAAGCAACACGCACACCTGATTGGTCGCTGCTAGACACAACTGTTCACTGGTGTCGCTGGACCAGGAATGTATTTGCCAACCTGTCTATGTAGGTGCCTTATTTTCTCAGTTTGAAAAAGAGAGAGAGAGAGTGAGAGCGAGGCCACAACCTGGAGTAATACAGTGCTCGAGTAGGGTGTGCCACGGTTTGTTCCCCTGACAGTTGAACAACACGACTCACAAATCTGCCTCTCCAGCCATAACTCACTGCCACCCTATCTAAATACATTTTAATGAAATAGAATGAGGGGAAACCTGCATTTAAGAAAAGTGTTGTCGAGGCAGCAACAAATTACATCCCTAGTCATCACAGGTAAAACCCTGGACAGCTTCCTTTCTTCTGTTATTAGGTCAGGATGTGTTTTAATTATTCCTTGGATTCTGGCCTTTTGTCTTTACTAAGAAGAAACATAGTTCTGGATATTGGGCTGTTTATAAATTCTCTTTCATGATTTTGTGCAAAAGAATGCCTTGATCAGACGCTAGCTAATGGGGAGACACTCCTTAAATATGGCATACGATGCTGGTGCAGGAACAACACTGCTATTTATCTTGTTTTCTCCTCTTGTGTTTGTGGGTAAGCAATTCAAATAACTGGGTCACTGATTATTGAACTTGTGCTTGCACAAAGCAGCACATATGTATGATACAATATTGGATCTTTCTCTTCATGGCTCACTGTGGAGAAAGCTCTGTGTTCCTTAATGGGGGGAAAAGGATAGAAAGGAAATAAGTGATCAACAGTGTATTGTTGTCCTGATCCTCCTACAAAATAAAAAGTGGAATGTATTGCCCGCTGGTAAGTGGCCTGTTGCTGCATATATAGTAGAAGCGATAGTATCAGCAAGCAGGCTTTATAAAAGAAGTCCAGTGGTTGTATCAAGTTGAAGAGAAGGATTTCAGATTGGCGTAAAAGCCATTTCTTCTAAAACATTCAAGACTCCTCTTAGGGCTAAGGCAGGGGTAGGCAACCTTTACTATCGAAAGAGCCATTTCGCCCCCTCTTCCCCCAAATTAAATCTGTCTGGAGCCGCATAACATATTTGATAACACAGGTTATAAAGTTATATATATATACATAGTTATACAATATATATAAAAACTATAGTTTGTTGCATTTATTAAATAATAGAACGACAATAAAAAAAACTGTTGACATTTAACTGCTATTTTTACCTGTTACAAAATAGAAAAACACCAAACTCGTATGAATTGGAGAACAAAATACACGTGTGGGCCTAGTTTGGATTAAATTAAACACAGAGCTCAGCTTTTTTTCCTCATCTCCAGCTTGTTACTTTTCAGCAGATGCTGTGTGCTTGCTCTGGAAATATCTTTCAACATTACATTTCTTATTGTTTGCTAATTCCTCGCCACATATCAAGCATACATGTAAGACAGCATCGGTGGCAGTGAAAGCAAATTGATCTGTCCACGCAGACTTAAACTCTATTTTCCTCCCAGACTTTTCTTTTCTGGGATTTATCCATGATTAGTTTACCGAGGCCGGGGGTCGGAACTATAGATTAGCGACCTGCAGGGAAGAGCTCTGGGACATAATGGGTGTGACGCATATTTTAGTTGCTGAAATATTAAAACAAAACGTGAGAGCAGGTCAGACTGGAGGCGGACACAGAAACTGAAGCTCGGTACAAACCACCTGCTGCTTCTGCTCTGATCAAGAAGCTTAGGAGCTGATTTCTGATCAGCTGAGACCAGAGAAACTCGTTGTTTTCACTGTTTCCACTGTTGAGAAGCAGCCTGTCAGTCACTGAGAGGCTGCTCCGTGTGAACGAGGTCCGATCTCACTGTGTCTCTCTGAGCGAGTGACACAGCTATCTGGGAGCGCGCGCACACACACACACACACATTCATCCGCTCCTGGTATTTCATGATGGCCTGATACAATGATTATTTAAAACATGAGCGTGAACGCTACGTTCACTCACGTTCATCATATGAAAGAACTGATTCGTTAAGTTCACTTTTCGAAAAATATGCGCAGCATGCACTGTACAGGGAGCCGCTGCAGAGGGGTTGAAGAGCCGCATGCGGCTCCGGAGCCGCAGGTTGCCGACCGCTGGGCTAAGGGATATGGCCTAAAATGATACCAGGATACATATGTTCACATCAGTAGATATCAATAATTATCACAATAAATGTAGAGTTATTATACTATAAAGACAGATTTTAAATACTGAGTGAAGGTTGTGGTTTTATGAGATTTTGAGAATAAGGTTGAAATATTACAGGACCTGTGCCATTTCTTCTAGAATACGGAAATCCTTATTTTACATACATACCCACTCTATCCAAAAAATGTCATTGTTTCTTGAAAAACAATTCACTGCTTTGAAAATCACACAGATGTAAATAACAATGGCCTCAGAGTTGACCACTATCACATTTTCTCATCAACTAAAGAAACAGTGAAACAGATTAACACAAAAAATGATGTAAGGATGTGGTTTAGGTCTTTAACATTGTGAGATACAGTATTTTTCTATATTTTAGTTTATTTCACAAAAAAAACATTTAATATTGTCGTTGTACTATGACTATATTGTTGTAATATTACAACTTAATTATTCGTTGCTTTGTTTTCCTTTGAGTGGCCCTGACATTCAGTCGCAAAAACCAGTCTGCCCGATTACACATACTACCTCACCCACCAACCCCAGTGCCACACCAGCATGAAATAAACAACACCCGGGCCCCAGCAGTGATTGTAGTCGGAGATGACTGACAGCCAGTGGGACCTGTAAAACATCCCAAGGCAAACTGATTACCGCCCCCATCAGCACACAGGCTCCCAGTGCTATCGAGAGACCGTTGGACTCGTTCTCGGTGCCATCAGAATCAAACGCGAGCATCAGTCATGTATGGCTTCTGGGAGCATCAAAAGCCCCCTCTTATTAACCCATTAAGCTTTCTGTTTGATGTTAAATGAATCATTATTTAGTGCTCTTTGATCTCAGGAACACACCAACTAGTTCTGCTCACTGCCATGATCCTGAGATGTGTGTTTGTTCCCTCTCCTGATAGATAGAGAGACATACCCGCACTTAAAGACAGATTGGTGTAATAACAGAGAGACTTATGGACGGATACAGTAGATGGATAGACACATGGCATTTCACTGTATGCTCAAAATTACACGCTAATGGCATATCGATGATGTGCTAGGTGCCCAGAGCCGAGGAAGCATCTTTGCTGTCATCCAAACAAACAAGAGCGTACATCTCTTCTCAGCTTCCTGTCTCACAGCCTTGTTTCCTAGGTAACCGTGTCAGATGAATTGAGAGGGGGGACTGATGCCCTCCAGAGAGCCAATCCTCTCTCATCCAAAGTTTGTCTCACTTTAGGTCATGTGACACCTGTTCCCATGACAACCAGGTTGGAGGGCAGTCTGGATATCTCTTTGATCAAGGCAAAAATACCACACATGCCAGCAAGCAACCTTGAAATCAAGGAGGGGGATGCAGATATGCAATGGCTCTTTAAGGAGATGTAATAAGCTCATGTCAGATCCTTCATGAAAGCCTTTGGTTAGCTCTCACACGCAAATAGTAAAAGGTCGAGCTGTGTAATACATAAAATAGCAATCGGAAAAATATAAAAATTGAACACATCAAAAGTAGATTAAACATATCTGAGCAAACCTGTAATGTAAAACAGCCCTTTGCCATAAATATGAGCTCAATAAAAAGCTTAATATTATAGCTCAAATATATACAAAGGGCAAAACAGTGCCCCTTGAAAAGAAAAGATTGAGTGGATGTCTTTCTTGTCAGCTCACGGTGGCATTAATCACCAGCAGCAGAGTCACAAAACAGATTTTATTTTGTGAGCAGGTGGCCTTAAAGCCTTAAAGGTCTTTTGGTCTATGATAAGCATTTGGCCTTTCTAAGCCTTTGAGCTCTCACAAACAAAGAACCATCCCAAACCTCTGGGCTGAGGTAAATGGTTGACTTTTCCAAGCCTTTTAGTCTGCAAAGCTGTTGGAAAGCGTCCATCTGATAAGAGGCTCCCATGAGCATCCTTTCAATAAAATGTGTGACGGTCAACAAATTAGCTTCCGATATTTGCCGTAATATATATCTCTGCAGTGGTCACAAAACACATACGAGCAGTTAATTATACACAGTCAATAATTCTAAGAATATTAATGTAGGAAAATCTTAAAATAGAACTATGACTATACACTAGGATGACTTTTGCTTAGACAGAAAATAGCACACAGCTGGCCTATAAAATCCAAGGAACTCACTCCAGCAGAGTCAAATTTCAAAAGAGAACAAATTCAAGAGGGTTATATATCAGCCAGAATGTTTCGAACTAACTTTGGAGAAGCAGGGCAAGTGGAAACGCACTCTTTGATCTCTGGCACAACTCTGCCCTGACAGAGGCGAGGGAAAAAGTCTTGAGCTCGGGCAAAGTGCATATACTAATGAAATCAAGACCACAATAGACTCAACAAAGGTCTCAGAGAAAGTAGACTTGCCTTTAAAACACCCATATTTAAAGTCCCGATAAACAGAGATGTAACATGAATTTTAAGCAGCCTGAGGCAATGCCATGCAATAATGGCTCTGCTGTTTGGCCTACGCCTCTCGCCAATTTATCAGCTAGTGTGCCTGAACTTTGAGATAAAATGACCACTAATTTTTCTGCAGTCACGCCTGTTGATAGGGCTCACTCTGTGAGGAATATTCCATTAAAAATTAAATACTAATAATGAAGTGACATTTCTATTCCGTAAAATGCCAAAAGGGTAATGGTGTAATTCCATTAACTAAATAATTCGACGTCATTTCTTTTTGTTGTAGAGAAATTTTCAGCGACGGAGGGAAATTCATGAGCTGCATACAAAGCTACTGGAGTGGCTTTTATCAGCCCTCTTTGGCTTTTTTATTATATTACTGAATAAAGCATACAGTGGCTAAGTACCCAATGCATGAGAGATGGAAAGTTTTCTCCTACTTTCTCTCTTCTTTCTTTCAAAAATGTACTAATATACTCTTAACTTAATGCCATAATATTAGTACTTATAATGAAAACACAGTGCAATATTCATAAGCGTTCACACTATCGCTGACACTATGGCCAGGATGTTTATTCATCCTGGCCATCCCGGATTTGCCATGAGATAAAGTTGGGCTATCTTCTAAAAGCTGATGAGCTGTTCCCTTCAGTTGGGAGGACCATGCGTTTATTTTGATGCCTCGCCGTGTAATGCCTTACACTAAAGTCCAGGAGCAACAGTGTGGCAGGCTGTGAGATCATTGAACTGAGGCTTGACTTAAAATGACACCACACTAACAATGATGAAAATGGAGACAAGATAGAGAAACAGAGGGCGCCAGGAAGCAGCAAAGCGGGACAACTTTATTTATTTTTTTCTGTCGGCTTCTTCAAAACTCTCAAGGAGATACCTCACACTGCAGTAGCACCATGAGCTCTGACTCAGTCACCATCTTTTCTTTATCTGACTGTGGAAATCTGATATTTCCACATGATTAGCAAAGTCACTAAAACTTAAATTCTTTGGTATAATATAATTTGTAGGGATTTGGTGTTGGGCTGCTCAACTGACTACATGTTCAAAAATGGTGAATACAATGTTTCTCCTGAATTTAGATGATGTTAAATCAGTAATATAGTGTAGATAAGAAAAAGCGTTGACCTAAAAAGACACACGCATTTGACAAGTTAGTTTACAGGAGATAAGAAAAACACCCCACCCCTAGGACTGCTAGGCTGAAAGAGTCAACAAAGAAATCCTACACAGCCCTTTAAGTCAAAGTCATTCAAGACGTATTGTGGTTTATACAGTAGGTGTGCGTGCTAGCTTTTGTGGCACTTGCCTCAAACGCATAATACATACACCACACACACTTAATGAAATCTTTATGGTCAACCGGTCCTCAGTACCTGGAATGATAAAGTCTGCTCCCCTGGGCGGCACAGCCTGGTACCTAAACAATACTGCTGTCTGAATGTCACACAGTTCATCTGCTGAAAGAGCTGGCCATGAGGCTATGGTGAA
Organism: Platichthys flesus; assembly: GCF_949316205.1. Lineage (NCBI taxonomy): Eukaryota > Metazoa > Chordata > Actinopteri > Pleuronectiformes > Pleuronectidae > Platichthys > Platichthys flesus. The sequence continues at coordinate 14,467,010 of NC_084959.1, read as the reverse complement.
AAGGATAGAGCACTTATACTGCATTCCTTTTGAACTCAGCAGCTCAATAGCTCCGAGGTAGGCGTACGTTAAAGCAACTGCTGGTTACAGATGCTATGACAGAATATTTAAATGACAGAAGTGTCAAAAACTAAAGAATCTACCATGTCATTTTCCACAAAGAGGGTCATAGTCAGAAGCCTGTTTAAAGGGACTAACAGTATACAGTATGCTGGAGAGCTCATGTCACTGAAAAATGACTCACTCAATGTTTGTATTCCAGCGTTGGATCATCTCAAAAATGAGAAAGAAGAGGACTCACAAAGGCAGATCACACTTTACAAGCTCAGTTTTCACCAAAAGACAGAGTTCTGAAAAACACTGATGAAGAATCAATACAACCCAGTGGGTTCAAATTAATCCCCTGAACTTTGAAAACATCTGGCATAAATACTAAGCCATGAGTCAGTTATCAATTGCATGGCCTTGTTTCAACTTTATCTAAAAAATGTTGGCAGATAGTTAAAGAAAAATATTTGGAAACGTTTACATACCAGATGTGCTAAGGAAATTTGAGTATAGCTTCTTTTCTGATCAGGTGTTAAAAAGGTTCAAGTTAACATCCCAGTGGAGCTAAGACTTTTCAAGTCTAACTGATCTGTCTAATGCAATCTATCAAGATGTTGTTTATGTACAGAAGCAAACGTATGACTTCATTCCAATATGAGGCATTAGTAAAATATTGGAAACGCACAGTAAGTTACAGCAGTTAACCTGACATTTTTTCCAACATTTCATCTCCAGGGACATCAGTTACTTCTGATCAAGTAACCTATTAAACCTTTTAAAATGCCCATATTATGCTTTTCAGGGTTGTCCCCTTACTTGTATAACTTGTGTATATTAAAAGTTCTTGCATAGATCTGCTTGAAGTTTGAAAGGCCAAAGTCTGCAGCAAATGGAGTCCTTCTCTCCCACAGAGCTTGAATTGATTTATTTTTCACACCTAACTCGTTTTTGCATCAAGCACCTAGGTCATCGAACAACTTGTAACTTTGGCTTAAATTGGTCCGACAGAACGGATGCTATAGTTCCTGTGGTAGCAATGATTTTAACGTCTGATCAGAAAGCCTGTAAGTCAATTTCAACATATGTAAAAAGCGGCTAACCTACCATAAAAGAGTCGGTCAGTTGACCTGAGCCATCTGGCTTTAAAGAAAGTAGCCATGGAGCTAAAAGAGTTTTTTTATGAGCTTAGCTTTTCAAAAAAGGGTCAAAACCGTTCTGAAAATGAGACAAATTGAATTTATTTTTAACATTGTACCATGTAAACCCCCAAATTAAAATTACAAACATGTCAATTGACAAAATTTGGGCTCTATACCTCAAAAACTATTTCAGTTTTCCAAGCATCTTTCTTCAGAAAAGAATATACCAAGACGTGGTTTTAAAAACAAAAAGGCTTCAAGACAGTAGAGACGGCTATTGCTTGTTGTGCTCTATGGCAGACAGAAACACTTTCACTTCTCTATTTCTACCTCCCAGGAGTCAGTGCAGGGATAGTGCTTGACACAGCAGCCTAAAATGAAACTCCATAAATAAATAAAAAAAAGCCACTTCCAACTGGAACGAGAAAGCAGTTACCACATACTTTCTAATTGTTACGTTGAGCTTATGCTACGCCAACAGTAGTTGTTAACGAGCACATGTCCTGAAGGATTGTCCAGCCCTCAATCCACCAAGCTCTTTCAGAAACCATGTGGAGCTGCTGTAATGAATTCCCAAAGTTACATATAGGTACTGGCACAAAATCCACACTGTGGGCATAAAGAGACCCATCTCATCTATCAAAGTCCAGACCCAACAAGCTACAGAATAGATTGAGTCAGTAGATTCATAAAGATCCAGGGAGAGTTAGGAATGGCACAAACAAAAGAAAGAGCCTTTCTTCACAGTCACCCTATCCGTGAATTGTTGAGAAAAATAGGTTCCAATCTCTTGCACATTGCTCTGCTATTCTCCAACGGCTGATCTGAGAAGCTTTCTTTCCTACTTTCACTCTAAATGTTGTACATCGGTACTACACAACAGAGCTGCTTCAGACATGCATTGAAAGACGCATTTCCTCCGTATTTTCTCCCGAGGAGGTGCATGTGTGTCAGAGTGACTTTCTCCGTCTGGCCTCCTAGTATAAAGTCCATAGAAGTTCAGGAGAATCTGATGTGTGAACCCAGCAGTGGACTTGCGTATTCAGCCTTCATTGTCTTTTTAGTTCATCAACTATTCTTGCTGTGTTAAAATGAAGGCCGATAATTTGCAGCTCATAGCCTGACATTTTAAATATTGGCATATGATTACTGAGCCTTGATCCCCAGTTTTAATCAACAGATGACATTTTAAAAATAAATAAGCTCCCTTAAATAGCCAACTAAATTATCTCTTTTTGCTTTGCAAAATTCTATGATAACATTTAGGCGTCTGTACAGCTGAATCTGTCTTGGAACCAGCATCATACTTTGCATGGGTTTGTAACCACTTCATAATGATCACATTTTTTTTTGTTCATTGATGATAAACAAAAACAAAATGAAAAAGTCCTTGGGGAAATAAATGTGAACGACATGACGGAGAGTCTACAGCTATGATAGTACCTATGTGATTGAATTGCTAACATCAGCCTGCTATCATGCCCTCAGAGATAAAACTGACATGTTAATTTTTTTTATCTATAATGATAAGGTTACTATGTTCACCATTGTGTCTAAACATTCTAGCATTTGCCCGTCAGGAATGAATAGAAAGCCTTTAGGATTCATCCCGTTGAGATTATGACTAGGTGTGCAAAATCTCAGGGCAGTCCGTTCTGTGGAACGGACTGCTGTGGAAATATTTCAATCTGGATGAAAGTGGTTGACACACTGACACTGCCATCCATAGAACCATGCAGCGGGCACGGCTAAAAATACCAGCATGATGTAATCTACGCTTCATTGATCAACTGCACAAGGAAATTGGTTGTCTCGATTCCAGCCTTGGAATGAACACAGGGTTATCCATCCATTTTATAACCACTTTGATCCCGTTAAAGAGCCAAAACCTTATCATTCTATTTTGAAGCCATGCTAACACTGCAGTCGCCCGTACAGTACGACTGCAAGTTTGTTATATCTAACAGACATGAGAGTGGAATTAACCCTCTTACTCATCTCTCTGTGTTAAATCCAAAAGGCTATTTTCCAAATAGGCAAAGTACTCCTTTAAATAGAAAAAAAGAAACTAATGAATGGAATAATAAAATTGGTTGAATTTCAATTTTAAAAGCTACATTATCTGCGATTTAAAAACCTTATGCTAATCCCACCCCATTTGTTCTGAGAGAATATTACAACTGTATGTATTCCTTAAGCTATGTGTACTGCAGGAGTCTCACTTTGCATCATCAGGTAAAGAGGCAGTCGCTTTTTTTTTCACTGACATCAAATTGAGATGGTGTTAATGCCAGTACCATTCTGTTGCTATCCATCACCTGGAAATTGCTTGTGAAAGAAAAAAAAAGAAATAATTAAAAGTAAACATTTTGGCAGAAGCCACTGTAAGTACACTGACAAAATGTGTGCCAAAAGCAATTCATTAAAAATTGTTTCAATGTCATCGTTGATCATAGTCATCCATGGCTTTTTTTTTATTTCAGGATGCCACAAGAGCCCTGCTTGACTCACTCTACATACTAACATGATTTTAGGCAGAGGATTCTGTTCTTTTTAAAAGGAAGGATAAATGGATGTTATGCCCTCCGTAATTTCCTCCCATAAGTTATTCAGTTAAACAGGTTGAATAAGGCAATAAATAGATGATGTTTGTCAGGATGATGCTGCCCTTGAGAGAGTTATTGTGCAAGTTGTCTCAAGTGTGAGATCTAAGAAGATGTGCACGAGTTTCTCAAACCTAATCTCCATAATATGGAGTCAAACAAAAGGTTAACCCCATCAGCATGTTTCCAAACAGAGGACCGGAAACTGATAGCACCACCTGTTTGATTTAAAAGTCTGACTCAACGAGGGCTTTCACAGTTGCCTTTGTTATTATTTTAAGGCATACCAGTTTACTGGTGTCTTTCTGTTTTCATGGTCTCGCCGACTTGCTTGTGTCTTATACAGGTACTCCAGCTTCTTGGTCCAAAGACATGCAGTTTGGGGTCAAGTAAGTTTGAGACTCTAAATTGACTCCGGGGGGAATGTGAGTGTGAAAGTTTGTCTCTGAATGCTGGCCCTTTGAAATGCTAGTGCTGTGATCCGGCTGCTCCCCACCTCTCGCCCAATTGGATTAGATTTAAACAACTTGTCGATCAGTAGCCTACACACTCATATGCCCCAAACACTGTTGGTGTAGATAGGTCCTGCCTTAAGAAACATGGCCATCCGTAATGTGAGCAACAAGTACACGCAGCTTCAAGAATAGCCATCCACCAGGCAAGGGTTCAGGCAATAGAAAGCTGGACCAGCAGCAGCCAAGGAACTGGATTGAAGCGCCTCTGTCACAAGATATCCAATCTGCTGAAAGGTCAGTGAGCAAGGTGCTGACTTCTTACCACCTCGTGAGCAGCTGTTCCATCTGATAAACTGAATGTACGCTAATTTAAGACTAGCTTTTTTTCCCCAGCTGCATGCTTCTTTACTGGACAATGGTGAAGAAAGACTGACAGTTGGTGAAGGGACTGAAGTGTGACCTTTCCATGATTCCGACAGTGTCTGCAGCTGGTCCTGTGTTCTCTCACATATCTCTCGTGTGCGCTGTAGCATTGGTCCTGATGCTTTCAGTTGTTTTTTTTCCAATTAAAGAAGTGTTCCATGTTTTTCTGACCAAAAGCAAACCTTAATCATCAGGAGACTTTCTGTGATTAAGTAGTGTTCCTTCTCTAATCCTTCATAACAATTGGGATCTGAATAGTCTTAAAACATTTTTTTAACGAAAAATGAGTTTCTGATTTGCAGGATTCCAAAGTAAAGAAATTAATAAAACTTGCAATGTTAATACAGATATTTTATAAAAAGTAATGCTCTATTTGCCTTTTTTTCAAATGTATGGTCATATTCAGGATCGACAAAATGTATTGAGTTAATTACAACATTAATATTAATATTGAGATTATTGGAAAAAAGATCATGAAAAATATGGCAGAATAGACACCGGTAACCATGTGATTCATACTACTTGCAGCTGCAGCATAAATGGCTTATTTCACTTTGCCTAATTGGCTGTACTTGGCTGAATAGGTGACCTTTCCTAGTCTGACGCACCCCAGTATGAATACTAACAATGTTAATGTCACACATTTATTTATCTGTCAAACTAAAACACTGGAGCGTTTTCTGTAACAATTATTCCGTAAGCATAACCCCCAATTACGCTCAGTAATTGATCGCCTCAACAAACCTAAAATGCAGACTTTATTGAAAAGAAGCACTTTCCTGTCTGAGATGTCATATATAATTATATCAAAGAGGAGTCTCGCTCATAGAAATGTTTGTGACCAGAGCCTTTCAAAAAGATGTTTTTGAAAACTTACAATAACAATTTTTTATTTGTTTAAAGTTGTGAATGTAAACTTTTCATAAGGGGAACCATAAAGTCTAGAGGAGCACAGATGACTTCAAAAGCCATGACACAGAATGACTGGTGAGGTAAAAACATAAACACAGTAAGAGCTAATTACCATCTCTGTCTACCAAACGCAACATTTACATTGAGCACCTTAACGACACTGGAATAATATATTGTGAGTTAAAAAAAACTAAGACTATGATGGTGGGTCATCAAAACAGAAAGGTTGGAAATTCAAATGTGGGGCTTCTATGCCTGGACATATCATTATCAGATGATGGAAAACATATGTCTGCGTTCACCACGGTATCTTACAGGATAATGTCAAAGTGACGGTCCACCAGTTGAAGCTCAGTAGAAGTTCCCATTCAGAGCCAAGACCTTAACCCAGTGGGGATGCTGTGGATCGAACTCAGAGTGCTGTTCAAACCAGACGGTTTCAATAAGCCTCATGAAGAATGTGAGTGTGATCCACAGCTATCAGAAGAGCTTGTTTGAGGTTACTAAAACCAAGTGATAAATCTAAAGGTCATTTACTATTTTCAACAGTATCGTGAGTCTTTATTCAGTATCTTCAGTAAAGACACAACCTTTTAAACCGTTTGTTATAAGTTTGTGAAGATCAGTTCACATTTTATGGCCAATTAATTCAGAAAGTTGTGTTATTCCAAAAGGTTGACACTTTTTCTTGTTGCTTGTTTTGCTTCTGAAGTATGTTGCACAAGATCTAAACAAAACAAACGCACAAACACACGCACACACTTCTCCCACTCTCATAAATCAATGAGGCTTTTAAAGAAATTTTTAACCTTGACTGTCAAAATCTAAAATAAATTAGAATAGATACTTTAAGAATTCCCTTGGACCCTGGAGAAGTCCAGGCTTTCTTATTTGTAAAACATATTAAAACAGGATGATAGTAACTGCCATAACTGTCATCTTAAAGAGCCTTTGGTATACAATGTTGTCCGAGACATTTCTAAAAGATTAAAACAATCATCGTTGAGAGATATGGGGAGAAAGCATAGTTATAAGTGCATCTTTGCTGGTTTTAAATTTTGTTAAAGGTGGAGTCTTTTCCTCGTTATTTTCCAGTAATTATACAGTACCACAAGACTCTTGGAATACTTGAATCTACCAAAACTGTGAAATACAAAGCCAGCTTTGCAAATCAGTGGGTTGCCAATTTAATGTTTTGGTACTGCAGCACTAGAGTGTAGCAGCACAGCAGGAGTGTGCAAAACAATAATTATTCAATTAAATTGGATTCCTGTGTGTTATTATTTTATGTAAAGTGTTTTTATCAATATTTTCTGCTTTAAACATTAAAAACTAGTTTTACATTGAGCTCCTGCTAACTTTTTAACAACTTCTACACTTATATCCTGTATGATTTAATTTAAGACTTAAAGATATGATCACATGAAGAAAAACTATAAAACCTCAATCAAAGACGCAGTGCAATGTCCCTCCCTGCAAATTCGCGAGCATAAAGTGTAGAATGCACTTAATTTGAAATCATGTCTGAGCATGCCTTTAATTACAAAGCTTTTCAGAAACATCTCTTCTTCTTAAAGCGCCACCATTTGCATCTTGCAGACCAACTGCGGCATATGCCTCCATAGGTTGAAATGAATTCCTTCATGTTAAAAAAAACAAATTCACAAAGGACACTTCAGCCGAGCTCCAACTGCGGAGTCGCACTCAATGAACTGAAGGGGGAACAACAAGTGTGGGAATGAAGGAGGCAACATTCTCCCTATTCAAAACTACTTTGACGATGTTATCTGGAGGGGAAATAGCTGCATAATGTTGTTTTAAAAAATATATATATTAGCCAATCAGAGCGCAGGACAGGGTGACAGAACAGAAAAAAACAGAATGCCTGTCTCCTGGGCTGGGGTTGAATTCGCAAAAAGAAAAATGTTTCTCAAGCTGCTTTCCATTTTTCTACAAGCAATATCCACGGAAGCGTTTCACCTTCTCCAGCCTGTTAACAGAATGACACAGAGAAGCAGAAGGATCAATTGGATTCACTTCATCTCTTCTCGCTTGTGTTACCATGATTAAACACAGTATGGGGACGAGTCAGGGGTTTCTCCTGGTGAAAGGCCCTGTAGTGTTTGACCCCCATCGTCAGTCAGTTGGTAACATGAACTCACAGTTACTGCAAGACTCCCCATCACACGTCAGGGGAGATGTGTAGTGGGAACTCGGCTTGAGTGGGAAATGTTTTTGGAACAGTTGATGTACCTCCAGTACAACAACCTTTAATACTTCTCGTGGATAGTTGTCAGATCCTTTGACGTGCGCATGATTCAAACTTTGATGTCACATGAATGAATGCAACAATTCTCACTTGGTCAATTTTATGTGTGACGCAGCAAACTCTGTGTAGTGCTCATGTCCATTGACTCCATAGAACTGCGGACTAGTTAAGTACAGCTGTCAGCTGTGCTTTGGAGGACTAGACCTTCCTGTGGGTGCGTGATGTTACAAGATGCCCGTCCACTTCATAAATCGTTAAGAACACAACAGAGGACTGTTCTTCAAATAAGTGTTAACCGAACCAACATGCTGTTATCCAGCTAAAATAATCCTGCTAAATCTCTTCGAGCCAATTTGTGTTCTTTGAACACAGTTTGAAGATTGATTTGTTAATCCTGGATTAAGTTATTCTGCACCCGTGCTTTAAATAAGGGTACACAGTTGAAACCATGTTGGAATTCATTGACTGACTGCTGAACATGAACATAATCTATTTGTGAATATGTTATATGTGTCACTGCACTGTATAGGGTGTCCTTCGCATCCTGCGGTCCACAGTGTTTCCACATCACTTTTACATCAGATATAACCATTGATTATCTACAAGTGTTGTTAGTGGATGGAGGGAAAGAGGACGCTTTTGAGCAATACATATATGTCTATATGGAAATCTAAAGTTACTAAAGTATCTTAAAATGTTGACTCAATTACATTTAAAGAAATGTGACTTCTGCAGATAATTTGACTATTTACTTAAAAAGTTTCATTTTTAAAATTCTAATTTATTGCTTTGTTTGCTGAGCATGTAATAATTAGATTTGTTTGATATTTGATTGTGATTAAGAAGGTGATTCATTTTACAAGACATCATATTGATTTATATGTTATTATATAAAGGCATATTTATATTGACATCCTTTCATTATAAATGTAAGAAGGTAAGCTATTTGTGAATGAAATATTAATTTATCTACACCATTAAGCCAAAAATGTCTCCAGTCGATAGGCTGCACTTTTGCAGGTTTGGGCTTAAGGGCTCTGAAAACACCAGTGAAATGTTAAACCATCATTGGCAAACAAAGAATTTCAGAGTCATGTAAAATCATCAGCATCCAAATCTGTAAAGCTCAGTTATCTACTCAGATCAGGACCCAGGTCTGAATCTTAATGAGCTTTGCAGCTCTGTTTCTCTTCTCAAGATCCTTTCTCACCCCCTTTAACCTCACAAAGTAGCATTATACCACTGAATATGTCCTGATGTTTGGAGCGCTGAGTTACTGGCTCTGTACTCGCCACGCTTTCCTCGTAATGAGGCGTGCTTTTATTTCCCAGTCACACGCTCAATAAAGGCAGAAAACATAATGTCCACGTCATTCAAAGCTTCCAGGATTATGATTTATGAATTTGTTTTGCTATAATCATGCAATAATGATATTGTGCATTGGCTTTGTTTGAAAGTTTTAATTGTTTCCCCTGGGAAGCCATTAGTTTAGGTAGACAGAGGTCTGCAAGATGAATTACATCTGGATGAGATCTAAGCTCACATGGAAACGCAGAGTTTGACGTAACTATAACCATCAATTATGGAAATGACAAGATTAAATATACAGTATTGGCCTTTTTCATTACAGACACTTACACATGTGACAGCGGGAAAGTTACAGGTGTAAGTAATAAGATGAATGATGGCTGGCTCCGTGTAGCTGTGACTGTTTTGGGGCGCTGGCATTATGCATGCTGACTCTGTAACTCGTTCATAAAATGTTCATAAAGATGGAGGATTTGCCTCTACTTCTTCAAATTGTTTAAAGATTAAGCCAGATTATTTATTTATTTTGTTTATTTATTTGCTTTTAGCCTGTTTAGCCTATTTGTATGCCCAGGGGTTTATCTGTGAACTCATCTTGAGCTTATTATGTGGCTTGTACCATTCTTTGATCTTTTTTTTTTGTTTTATCTCTGATGTTATTTTAGCACTTTGGTCAGCTCTGGTTGTTTTAAATGTGATTTATTAATAAACTTGATTTGATTTGAAAATATCACAAACATGAGTGCCGCCATGTTGTGTTTTTGATGTGATTTGAAGCCAGTGTCTGCACAGCAGTGATCCTGGTGTGGAGCCGTGGGATTGATGTCACAATGATAAACTTGCTCAGTCAGTCACAGCTGTCAATCAAGACCCATTTTATAGCTAAAAATCACTAATTTATACCAAATTCACCAGAAATGTGAATACATATGAGTGTTATAAGACTTGCCTAAAATTAATGGTTTATTTCCCTTAAATGAAAAAAAAAATAAATAACAGGTATCTGCTATTCATTCAAGTGCATGAATGATGTCTTTCTCCCACTAACTCTCCCTGTTTGTACATGATGGCACTGAATGGTTGACTCATGTAGATGATTAAAGAGCTTATGTAATGAAATGAGGGCATAAACTGGGTCTTTCAATATAAAAATGACTCAAATGTACTTAACATTGAAAAGCTGTGTTTTCTTTTCTAAATATCTATTCAGCTATCTATCGGAAAGAATGGAAGACATAGACAATCCCTTTTCCTGTTTGAAAGCTGGGAATGAATATTCATAAACTGGTACAGTAGTTAGTATGCAAAAAAATAAGCTCAAAGTGCCATGTACTACACATCCCCCAGCAACTGGAATCCCCCTAGCACGCACTAACTGAGGTGTCAACAAGCAGCTACTGATTGCCAGTTTGGTGCCGATACTGACTCAGTCAGCCCATAGCAAGGCTTTGCACAAGAGGAGAGAGCTGCATGTAGGCATGCGTGGGCAAGGAGTCTCACTGTAGGGGGGGAACGTTCTGAAAAATGCTCAAATACATACTAAAAATACAACAAAGGTTGTGATATAGCAAGGTATGTGTACTTCTATTGCACGATGCAATAGAGGTACACATACTTTATCAATGCAATAATACATTTTCAAAAGGCATTGAACACTGTGGCTATTGTGCATTAAGCTCTGACAACATATTTTGAAGCCAATATTTAAGTTTACCTCAATTATCTTTGAGGAAGAAAATCTATACAATTGTTCAATCAAGTTAAATGAGCAGGCATGAAGCATGACTTCAAGCTTTCAATACTAGAGACAAAATTATTTGACTTATTCCTAAACCGGTACCTGGGCTTTGGGTATTTGCTAATTAGAGTATCAATCTGATACCCCTGTTTAATTAATAAGCTGTATGCCTCACTGTGTAGACGAATGGGCTCATTGTTTTAATCCACAATGCATACATGCATACCTAAGGCCTGACTTTTTCATTGTTTGTCGAACTTTGTAAAAGCGAAAAGTAATAACTTTATTATTCCGTAGCAGCAGTAACCTGAGAACCTACGTGTATTACAATTATTTACCCGTTGTTACCTCCGCGGGGGGAGGGGGGAATGATCACCCCTGTCCATTTGTTAGTTGGTTGGTTTGCGGTTTGCAAGATTATGCAAAAACGAATGGGCGGATTAGCACAAAACTTGATGGAAGGACGTGGTATGGGTCAGAGAACACAAGTTAGATTCTGGTGTTGATCCAAATTTATTTATAAATTTATTTCACATTTCGAGAAAGGCCGTATTTCCAGTTTTTTTATAATTTGGCAGAAAATATGAATCTTGACGGAAAATGAATAAGGCATATTAAGGGATTTTATTTCTGAGGTGTAAGCGTCTGCAATTTGGTGCAGCTTATTTGGATTGAAGGACTTTTGGGCCTTGGCTGCAGAGTGCGCTCTCCTGAGTGCCATTCCAGTTTTTGATTGCTTCCCGGCTTATTGTAAAATGAGATTTATTTTGTAGGTTAACTCGTCTTTTGTTAGGTTTTACTGACAAAACTGGTTTAACTGATTAATAGTTTCTACAGGATATATACATAAAAAATGTATTACATAAGCAGCATTTTTCCTCTTATTTCATATCGGGGGCATCGTAATAAAGCCTTGCTGGGAATGTTGTTGATGGTTGAGACTGGCAGATTCAAATAAGATATGCACTGTAGACATTCTCTGCATGAAGCATTGCATGTGTGTGGATCTACATGCAGATGTAGACATATATACCATAGAATTGAACTGAATAACTTAATCAATACCAGATTAATTAGTATCCAAAATGGAAAAAAAAAAAATCATAGTTACACATAAATTACACATAGTATGCATTTCTAGTATTTTTATTAGCACTTGTGAAGTGGGCTCGGTTTAGATACATGTGCATGACATCATTTGGGAGGTGTGGGGAAAACAGGACATGGCTAAAATGCTCAAATGGGATTAAGTGACCCAGAATTTGTTCAGCTGCCAATGGGGAAAGATGATTGGCTGTGATTTGAAAGAAGCGTGAGATTTAGGAGCAACAGAAGTCATCTGGCTCTGAGGGACAGACGAGAGGGGGAGAGAAATGGATGGAGGGCGGGGGGGAACTGCATGTGCTCAGGTAAATTTTGCAACTTGCTTAAATAAGGACAAATCCAAAATTGTATTAATTTTAGAGCGATCAGAAAAGAGAAGAGAGGGGGTAAATGAGATTTTGATTCAACATGAATTTCTGATCTGAGAGTAAGAGGTTGAGGTGCTGAGTTAATAACCAATGGAAATGCAGAAATCAACAGGGGAGAGTGAAGATAATCAATTTTACCCGTGGAGTAAATTTAAATAGTGGGATAGAACAATTCAGTGTCTGGTGTTTAGAATAATATATTTATTCAAGGAGGTCAACAGAGGATGTTCTCTCCGTGTGACAACTGCCAAAGCTGAGCAGCTGAAATGGGGGCCCCGGTTCACTTTTTGCAAGCACAGTCATTACAAGCTTTTTGCTCTGGCTTCTCCTACCCCCAGCACTGCAGCTCCAATGTACTGCATGGACAGATACCTCCCTTTCTGCTACCCTCCATCAGCGAACAGGAAGGAAAGATGCCAGAGTGAGAAAGGGGTCAGGAAGAGCTGTCACCATTCCTGTCCACCCCTCGATGCTATCTGCACAAAAGACTCCTCTGGGAGAGAGGTCGCTCATCACCTCAACAGTTTGTTCCCGTGAGATGTCACGCTTCCGAAAACTCACTTGTGAACCTGCACATCCTCCTGCTCCCCTGGGTACCATCTACAACGTTGTAACTCTTTCTCATATCTAGATACATGTTTTTTTTTCCCCTACATAATGTTTCTTTTGTTTTTTACAGCTGATGCAGTATCCTGAAATACTTCCACACATTCAACTTCTTTCCTTGTCAAACTGTGAACATCAGAAACGTCACTATATGATGAAACACCATTAAAAAAGCTGGATTCAGAACGTCAATTTATGCCAGACACCTTTGTCTATTCAGCGTTAACTTAAATGTCACTAAAAGTCAATAGCTACTTGGCAAAGCAACACACTCAGCTGCAGCAGTAACCTAAACATCAGATCATAAAGTAGCACTTTTGAGGCTTACACACCCACACAATGCCATCGTAGGAGTGATTCACTTAATGAATTATTGTATTCTAATGGACCAGGCTGTGAACTCAACAAATCTCAATGCAGTTATTGTGCTGTTATACTTCCATCACTCCTATTCAATCTTAAACAGTAGAGTTATAGAAAGTCTGCATCTAAATGTCACATCATTCAATAACAGATATTTGTATTGGTTTTTTTTGTTTTTTTACTTAAAGGATATAAAATCCAATACCAAACAAAATGCTGCACGACCGCGGTTGTTTTTTCGATGCTAGTTGAAAATAACCATAGATTTGTATTTGTATATTCTTCATATACAATTCCTTGCACTCTTTATCCATTATTATATGTATTATTTTCTATTACTTTGATTATGTATCCATTTACAGATTTTTATTGTTGATTCATTTGGTAAGTCTACATGGAAACAGAAACAGCGCTTGCCCCACATTTTACCTGGTATCTTTATGCATGTGAAATACAAATGTTTGAATCATTGAATAACTGGGTGTAATCTCCACTTCACACGTGATAAGACCGTCACATGTAATAATCATAGGCCTCATTTTAATACCTTGCAATAACAGGCATAATCTGGATCCATCCAACACACTTTGTTGTCAATTAAAGCCAAGACTGACTCAGAGTCAGTCTCAGAGTCTCTGAATCGCCTGCTTCACTCATAGACACAAGCTGTATTTCATTGAGGAACAGTATCAGGTGTCAGTCGTAGGGATTTTCAGGTGGGGATACACCGAGCAGATACTGATATCAAATATCAGTCGGAAACTGACCGTAAACAGCTGAACTGGCTTCCAGAGACAGTAGGGCTGATCAATTCTATGTCTGTTTCTACCTATGTGTGTTACCTATGTGATGCAAACAGCAGTGCACCAATAGACCTGTACTTTTTGCTTAAGGGAGAGCAAACATACACAGAGGATAGATAGATAGATGTACTTTATTGATCCAGATTTGGGAAATATTTTGTAACAGCATCATGGCCAGGGCAAATTCCCAAAGAGCAAAGAAAAGGCTAAATTCAACAGACGACCAAAGATACAAGCGTAAAAATTAGCAGTATTTGAAACATGATTGCAGTGTTTGAAGGTGACTAAAATAAACAAATACGACTAACACGTGCAGTAAAAAAATTAACATTAATATAATATGTGCAAAAATAGAAAATAATAGTTATTGCAGGAAATGCAGTTATGGCAGGAACTAATCCGAGAGTTTTGGTGTGGATATAACGAGGGGAGAAGGATAGTCTTATTGCTGTGGGCAGGAAATACTTCCTGTACATGATAAGATCAAAGGGCTACAGCTACAGGGAAATCTGTAGAGCTTGTTTTGAGGGGTGAGAATAGCCCTGTCAATTTTAACACAACCAACTTAAACGGTGGTGTCAGATCGGTAATCACGTATCAGTAGTGGAATCAGGTCTAAAAAGTCAGATTTCTGCATCCCTACTTTTGGGTATCAGGTGTGCCTCCTATAATAAGAAAGCTGATTTCCATTCCTCTCATAAGCCCAAATGACTCAGTGCAAACCCATGAATAACCAAATTATGTGGCAATTCTGCAGAAAGGCACAAGTTCATGGGCCCAGGTTGGGGGATAAACGCTTCATCTACTGCTATCAAGTCCCACTCCTTTATATCTGTATCAAAATGAATGTAGTGTTTATTTTGGAGAGATACTTCTAGTTTTTTTTTCCCTACTACTAACCTGGGATTTGCAAATGAGCACATTATTGTGAGATGTTCAGATGCATGTTTATACCCATTGGATGCTTTGTATGTGTACAGGGAATTTTATGTTGAAATCTGGTAGCTCTACATATTTGTCCCTTCAGGGTAAATGCATGACTGTGTGTTCGTGCTTTGCAGAAATAAAGCTGCATTGGCCTGTTCATAATAAACTCCCAGTGTTATACATTTTAATAAATATTTTGTGGATTTTCACTCTGCGGTAGAGCAATCCAATCTGGTTTCGTGAGGATTTTTTTATAGGTTGCACATGAGCCACAGCTCTAATTAAAAATATTTTCTTGACAGTGTAAAATTAAGATTTGTGGCTGGCAGTGCTTCAACTCAGCGAAGAGCACCATCAAATCGTCTCCTGCTCAAAATACTGGCCAACAAAACACACATCGGCTGAGAAATTAAAGTCCTCCTGAAGTCTCTGTGTAATTTATGTTTCCTGTTAAAACACTCCGGACCTATGAGCACACACACAAACACATCCATATCTGCAGACATTGGGAAGCGATGAGGTGAATCACAGCGGATGTATTTGAGAGCAACACCTAAAGCCGTGTCTGTGTTCTTGCACTTCGAAAATACTGGGGACCGCTCTACAAGGATGACTTTAGAACATGTTGTTTATAATGAAAATCTGAAGCAGTAGTTAATGCATCGCAGGTCAAAGATCGTGTTCAATAGAGGCAATCGGTGCCAAACAACTGAAATAAACCAGAGAAAACTGGATGTTGGAAAATTGCATCCGAACATTAAAAAGGTTTTAAAGGAAAATGTACTATATATAAACAGTTTATCATTCAGCTAAATAGAAAAGCTTGTATTACTTACATTCATCACAAAAATATCAATAATTTCTATTTTGTATTGAGGTCTGGTGCAATTATGTCTTCATGAGCTTTGTCTTCATAAGTTTGGATTTGCAAAATCCCAAAGGTGGATAATAAATGTAAAATGTAAGTACAGTCAAACTTTCATGAATGCAGGTTGATTTTAAACAGTGTAATGCCTTCAGGTTTCCGTCCTTTTTGTCACAACTAATTGGGTGTTGCAGACGTGCTCCTGAATAAGATTATTCTCTTCTTCAGAACCCTCACACACACGCGCATGCCCACACACACTGTAGTACTTGTCATTCCCTATTGCCGAGCCACTTACCCTACCCCTAACCTAAGCTAATTCAAACCTGAACTTTAAAACCGAGTCTTAACCCTCAAGCAGCCCTTTGAAGGACAAGTTAAAGTGCACACGCGCAAACACACACACACACACACACACACACACACACTGTGAGCAGGGAGCTGGGGAATCGTCAGTGCTATTGCCCTAAATTAATAAATCACAGAGGAATAATTGTATAGCCTATTTCTTGTTATTTTCCTCTGGGTATACAGTTGGTGGTACAAGACACATTATTAATACAAATCAAGGCTTGTAATTCCCTTGCTAATCTGACTAATGAAGACACGCACTTAGCCCCTCTCAATGATAAGTCTCATGTCAACATAGGATGTGCGAAACTAGTGCAGTATATCTATACTGACAACAATAGAGTTGTCTGTAAGAATAATAATGATAGACTCTACATTTACAAATGCTTTCCTCCCTCAATGCGCAGGTAGAGGCTGAGGCGATGCATGCAAATGTATGCATGTTCTTTTTCTCTACAAAGCAGATAGTGTCTCTGCTTCCCAAAACTCCCGTGTAACATCCCACATCTCATATAGTCTCATGGGCTGTAGTTATCACACACAAGAAATATACAATTTAGGGTAAACAGTTGTTCCACCAGCTGTCTCCGACTCTTCCTCACCGTCAGCAGACTCACAATTAATTTCGACACGTGGACAGAAATGTGATTCTCACTTTTAAGAATCGCTTGTGTAATGAGGAAGTTATGAATAATACAGTAACTAAGTAATAACGTAGTCATTATTAAGCCCTAACGCCCATTAGGAGCCGCTCTCGGTTCCAGCAGTGCCTTATGCAGCTAATGTTGACCACAAAGGCTCAGTATCAGTGAGCACACTTTGTCCTGACCTGCTTTCTTCTTTTATAAAAAAGAAGCCTTATTATATCCAATTCTTTCCTTTTCTTATTTTTGTCAATGAGTGATGGAGATTCATGAAACTTAATCATATCCCTTTACTGGAATCCCTGTTGTGCCCAGATATAGTGCGATTAATGATCCAGCACACAAACATACATAAAATGCACAGAAAATGCAGAGAGAACTTTTTAGTCACTGTACTCCAAACAAAGAGGCATTGTTTGACAGGCAGATTCTGCCATTTTTGACACTGAGCAGAAACAATGAAAGCTGCTCACTTCAATAAAAATCTTATTAAGCACGTTGGAGAGAGGACTGGGGTCTTGGCATCTTTCAAGTGCTATGTGGGAATCGGATAGTGACTACCGGTGACAAATGTAGTTTCTGACCTCTATGGTTAATATGCAACTTCACAGCATTCAGGTCGGCTGCCATGGATACGAGGTATCGCATTTGACCGTAGATCAATATAATTCAGTTCCCAGCACCCGGTCAGTCATTAATCTTAACATCAAACATGTCAGTCGCTATGCCGCCTCAGAGTGACATTATCCAATGAGGCATGGCCTAATGAACAGAGGTATAATGATAGAGAGAAGGGGGAGCGAGCATTTTCCTCCCACCTTCTTATGCAAGATTCATTTACATTACAGAGACTTTGGGATAAATCGCTTCAGGAGAACATTTTTTTAGTTTTTCAGCTTAGACACATCCATGGTGCAGACACAGTCTTTGTGCTGCTCCCACTGTCACTCATTGCACACATGCAAAAATCCTCCCTAAACTGTGATTCTGATAAAAGGCTTGTGGTGTATCTTTTCATTGCCAGTGCTTTAGACATCTGGCGGATGCAAGTAGGTTTTTTTTATCATTTATACGGTGACTTCTACAAATTAATTGTATTTTACATGATAATCAGTCCAGAAAGGTACTTTATTTTTACACAGAATAACTGACTTTTACTCAGAACAACTCTGACGACTGTGACTTTGTTAGGCAGAATAACGTCTCCTTTCTGCTTGGGAGGATACTGTCAAATTAGAATCTCTGTTTTCCACGTAATTAAGAATTTAGGGGAAGTTATTGCTGATAAACTGTCAGCAGTGGCAAATAAAATGAAGCAAAGAACAGTATAATCTTGAGTCTACAGCTCTTACTAAGCCTTTGTATCCTTTGTACATCTACACTGCAGTTCAACTCACAGCATAATTGACAATGTCATAGAGCACATTTAAATTAGATTTTCATACCGAGTTTTTGAAAATATTGAAGTCAAAGCTCTCTATCAATGCAACAAGCCGATGTGAACACATTGATACTGCATGGGGGACATTAATTAAACAACTCTCAAGTGTGATGCAAATTGAGGATCGGCACTTCATATCAGTAATTTTGAATATTTAGAAGCTTGTGTAAAGCTTTAGAGCCAAATAGATTCAATCCCTTTATTACGTTTCCATTCAGTAAATGTTTTTCATGTAAATCAAGGTTCAATTTTTACCTGATAGACATGAAGTCTAAAACTTGAACATATGAAAACTAATTGACTCTGCCTTTAAGAGATCAATGGCCATCACTGACAAAATACATGTTGTTGACACTAAATATGTTCCTTGACTAAAGTGTGGAGTTTTTTTAATGTTGCTTAGTGAAAGCCGTCTGAGTTTGTTTTTAGAATGCCTCTCTCGTGCTGCTCGAGGTCTGTGTGAGAGCTGTGCGAGCCCCTGTGCTCTTGGCATAGATTTCTCCACAAAATGTAAACACCTTCATCACCGCTGTGCTCCCGCTAATTAAAACTCTTGTCTGTCTAATGAGAGTCGTGCCTGTCAGGCCCCTGCGCACACTCTATAAATCACCGTTATTCGGGCCCGCTTTATCCCAACCACATTCGGAGAGGGAAGCTGCTCTCAGATTGTACCGTATGCAACACAGATAGTCCTGTGGGTTCTCAGCATCCTCCATGAGGAATCAGTTGTCAAACATCTTCTTTTTCGGTGGCCATGGTTACTGAGCATGGTTTCTATTGACCATTGAAAAAATGCGACAGCACAAGTAGCCGAATTTTAACCGCCCACTTAAAAGGCAGGCCATGTGGGATTTATTCTAAATAGTAGCCCTGCAGTTTCAGCGATCAATGGTAGATCTGCATCAAAACAAATGATAACACCCTGCCGCTTTTCTTAACAGCACTATGCACATTTCTCTCTGGGCCAAACAAAAGCTATAATTTCTCAGATGGCTCAGGACAATACAGGAATAAGTAATTTACAGAACACTGAGTGACCAAAACAACAGACATCCCTTTATATTATACTGCAATCTGATCTTATATTAAATAGATCTCATGTTGACCTTGCCTGTTGAATTCCATTACAACAAATTGGTTAAGCCTCTGAATGGATACAATACTGATGATGACCCAGACTCTATGACACATAAACACCTTCTGCATTTATCTGTCAGACCAAAGGGGGACTTTTGCAGACTGTGAATGAAAACCTCTTTCTTCACAGAAGAACAATGAGATATTTACTGTACATAAACATGGAGAGGCTGAAAATGCAATGTGATTGATAGGAGACAGGTGAGATGCAAAAGGGTAATGTTATTCTTGCACTGCTTTTAACTTCCATTTTGTTGCATTTTGTAATTTGATTGATAGTCTGTGGCTTTGTGGAAGAAGATAAATTAACCTCAACACTATACTGCTCAAGTAAACCTATTTAGACCATCTCTTATCATGTTCATCCTTTCTAACATTAATTTAGGACTTCTAACATCTTCTTACATAGGGAAATCGAGTGTCTAGCTTGAAGTCAACAAAGGTAATTTCAGTTTCTCTATTAGAAAGGAAACAGTTGCTTGGGTAAATTCCTAGTACACATCGTTTAGGGCTTAGATATGTTGGACGGAGATACAGCAATTCTTGGACTTATAGCATAATTTCACAGGGGAGATGTATATTCTTAAAATCCAGTTATTTGATTAGGTTATTGATGATTGGTGTCCGTGCCTGTATTGGTCACCATTCAATAACTAAGATGTCCACTTCTATGACTTGTACCCAATCACTCTACTTACTTTCAGAGTTCTCTTCATGGTTTTCCACCATTATGTTGTTTAATTGAGTAGCTCGTCCTCTGCTGAAACAAGTCTCTGTGGAAAACATTTCTTATGTGGACAGTGAGGGTAGTTGCACTAAATCTTTTAGGCTTGCCGGTATAAAACTTGCAAAGCTGCAGTACATCACTCCACATTAAGATTTATCACTTGAGATTGTTATGGCACAGTCAAATCGCAGACTATAAAAAAATTTGGCCTGCCTGCTCTATCAGTGAAGAGGCATCAGCATTTATTCTAATTTAGTTATGAACCTATTTCACCCAAGCTACCTTCATACTGTATCTCTCAGCCCTGCTTCCTTGTTGTTAGCCATTGTACCCATTCACACAGTGCAAGTAATACTTGGAACATACTTAAAACAATAATAAACATATAACCTAAATTGACATCATTGCTACTGCTGAGACAGTGTTTAAAGTAATTAAACTATCTTACTGTATATTATGATAGTTTTAACCCTTTAGTTCCTCATGGTTTTATTTCTCTCCTTGAAAATTCCTTCAGCTTTACTTACTTTACAATTTTTACCAGGTATTAATCAAAACAGCCATCACTGATGTTTTATTGGAAACATTAAATTACAGCCTCTCCTTTAATATATCATCTGAGGTTATAAATAAATCAATGAAGAAAATTGATGGTTACACTCCTACACATTAGGCTGCCACCCACCACTAGACCGAAGGAAGAAGGAGAAGGGATCAAAGATCCAGGGTAATAAGAGATACAGTACAGAATGGGGAAGAAGAGGAAGAAGTAGGATATTAAAACATAGGGGATGGCGGTAATGCACCTTGACGTTGGTTGCTACCCACCAATAAAGTAAATGAAGAAGACAAAGAATGGTTGCAACATTTCCAAGAAGGCTAATTTGTGCCTTATTCATAAGAGAGTTGTGAGTAGACGTCCCATTTTCTTGAAGTGGTCAAAAAAGCAAATAATGGTCATTGTCATGAAATAGCCCATGGTTCAACTGAAAACTAAATTTGGAAATGCCAGTAACCTTGGAGACCCCCACCCCATAAATATTAGTGAGTCTTTGCTCCAGAGGAGTAACACACTAAAATCTAACTGGAGGTGTTTGAGTGTTTTTCAGTTGGAATAGGTATGAATCAAATCAACAATAGTCTTGTCTACACAGGCTGCATATGTGTATTACACACATAGCCACCACTCAAAGTCGATGTGTGTGCTTCAAGTCGATTTTCTTTAATTTAACATGGGTCACAACAGGGACTGTGTGTTCCAAACACTGCAGAACTGTGTGACTTCCACTGTGGAGCTGTGCCTCAATGCATACTGTGTGGATACTGAAGAAAGACTGAATCTACCACTGTGCTACTGACGTGCAGCTTTCACTTTGTAGACACGGTAATAGACAAATAAAGCCCAGAGAGAGATTACTGTGGAAATGTGGCAAAAAGAGTGAGAGGAAAATGTATAGTCAAGGGCAAGCAACATTTCCAGAGGTATGCCAATATGAAGTAAAAGGTCTATACTCTGAGTTAATAAAAGAAAACGTATTTTTATTTCGACTGTTTGAGTTTCTCAACTGCTAATGTCAGTATTTCAGACACTTACAGCTAAAAGCATTGACACGTTAGCAGATGTTTTCCCTAGTGTGCATTATCTTGAAAAATAACAGCCATTACCATTATTATCACTTACTAAAAAGAAACTTCAGCTCAAAATTCAGAGCAGCAAACTCTAATGATGTTCAAGCAACATATGTGTATGGTTACACACACACACATGTGTATATATATATATATATATATAAGGACTATCAGGAATACAGGTTAAGGTGGGATGAGTCATAGTTGAATTAACGGATACATTTTTTTATAACGCATTAACGCATGTGCCCATCCCTGCCCCGAGATCGGAGCTTGTTCACGTAAAGCGGCCGTCAGTGACTTTGTAGAAGAACAGTGAAACCCAGACTCTCACAGTCAAGACTCAGTATTAAAATGAACAACATGCAGGCACAATCCGACACCATTGATTCATATGTTTGCTGAGAAGCAAAGCAAGAGCCACATTTTATTATGGTGTGATATGTTTTAGAAGATAGAAGAGAACTTAACAGATTATTGCTCCAACAATTCACCTTAATGTTGTCTTTTCGAGACCTGAAGGATACATCTCCTTTGTGCTATGCTATCTTTCATTCAGCAGGAAAGTATGGCTCTTTTCCACGAAGAAAGGAGCAATAACTCTAAAACAGGCAACTATTTGATTATGACATTACAACATTTGTAATATCAACACATTCCTGATAGCATCACAGGATTTACATTAAAAGACATGGAAGATAGACATGAGCTGACTCATAACCCTAATGGGGATGGCTTACTATCCATCAACATTACCATCTTACCTCTCATATATAAATGCACCACTGCAGAAAGGAAGCTGGCCCATGTAGAATACGCCGCACAGTGTATTTAAGAAAATGAAAGACCTCATAACTGAAAAGCCCTGACCAGCTCTATAATAATCAACCCCAGGAAAGAGCGAGAACTCAGTTGATATATCAAAATGGCTTAGGTGCAGGCTTACTGCAAGATGGCAATTAGTTATGCATCCAAATCACTGACTGACAGTGACGTTAACGCTGCACGGACTGAGAAACAGCTTTATGGTATCTTGTAAAGCTTTAAGCATTCCTGCCGTCTAACATATACTTGTGGAGAGGAGCCAATAAAAGCTGAGTCTATCATGTGAAGAGTACATATTGAGAAGCACCTCACAGGCTTCAGAGGATGATTCCTCAGATTTATGGGTACAACTTAGCCATCATCCACAAACCTGTATTACTACTGTTACTGTAGCAACTTATGTATGGAAAAGCAATCTCTGGTGTGTGGCAGGTTTGTGCTTTTTTCAATAACAAATGGAAAACCAACAATGTGCTAAGACAGCAGCTCACTGTGCAGTGCTGCATGTCAAGTTGAGGGTTCTGTTTTTACCCAAAAAGTCAAGTAGAGCAGACTAGACTGTGTGCACAAATATTAGGCAAGTATTTTGACCATATCATCATTTGTATGCATATGTTCCAACTCCAAGCTGTATAAACTTGAATGCCTATTGGATTTTAGCATATCAGGTGATGTATATCCTAAGGAGATAAACATCAAGTTGTGCATAATTATTAGGCAGCTTCTTTTCCTAAGGCAAAATGGGCCAACAAAGAGATTTAACTGACTGAAAAGCCAAAAATTAAAAAAAAAAAAAACTTTCAGAGGGATGCAGCACTCACGCAAATTAATTCCCAAAGATTTGAGAGGAATCAAACATCAAGCTAGCAGGAACACATTATCCTCCAGTGCTGTCATATTCCATAACTGCCCAGAAGTACAAGGTGTTCAGTGCTCAGAGACATGGCCAAGGTAAGGAAGGCTGAGACCCGACCACCACTGAACAAGACACAAGTTGAACTGCAAGACGGGGCCAAGATATATCTGAAGACACTTTTTTCAAAGCTTTTATGAACTGATGAGATGAGAGTGACTCTTGACGCACAAGATTGATGGGCCCGTTGCTGGGTCAGTAACGGGCACAAAGCTCCACTTCGACTTAGTTGCCAGCAAGGTGGAGATGGGGTTCTGGTATGGGCTGGTATTAATAAAGATGAGCTAGTTGGACCTTTTTGTGTAGAAGATGGACTCAAAGTCAATTCCCTAACCTACTGCCAGTTTTTAGAAGACACTTTCTTCAAGCAGTGGTACAGGAAAAAGTCGGCGTCTTTCAAGAAGATGATTTTTATGCAGGACAATGTTCGATCGCATGCATCAAAGTACTCCACTGTGTGGCCAGCCAGTAAAGGCCTTAAAGATAAAAAATGATGACATGGCCCCCTTCCTAACCTGACCTAAACCCTTTTGAGAACTTGTGGGCCCTGCCTTATCGATTAGATTTAGGGTGAATTAAACAGTCCACCTCTCTGAACAGTTTTTGGGAGGCTGTGGTAGCTGCTGCACAAAAAGTTGATCGTCAACACATCAAGAAACTGACAGAATCCATGAATGGAAGGGTCATAACTGTTATTGAAAAGAAGGATAGCTATATTGGTCACTGGTTTTTTTTTTGTGGAAATGTCAGAAAGGTTTATTTGTCAATTTTGAGTTGTGTATTATTCTCACTTTAACAGATGGAAATAATAGTTGCATCATAATAGTTGCCCAATAATTATGCACACAGATATTCTCCCAAGAAAGCCAAAACCTCACTTTAAATTTCTTAATTCAGATTTGAGGTTTATTAACATTTTGGATTGGCCAAGAGCACTGTAGTTGCTCAATAATACAATGAATCCTCAAAAATACAACTTGCCTAATAATTGTGCACACAGTGCATGTCCCAGAGTAGCAATTTTATCATCATTTTAAAATGTATGTGCATTATACTTATTTAATACCATGACTCTATGAAGCCCTAATAGTTGCAGGTGCAGTGATTGATCAAACACCGTCATTATCACATGCACTTGCCTCCGACTCGTCTTAGATGTGGGGATGAAGAGGCAGTGCACCATAAAGAAAAAGGATGAAATAATAATTAGTGTGTGATGAAGTTTTGTGTGGAAAAAACTGAGATATAAATACCTTTGAACTTGACTGATGATATGTTGAACACATAACAAAGAGCAGAATTTGCTGATGCAATGTCAGTTCTACTTGAGTTTATTTCCACTGAGATGAGTCTGGACGCATGTTGTACTTTGTAAATTAAATCACTGGTTTCAAACTTGCTGCAATGGATTAAGTTGCATGGACTCAGAATGGTTTAGAAACTCCCTATCAACATTCACATACAAACCTCCATGCTTTATATAGCAGTGACATGAATATATGTTAGAATGGGGTTTTCATTTTTGAATCTGCTATGCTACTATTGCAGAAACCATTTGTGCATGAATCAGTAATTTGATGGTTAGGAAATGTAGCATCTACAATTAAAAATCAAATAACATTCCAATCATTTATCGAACAAATGTCACATTTGCTGGTCCCAGTGTATATAACAGCATCCCAAAATGTCCAACACATGGTTCGGATTAAATATTTGGTTTTAGTCATGGATCAGGTAATTTTTCTGATCAGCACTTTCAATATAACTCTAAAAAAGGTGTGTGTGGCCGCACCAGCAACCACACACACTGAAACTCAGTAGCATGGTGTAAACCTGTCTTAATTCCTAATGCTTAGTTTATTTCTCTGTGCACACGCACCCACATCACAGATAAATAACTGGACACACAGATTTTAGTTGATTACAACATACATTGTTTATTTACATCTTTCTTTTCTCTGATAATTAATAATGTTTTCTTTGAGTTACTAGTTCCTTGGGGTAGCTGCTGGAGCCATCTGGCCATTCATCCAATGGAGACCCAGCTGCAGCAGACAACCTTAAATGGCTTTAAGCATTAATTGGACTGGACCATGTCCCTTGTAATCATGGGGAGGAATATTGTTTTCCTTATTTACATTTTAAGTCGTTAATCTTGACTACTTTTTGATAATTATTTTTAATTACTGTTCCTTAGTTAACATTATAAGGCCTTATACCTATACTTGTTTTGTTGTTGCTGTAGTTTGTTTTCAACGTTATTATGTTTAATTCTACCCCCCTTTTGTGTTTTGAGTGGCTTGACCACTATATGTGTTCCCCTGTGTAAGTTGAGAGGCAGTTTTTTTGTGATGATTTTAACTTGGCTTTGGAGGCTAGTTTGGTTGTGTGACCTTTCGCATTTTTGTTAATGCAAACCAAATTAAAAAATGTTTCAAAGAAAGCTATCTGTGGCTCTCTGGTCTTCCTGTAGACAGTAACACTCCTCAAATTAAAAAGTCATTGTTTTGTGACACAGATTCATTGTAAAACTGTATACAGAATCATCTAAAGTTCTAACGTCAAACCAGACATCATAATTTTTTGTTCATGTACACACAACTTATTTGATTTAACATTTGTACATAGCATACAGATCAAAGCTAAGGTGAGGAGAAGGGTCCTCTGGTGAGAACTCAGCTGACTATTAAAAAACCCAATAAAGTTTATCCCGAACCCAGACAGCATCTGCCCACCAGCCCCCTGCAGTGAGAACCAACATGACCTGAGGCGTAAATCAAGAGTCCTGCCTCTCCTGGACAACAACAAGGGCCAGAAGGTCACAGCAATATGTCTGTCAATCACGCAGGTGGTGTTCAGCCCAGATTGGCTTTAATAAAGTCTAACGACTCGTTTATTGAATGGGCTAGGACTCCAGTCAAGAATCTGTTATATATTGCCAGTCTTTGTTCCCAGAGTATTTTCATCAAGGGACTTTGCTAGATAAGTAATTTTGGTGTAAATGTGCATTAAAATCACAAAAACAGCTCCGGGCTGCAGATAAGAATAACAAATGAGTGGATGCACCCAAAGACAGTGAGGGGTTGTTTTCATTTGACTATAATTTATGCATGTATTAAGTATTTAATTAATTTATGTATTCATTATGAACTTTATCAATTTTCCATTAATAGTAGCAAAGCAGATAATGAACATTTGTCTAAAGCAGCGTAACCCGTAGAGGGTGTGTGCTGCTCCTCAGATTTTTAATTATGGGAGATTTGTTCATGCTCACAGATTTCACATTTATTTATTTTTGAGTAATATTTTACTTATTTGTTTCACCAAACTCCATATCTCGGCCGCTCTGCTGCTGAACTTTTGGGCGTTTCATTTGAAGAGGTTGCTAATTTGCAATAGTATGAGACAGTTTGATTTGTCACATGAGGAAAGTCCACCTTTTACAAGTTTGCTTCAAACTCTTAACCAATCACCGATGAGATAATCACCAGGAAAGTCAATAATAACCCATGTTAAATTCAAGATGCTGATGTTTCCCCCCTCACTTGGACTCCTGGAGTGCTGTTCAGACAGACTTCAAGCACTGCTGTCACTTTTCGCTGCAAGCTATAATACAGGACGTAAAATATATTGGGCTATAAGGTGCTATAGAAGGTCACTTACTATAGCAGCAGGACAGCCATAGTGAGTAAATGAAGACACTGTAGAGGATTTGTGATGTTTGTATGTGACCTGAGGACAAAACTTTAATAATGTAGTTTTCCCTGGTGATTTTTGAAATGTGAATAGGTCTGTAAAAACAAATGAAACAAAGAGGGAAAATTATAGTTTTCGTCTCTAATAACACCCTGTACGTCCATTCTAACATGATTGCGATGTCGGTCATTCTCGAATCTCATTCTGAAGTGGTATTTTCAAATGTTCGTCAAATTATTAGGTCAGTCTCCTTGAGAGTATTTTTTTCCACTTTCACTTTATAAAGCCTGTATAGGAAAATATACCGAACTATAAGGTTTAAGGTCCCTACATCATTGTGTGACCTTGTCATTAAAATCAGCAGAGCTACAGAACCGTCTTCATAAAAAATCCAAACTTAATCAGTTAGGAAGTGAAAGTGTTACTTCCCCCTTTTTTATGAGGACCTAAGAATAATGTTCCAGAGACAGTTTAGTGCGACTGATAAATCTGCCGTATTTGCAGGTAGGTGATCTTTTGCTGTTTTAATTGCCTCGTATCAAGTCGGTGTGACAGCAGCATGCAGACCAGAACTAACTCACAATTAACAGCTCATGAGACACAAAACACAGCACTTTGTGTTGTTTGCATAGAATGTATTAAGATTGGTCTCTTTTACGACTGATATGTATATTTATGTAAAAAAGAGCGAGGGGAAATGCACCCACTGTTTTGCAACCTGCCTCTTGAAACTTGCAGCATTCCTAATTTGCTGTTGTTCACAGCACTGACATGTGTAGCAATAGGACACAGTAGGTTGACGATGCTTGACTGGAAATTAAGGCAAAATTCATTGCGAAAATATGTTGAGGTTAATTCTACATATGTAAGCCACATAAACCCTTAAAGAATAAATGCTAACAGAATGTGTATTTATGGCAGTCTTCCGCATCCTATTCATCAGCCACTTGCAGTTCACATTTAATGGCACATTTTGGTTCTAAAAAGGAAATAATGGAACATTCACAGAGTGCAGTAAAAGTGAGGGTGTGGGGGTCAGGGAGGTGGATGGATCGAAAGCAATTTGTCCTCAAATCTGACACCCCCGGTTTATGTACCTCTTGTAGTTGTCAGCGTTGAAGTTTTTTTTATCCTTGGCAAAATGCATGCTCTGTCTCATTTACCATTCCCAGGAGCACCGCAGCCAGTAAATGTGAAGATATACTTCCATCTGCTTCAAGTGCGGCTCCTGACAATGCGACGGAACACAGGCAAACGTTACGTAAGACGAGGGAGACCGAGTTGAAAGAAAGACTGAAAATGCAGAGGGAGTACAGGTTCTCAACTCTGTTCGACACTGAGGAAATCAATCAGGGCATGTGTTTGATCAGCAAACAAGAAATACTGTTACTATTACATGAATCGTTTTCATTATGCTCATTAAATGATTGGTTCTCGTTTACAAGAATGTTTGTCCAATGAGAAAAAGATATTTCAAAACAAGGCTCCAGACATAATTAGCTTTTTGCTTATCCTCCGCAAACACCAGATGTGGGGACAAAAAGTTGGTCTTAGCTGGAGGCATGACAGGGACATTTCTGGGCAGAAACCTGAAAGGGACACATGCAATAATGTTTTCACCTTAATCCTTCACAGTCTCAATGTCAAGAGTGTGGTTCTGTAGGAGGAGCGATAACAATGAGTGATTAGATTATTACTTTTCCCTAAAAACTGTTTTCACTCGCTACAAGACTAAGCCGGCACAATATGCGGAGAATCCGCAATGTGCACGTGCAGTTCTGGCGTCTTCCTCAGCTGTCGTGCCAGTTAACTGCACAGCCACCACCAAAGTGACACCAGTTACTGTGAGAGTCCCTGATGGCTGACGGGCGTCTTCTGATTGATGCACGCGGCTCCATTTGATAAGTCGAATGTTGGCATGCAGGTTTTCCCCTCGGTTTCTGGAAGGCTTATGTTGAGGTAGCAGCAGTGAGGCGGCGAGGACTCTCATCATCATCTGCTTTTAATATGCATGAATAATTGTATCTTCATTTTAAGTGTTACCATGTACTTTATAATATTGAATTCATCTTATTAGTAAACCATCTCGAGTTCTATTTTGAAACTCTAATTTGGTCCTGGCAATATTTTGTGTAATCAGGTTAATTTCCTTTCAGGGAAAAGTATGGTTCAATTCACTTTGACCTCTTTATTGTGTGAATATTCTGAAAACCTTCAACAAAATATTAATCATAAAGTGAAAATTTGATTGATGGTACACTGACTTGGAATCGGGAGATAAAATGGGCCACTTTCATTCCCACTCCTCGCCCGTGATGCCTGTCCGTGCTCTTACTTTGGAGAGTAGGTTTCGACCTTCAGTGAGATGACTGTAACTGACTGATAGTCGTAGCTTAAATAGCCAGAATCAGTCCCAGCAAGTTCAAGAGTAATGCTGAACTATGGATTGGCTGAAGCGAGAGAGGAGTTACTAGAAGCAGCTTTTATCTGCAATATTCAGTATGGACATTTTTTATATATTGACAATGAAATTGAATGGCAGCTTTCTGGCTCAGGAAGCCGGGGATCATGGGTAAGCGTACACAATCAACGCTCCACTCAACACATTGATAGACATTGTTTTTTGTCTACATGGAAAAACAATCGTTAAGACACGGAGCCCAACAATCATAGCGTGTGGCTGCAGAGGCCGCTGTTGCTGAAGTTGTATGGCGTTGCTTTAAATAATTTCGCAAGTTTGTAAACTTGTACTATATGTGTCATGATTCTTGCCATTTTCCAAATATCAAAGCATCAAATTCCTTTTTGTCGGTCAAACCCAAGATTACAACAGCACAGGGTCCTTGCTTACAAACTGTACTCACACGCTGCCTGTCAGGGTGACTGAGCTCGTATATGGTCCCAGGATTTATCCTCCTAAACAGCACAGAGAGAAAGATGGGGCGGTATGTCAGAATGAGAGTTTGGGGTTAGCTCTACCTGCCAGCGCTCCCAGACTACGCAGTGTTTAACTGCCTTCATGTCAGTCTCTGTCTCCTCAGCCCCTCAACCTGTTCCTGCTGATATTTCACCAAAAACTAATAACAATATTCTTAAGGTAAATTAATTGTGTAGAGTAGTGTTCAAGTCAGGGCCAGTCAAGGATGGCTCCATTCAGGCGCATTTTAAATACGCTCCAGTACCTACAGTACCTGCCAGGTGACGTCACTTCACTCATGAAGGATTCATGAGTGAAGTGACAAACTAAAGGACAAACTAAAGGATTCTAACTTTTACTACTGTAAAAAAAAGATATGCGGTTATCAAGATAAAATTGTGTTGATTTCTGTACTTCATCTTGACAGTATAGGGATGCCTGTATACATTTGCATAAAGTCTGATTGCTCCATGAGTGAGAAACTCACTGAAAGATGGTGACTTGTTGACAAATTTTAAAACATTTGAAACAATTCTGTCACTGATATAAAATTCTGAAATGTTTCAGATGGGATCTAGCGAGATATGAACATTTTGTCATTGATTATCATGAATATTGGGAATCAATTTATCCAGAATTTCCAGTATCTGTTGACAGTAACACATTTTGATGCAATGTGGGTTCTGTGTTTATTTTTATATTTGTATTCGTCACATCCTCAAGGTCAGACCTGAGTTTAATCAACAACATCCACATTGGAACAAGGTTGAGAACGTTCTTCACAGACTTCTTTCGGGTACTAATTTCAGCATCCCCTTTGGTTCGTTTATCAGTGCAAGCGATTTTCTCTCCACGACCACCTCTTGCCCTTGCAGGTGATGCCTCAGCTTTACTTGTGTTAGCAGATGAGTCGTGTCTTTCTTTTACCTCTACTTCACAAGTTTTATTGCCCTTTATATTGCATCCTGCCAATCAGCGAACTCGTCCAGGGGCCAATGGCATGTCGGAATTGGAGACACACTCATAAGGAAAGTGCTTCATAGTCATGAAAGGATGTCGCACAGCTTCGCTGGGGTTGATTCTTTTTTTTTGCATCGAGATACAGCATCTGTTTTAGGATGCTTAAAAAGGCCTGCGTGTCCTCATTTTCAGCCGCACCTGGGCAAGTCAACACAATGTCATCGAGACTGGCAAACTGCCCGGTCTTCTGAATCGTAGAGGATGCTGGGCTCCCCTTGCTGCTCTGCGACGACTTTCTGCGTTACCTTCCTGGTACTGCACACTCCTCGCAGCGGCAATGTTCCTTCAGCCTCTACAATTGTTTTTTGATATGTTTTCTCTTTGTAAAAAACACATTGGACGAACCTTCCAGAATTCAGCAGGTTATCATTGGGCTGACCATTTATCTGTACCAAGTTCTTCATTGCCTGATATCTGCAAGAACCTATTTTAAACAAACATGTATACAGTTTGAGGAAATGTCCAATTCTGAAAGAGAGAAAGAGAGAGAGAGAGACATCACCTTTGCAAGACATAAAGATTCCTTTGATCTTTGAACACTGACACTGCAGGAGTGGAGTTGTTTGTTTACGGCTCAGCATCGAAGGATTAATGGTCCAGAACATTGTGTTTAAATGGCGTGTAGTCAAACAATCAATCTTTTAATAACTTTTTATTTTCATCTTGTTGTGACGACTCTGATCTCAATTTGAGTTTGGTCGGTCGGTCGGTCGGTCGGTCGGTCGGTCGGTCGGTCGCTCTCACTCTCTCTCTCTCTCTCTGTTCCATGTAAAGCCAAACCAAGTCAGAATGTGATATTTATATTATTCATACGATAAACTAGCTTTACTTAATGTACCTGAATGGAAACTAGTGACACTTAAATTACATTCATCTAATAATTTCTGTTTTGAGTCTGTCTGCAACTCTGCATGCCTTTATGCTGCAAGGTCTTATTTCTTTGCAAAAAAGTCCCATAAATATTTTAAACTTAGTCTGACCTACAGACATTTATTCTTGAAAGTGTGGTAACTTCTCAAACCTCTTAACACAGAGGCAAGGTAGAGGTACCTGATGAGAAAAAGATTCTTGGAGAATGGAAGGAAAAGGCTGCCTCCAGTGTATCCCCAGGAGAAGGAGAAGCCAAGCACTGGTTGAAGAACAATGACGACTATGAAGACATCAAAATGGTGGTGCAACTGTTATCTGGGGGATAAGAGACAATATATCGATGAAACCCACAGACAACTAAACAGTCCGTGTCCCTCTCTCCTCAAATGCGCTACCACTTCTCAAAACTGAACTCAACAACATATTCCCTGCTCCACTTTAGAGTGCACAGGTAAAGAAAATGGTTGTTTTGTTACCACACAGTCCTGCCACAGCCAATTTTTATCTGCTTTGTGAGACCTGAGCAATCAGAGGCGGGTCCATTATCCGGCACAGGACACTGCCTCGTTTGTGTGTCTGTGTGTGTGACGTCCACCTGACTGAGGTGCTGCAGCTTGCATGTGTGTGTCACCAGCATGCTGACGGCCCTATCTTTCTACATTGAGCATTAACCAGCAGATGAGACGCAGCAGACCAATTTGACCAGCCGGCATGTGGCCTAGCAACTCGCTTTCGGTCCAGCTGTGTGGGGCGGTCCTCTATAGTTCTGGTCCAGTGTAATTTAATAATCCGTTTTTTGGTTCACTGTGGCCTGCAGGACACTCAGGTGCCATCTCTTCCTATTGCAGTGGTGTGCATGGTTGTCCGAGGAGAAATGTTGGCACTTGTGTCCCTTCTATGGAAAGAAGGGACACATTGCTTACATTGCAATATGCAGCAATTTGGGTGTAAAAGGGGACACGTTTTTAAGGAGCAGACAGTATTTCTTTACTATTTTTAAGTGATGTTTAATTTATCAGCCTCATATTTGTTGGTTGTGTATCCTTTGGTCTGAGTCTTTTGTCTGATTTTATACATTGTCTTTTATGAATTTGCACAGTTTTTCAGAAGAGGCATCTTCAATTTCGTCGCATGAAATCCTTTTAAATAGGGACAATAGCGCCTTTCTAGTGTATTTCTATTTCCTTTCATTTTTCAAACTGAAATAATCAAACATTGTATGTTTTTTTTTACAATTCTTATCGGTAATTACAACTTGCTTTACCAGGATTTACTGTGAAACATTTCATCCTTAATTCAAAAAAGACCTGTCAGAAGCAAACATGGCAAACACTACACATAAATGAAAAATATAGATTTTTGTACAACACATGCATCGATCTCGCAGCCTGGGACAAACCAATTGATGGATATTTTTCATGTCTAAAACAACATCTTCTTGCTTTCAATCAAAACCTCAACAACCCTATTAAAATATTAACTCAGGTTCGAATACAGATCGTCTGCATTTAACTTTATGTGTATCTGTCCTTACAAATCTACAATACACATTTTTTTTTTTTTTTTTTTTAGCCGAAAGTTATTTCTAAAATGTCTGACTGACTCAGAAGTGAGAAATGTTCGATATCCAGTTCAGTGTTGAACACTTTGAACTCCAGTGTTATGAAATATAAGTTAAGAGTTGCCTAAAACTTACTGAATGGCCAAATCATAAAAAGCCTGAAAAGATGTATATATATATATATACACACACACACAGATGGGCAGTATTTATATTACTATTACTTGTATTTGAAATACGTATTTCGTCATTTGTATTTGATACGGCCGATAAAAATCGAACGTAATTTGTAACAAAATACTTTAGAGTGGAGACATTTTTTATTTAAAAATACTCAGTTCAGGAGTATGCATCACTTAACAAAATGCAGTGAATGAACAGAAGAGAAATCTAAATCAAATCAATATTTGGTGTGACCACCCTTTGCCTTCAAAAAAGCATCAATTCCTCTAGGTAGACTTGCACACAGTTTTTGAAGGAACTCTGGTAGGTTGCTGGTAGGTTGTTCCAAACATCTTGTTGAATTAACCACAGATGTTCTCTGGATGTAGGCTTCCTCAAATCCAACTGTCTCTCCATGTTTCCCAGACTGACTCGATGATGTTGAGATAAGGGCTCTGTGGGGGCCATACCATCCCTTCCAGGACTTCTTGTTCTTCTTTATGCTGAAGATAGTTCTTAATGACGTTGGCTGTATGTTTGGGGTTGTTGTCCTGCTGCAGAATAAATTTGGTGATGATTGATGATTGATAAGTATCTGCCTGTCTGCCATTTATCAGCATTGAGGATACCATTAATCCTGACCAAATCTCCAACTCCATTTGCAGAAATACAGCCACAAACTTGCAAGGAACCTCCACCGTGCTTCACTGTTGCCTGCAGACAGTCATTATTGTACCGCTCTCCAGCCCTTCTGCGAACAAACTGCCTTCTTCTACAACCAAATATTTCAACTTTTGACAGATCAGTCCAGAGCAAATGCTGCCATTTGTCTGCGTCCTAGTTCCTATGTTTTCGTGCACAGTTGAGTCGCTTAGCCTTGTTTTCATGTCGGAGGTTTGGCTTTTTGGCTGCAACTCTTCCATGAAGACCACTTCTGATCAGACTTCTCTGGACAGTAGATGGGTGTACATGGGTCCTACTGGTCTTTGCCAGTTCTGAGCTGATGGCACTGCTGAACATCTTCCGATTTCAAAGGGAAATAAGCTTGATGTATTTTTCATCTGCTGCACTAACTTTCCTTGGCCGACCATATGATCCTCAATGTATCCTTTTTCTTTGTGCTTCTTCAAAAGAGCTTGAACAGCACACCTGGAAACCCCAGTCTGCTTTGAAATCTTTGTATGGGAGTGACCTTGCTGATGCAGTTTAACAACCTTGTGTATTGTTGCTGTGCTCAGTCTTGTCATGGTGCATGACCTGTGACATCAAACTGTCTTTCACAACCTCACATTGGAAGCAGAGTTTGTTCCTCACCCAGTTTGAAGCCTCCTACACAGCTGTTTGTGTTTCAGTTAATGACAATGTTTCATCCTACATGTGAAATTGATGAACATTAGCACCTGTTTGGTATAATTTGTTGATCATACACCTGACTATAATCCTACAAAATCCCTGACTTTGTACAAGTCTACCTATGAGAATTAATGCTGGTTTGAAGGCAAAGGGTAGTAACACCAAATATTGATTTGATTTGTTTTTTTTCTTTTGTTCGCTCACTTTGCATTTTGTAAATTGATAAAAATAAACAATTAATGTTTATATTTTTCATAGCATTCTTAGTTGACAGCATTTTTTCAAACCTGCCAAAAACTTTTGAACAGTACTGTATATATACATAATCAATCAAGTTGTTGTTACACTGACATTCAGTGACTGTTCTTCCTTTTTGTGGGGTTCACCAGAGCTTTGTGTACATTATATATCCCAAACCTGAATGCTCTGCTATACCAAATTATGAGAAAACGGAAAAAGTATTTTCTATATTTTAAATACAAAATACATGTATTGTATTTTGTTACATTTATTGGCACCAGTATTTTGTATTTTATTTTGATAGATTTATTTGAGGGGTATTTTGTATCAAAATACATTTTGATGTATTTTTGCCCATCCCTGCACACACATATATAAGAATAAAAATGCGTCTCCAATGATCAAACTCCAACTGAATTTTATTTTTGTCGTTGCACAAAAGAGCATATGACAGCAGATCGGAAAACACGTTCTCTTTGACCTCACCGCCATCTCCCTAACTGTCCTGCTGAGTGTTTACAAAGGTTCTTACAATAAAGGAACAACTGGCAAGAAGCTATATACATTCCCTTAAAGCCACTTCCTTGCTACCCCAAATCCCACAGGCAGCTTATTTGGCAGTTCTGACAGCACCACTACTGACAGCACAGTGAGCGACGACTCTGTTAACTGAATTTTCAGCAAACCAGAGTTTGGTTGTTCACTGTTCACGTGTGACGCTGATACAGATTCACTTGATCTTTTTTCATGCATGTACTATAAGCTATCTCAGTGGTCCGGTAAGAAAACGACACACATCTAAATAAACATATATACATATATATGATCAAATTATCAAACTACTACCACTACTGTATGATATGTAAAGACAAGGCTGAAGAGGTGTTCAACTCGGTCCACAGACTGTAAACGCATCTGCCCCGACCAACAGACTTCAAGGCACTGTTTGCATATTTATTCAATTGTTTGTAATATTAAACATATTGTGTTTCTTAATCGCACCACTTTCCAGCCTGCACTTCCTTGATCCCTTGATGATACACATGCCATGGTTGAAGTCGATAAGATAAACGGTTCTCGAGATGTGATCCACAGACAGATAGACAGCAATTTGTATAGATACTGGATACACAAAATACATACTCAAAGACGATGCCCAAAATATAAACATGTGGTTTGATCTCACAACTTTTAAATATCCCAAAATTCAAAACTATAAAGATGCAGGTCACACAGAGCCAAGAATTCAAGTTACTGACAAAATTCAAAACAAGTGGAGGAATGGCAAACCCAAACCTCTCTGCCAGCTGGAGACTTTATGAATGGGAACCCTCAGGGCAACTTGAGCTAGATTCCCTTGGTTTTGCTTATTATTATTTCTGTTTGTACTATTGGATATGTGACCATTTGGGTGTGTGACATTTTACTTTAAAAACTAAAACTACAACCACGCACTTATTTTCAAGGGATAGCAGTCAAACAATAGCCATGAATACAAACTATGTACTGGTTGGCAAGTTCAAAACAACAGCGCTCCAGGTAGTAGCCCGATGCGCTCCACAGGGGAAAAAAATATAAATATATAAATTCAAAAACTGATGGATGGCTGTTCCTCACACATACGCAATCCTCCACAATATCTGTCTGTCAATTTCCTCCATATTCACAGACTCTGTATGGAAATGACTGTAATGGATTGTCAAAAGAAAAAGTGATTTCCTGTGAATAACATGGCAGAGTTGGATGAAAAAGCATTGAATTCATGGCTGCTCCTGACGACAAGATCTGATTTCTCAGTAATATAAATTGTGTTTTAGTGACAAAATTGTCTGTGTTGTAGGAAAAGAGGACTCCCTTCAAGCTAGATATCAGTACTGAGAAACCCAACTGCTGCTGGCATAGCATTTCCAAATACATTATACAGTAATGTACAGCATCACTTGTAGGTGACATGGTAGTTATTGTATACAGGCTATAAAGCTGTGCACCATGCTTCTTTTCCTTGTTCTTGCTCTGGCTCACAGATTTGTAGCTGGCGACTTTCAAATGTTATTAAAGATATGTATACATAATGCAGCATCTCAGTCGTTCTATACGCACCTTGTCATTAAGTGCATAATGGAGACGCTGTGATGCGACCTGCAGTTTAGCCTGTTTCACAGTCCCACAGCTTCTGTAACATGACAAAATAAATCTCTTTGCATTTCTTACCAGACAGCCATATAAACAGATTTAAAGAGGAGAAAGAGGAGTGCTTGATGATTGCCTGATGGAATGTTATCATCAGCTAGACAAGTGATTTATTGTACCGTGGAGAATTCGTAGCAGACCTCACAAGATGGGAGAAATTCTGTTTGCTAATGCTTTGAGCTACAAAGCAAAGCAGCCTGTGTCATTTTCCCCAACTGTACTTTGGAGAGACACAATGAATCAGCCATCATTGTCCCTTAGCTGAATCCAAGCTGTCACAGACTGTGAACGAGCGTGAAAGCAATAATCATTGGCTGGAGAAACAGCTCTTGAAAGCGGCATTTGTGATGGCAGTGAGGCAGTGATGTGCTGCTTTACAGTCTCAAACATATTGAGATTAAAAACAAACATAGTTCAAACTCCATATAATTGTTAGTTCAACTCCATTTGTTTCGGCATGATGGCAACAGAATGTTATCCAAGTGGACCCGATCAATATTTCTGTTGTAAGACAGGTTTTGATTAATACTGTAACCGACTCTCCTACGAGATTGTATAGCAATGTTATGTGCCCCTGTAGAAGCAGTATGATATCAACTGCTTTTTTAGAAAAATGTGTTTTACTAAACTACCCACATCCTCAGACGTAATAGTGGCATCTCTGATTGGTGGAGCTTGCTGTTACCATGTAAATGTTTACCACAACTGTATAATTATGACAGCTATGATCTGATGGATCAGCGTGTGTTGTATTTACACCAGAGCCACCAGGATTTACCTTTCTAACATTTCTAACGTTTTTTACAGATGAGGAAAAGGGTAAAAAGTTGTGAAAATCCGAGGTTAAAGGTTCAATAAAGAATAAATGCTGGAGGTCGCTGGCAGGAATCAGTCACAATGGTTTATGGGATGCGTAGCTCCTTTACTCTTAAGCAATTATGGACACAGTCTTGTACCTTTGGCTTTATTATTCTGTTTTCAAATATTTTTCAATCTCAATAAAATGTTTTATGCTCACAATTCATCTCAAAGCTGGTCACTGGGATTCCCGGTTTCAAATTTTTATATCAGGATTTTTATTAAATGGAAATGAAGAAAATGAATGGGAAAAAAGAGATAAGAAATCAAAGAAATAGAAACGAAGCTTCTCCATCATGTACGACCAGTTCAAAATCCTTTCTTCTATAAGTCCCAATGAAATCCGGACGATGTGTAAACTTCCACTTAATGATATGGCATACTGAGCTGTGCATAATGAGTATGTTCTCCATAGTAATATATGGAAATCTACAGATTTTCTATGCACTGCACCTCATACTGTATGTAATTCATGTCTGTCAGGTGCTGATCCTATGTCTCAACAGCATCGACCCAAACCTGCTGATCACTGGAATCATGGTTAGAGAAAAGACCCGGCGACGAGCCCTAGTGGAAAATCCTCACCCTCTGGCAGTGCCCCCATAGAAATGCCCCGAATGCCGTACAGATTCAAACATATCAGGGATTATTAAGAGACCTGAGAACAAGGTCAAAGACTTGCAGAAGAACACAGAGCAAGTTAAACTTAACTTCCACTTCATCCCAGAGGCTCTGAAAATACTTAGGAGATAGTTGAGGCAGGCTCTGTTGAAAGCTCCCCCGCCGGCACGCAAAGCTTTACTTTTGATGTTAATTCCTTGAAAGCTGTTTCTTTAGCTGGGGATTAGAGCATGAAGAGCTAGGCTTACCATGCTCTGGCTAATAAAGATGAAACATCTAACACAGGTACTTGTACATACACTCGCCTGGGAACAGTGCCGATAAAGTTGCCTTAATTATGGGGGAACTCACTCCGCTTCAGAAACTATAAGAATTGGACAACATTTGTACTTTGAAAATACTGCGGCATTTAATGTTAGAAATCTGCTGTATTCTTTGGGCACAAGTCTCGAGGTAAAGTAATGACTACATAGGCACATGGCTTTCTCAGCTCATGCAATCAAAGCTGCCTGCACTTTTTAGTGTGCCCTCAGCCTCCCAGGCTTAGGTCTCCTTACCAGAAGACTGACAATTATGAAGTGTGTCCATTACAGCGGCTGATTAGCCTCTATGTCTGCTGTGGCTTGAGCGACCGTTGTAACTAATGATTCCGCGGGAGCATGCATAGAGAGCCGACACCACAATTAACGCGCCTGGCCAAAATGTCCATGATTAATAGGTGTTTCGCCAGAACATTCGTCCCTTTGAATATTTGAAATGGTCCTCCCCATCACGGAGTCCTCTGCTCTGACAGTTTAAAAAGTAAATTAATCAGTCCAATCACTTCATCCATCCTGCTGTCAAGTACAACGAATGGCTTTCCTTTCATCATCCACTTGGCCATTTTCCAACAATTATGCCGGGATGATTAATTCCAGTGACCTTTATTTACTAATAGTAAAAGGTATGATTCAGTGTCACCTCGTGTGTATCAACAGGAGCTACAATATCATCTAATAACCCTGATAAGCTTTATAACCTGCACCGTGCATTAACTCTGCGACGCCAAAGTGACCTAAAATCAAATCCTATGATCGCAATTCATTTTTCGGGGATTGATTTTTAGTTATTAGACCACAACGTGCGTCTATACAGCTTTGGTTGTTCATTCCCTGATCATCCTTGTTATAGGTGTCCTGTAGAAACCTCATTTACAAGGTATATTTGGATTATGGATCAATCTTTGACCCAGTTTACTCTTAAGGGAAACGCAATATAATTAACATTATGTGGTCATGGTTGTCAACTTGCGTGTAGTTACAGCATGAGGCAGGAAAGGCACAATTATGTTAAAGCCAATGAGGTCTCTAAGAGGGGTGGTAAATCTATCTATTGGCTGTGGAAAAACACATCTGCCCCACCAGTCATCCAACATATTATATCAAGCTTAAAAAACATTAAACATCTGCATAAAAATGACTGAGGGAAAGTGGTCTCTGAAACTCCTGTCATGGTGTAAATTCAACATGTTAATTAAACCATTCGTGGACCCAAATTGCCTCGTTGGCAAACATTGCCTTAGTGTTTCATAGTTATGTTGTAATTACTGATCGTCAACAATATCGTCCTTGTGTAATTGTCCCTGCAAACAAATCAGGTGTCCTTCCCGCAGCACTGACGTTTTACACTGGACTGTTTCTGGTGCTTAACGACAGTGAAGAGAAGGTGATTCACCTGTATATAGATGACATTGGAATCCATTTCCTGAGGGCTCGGGAGGAAAACATACATCATAACCCTCCTGTCATTTTAAATGGGTTCTTTGGTGCAATTTCATCATGGGAGTCAGGTACATTTAACTAAAAATGGAACATTTTTATAGAGAAATATGGATTTTTCAAACCATAATGTTTTAATATGTAAAAGTAATGGAAGAAATACTGGTGGTTGAAGTTGTAATGTTACAATAAACCTC
This sequence comes from Platichthys flesus, assembly GCF_949316205.1. NCBI lineage: Eukaryota > Metazoa > Chordata > Actinopteri > Pleuronectiformes > Pleuronectidae > Platichthys > Platichthys flesus. The sequence goes on along the minus strand of NC_084959.1, from coordinate 14,425,970 downwards.
AAAAAATATAGGCATTTTATGAATTAAACCACGGAAAGGGTACAATGATAAATTGCACATGGCTGTGATTTGCTTTTACAGAAAAATAAATCTAGTTTTTCAAAACAAAGTGATGTACCTGACAAAATTTTAGCATTTTTGTAATTTATTTCTCAGAAGTATAAAAATGTGTTGCGTTGAATTGCATCACATAAGAATTCAATTCTTTCACTCAGGCAAAACAAGGGAAAGAGTTGCATTACTCAGTGATGTCATCAGATAGGTTACCGTGGAGAGGCGCTATTAAAACAGTGGGGATGAATGTAGCATGGATTACTGAGACGTGTCATCAGCCGATATAGGTAGCAGGGATCCTCACTTCACATGATCCATCCAGTGTCTAAGTACGTATGAAACAATCTGGATTACAGACAAATTAGTCCAGATAAACCACAATAAACACTTGGGTCAAGTTTTCTCTCAAACAACAGAGGGAACTATGCAGTATTATCCCCCTCAGGATGTATCCCTGAGCATGAATAGGGAGCAGGACTCAGTGTATAAGAGTTGCTTTTGAATAATAAAAAACCCACGTGCTATATGATCCTTATAGATCCATACTGAGCAGGTATGTGCCCCCCCGTGACCACTGAGATCTGTAGATGGAGCCCTGCTGGTCACTTCCAGGTCACAGTTTGAGACAAAGGGAGATCGAGCTTTTGATATTAGAAAAACACTTTGCCCTCTAAACTCAGACACACTCCGTCTATAGCTTCTTTTAAATCCTTTCACTTTTTTGAAAGCTTTTGGGAATAATTTATTTTCATTAATTTATTATCTTATATTCTGTTTCAAATAGTTTTACGATTTAAATAGTAATTTTTTTGTGATTTATCTCCAAAGCAGTTTTTTAGACGTGGGATCCCAATGTCCACACAATTGGGTCCGGGCTTTCTCTGGAGTTTGCCCCTCACATTCGAACGACACAGCAGGAGATTCTCAGCTCTGACGCGTTCACAACATCCCAGAAATCTGTGTTCAGGGGAGAGGTGGTGCAGCAGCCAGATGAGAAAATGTATAACGTTTTAGCTCCGCTGCAGACATCATGTGTTTTTGTTTACAGCACACTCACACAGGCGTCACCCCTTATCACCAGAGGCTCTCTTAACATCTTCTACGAGTGTCTGTCACCTTTCAGAAACGTCACGACTTGCTGGTGGTGAATCCTGCGGAGGATCTCCCACTGTGTTCGCACATGGTCTCATTGGGACATCAGGGGGCTGGTGGGAGAAACGCCGACATTTGCGCTCTCACGTACCGCTCCTCCAGAGACTCTCAAGAGATTTTGCAGTGTATGTCTGAAAGCATTAAGCATCTGTTCACGCAACATGTTCAGTTCCCACTGAAAAGACACTCATTAAATAATCGACTAAACAATACTTTATTGTGAGAAAAGTTTGAATCCTTTTTTTTGCCCACCACCAGACAACTAATTTATAAGTGACGATTTCTAATTTGATAGTGTGTGTTCAGTGGACTAAGGGGGGGGGGGGGGGGGGGGGGGGGGAGTTAAACTACTGAACTCATTTATGCTTGAATAACTGTAAAAGACTTACATAACATTAAGGACAAATTTACCTGCATCGATTAAAAATGTTTGTTGATTTTATTGGACGGCACCCAGTGTCACATCACGCATACATTAGCTGTTGAAAGGTTAGCCTCCAGTTGCCAAAACGTCACAGAGGAGCTTGTCTTTGAGACCATTGAGGCAAGAGCTCTGAGCTTTTACACTAGCAAGATAAATATCAGAGGCCTTGATGTTTTGGGGACGCGTGTCTGGCCAGCCACTACACCATTTGAAAGCAATAGATAATAGTAAATTGTTAAGCCTGATCGATAAATTGTGAAAAATTATCTTCAACAGCTGCAAGAGTGCACGTTGAGATGTGTTCGGTTGAAAACAGGCACAGCGAGTATCTGTTATCCCTTCAGGCCTCACTCAATGGAAATCTCACTTTGTAATTTACCATGCAAGAATCACGTTGATAATTTGTCCTGATGACAGTCTAAACTTGGGTGTCACCTTATTAAGCACACATTGTGTTCTGGGATAATGGTGGAAGGGCTGCTGAAGCTACCGCTGATTGAATACCTTGTCTGTTAATTGCAATTGTGTTGTTTCATGCTGCTCAACACCTTGACTTGTTGAGATTAATGTTTTCTTATCCATCTTCGTCCCTGGGCTGTTGTGGTGGAACCAAGTTATGAATAGCATCACTATTGATGAACTGTCAAGTGCTCAGCATTTGGCAGATGGACCCTTGTACTTGATAACATGTTGAGACTAGGGGCCATGTTCCATTTAGAGAGCATGGGGCATAGAAGTGTATCTACTGTATCATACCTGACAGCTGCATCACCACTAATTTAGAGCGAACACATGTTCATTACCTTGTGATGCGTGTTGTATTATAAGATTAATACCTCAGATCCACATCACAATGCATTCTCTACTTTGAAGGATTTCACTTGGAGCGTGCTTGAATGCATTTCTCTAACGGGGATCGCTCCTCGTCAGGAAGGAGACAAGAGAAAGGAGGGGGGGGGGGAAACGCCAGCTAACCACCTCACCCGTTTTTAACACTGCTGTCCCTGTAGTAGTGCTCAATCAGGATAAGTGCTTCATATCGATTCAGCAATCTGTTTCAACCCTTGCTTTTGATTTTCCTCATTAGGTCAACGGAGAAGGTGAACCTATTCCCAGCATGCCTCATCTTGATAACTAGCATTTGTTTTTTGTTTGCTTGTTGACACAGGTTGATCCTTGACTGAGTTGTGTGTGTGTGTGTGTGTGTGTGTGTGTGTGTGTGTGTACACTGCCTCTGTCAGGACCAGTTTCAGTGGTCCCCAAAGTCGTGGTGGTTAGGGTAAGGGATTGAATTAGGTTGTCATGAATAGTAAAGATGGACATATTGTGTGTGTGTGTGTGAGTGAGAGAGGGAACCAGAGATTGCCTCAGTCTCTCGAAACGTGACATTTGGGGATGTGCGCTTGATGTATGAGATTTATGAGTTGCACTCATCCGTCTCTGATTTTCAGTAATAAGTCTCTAAATGCTAAAAACGAAACGAAACATGAGTGAGTAATTTGGAATGAGGACTGCTACGGAGAAGTGAATTATAATCTCATCAAGAGCCTGTAGATAATCCTCTATACGTCAGTTCAGGAGAAATCGAAGGCCCTGGATTTTGAGCTGCTGTCAAATTGCTGTAGCTCTTCTATTTTTTGGCTCATATGCTAAAAAAGTTTGATATGACTTTTTAGAGAGAACTTGCTGCATATTGCTGCAGTACTTATATTGTAATTCAAAATGAAAATGTAAAAATGAAAGTATAGGATATGTCAACTAAACCTAAATATAAATGTAAGAACATATGGCTCAGTGGCTGTAAATGCACATTAATTGCCTGCAAATTAATTATTGGCCTATGCAAATTGGAAGTGTTTTCAGTAGCTGTGTTAACATGCCTCTCCAGTTTCAGTAGACAGAATATATACATACAAATGAGGGAGAGAGAATAAATGCAGTGGATCTATCTATTTATCAATCCATCCAAATATAAAAACATACAGTTTTCAGTATATTGAATATACATATATATATATATATATATATACACACTTTATACACACAATCACACACATATACATACACACAAATAAACATACTCACATTTGTAAAGATGTGATAAATAATTTGCATTTAAAGCCAGTTAAATACATGTCATATACATGAGGACAGTTATATATTGGATCATATTGAATATCAATATTCAGAATATAAGTATATATAACATTAACATTCATTATATACAGTTAGAGACAATGTCTGACTTCTGTACCTGCCCAGAGATACATTCCCAGAAATCCCAGAAGTGAAATGAATAAAATATTTATTTACGAACAAATAATTGCTCAAATAAAAAAAACATTCTTTTTTTTTTCTCTCCCACTGTAACAAATAAGGACGATAAACCTATCAGAGCACATTCCATCCAGGGCTAAAGACTAACAATCAAAACTGTCCTGAAATCCTCTGCAGTCTGCCACAGCTCCATTTCTTCCTTCTCCAGAGAGAAAACCTGCAGCGTGTCATCCAGCTGAGAGGGTCATTGCTTGCCAGTTGCTCTCCACTGAGCAGTCGCCTAATGCCAGAGCAAAGAGGAGGGCAGGGAGGATTGCCTCCGACACTGCCCACCCAGGCAATCAACTGTTGGAGGATTTGTGGCTCTGCCTGCCGCCTCTGCAGCCTCTTCCCAATACCTGTCCGCCTACTCAGCTAGCCCTCCAACCTGAACTACATCTCTCAACTGACTGCCTCCATACAAACCCAACACGCTGAATGATCTTCTCTGTTTATCCAGTTGCACTGCCGCATTTTGCTTTTCAGTATATGTCGCCTTTCTGGACAGAAGAAGCATCCACACATTTAGTGAGATTATGGATCCAAGTTTACTCACTCCATATATTTCTTCTTATCTAAAGTCTGAAGTCAAAAGTCGGTATCTCTTATGTGTTTGTGGTCTAATAGGTTTCTGTATCATCCATCACTCTACTGGTGTTTCGGTGTCATGTACTCCCACAGCACTGTGGGCTGTGCTTCACTTACAATAGCCATCAAGTTCTGATATGTTCATTTTGACTTATTCTATAAGCGTAATGTTGATATCATCTTTAATAATATAGTAGTGGATGCTCATATTATTGAAATACTGTTTTCAACACAAGTCATCATGGAACTGTTGTTTGCTGCCGTTTTGTATATTCATTATTTTTCGTCTGTTTGTTTGTGTGTTAGCAGGGTTATGCAATAACTACTGAACCAATTTTCATGAAAGGTGGCGAGGTTGGGAGAGACTCAGGGAAGAACCTAATCAGTTGGTTCTGGATAAAAATACATATTTTCCACTTTCTTTCTAACATTGCGAGAGGGTGTTCACAATGTCAAATAATGAACAAAATAACTTTACACCAACTTGTAATCCAAGAGTACATTTTCCTCCTAAAAAGACCATTATACTTTAATATGATACAGTCATTGTTGCTATTATTTAAAAAAATAATTAATTCCATAATAGTCAAAGTACAATAAAGTTATGATTGTAGAAAGGGTCAATATGTTTTAATTCAATTCCTGGATGTTAAATTGAAATGTGGCAGAGAAACACATCTGTGCCTCTCTCTGTCTACAGCTACAGAGTTGCTCTTGAGCATGGTCATCTGCTGCTTCAGACAAAGGCACACTGTTGTTACACCAGGTGACTCCTCTGTGTAAATACTGATAGTCTAGCTCCGCAGAGTGCATTTGTTTGTCCCAGGCTGTATGATTTATTTAAAGAATAAAATCCTTGTGTCAGCTTTCACTGGAAGTCCGTGCGGCACCTGTGCACTTTGTTACACAGTGGCAGGAGTTTGTCGTTTTATTCACCAACACTTCAAAACCAAAGTCCTGCTGACAACTGGCAATGGGAACTCTCCTGAGGCCGCAGGTTGGCCCAGAGGCATGGACGCTGATTGATGAATGAAAGGTTGCTGTTTTGATTTCTGCTAGCAGGTACCTGAAGGTCTACCAGGCCGGGAACTAGAGGGTGACTGATATTGCATCTATATTACACAGCAGCACTACAGAGTCTCTTTGAGCACGACACTAGCGCCAAAACTGCTGCACCGCCGCTGCACCGCACCGGCCTCTCCAATTAAACACACGTGTCAACTGGGCTATTTGTGTACGTGTCTGCGAGGGATGTTCCTATTACTCAGAGCAGATGAGATCATGCGATGTTCATCTAGGCCCACATCTGAGGAATATATTTGTCTGGCAGTCAGCCAAGAAAATGTGCCATTTTTTGGTGCAAATTAATTTTCAAATTAAAGAGCAAAGTGTGGTAATTAATTTATATGTTACAGGCTTTACCTGAGGCATTGAACATTTACAAATTTAGATATTAATCCCTTTTTGGCATGTTTTGACATTGAGGGATTTCAGATAATTATAATGGGTTAGACAAAACTCAGGAGAGAAAGAAAAGCTTTGGGAGAGGTTAGACATATTGCACAGAATGGTACACCTTACATCACAATTAAATATTCCCAATGACTTATATCTAAATGACATATTTAAAAGCCTGAGAAGGAAAGTTACACTGAGAAATGCCAATTGCCAGTGTGTATGTAGTTTTGACGAGTTTTAGCAGAAAACTACGAAGCCTTTTAATCATCATGTTGAAAAATGGCACTGTTATGACATGAGCTCTAACAAGAACTGACACAAACATAATAATTACTTTGGCATGCAGCTGCAAAGACAGAAAAACTCACTTTCTGAGATTTTCCCCAAGCTGCCCACCTCTCCAAGTGTCATCATACTTGTGTCATCGTGCGGTTGGATGGATTTCATTTTTCTAATTACACAGAGTGTGTTAGTGGAATAACAATAATCACAACTCGACATTAATATTTTGTGCCAAAATACTGTTGATTTTTTTCTTAACAAACCACAGCAGGACTGCTGAATCACTAGCACATCTATCCACATTATATACAAATTCCTCTATTAAAAGATTAGACAGATGCTGACCTCTACAGGTGTGATTATGCCTTGCATTCTTGACAGTTATCACCTCGAATTACATTAAGGGGATTTTATCAAAATAGAACTGAAATAAATTGGCATTATTTACAGCATGCCAATGGGGAAAATGTATCTAAGCAATATAGACATGCATGCGAGTATGTACACTACTGATGGTTTTAAGATAAAGGCTGACATTGATTCATTTAATTGAGCAGACCGATGAGCAGGGGGTGCTGTAAGACATGCAGTGTTGCTGCTGCGGCACTGATAGATAATGAAATGTCTCACTGGAGCCAAAATGCAGTGGCAGAGCAACAGGGAGGCAGACAGCTAAACCAAATAACTGGGCTATCAGCTGCTACTGACAAACAGCCACAAGCCTGACTGAACTGGAGAAAATAGAGCAGTGGAGGAGACACGGCGGCAATGGAGCACAAAGTGGAGATGACAGCCTTTAGGACACAAGTGACAGCAATTGAGGGTAGACGGAGTACAAGTGAGTGTCAGGCAGAGGGGAAAGCCACGCTGGTGAAACAAGTATTAATGGTGACTGGCACATGAGCTGAGGACGGGCACAGGGGTCTCGCTCCCAGGGTCCTCTCAGGCTGAGACTTGACGCTTACTGGTCAACGGGGGACTATATAATGATGTTTCACTGCACCGATTTCCAAACTTTATTTATTTTGGGAAAGTTTTTTTACATCTGCAAAGCCTCAACAATAAGGTCCAACGGAGGGGTTTGAGCTGCACATCTAAGTCAAAGACTTCTGAGGAATTCGAAAAAGGGAGGTGTTATACTCTCACAAACAGTGATCGCATGAGTCTAATCAAGATGCACTGACACTGAAACAATTTAATATATTTGATCAGTATTATTCCTTTCTGCTGTGCACTAGCACTCAAGTTTAATTTCAGGATGGAGCAGCCAAAGAGAGTGTGACCTTATATGGGAAGACGTATGGGTCCCTGACCAGTTGACAGAAATGACCAACCTGTCACACTGACATGACTTGATAAATAAAATGGTTACACATTTCCCAACACGGCGGAGTGTGAGCCGATAAATCAAGAGGACATCCAAAGGTGGTAACAAAAGGTCTCCTGAGTGAAAAGATAAATCAACTATTAGAAAACTATGTGTTGTAATATAACTCATACATCATAATGCTCATCATCTGGACAAAATGAATGACCTGGGGTCTTGTTCAGGATGAATCACCGTTGCCCTGGAAACGATTCATTCCTAATCAGACAACTTTTCTCAGTAAAGACAGTAAACACTAAAAAACGTTGATAAACATTCAATTTGAGGATGTTATATCTGGAATATTTTGTGAAATCCCACATTGAAAACAGACTAGTTGTGCCTTAAATATAAACCATTAGAGTCAATCTGACAGTACAATGAGTAACATGAAAATTAAATATACCCAATTAATTTGAGATGACAGGCAAATATCAGGTTTGGAATTTAATCCTTAGAAGTGTTCCAATATAATAAACACACAGGACAGGTAAATAAATAATGTTCTCATCGGTCGAAGTGAATCTGAATTGGGGCCAATACGGATTAATACATTTGATTTAACAACTAAATGAGAACATCCACAATAAATTCCAGTTTCCTCTTCAATACCATTACAAATTCAGTGATCAACAATTGCTTTCATTCAGTCAAGGCAGGTTGCATAGTGTTTCCGACCGATCAATGTACGTTTACACATTTTATGTAAAAAGTTTGATTACCTTCCTAATTAAGGTTCTATATATTTAGTTGGATTATATTCCTCCAGTATATATACATTTCCGTCTTGGAATTGTTTTCCTCTGTCAGACTCAGGTTTGCAGGTAGACCAAAAATGCAGGAGTCAGGTTCACAAAAAGTATGATTTAATTAAGTGGAAGGTAGTTCGAAAAAATCTAAGTCCAAAAATGGAAAAGAATCGAAAAGACTGCAAATAAGGCTGAACTAAATAAATGATAGAAACACTGGGTTGTGGGAGAAAGAACACAGTAGAAACATGACAGCAAACATGGTGACAAACAAATGACAGCAAACTAAAAAGGAGAAAGGGAAGCGCAGAGACCTATACACAAGGGAGAAGGGGATAACTGAACATAGGTGAGACACATGAGGAGCAGACGATCACAAGGGCGGGGGGGGGGGGGGGGACAGGACAAAGTAAGGAAATAAAACAGGAAACACAGAACTCAGAATGAACACAAATCCAAACACAAGAAAAACACAGGTAAAAGTCCAAAAACAAAAAAGTGTCCATAATCAAAAGAGTCCAACAGAAATTCCAAAACTCTTTATCTCAGAGCTCAGAGTTTGGAGTCATGACATCCTCTCTTATATCAGTAGAGATGTCCGCCCCCACAATTCATATCAGTTGACCTAGTTTCCAACTTTTAGTGTCAATGGAAGCCTGGGTGTTCATCATGTCACCTCGCATAAGGTAACCTGTTATATTAGATATACAGATACAAGACCAGGAGTAAATATGATAGAAACTTAATGCTGCACTACATTGGCCTATATTTTTAACTTGTTGCTATATGTTATGTCTGTGCTAAATGTTTAGATTTCTTATTTTCTTATATTTAGTTAAATAAATATTAACTTCTTGTATTTAGGTAAATAAATATAAGTTTTTATTGTAAACTGTTAAATAAAAATTGAAAGAAAGGGTATTCATCAACCTGTTTTTCTGTCACATGAGAATATAACATTTCTCTCACAGGCATCTTCCAAATTTTTTCTTTCAAAGCCGACATGTTTTCCCAATTGTTTTTTTTTTATTCATTGACACCTTTTTTCTTTCTTTCTCTCTCCTTCAGGAGACGCAACTACAGTACGGGATCCAACTCAAACAAATACATAGTAAAAGATCGAAATACATTTTTTATTTGATGTTGGAATAGCGTTTCATAATATTTGTATTGCACTGAATATTTAACAGCTCTGACTTTGCAAGTGCAGCTTTAGTCGAATAGTGAGAAAAACTCACTTGTGGAGGATGCTGCATGAACCATGGACTAAACCATGGACCTGACCATAGCCTGTGTTTACAATTAGTGCTCTAACTTAATTTTGACATGATCACATCAGAGACCGCAAAATGTTACTGAAGAGATAATGAAGATGCTCAGCAAGACCAAAAACTAAGGCAATAAGAAAACGACTTTACTTCAGATTGCTTCGTTAATAATCGCTGTGTATTGATTGTTTGGCATGAGGGGAGACTGAGGGAGCCGCAGCTTCCCTTTTAAAATGTGGACTATTGAGATGCAAGTCAAATTGAAACGCTGAGAACAAATCAGCATGCAACAAGAAACAGGAGGTTCTGTAGAGCAGCTATTTGTACACAGTGGTGTGAATGGCAACAAATCAAATGCAATTACATGATAGAACTCCTTAAAGTGGCAGTGTGTAGAATTTAGTGACGTAAAGTGCTAAAGTTGCAGCTTAACACCCCTCACCTCACCCTCCCCTTTAAAACATGAAAGCGAACCTGTGGTAGCCTTCAGTTTTCATAAAAACTCAAAGGGTGTTTAGTTTGTCCAGTCTGGGCTACTACAAGAAACATGGCGGCCTCCATAGAGAGGACCCCCCTGTTGTAAATATAAAGTATTTCAAGATAAAGGGTCCAGTCTAGGGTAAATAAAACAACAAATTGTACAATTTAAATGAAAAACACTTGTGAAAACATCACAAGGATTATTTTATATTCAATTTCTGGTAATAGATCCCTTTCACCTTAATTTTACACACTGGACCTTTAAGTAAAGAGAAGATGGTATAAACATATTTTCAATGTACTGAGCCTGCAGGACGGAAAATTCTACAGCCAGGGACAAAATAAATGTTCTCTCTCCTGACAGTGAGGGGCGCTGTTTGCACTGTTTCAGGTCAGAGCAAAAATATGAAGACAGGTTTAATTTTACTCAAGTGCCAGAGCTACATTAATGCATCAATAAATCCCTCCTTCATCACGGTTATACCAATGTTCCTTTTGTTCAACCTAAAGGTGCTGAATTAACATTGGCCATGTTGTTCCTGCTGCTGCTGGATTCAATTGCCTGTTACTGAGAAGGGCTCTGGTATTTATGCCAGTGGGGGAAACTAAACACCTCTCAGTGTATTAATTCAATAGTACAAATATGGTATTTTAAATTACCTGGGTAGCCATGGGTATTGCATTAGACTGCAATGGTTTTAGTTAGGTGGACCGAGGCAAGATTAAAAGTTTCAAAAAGATTTGTGTGCAAGCTTAGAGACTGGTGAACATGGAGCAATTACCAGACTGATTCCTCCATAAAGGCACTACGGCTAAATCCTAAATATGGAATGTATTTAAAGAGACAGGGTCACGAATAGGGCAAGGATCATTGTGGGTGATGATGAGCGGCCTCCTCAATTGAACTGCTCCCATCTGGACTGCATTATGGCCCCCCTCTATTTGCAAATACCAAATAAAAAATGTGTTTTTATACATGCACAAATTAGGATGTCAAGCTGGTCTGGAGTAAATATCCGCCTATGTCAATGTGGAGCTGTTTTGAGATGCAATGCAAGTGTGTCTCCGGTCACACCAATGCAAATGTGCGAGCGAGAAGGTGAATAAAACATTAACTTCCTCAACGGTGATATTTGCTTCGAAATGTGTGACCGTGCCATGAGTGCTGGTTAAGTCTGCTGTTGTTTTTTGGTTACGTTGGTGTGTTTATTGCTGAAATGCAATCTTTTACAGGGACAAATAAAGAATCGGAAATCGGAATAAATAGCCAAACGCGCTGTGAATGCCCGGCAAACCACTGGTTCACCAAACAAGTAAAGACACTTCACTCTCCATTAAAGCGCCTGAAGGCCTGGGGATGGCCGTCTAAACTCCCTGCACTCATTAATTCAGATGGGGGTAAGTGCCTTTGTCTCAGGAGCGGCTGTTTCCACGTGTGAAGCAGCACTCGCCTGTCCTCGCTGAAAATGTGGGAACATTATGGGAAAAAAACTGTCACACGGTGCAGGCACAGCGATGTCACAGCTAGTTTGACTAAGTTCCAGTGAAGCCTGGGTCCGCTTCAGCTGCTGCTGAGACGATAACTGTGAGAACCAACCAGGCGTTGTAGAAACTCACTGGGTGAAGCTGCAGTTTAGTCCAAAAACAGCCCAGGGCCGTGAGTCAGCGGGAGCAGCCTGTGGGAGCCCGAGAGATTAGCAGGTGCAGCATTAGCTTGTTTACGATGCTAGCCGCTAATGAATTAGCTTAGCTGCCGTTGCCTTAATTTTCTCTATCCTCATGTGCTGCTGCACCTCCTGCAAACACTGTGTCACTAAGAAATTACAGAAGTTAACTCTGGTAATAGTTGTTTACATTTCACACTGTGATATCAACTCAAAGCACTACCACAACGACTTGCTAACAAAACCTAGCAAGCTGATTAGCTGCATGCGCTGGTTGACGCTAATCAGGTGTGGTTTCAATCAAATATTTTGTTTTGTTGTTTGTATGCTTTTCAGCGAAATTTTTTGATCTATGCAAAATAGTATAATAATAATATTTATTGTAATTGGTAGTTGTAGTAATGGTATATTATTTGTAGTAGTTATACTAGTAGTATTATTGTTGTTGTTGTTGCTATAATCCATTATGATATTAAATTGATGCATTTCTATGAAAGTAAAACAACCTCTGTAAAAGCACATTGAACAGAATAAATGAGGCTTTGTATTTACCAGGTACAATTGCAAGATGTCACAGAACCATTAATGCAGCGGAAATAATAATCCATGAATAGAATTTTACATGTTTGAGAATCCAAGGCTTATGCTTCAGCGGAGTACAGACATTGTTGTATATCATTCAAACATGTATCTCTAAGCCATTATGTGTGTGGTGAGCCACAAACTTTACTCTTAAAGCAGCTAGAGGGAATTAATTATTAATCCAAATTTCATACCTGATTTTCTTATGTTGTGTCAAAAAAACAACATCTGTGAAAAAGTGTCAAAAGTCTAAAAACGTTTTCTCACAGGCCCTGCACATAGCACAGCGACAACCAGAGCAACAACAGCCTCCCAAGGGCCCCGAGCAACGTTCTGCTAAGTTCTTAGATAGATATATATATCAGCTGGGTCATTTGGTGGATCTGCTTGTATCTGATGCTAGCTGTTTGTCTCTGGTAGTACTGGCTGCCTGTTCTTCACCTGTATCTGTATATTTTCTAAAGATTGCTGGGCCTGTGCTGCTGCTGCTGGCTGAGGCTGAATGTGGCTCAACAGTACCTTCACTGACTGGTTGGAATATGTGCTGTTAGACTAATGATCCAGCGTCTCCTCTACTAACAGACCAAAGCATAGCACAAGTACATTTACAGAATATTACTCATTAGCACCATCAGACCCATTCAAACTGGTTCCACCAAATTTCTTAGAAGATATTTTCAAATATAAAATGTATTATTTAAACAAAATTGATTGATTGGTTTATCAACTATGGGCTTTTTTTCATTTTCTTTTGCCCAAAAGGATAGTTCTGCTTATCAACACAATGAGTCCCTGACACTTGCTTTGGAAAGGGATGGAGACGGGCAGGGCCTTGCTTGCTTTGCCGAGCACTAACCGTAAGGAGCACATGAGCGGTTCCATATGCCAACAAAACAAACAAAAAAAAAGTCTCTCTGATTCAACCTTTGCTCAGGTTAAAAGTGGGAGTATTTGAGATCATTGGAACTTAGGTACCAAGAATGATAAAAGCTAATAGTGAAGCCGTTTTCAGACATGAACTTCAAGTAAAATCCCCAAATATTGGCGGAGTTTACCCCAAGTTTGCTTTACACACATGCACAACACAGCGGGAGGTTCTCTGCACTGACACGTTCACAACAGAAATAAATCCTAGGTGTTATTCAGGCTAGAGGTGGAGCAGCTGGGTGCAGCAGACAGAAGCTGCTTGAGAAATATGTTGATGCACAGATCTGATAAATACCGCTCGTACTTGCTGGGTTGCAGCGGGGGCTGGAACCAATACCAGCTGAGTGTCGGGCTGCCCCCTGGAAAGGTTGCCAATCCATCACAGGGCCGACATACAGAGACAAACTACCATTTGTATCCATTATTCACGTCTACGGGGAGAAGACCAGAGTACCTGCAGCAAACCCACACAGACACAAGATGAACATGAAAAATCTGGTCGACTATCAGATTCAAACACAAAATCTTCTTGCTGTTAGACGACAGTGCTTCATTTTTCTAATAAAAGGCAGTATCATTTCGAAACATTTCTAATTCTAGACAAACACAAATGATAAAAAATGACAACTGCGATTTTGTTGATTAAGCTGGAACAAAGTGTGAATGCCAAGGCTTTATGATAGGTCAGCCCAGCAGTTCGAAGGCAGTCAAGAGAAGTCTCTGCTCTTGTCTGACTCTCTGTTCCTGGAAAAGTAATGATCTTAGCTAGAGAGAAGCAGCTCCTCAAATTGGCTGTCTACCAGTCCGTCCTCCTGGGAAAGATGCTCATGCTGTGCAGACTGAGCAGTCTCTCTACTGATGCGTGGTGTTGGCATGTTGTGGCACAGAGACATCTGCTTGTCGGTGGGGTAATTGTTTTGTCTTTCCATATAGCGGGCTGACCTGAATTGCTCTGTGATCGGTGAGTCAGTGTTTTCTGAGCCAATTTATTTCATATCCAGGCAGACATGCCCTCATAGTCTGGTACTGATGTGTGCATGGGGGCCATTTCTATAATGGTTTCTATGAAATACTTATCTGTTACCGGAACCCATACAGTGAGGTGGATGGTTATGGTGGTAAAAACCAAAAGTGTGAAACTTGATCGTTAAAGTAAATTCAACAGCCTGCAGTGTCTTTTAACTCCAAAGATAACTAGAGGTGCATGGGGAGTGCATTTCTCCAACGCGTTAAGTTATGAAACCACATTGAAGTTCACTATATCTAGATTTTGGGGGGGATCTGTGCTAAACTGCCCACACGCATAAATATCAGTCCCCTTAAGAACCATGAATTATTCACAGAGAAATTAACAAAAAATTTGAAAAACGACCAATCTTCCAATGTGAAAGAAAGTGAAAAACTATCTATACGGATCTACCCCAAACTGTAATAGGTTCGCTCTTGACCCTTACCATGTCCATTAAACCGATTCTGGTTGAAATCAATCTGGAACTTTTTGCATAAATCAAGATATGACCTTATGAATTAATACATAGACACATAATAAGACACTGTTTGTGAGGTTTAACACTTTACTTTGATAAAAGTTACAATTTGGCTGCGTTTGCTGTTTGATACTTGTTTACCCAAAATCTACTTAACCTATTTAAATTACATTTTGTGCAGGGTTAGAGCACAACCCAATGAAGAACCCATGAAATGTTGCAGATTCAGATCAGAGGGCGGATCCCCATTGTTATAATGTTAAGATGAAGATTCCCATTTTCATTGATTTCTTCTAATTTATGGATCTTAATAAAAAATCCTGGGTATGCTTAGGTGACTGGTATTTATAATTGTGAGGAATTTAGATGTGCTTTTTAAGGGGACTGTTGGGCTTTGCCGGAGCTCTTCTGGGTGACATTCTAGTTTTATTAAGGTATCCTTTATAAACCCTTTTGGAATTACTGTCCTTAATAATAGTTAATGGAACATTAAATTGTGCTTTGAAAATCAATTATAATCCCTGAATAAGATCCACATTTGGATTGTCAGGTAATAGAAGCTCCTCCAAGATTTGCTTTGATTTCCCTCATCAGGAGGAAACGTCACTTGGACGGTCTGAACGCTTATCATCTGAACAAATGGCTTCAGGATCCCTGGAGCAGAATCCGTTTAATTAACATGTACAGTGCTGATATGATGTATTACTGAAAGAACTCTTACCCTTTATAACAGCCTGTGACTGAAATTGATAAACTTATGACTCTTTATAACTGGCATAGTAGCATTCATGACTATACATTTGTGATTTGAACCATTAGTCCTTTATTAATGACTCACAGTAACATCAATATAAACGCTGACTTTGTGGCTTCCTGGGCAGAGATAAAGCCACAAGTCATCAGTTATAAATGCAACTCGGCCATTAAAAATATCCTTGCATTATAATAAATCATCACATCAGCAGTTATAAATGTTGGTAAATCATTAAGGGGCAATGGCTCCAACTGTTTAATAAACCATTAATTCTACCGTTACAAATGATAGAAATGTCAGTTAAGGGTCATCTGGTTGTCACATTCAGTCATCTGCAAAACAGAGTGTTAACAAATTATTAATAAAGGATTCAAACAGCAGCCTGGTCCATAAAATCTCTTCTCTGAAGCTGTAAATGTTGACTCTCGTTAATGAAGGGATTTGGTGAACAAATGTATTTCCTAGAAGGTAAATGTTTGTAAAGCCTTTATAAACGGGGCTTTAACAGAAAGTGCGTCTGGAATTGTTGAAGCTTTATAAGAGACAGTGCTATTAAGGAATCATTACAGGCAATCATTCAGTCAAGAATGCATAAATCTGACAGGCCAAGACAACTCATGACATTACCATATGTTACCAACAGCTCGCGTCTGTGAACCTCACATATGGCCTCGCTGTTAACAGCCAACTACAAAGTGCACATCGAGCCGAGTGCCAGTTTCTCCCTCAGTCTGAAATAGAAAAAAGGTGTAAGAGAGTAAAGAGGCTCTTTTTCAGCCGCTTTTCACTTTCCTGCCACTGTGTCTGGCCCAGACAAGAAGTCAGAGCTGATGAGTCCAGCGGCTTTTCTGTGCCACCGGTCGGCGCCAGGAGGTTTCCAGGTGACTGGTCAAATAACAACTCTTGTGCTCACCTGTCCCTCTTTCGTGTCAAGTGCTCAAAAAGAAAAGCCACACAGGGGCCTTGTTTAATAATGCAGGTGATGACCTCATGAAGAGCCATGTGCTGCTAAATTTACGGAGACAGGGAGAAGGATGGAGTCGCATAACACTGTGAAGCCACTTTATGACAGCATAGACTCAATCTGTGTTTTATATTAATGATAATACCCCAAATATTAACATGATGATAAATACAGGCTCTATGAGAAGGACGGTGGAGTTCTTCTCTCCTCTCGTTTTTTTGGGCATTCACTGATATTTCTGTACCCTGAGTAGGTACAATGAGTAAATTCATTTTCTTGATGAACAGAGACTTGTTATAATGAACACAACCACCACACAACCATGCACATGAGGTCATGTCCTAATATATTTTTGCAGACTCAGATTTAATTTATTTATACAAATCTTTTTTTACATATGGAATATCCAAACTGCAGCCAGAAACCCTTACTCCTGCTAATGTTATGTGTTCTTATGCATTTGATAAACTCAAACCATCACTTTATTTTTAACCACACTTATCAAAAGAGCTGCACGCATACTCTCTCAGCAGGTTTGCTTCTGTTTCACTGCCTTCTCTTGTTTGTGCCCGACTGTCAAATTTCAACTGAGTGGTAAATCCTCCCATATTAGTATGTCTCTATTTAGCACATCCACACCATAACACCTCATTAATAGAACAGAAACGGAGACTATACGTCTTGGTGCATGTGGTTAGACAAATTGGAGAATAACCACAGCAGTCAATCATGCAGAGACATCTCAATTTGCTTTTGGCTCTTCGTGGCACATGGTGCACAACATCTGCATTGTTTTGCAGGGGTTTTTTGTTTCAATAATTAGGTGCACTCAGACCATCTTACACGAGAGGCATTTTACCATTTGAGCGGAGTGGACCACATCTTTCTCGACTAAAACCGCTTAAGTGTTAAAAGCTGAAGAATATAGGCTAACCTACTCTAATCCCACGGTTTTAAAACTGGAAAGTAGTTAAAGACAAAGGGATTGATATTCTACTTTTGCCCTTGAGTGAAAGAGAGAGTGTGTGTGTGTGTGTGTGTGTGTGTGTGTGTGTGTGTGTGTGTGTGTGTGTGTGTGTGTGCGCGAGTGACAGGGAGATAATCTCTTTTGTATTTTTGATCCCTAAATGGTGGTTGTGTCCCCTTATCCCAGCTACTCAGTTCCTGCAGTGCGTAAGTGATGCCATGCACTTAGGCTGTGAAAAGCAGGTCAATATGACCAGCGAGAGAAAACCACATGTGCATCACATGGATAGCCCTGGGATTATTCCTCACAAAATGTCTTAATTCCTCTGTTCACTAATGATCCAGGGAGAATGCCCTCTAATCTCCATTCCATTAATTAAAAAGAGCATGAGCCCATGGAAAACCTCACCATCTGCTGCAGTTTTCCTTCCTGCAGACAGATTGTGTTTTCCGTTTTCAGCCGTGGAACTGCATGGGTTTGTCAGAGCAAGTGGTTTCGGTGTGCACGGTACATAAATACTGCTCGGTTTGAGTAATAATACACTGAAATATGTTGAATAGGCTGTTTTAAACAGGAGCAATCCACAGAAAGGTGCTAATGTCCGTGAGTAGTGGCTTCAGGACAATTTTACAACTTGCAGACTCAGTGTCACTTAGACTTCATTCTAATTTTTACTGAGTAATCGATTTTGATATAAAATGATAAGATAATCCCTTATTAGTCCCAAATTGTGAAAAGTTTGCTGTGGTGCAGCAGCAAAGAGGACTGTCGAAAAAAATAGACATCACTAAAAGTAATAAATAAGTACACATGTAATAATAATGGAAGGAAATATACAAATATAAATATAGTAAAAATAATGTATAAAGTGTAAACAGAATATATATGCAGTTCAAGCAGAATACAGGATTACACATTAGCCATATAATTGCAGACTGAGATAAATATTGCACAGTTAAATGAGTCAAATCTGAGAGAGTTGCTATTGCTGTATTGTAAATATATGGACTTTTATCTTCTTGATTGAGAACGCTCTGATGCATACTATGTATTAATCTAGTGGACTGTTGTGATTATTATATCATTATTTCTACTAAGTTGGTGATAAGGCTTCCTCACATCCCTTTTTCTGATTCGGTAAAGGTTCATTAGAAATGTCCAATTTAGTGACATAAGATAAATTAAGGGATTAATATAACTAGTAATAATATAACTATTGATTCCTTTGCAAAATGCAGCTCGTTATGACAGTACCTTTTTATGCCATTTTTGTAATAGAATCATTTCCATCAAGTTGTATCAAAGCTTTATAAATAAAACTGTATCTTAGAGGTGACTGACAGTGAATTTGGTGCATATTGGTTTGTTTGTATGCGATCATACTGGAGCTTATTATTTCAAAGTGATGAAACTCTCCTCTGAAAAAACTGAATGTTGGATGTTTGACCTGCGGCCAGAGCCTGGAGGCTGTGACATGAATTTGATCGGTGCTATAGGCAGGAAAGATTATCCGAGCAGATGTCGTTTCCCCTCTATTGAAGTAGTACGGCCAATAATAAACACACGCACACACACACACAGACTAATCTGAGATAGGCTGGTAGCCCTTGCGCGTCCCTTTCTCTCTCCTCTCTTTTTTTTCTCTCGGGCAGACAGTCGCTGTTCCAGTCACACCAAAGTCAATTTTTTTTTTCTCTCTCTTCCACTCTGCATTTTGCGCAGTTCTGCTTTGATCATTTCATGTGACTTCACACTTTGGACTCAGTCCACGGTGCGAGATGCGGCTCAGCCTCCAGATGGACACTCAAGGAGCGAAGAGGAGACAGCATGGGGAATGGCATGTAGTGTGCCGTTTTGCGCTGCTCACTTGCTTCTTGGACGCGGTTCTGGGACAGATTCGTTACTCCATCCCAGAGGAACTGGAGCATGGCGCGTTTGTTGGCAACATCGCAGAGGACTTGGGTTTGGATTTGGACAAGCTGTCCGCGCGCAGATTCCGAATAGTCTCCGGTGCTAAGAAGCAATACGTGGAGGTGAATTTAGAAAATGGAGTTTTGTTCGTCAACGAAAGAATCGACCGAGAAGAACTATGTGAGCAGAGTTTGTCTTGTTCCTTCCACTTGCAAGTGGTGATAGAAAATCCTCTGGAGCTCTACAGGGTGGAGATGGAGATCTTGGACGTTAATGATAACTCCCCCAGTTTCCCTTGGACCGAGTTTAATCTGGACATCTCGGAGTCTGCTGCGCCCGGATCCCGCTTCCCTCTCGAGAGCGCACAGGACTTGGACATCGGGACCAACGCGCTGCGCACCTATTTGCTGAGCGTGAATGAGCATTTCCTATTGGACATACAGACGCGCAGCGATGGCAGTAAATTTGCAGAACTAGTTCTGCAAAGCCCACTGGACAGAGAGCAGCAAAGCGCGCACCAAATGGTCCTGACAGCAGTGGACGGAGGCGCGCCGGAGAGATCCGGCACTGCGCAAATTGACATCACCGTCCTGGACGCGAATGATAACGCGCCTGTGTTTGATCAGTCGTTCTATCGAGTGCGCCTGGCCGAAAACGCGCCCAAAGGCACAGTTGTCATAAAGCTCAATGCGTCCGACTTGGACGAGGGTCCCAATGCTGACATCACCTATTCGTTCAGTGGCCACGCTCCCATCAAAGTGCGTCAGCTTTTCAGCGTAGACTCTCGCACGGGAGAAATAAAAGTCAAAGGAGTGATAGATTACGAAAAAGCCAGGATGCATGAGATTTACGTCCAGGCTAAAGATAAAGGGCCCTCCGCTGTGGCGGTTCACTGCAAAGTGCTGGTGAACGTCCTGGATAAGAACGACAACCTCCCAGAGGTGATCCTGACATCTGTCTCCACACCTGTGCAGGAGGACGCGCCCCCGGGGACAGTGATCGCCGTCATCAGCGTGATGGACAAAGACTCGGGTGAAAATGGGAACGTGGATTGTGAGATTCCCAATCAGGTCCCATTTCAGCTCCACTCCTCCTTCAAGAACTACTATACACTTGTGACAAGTGATTTTCTAGACAGAGAGTCGGTCGAAGAGTTTAACATCACTCTCACCGCCCGGGACATGGGCTCTCCACCTCTGTTCACTCGGAAAACAATTCTGGTCCAGGTGTCTGATGTGAATGATAACACACCTCAGTTCAAACAGCCTTCGTATACTGTGTATCTGACTGAGAATAACGCGCCGGGCGCATCCATCTGCTCTGTGACCGCACAGGATCCAGATTCTGGTCAAAATGCGTATCTCTCTTATTCTATTCTGGAAGGTGACATTCAGGGGATGCCGGTGTCCACATATGTGTCCGTGAACTCCGACAACGGGAACATTTACGCGCTGCGATCCTTCGACCACGAGCAACTTAAAAACTTTCAGATCTCCGTTCAAGCGCAGGACGCAGGGTTCCCACCTCTGAGCAGCAACGTGTCAGTGAACGTCTTCATTTTGGATCAAAACGACAATCCGCCTGTGATTGTGGCACCGGTTGGACCAAATGGCACAGCATCCGAAGAAGCTGTGCCCAGATCAGTTGAACCGGGTTACCTCGTCACCAAGATCAGAGCGGCGGACGCAGACGCGGGCCAGAACGCGCGTCTTTTCTACCAGATGCTCCAGGCGACAGACCCGAGCTTGTTCAGCGTTGCTCTGTACACAGGCGAGATCAGGACGATAAGGCCGCTGATGGAGAAAGACCCCACCAGGCACAGACTGGTCATTCTGGTGAAGGACAATGGTCAGCCGGCCCTCTCGGCCACAGTTTCCATCATCCTGTCAGTAGTTGACAGGCTGCCAGATTCGCGACCCGATTTGGATGACCTGTCACTAATCCCCCATCACAGCTCCCACTTCTCCCTGTACTTAATCGTGTCTCTGGGCGCAATCTCCTTCACATTTCTAGTGGCTATTATTGTCCTGGTTGCAGTGCGCAGGCTGAAGGGCAGGCCCTCCGACAGAGAGTCCAACTTCCCCTGCATCCCTGACTGCTGCTGCTGCTGCTGCTCTCGCTCGGAAACATCCACCACCACGGAAGTGTTCAAAAAGACCAACTTGAACGTTCGCATGTCCGCCGGCGCGTCCGGCTGCGCAGAGGCCAACAGCAACGGCAAGCTGCCTCAAGTCTACTGCTACAACATGTGTCTCACGCCGGAATCGTCCAAAAGCGACTTTATGTTCCTCAAGCCATGCAGTCCAGTGATGTCAATGCAACAGAATAATGCCAAGAGCACGGACTATCTGACCTCTGGCTGGAGCGCACTGGACCGTAATGAGCTGACCAACAACAGAGCAGCAACCCCGAACGAGGTAATATACAGGAGTAAACATCATAAAAGCAAAGTTGATTTTCTTGAATAATTATACAAAAAAATGTTATTAAATCACCACCTCATGTCTTTAGGAGTCCTGCTCTCACTTGAGGTAGACATTAGATGTTAATTATAGGGGCAAATGGCCCAATATACACATCTAATTCCATTTGATTTACATATAGTACCAAATCACAATACACATTATATAAATGCAGTAACTGAACAGTTCCCAAAAAGTGAGAACACCACTGGAGAGAGAGGAAAATCCATATAAGAAGAAACATCTAGCAGAACCAGACTCTGCTAGAGGTTTGTGCAGCCCTCTGCCTCAGTTAGGGTGAGATTGGACAAATGGAGGAGAGAGGTGGGTGGAAAAGTGGGTGTGAGAGACCAGGAACAGTTAAGCATCCTATTTAATTTCAGTCAGACTGGTTGTTTATAATGAACACAATAAGAGTGGAATTTATAAAGACCAGTCCTCCACTTTTTATTGTGGCCAACTCTGCAATCATTTGTTTTTCATTTGAAAGGATAGACGGTCATATGTGCAAAGAATAATCAGATGAATATCACAGGCAGGATATTATTACACAGGCTTGCAGGTTTTTTCCTCCAGTCCACAATCAACCTCGGTCCCCATCTTGTAGCATCATACCCTGCAGGCGGGGCAGATTATCACAGTGTGTCAGGTTGTTTGACATTGACATAGCAGGTGCCTCTGGGATAAAAAAAAAAGAGATAAAGATTTGGATCACAGGCCTGAAGCAGTTTCTTGATCTTTAACTCTGCTTTAGTATTTATGCTCTAGTATCCATCCATCCATTTCAAAATTCACATTTGACATATTAACAAAACTTGTTTTGTTTGACTAAATCTTCTCAGCCATCACAACCTGACATTAGACAGCCTATACATTGTTTAATTTGTCGATGTAAATAAAGTGTCGACCTGCCAAATGTTACAAAAGTCGCTCTTTCACCTCTTGTTTTTCTTCACAAAAAAGTCTTTCTAAAATGTCTCTCTGTTGCACTTATTCACTCAATAACTTGCAATTAATTTTGTTTTTCTTCTTTCATTTGCAGCTGAAGTATTCGAACAAGGACTGGACATGGACCAAGAACCAACGCAACTCAGCGTACAAGAGGTGAGCGCCTACAGTTGAGCCAGACACCACTGCTCAGATGCACAAACATTACAGACTACTTATTTACCTTTGTTATCTTTCCAGGTACAGTTCAGCAAATATGGAGGGTACTCTTTCACGCCAGCAAAAATACAATGCTGAAGGGTTCTCCTGCTCTGTGGCGCCGCAGTACCTGACCTGGGGAAACCATATGAAAGGTAAGTGGTGGCAAGCGCGCAATCTGTGCCCATTATTGTTCACATGAAAGAGGAGATGAAAGTCGTCTGTGTGCCTGTGCTTAAGGATTTAGTCTGAAATATAAAACGGTAAACCGAAAAGCAGATAAAACCATGCCCCGAAATTGGGGGGATTTTAATGCATCAACATGAGGATTAGTTAAGCCCCTGCAAGAGGGTTTTTATTTAGCTTTTTTTTTGTGTGAAAAGGCTGAAATCAAGACGATGCCTTCAAAACCACCTTATTCAGATCGAGTATACTGTATGCAAATACGAGTTCTTTGCTGAAATAATCCTCTGGTAAAAAAAGAAAAAAAACACTGTAATTTATGTGCATTTTACAGACTGCAAGATTTCACTCCAGGAGGAGGCAGTGCCAAACTACTCATGGACTCCCAAGTACACCCAGCCTCACTCGGACCCGCCTGACTACCAGCACAACGTGTACATCCCCGGCACCACGTCCGGCTACAGCACCCTCAAGCTGCCCCCCAGAGGCGACCTGGACATGTACAACACCTTCTCCACGTTTGGGAAGAAAAAGAGATTCATCTCAAACTATGAACAATCTTTCGACCAGGATGACGGTCTTATAAGCAATCCAATCTTTAAATGATGCACTAACTCTGCTGTGTGTTTCGCGTGCCACACATATCCCATAAAACAAGTTTGAATACTAAGCACAAATGTGGAGGCGGACAGACTTTACTTCTCCTTTCCCCCCATGTTGAATTTAATACCGCTCCTAGCAACAAGTATGATACTTAAATAAAATAGGTCTATTCCGCGAGCAAAGACGGACTGCAGAGCAATGTGGGTAGTGAAGTGGAACACTCTGAGAAAGTTTATTTTTTTTCTTCCCCAGCAGCAGCAGTGACCTCTGGTAAATGTGATTTGATCCGTTTGGAAGCTGCTGCTTCTCAGTGAGGAGAATGGCAAATGTTTGTCTCAAAAAGGGTTCATAATTTTTAGCCTAAAACACAAAGGTTATGCATATACCAGTAACTGTTATGTAGACACGCCTTTGTGTTCTGTAGGGACAGCAGTACTGAGTATACGATGCCGTGCGTCATTCGTCAACCAACTATGCTAGCAATAAAGTTTCTATATTTTTTAGCCTTCAGAGTAGATGTTTCTATCAAGAAATCTGTATTTAACGAAAGAAAGAAAAAAAATCACTCACTTAACGAAACAGAATCTTTGTGGCCACTGTTATCCATGAGCAGATCAAGCTGTGCTATAGGTGGAGGTGTCTTATCAGTTAATTTTCAATCACCATCATGCTTGGCTGCATTCACTGACATTAATAAATGTAAATGCAATCCAGGCAAAATACAAAAAATAACTCAAAGGAATTGAAAAGAGAAGAAAAGTAATGGAATGTTGTTGGAGTAGAAATGTATACATTGCGGACGAAACATACAACAACAAATGCATTGAAGATATATATATTTAACATTTAAAGTTAAATGTGGTGTAATGCAACTTGTACATCCTGTACATCTTGTTTCCTTTAGGGAATAGTGATCGGACTGATTTAGTTTGTGCAGTCACCCATTGATTTGACACATCGGGTTGAATCGTTGATCGATGCTGTGTGTGTGAGTGTGTGTGTGTGAGAGAGTGTGTGTATGGGTGTGTGTGTGGGTTGCTTGTCATGTTCCAAACAACACACCTCTTGGCCCATCAGATTTATTTATCAACATTCCAAAAACACATGTCAAATTTGTGTTTTTCAGCGTGGTGTGATTTGTATGTCTAGACATGACCACAAAGTTAATCCAATAATTTCTCTGTGTAAATATAAATAAAATCTATCATCGAGTCTTTTGGTGTACAGATATTTTGTGTCTGTTCTCAAACCATTCATTCATTTGACAACACAGCCACACTTTTACTCTTGTTGTTCTGAAACAACTGTTGGAGGGACAGCGTCATCAAGGTCACATGAACTTGAACCTTCACCAGGTAGATTCACTAGAGCAACATTTATATTTGATCTGCATCGAATTGCACACACTGATGAATATCAGTCCCCTCAACATGCCAACATTTTACATCAAGATCCACGAATTCATCTCTTAGAGATCAATGAAAGTGTAGAAAACTGTCCAATACTAAAGAAAGAGAAAAAAAATTTAATCCTGGATCCGCTCCATATCTGGAGCAAGAGTAAAATATAGAAGCTTCTTCCCTGAATCAATATCCCATCCAGGTCTTGTTGAAACCTGTCCAGGAGTTTTTGCGTTATCCTGCTAATCTACATACAAACGGACAGGCCTGAAAATATAACCTTCTTGGTTTTTTCCAACTTTTCCCGCTCACTAGTGTCCCACAGATTTTCGAGATTAAACGGATGCTGCACACATTAAGAATAATGAGGAAAATGTGTCAGGAGCACAAATATCGTGCGTAAAGAAAACCTGCGGATATATAAAAGCTCCTTGTAAATTCATTGTGTGCACCGATACTGACATTGAGATCTGACTCCGCAGGGGTCAGAGGCATTAGGCCCCATCACCCTGGCAGGATAGAATAAGGCAGAGTAATAGATCAATAATCCCTCTCTCTTGATCTAGAAATTGAAAGCAAGAGACCATGCATGCCCTCATTACAATGCATGGAACCCAGTGTTTATGCAGCTTGTGGTGGAGAAGAGGTTGTTATAACCACTGGTTTATGACGTAAGGTTCAGCTCGTCATTTAAACTCTATTCGTTAAATTCTGCTCAGTAAACTCAGGGTTTTAAACTACTGCTGAGGAGATTATCCCCAAGATCCGTCACCTCTAACTGATTAATTGCAGACCACTGGGTTAATCTTGGGCTTGGGCCCGGCTGCTCCAGTGAACTACTTCATGCTGAAAGAACTGAGCTCCAGCAGCCAGTCTAAGATCTAGTTCCACCTCTCTGACGAGCGGGCTGGATGGATACAGTCAAAGTAATTTCTCTGTCATTTTTTAGAGACAGCCAGGAATAAATTAACAAATCCAGATATACCCATGGCCATATCCTGCCAATAATTACAGATAATCATGCCAAGACTTATCTTTGACTGTATCACAAGCGGTACCAGAAATAGCCAGGCTTAACGGCCATACAGGGTCCCTTGTGCTGTGGGTGCAGAGGCGCAGCATATGTCCTGAGTTGGTGCCATGGGAAAATCTCCAAAGCTCTGAGCAGAAGACTTTCCCTTTTATTTCCACTAGAGGCCGCCTTTACCTCACAGATAGTTTGTCCTCTGCAGAAACTGTCAACCAGTGTGTTAGTGGGTGTGAATGGTATCAATTTTGGAAATCGAAAATTGTATTTCTATGGCAGCCCTTCCTCATAGTTTCCCATTTTATGACTTATCATCTGATACTTCAGCTGCATGCATTCATGCATAAAAAAATATTCTTTAACTGGTCTGGAATAATTTTTGGTATATTCGGATAAAGCCCATCCACATCCAAATTCAGTCCTGATCATACTGCTCTAATATTGCTTTTTTGTAAGTTTTTTAATAAAAACCCAATACAAGCCTTAGTATGCCCTTTTTCTTTTTCCTTGTTTCATTAAGAAATAAATTTAATTGCCCGTTGAAAATCAACTCTTTGATGTAAACACAAACATCATCAGCAAGCTTGAGACGCAAGGAAATATTGTTAACAGAGAAATATAAAAAACCCTATTTGAAAATGGCATTACATGAAGAACATTGAAATAAAGGCTTAAATTAAATATCAACTATATATATATATAGTTGATATTATAGAAAGTATTTATTGCCAAGTAGGTTTACACCTACCAGTAATTTGCTCTGGTAATTGGTGCATACAATGAACATAGAAACATAAAAACACAATAAATACAACACACATAAGAAAATCATTAAAAAAAACTGTAAATATTTACTCACTATTTGCTTCTTATTTAATCACTTTTTCTAATATGTATACAAAGTAACATTTATTTAGACATAAACATATCTAAATAAAAATATATAAAGGATAATAGATATAAAAAGTCAAGTAAAAAGTGAAACGCAAATGCTAAACAGTGAACAGTGTCAAATTGCAATATGCAATGTAATGCAGTATACTATAATATAATGTGTTAATTTAACACATCCTTGAGGTGTGGGGGCGGAATAAAAGTCTGAGTCAGGTGGGGGTCCCAGCCTTGTTGATAAGGCCAACTGCAGCTGGGAAGAATCTGGTCTTGTGGCGGGCGGTTTTGGTCCTGATGGACCGCAGCCTCTTGCCCGAGGGAAGAACCTCAAAGAGTTTGTAACCCGAGTGTCAGTCTACTCTTAATCCGTTAGTCCATTATGAATGTATTTTTGCTCCTTCATTTACTTAAAAGAAACAAACATGAAGTATATAACTATCTCTATATGTGGCAGAAGTAGTCTGGCACTTCCTGTAAATCTCTGAACAGTCACTAGGTGGAGTTAAAGGACAGGGCTGCTGAGCCCTGTTCTCAGCTCACATCACAGTTTAGTTTGGGAAATTAAAAAGCTTCAAATATAAAGTAGGCAAACAACCACATTGAATGATAGAGAGCACATATTCTAAGAGCCTCTTATGATAGTAGTTTTCTCTTTGTGGCAGTAACCACAAAGAGAAAACCAAAGCTGTATATACAGAACATACCTATATAAATTTTCCATTTACATGTTATACCTATTCAGTTCTATTTTTATTGCAACCTTGTAGAAGCGGGAAAAGCAGTAAGTAAGGTTTGTTTTTTAACATAATATTTATCGATGTTTAAATATAGCGGGTCAGAGAAGTCATATGAGTATGATTTTTCCTATTATTTATTTTTTTACTTTAGATATTTTTAATACTTCTTAAGAAACCATAGCATTTATAAATCCATTAATGAGCTGGATGCAATGTAATTTCGTTCTATTTTGCACTTGTCTTGTAACTGGTGTGAATGACTTGATTCTTAAAAAAACAATAATGATTGGTTTGAATTACATTTTAATAAAGTGGGTGTCCAGTTGCTGCAAAAAATGATGGTTCAATGAACCTGTTTTATATTTTAGAAATGTTGGTGCTTGACTTTTGACATGTCCCCCCCACACACACACACCTACTGATCGGGCCACACAGACGCTTCGTACGCCCCTGCAGAGCGCTGCTGCGCTGTACATGGCCTAATGCAGCTGCAGCTACAACTCGGGGATGCGAGCATGACACCGGCTTCCAACTCCATCAAGAAAACCTGAACGTGAGGGCGGATCTGATTCATTTCTATCTTTTCTGATATATTCTAACGATGGCGCGTATCTTTGCACCTGCACGGACACGCTCGAATGTGGCCGTTTTCACGTTTATTGCACTGTGGGGATGTGCGCTCTCCATCACCCGCTACTCTATTCCGGAGGAGATGGAAGAGGGCTCCTTTGTTGCCAACCTGGCCACGGATCTGGGTCTGGATGTTCGGAGCCTGGTGCAGCGCAGCGCGAAGCTTGATGTCATCCACAGCAAAAACTACCTCGACATCAACAAAGAGACGGGGGAGCTGATCATCCGCGAGCGGATCGACAGGGAGAGCATCTGCACGACCAAGACAACCTCGTGCTTTCTGAAAATGGACGTCATCCTCGAGAACCCCATTCGCATTTTCAACATCGAGCTGGAGATCATGGACATTAATGACAACGCGCCCGTGTTTCGCAGGAAGACGATGCCCTTGGACATTTCGGAGGCGACCCCTCCCGGTGAGAGGTTTTCATTGACAAACGCCGTGGATGCGGACGTGGGGGCCAATTCAATCAAGACCTACTATCTCAGCGAGAGCGAATACTTTGTCATCGACATACAAACTGGCAGCGATGGTTCCAAATATGTCGATTTGGTCCTCAGCGGTAATTTAGACCGAGAGGAGCATTCAGTTCATAATCTGATTTTAACCGCTGTGGATGGAGGGTTGCCTCCCCGCTCCGGCACAGCCAACATCATCATTAATGTCCTGGATATCAATGACAACGCCCCCCTGTTCAGTCAGCCGGTGTTTGCAGTGAACATGTCAGAGAACACGGCTGCGGGGACGGTGGTCTTGAAGTTAAACGCGTCAGACTTGGATGAGGGCTCAAACGCCCAGTTGATCTACTCATACACACTGTACACCTCAGAGAAGACCCAGGAGCTCTTCTCCCTCGATCCAGACTCAGGTGAAATCCGGGTGAAGGGGGTGATCGACTATGAAGAGATTCAAAGTTTTGAGATGCACATACAGGCTCAGGACAGAGGGGCCAACCCGCTGTCCGGCCATTGCAAAGTGATGGTGTTCATCACCGACGTGAACGATAACTACCCCGAGGTGACAGTGAAGTCTCTGAAAAGTGCACTGACCGAGGATGTCTCTGTGGGGGCGCTGATCGCGGTGGTCACCGTCAGCGACAGGGACTCGGGAGCCAACGGTGAAGTGGAGCTCACCTTGAGTCAACAGAGAACCTTACCGTTCGTTCTCAACAAATCCTCGGAGGGTTACTTTGAGCTGCTGCTCTCAAAGCCTCTGGACAGAGAGCTCATAAGCAAATATGAAATCATACTGAGGGTGACAGACAAAGGCTCGCCGCCCCTGTGTGAAAACGAAACCATCACCTTAGATATTCTTGATGTCAATGACAATGCACCCATGTTCTCTCAGTCCTTCTACACAATCCACGTGGTGGAGAACAACGTACCAGGGGCGCTGCTGACATCTCTAAGTGCATTAGACCCCGATCTAAATGAGAACCAGTACTTGGTCTATTTCATAATGGAGAAGGAGATTGTCAACACGTCTATGTCAATGCTGTTCTCCATCAACCCTGAGAACGGGGACCTGTATGCCCTGAAGACCTTTGACTATGAGCGGGAGAGGGAGTTCCTCTTCCACATCGAGGCCAGAGACTCTGGTGTTCCCCCACTGAGCAGCAATGTGACAGTTCACATCATCATTCTGGACCAAAACGACAACACTCCGCTCATAGTAGCACCGTGGCGGGCGCGGGGCTCCTTGATAGAGGAGGTGATCCCCAGGTCCACAGACAAGGGCCACTTGGTCACCAAAGTGATTGCTATTGATGCGGATTCGGAGCAGAACGCGAGGGTCACATACCAGCTCCTGCAGATCACTGACTCGTCCCTCTTCAGTCTTGATCAGTATAACGGTGAAATCCGGACGACGAGGATGTTCAGCTACAGAGACCCAAGACAACAGCGGCTTGTCATCGTTGCCAAAGACAATGGCCAACCTGCGCTCTCTGCCACTGTCACCATCAAGATATCCACAGTAGAGCACGTCAGGTCCTTTTCAGAGACTACAGAGATGCCACTAGAATATGACCTCTTCACAGACCTAAACTTGTACTTGGTGATCGGTTTAGGAGCTGTGTCATTTCTGCTACTGATAACCATCCTGGTTATTATTGTGCTGAAGTGTCAAAAACCAAAGCCGAAGGTGCTAAAGATGCCCCCGGCCAATAGGAACAGCGTGATCAGCAGAAACAGCATGATCAGCCAGAGGAGCTCCACCATCGCAGACTCCACCCTGATCTCCAGCGATGCCTACTGGTACAGTTTGTTCCTCGCAGAGACCAGGAAAGGCAAAGTGGTGATGAGACAGCCCATAATCCCAAAAGGAGCTGGGTACTTTGTGTCCAGTATACCCAGGAGCATAGGGCCAAGTGAGACCACAGACTCCAGAGCGTCCACACTGGAGGTATGTATGACATGAAATGGCTGCGAGTTAAACTGATACTGATGATTGATAAACAGATGTGAGACAATATTTTAAACCCCAACTTGCATTCTGTTGATGCAAATTGGTAATACAGCACTCTCAATAATTGTCTTTATTACTTAATATATCCCTGTTTTAAAGTAATTCACACATTTCACATAGGTCAGTAGTATATTTAATCGAGCAGACAAGTTTTGTCAGTGTCAACTATCTAAATGTTGTGTTTCTGGTCATTTTAGGTTACGCACATTTCATGAATCCATTTTATGATATTTCATAATGGGCAAGCGATCATCTTCAAGGTCTATGAAGGGTCTAACAAGCAGGGGAAAGTAACTAAGTACATTTACTCAAGTACTTTACTTGGTTAAGTACTGCACATAAGGATTATGTTTTGGGGGATTTTTATTGATGCAAATTTATGTACGCCTTCTAAATTTAAGAAGTGAATATATTTATTTTTACTCGTCTACATTTATCTGACAGCTATTGTTATTAGTTACTCTATTGACATTACATACAAAAACATGGGCTAAACTACCGAACTGTATAGAGACCCCCTAATGTATACATTTATAATTCAAATGTGATACAAATGAAAACCGAATCATCGATGTTGATTGTGTAAACTATAGAATTTGACAAAAATATTTTCTTGACAAATTACATCCATTCAACGGAAATATATAATAGAAGATAATGCACTTATGAAGGCAACAGAAAGAATCATCAGGGCAATTAGTATTAACCAAGATGAGACCATAGTCATGCTGATGTTCATTATCTGTGTGTTTCCCGAGCCGAGTATCAGCACCTCAATGCATAATCAGGCCAAACAAA
The DNA here is from genome assembly GCF_949316205.1 of Platichthys flesus. NCBI lineage: Eukaryota > Metazoa > Chordata > Actinopteri > Pleuronectiformes > Pleuronectidae > Platichthys > Platichthys flesus. The sequence continues at coordinate 14,394,233 of NC_084959.1, read as the reverse complement.
TACCCCCCCTCCCACTCCAGCCCAAACTGAAAATGTGCCACTGTTCGATGTCTAATGTAGTATGTAGGTCATTTATTACAGATGCATATAACACACAGGCAGAGCATAAGCAGTGGGTGAGAGAGAGAGAGAGAGGGGGGGGAGTACTTCAAAGAGGCCCAGACATAGAGGGGCCTCTCTCTCTCTCTTTATCTCTCTCTCTCTCTCTCTCTTCAAGGACACAGACGTGTTGCTGAACGAAATGAGATGCATATGGTGCTGGAGGGGGGGTGTGGGGGGATGGGGGCTGTCGAGCCTCTGGCAGTGCTGCCCCGGCTCACAGTCGACTGTGAACGAGTGTGGATGTGCTGATACCGATCCAGATGTTGTTTGTCTTTGTACAGCTGGACCTGCAGACTAAACTGCAGCACGTGACGCTCTGAAAGATTAAACACCATGAATATGCATACACACACAGGTGTATCTGGGGAGAGGGAGCGAGAGAGCGACAGTGTGTCTTTTGTGTGTGTGTGTTTGTATTGGAAGTGTGAGTCGAAGTTGTACACACTGAACTTGTTTCTTTTTTCCATTCCTAAGTACTCAAAATGAAAGGAAGTCCATTCTACAACTGGAGGTATGCTGGTTGCTGACTACATTCTGTAGATCCACTATAAGTGTGTCGATGTTTTCTATCCTTTCCTGTTTGGTATACATGTTTGATTCGGCTCCAAAACTTTGTCACAGTTCCGAAAGCAAATCTTTGGTGTAATCCCTCAGTCAACACATTTTCCCTATAAAACAGAGCAGAATCAGCTCATTTCCTGTTCGTCCTCGACAAGGGCCGCCGCCCCTCTCAAATCCAAAAACTCTGCTCAAACCCAATCCGACATTGTGAGCGCTAACATTTATATTGGCCAGTCTCTCGAGTAAGAAAACCTATCAGCTTATACAGAGAGCTGAGATTAGAATAAAACTTGGCGGCTGGTCAGATACGTGGTGTGCACATCTGGCTGGCTTGGCAGAGATTCTGGGCAAAGTGATGGCACAGATAGAGGGGGGAAAAACGGATTATAGAATGAATTGTCCTGAATAGGTTCTCAGCATGTAACGTCAGGAGAGCCTCATCCACATCCTTGTACACTATCTTAGCTCGACCAAATTTTATATCTCAATAAAACATTATTCTTCCCATCTTTAGCTGTAATATCGTTCCAGCAAATAAAAAAATAGCACGTTGTGATGCCTGCTTGTGCATGCTCTATTTACACCCCCCACCCTGTAGTAGATAATGGCTTTGTCGTATTTTATTTTAACTCTGAATGTTAATCTGACAGATTTATCCGGAGGATTTTCGGGCAAAATGTATACTCAAAACCACTGATTTGAAAAAAATGAAAAATATTTAATCAAGATCAGCAAAACCTGAGAGCCAACGACATGTCAACGATGTTGGCAGTAACCAGTGGTGGCAGTAACCAGTCACTATCCACTGTTGCAGGAGTGGGGACTTTCTACAAGTTTATATTGAGGTTGAACTTCTCTCGTTGCTAATTTTTTCTTTTTGTTTCTTGTTTCTGTCAGCAGGAACCCAGGAGAGAACTGCCATGATATAATCATCTCTTCGTGGGAAGCTTTGGCTGAAACTCTCCCCCTGTGACTCGCAAAAGAAGAAGATGTCCTCCCCCAGTCTCTCGGCTCCAAAGCTCCTTTCTTTCAAGTTCCTCAAAACCCCCCCGCCCCATACGAACATCGACCACCAATCGCCTCAGCTTTCTACCTGTTTTTTTCTTTCTCTTCTAAGCATGAATCTGCATGATTCTACAAAGTATTTTCAAGTATTCGGAAAATAGGAAAATTTGAATCATTCATGGCAGAATATCTGGACGTTACTAGAGTGGCCTCATGTAGTAAATCCCCCTTCTCCTCAATGCTTTGAAGCTCCTCAGTGGACGAACTTGCCTTCTCTCCAGGGTCACATTATGTGCCGTATCGTTCTTAAAACCATCTGTAGGGTCACGATCATGCAACATTTCTTCAGCAAACACCTCTAATTATAAATACACATGAAACAGGGTGATATGATATGATTCTTCCATAAACCTGGTAAATACATAACTGTAGCTGGTTTTGTCATTGATTCAGGCTTTTGCACTTGGTATTTATCTTTCGTTCCTTTTCTTTTTTTGATAAAACAATTCTACTGTATTATGAGTCTCGCTGTTTACAGAGGCTCGTTCAACTAATAACTTTACAATGACAATAATTGGTGATAAGGTTTTTTTTTTTTTTACAATGTTTTTTGTTCTAACAGTGACGAATGTGAGAAAATGACAAAAAGACAATGAAAGAAAACAAAACTGTAAAAAAGAGGTAAAAAACAAACAGGAGATACATAAGGTGTGTCTCAAGTGCTGGGCTGCATCCTCTGGAGGAGGAGATCTACGACTGAGAGGGCCGGACCGACAAGTGACGGTCTGGTCACGATTTCCTTGCTTGTCATCGGCTTGTCCCACCCCCATCGCTGTTGCCTAGCAACGGAGGTGCAGTTGGACGCTCCAAGGAAGTTTGGCTGTCCTTTGGATGTTAGGTTGAGTTGAAGCATTAGTCGTCTTGTCGCCGACCGGCGCCACTACTTCTTTGAAAAATTGTTTGTCACTAAAGCGCAATGAACCCTGGGAATGGTTGGGCCAGGAAGGATTCTCCCGTTGGACCCTTCTTTTCTTTAGGATGGAAGGAATTGTGGTCGTCTGCAGTTGAAACAACCTTCCTAATAGGTCGGCCTAGTCGTGCAGCTGTGCAGCCTCCGAAGGATGCAGGCCCTGAATTGAGACACAGACTTTTTATTTGATTGTAGATAATGCAGTTCTATAGATTTCTGACACCTGCAGAAGTGCAGTTCATACTTTACAGAGTGTCTTTACATGTGTGCTGCTGTACAGTATCTGACTGGGCACTCATTAATATTGGTGTATTAGGGAAACACAACAACACTGGAACATTGATTGTTTTCAAACAGAAACAGCTTCAGAAGCATGATCCGAGCCAGGGTGCATGAGGCAGTTGTATCCTCAGGTGAAATATGAATGCAGTGGGGCGCTGACATCCCAAAATGGACCGGTACTGGAATGGGCCCTATAGTTTCAAATCCATTCAAAATTGATTTTTCTTTGTAATAAGATTTTGCTTATCACACATGCAGCATAAGCTATTAGATCCTTCGTTTCCCCAGGCTGATGAAACTGCACTACAACTATTCACTGCATTTATTAATTTGCACATGGATCAAATTATCAATCATTGGAAATTAAACAAAAAATGTTAAATGAAAAGAGCAAGATTATTCAAATGTATTTACCTTTGCCATGGTAAAAAGGGAATATAAAGCAAGGTGTCATTTTATGACTACATGTTTTTATAGATATTTTACGTATTGACTATTAATGCTGCTTTCGTGAGCTTCTTTAAGGGCGTTTTTTGTGTTGCATTTTTGTAGTTTAGTGCAGACGATGTTGTTTTTCATAGTGTACATACGTTTAACTAAGACAAGAGTACTTTTCTTGACCTCAGACAGTAGGGCAGTTGCACTACTGTGAAGCCCAGGACTTTCTCAGAAACATGGATCTTATTAGGATCCATCATTAGGGTGCAAATCTACTTACAGATAATTGGCGTAGTGAGATGAAGAACGTTGTGTTATTTATAGGTGCAGTATTCTTGCACTGATCCTGCAAGTAATAATACAAATAATGGTGCTGATCACATATAGGGTGCAGAGAAAAGTGCAGAGCAGATGACGGCACTTTGAAATGTGAGCCCTATTCCTGATGTGAGCGCAGTCTTCAGACGTATCGGGTAACAGTCTGAGTCAGGGACATCTAACCCCTCGCATTGTTAGACCAGGCTGCTGAGCACATAAACACAAGCATCTGTCTGACTCATGGTGTCATTTAATAAGGCATCTCTCGCTGTGGAGAACATGTCGTAGGCAGCGCCAGAACCGATTGATTCCAACAGTTTTTAAAGAATAAATAAATTGCACATATATATATATATATAGAAAAGATGAGCCCCTTGCGTGCCTTCCGCATTGTAAAAGATTCTGTATCCGAGACTGTTGATGAATGAAATAATAGCATTTGTTTATCCCCACAAGAAATTACCACCTTGAATAGGAGATGTTGGATATAGGGACTCAGCCTTTTCGGTTTGGAACCAGTAGATTACTGTAAAATAAACTGCTTTATACTTTGTGTTTTTTATACAGTAGACTTTTTTGATATCTTCTGTATTCACTGTGATCGACGGCACACAGGGTGCTTGTGCTCGATATAGTAAAAAAAAGAGAAAAAAAACAGTGTTATTTCTCATTTGTGTGTGCAGCTCAGTTTTCTTTCTTTTCCTCTGTTGATTTGCCAGTACAGATTGTACAGTAACGCTTCGAGAGTTGCATCAGACATAATCCAGCTCCATCCCACTAAGTGGATCAAAGACAATATGGGAGAGAATGGCCTTGCTTTATTTTCAAGTTGAGTTAATTGTCAGATTTTGATGTTGCTTATTTGGCGTAAATATTCTGCCTGATCCTGCTAGTTTGAATAAAGCTTTTTAATCCGTCTTTCTGTTGCGCTTGTGATGAAAAATGGAACTGAAGTGACTTCTCCATTGTGACACACATACATCTCCCTCTTTCACTCTCTCACTCTGAAATTCCCCCTCTCTCTCTCACACACACACACACACACACACATACTCTCTCTCACACACACACATTTTGACCCAGTTTCTCTGTACAACGCTCTGTACTAATTCTTGGAAATTGAAAACGAAATAAAGGCGATATGCCTGCAGTTCAAATTGCAAAAGCAGACAAATAATAGCTTTGTCAGGATTAGTTAAGGCCCAGAGCCAAATTGCTGCAGTGTGACCACACAGGCATGTCAGTCCATGGTCCTAAAGCAGACTGATGTGAGAGAGCCCCCCCGGATTTTAGATAATCACAACAATTCCCATCATAACCAGAGCCTTCAAGTTTTCTTTTGTGGTGTGCCTTTGAAATGGATTTGCTTATTAATACTAATTAGAAATGCAAATGCGATTGCTCACATCATATAATCCCAAATCCTAAATTCAACCCAAACTCCTCAACCCTTTTTGCATTCAGAACTTATATATGAGTTTTACACTCAACTGAAATATCCATATAGAATAGCACTTTAAACAGTTCCTTTAAATCTGATCTAGCTGCACCAAATTGCACACCCTCATTAAAATCAGTCCCCTAGACATGCCTGCTTTTTTTCATCAAGAACCATGAATTTATTTCCTGGGAAATTCAGGAAGATGTTGAAAAACGCTCAAAATTATTAGATTTTCCACCTGATCAGCAGCCGAGATTTAATACACCTTTCCCGGACCCATACTATATCTGTCCACTAAGTTCCCAGGTAATCTGTCCAGTAGTTTTTTGAGTAATCATGCTTAAAAACAAATAAACAAACCAATGAGTGACTGGGCAGGGGTGAAAACATAACCTCAGAGGTAATAAGTGATTTGGAACATGGTATTCCTAAGCTTCAAGCTGGTAAAGCAATGTTCACCACTCACAGCAGCACCAAAGCACTTTCAAAAACTAGCCAAACTATTGTGGAAGCCTTAAGGTCCTCTGGTTACTTTGCTCGTTTAAGAGAATAGCAAGTAGGTCAGTGGGAATTAGCAGGGCACCTGTGGCTACACTCTGAATGTTGCTGTAACACGTCTCTTTTCCTCCCCAGCGAGTCACATGTTCAGAACTGATGCTGTCCGCGGTTGTGAAAGCGTTGTGCAAACCCGCTGTGACATTGGTTAACTTGTTTACTTGAGGAAATCTTACAGTTTAATTATTTACTCTGCGAGGAGACTTGAAAAACTGTTGCACCCGTACAGCTAACCAGTATTGTAGTATGTAGGGCAGCTGTGAATAGCCACCCACATGTTTGTTATTCAATTAAACAGCAATTCAGTTTGATTATCATCCTGAGGATGGGAAGTGCACGTGTAGTCCCAACATGACTCTGAAGACAAAACAGGCCAGGTTAGAACATTAAGGAATAGACTGTGAATGATGTATCTAATGTCCAATTATGTGCATTGTATTGTAGAGAGAAGCGTCAAAAACAAGAGCTCATACAACCCGGGAGTGTTTTCACAGTGTTTGTGAATTCGTCACGGAAAAACATCCTTACTGAAAAACCTTCGCCTCTCTGAGCAGTTTGTTGAGATGGTGTGGTGTCGAAGTGGTTTACATTAGGCTCCCCATCATACCTCATCAGCAGTTCTTTGTGCTGTGCTTTTTGTTTGCCCTGGACTGCACAAGTAGAGTGCGGTTTATTGATCCCGTACTGGATTAGAATATTAAAAAAAGCATATATCCAGAGAAGGCTGCAAGCTGCTTAGGCATACTTTAACCGGATTAAATGGATTTACCCGATGTTTGGTCACTATGAAAATATGAGATCTGATCAAATTTAAAATCAGTTATCGACAGTGGAGAGACTTTCAGACATTAATGTTAAACTTCAAACTGGTTTCCTGCTGTGTTTGTCCCAACTTATTTGTACAAACAAAGACCATTTCCCTGCTTAAGACTGCAGATGGCAACAATGACTTTGAGCTGAAGCAGTTACATTTGGGCATAAGGTATTCTCTGGTGCCCCCTGTCTGTGTTTTAAGGCCCGGAGGATGGAACTGGGGGATTAGTGGTGTGTCACCCCTGGGTGAAAAGGAGGTGAGTGTTATAACCAGTGGAAATCACAGTTATTTCACTTGTTATTTTTTAAATTTAATGAATAGATTCTGATGTTTGTAATGGAAATCTGAAAATATAAGAGGCTTGAACACCAAATTTGTCTATGTGTATTTTGATAGGGGCTTTCTGCAGAAAGGATCAACACAGAGAGTCACAGGGATCTCAGAGGGAAGATGCAGAGCAGTCAAATGCAAGGTTCTTATGTAGGAGAACCAAGGCTGTTCATCCGAGCCAGGTCAGACTGGTTCTGTAGGTGCAGTTTGAGACAGGAATCAAAACACAGAAATCTTAGATTTACATATAAATCCTTTTGAGATAAAGCAGACATAAATTCAGTTCTGCGGAGAGTAGATTAGATATAAACAGGTTATGACGTTTGCAGGTCTTTTACTTTAAAGATCTTTATAATCGTTATACTTTATACAATATAATTGTAGGAGGCCAGAAAAGATATAAATATACAAAAGTGTAATATTATAGAAAAATATCAGCGTGTAAATTGAAAGTGTAAAAAACAGTAACAACAGTGGCAGCATGAGCTTAGGACTCAATGCTGAGACCATAAACCATCACTTCCACCTATGGATGTTACACATTATCCCATGTTGCTATTAGAAACATTGAGACATCAGTCAAAGTAAAGACGGGCTGTGGGTGCTTGACCCATTTGTGTGAGTGAGTCAGATCAGTGGAGAGGATACCCTGGCTGCAGCCCATGCACAATGGGGTCATGAGTCTTACCACCTAGAGCTTTGACTTGCACTACAGTTGGAGGGATAGAGTGACGAGGGAAAGTGTCCAGTAATGTGCAGCTCCAACCGAGGTCTGGAGTGAGAGATGATGTGTGGTTTAGTTTCGTCACTTGGATGTGGAAAAAGATATAGCAGTTATTACAATGGAGTGGACACACACAAATATGAAGAGGTTGTCATTCTGTTTTAATGAAACAAGACAGGAAAACAAATCCATTACAGAATCTGCAAAGTCTGTGATGTTAGGAGATCTCGGTGGAGAAGATCTGCCTCGCTGCCTGTATCTTCCACCGTTGGGATTTTGTTTCTTTGAGGCGAATGCTGCCGTAGATTATAGGGAATATATGGCTTAATTATTGCAGTATTTATATGAAGAAGTGTAAGCACTAATAAGGGGGTCCACATTCACAGGGGGAAACATTGACTGGAGAAGCAGACTGTGCTGATCGGGAGTACTACGATGGAGTTAAGTGCGGTGTCATCTTTGGTCCATCTGAAGTGATGCCACGAGCCGGTTATTTGTAGCGTGTGTGTGTTTGTGTGTGTGGCTGCCGTTGCCATGGGCTGGCCATCCTGTGCTGCTGGTTTTATACGACTACATGTGAGCTGGAGTCCTTCATATGTACTATTCTGCATATATCTGTAAAAATAACTGTGTCTGTCTACAAAACTTACACAAAGGTGCATCATAACATACTTAAATAATGATAGGGTCATGAAGGGAGTGAATTTGTGTCACATCCGATGCACACGCGCACAGACGGACTTGCTCAAGGACACTGCAGATGTCTCCACAACACATTCAGCTGTCCAGTCATTTAACTCACATTAGAATGTTCATCCGAATAATGAGAATTGTTGCGTTTTTGGAGTGCGCGAGTATCATGGCATCCTCTGCCTTTTGATTATGGTGACATGAAAATCAGCACATGTGGGGATGGTGCATCAAATTTAGAACAACTGGCACGGAAACATTCATCAAATTGTTGTTGCTATGGAAACAGTGCTCTATGCACCAAAAAATGGAAAGAAAATCCAAAATGGTCGCGATAGTGGCAGGTGAACAACCAGCAGTGTGTATTTGAATCCAATGCATATTCTATCAATTCAAATCCTTTGAACAGGATCTTTGCTGTTGTGCACTCGGCGTACACAAGTGTGTTACTGGTGAATTCAAACGTCAAGCCCAAAAATTCTGAGCTTTTCTTTTTTTAAGTACAAGAACAATGTAGACTACACACATGCTTTTATATAATTCTGCCCTCATTAATAGATATATTTCCAGTTCCCATTATCACAACAGAATTATGGATCCGTCTCAGTGCAGTTTGAGGAGGCTGAAATTATTTCAATCAGCTTTCCTTGGGTTTTACTTTTTTCGTTTTTTGTCATAGGCTAGTTACATTATATTGACACTGTTCTTCTTCAGAACATTTTATCTATATTATAGACATTGTTTTATTTTGAACTGGTATGTATTAATTTTTGTTTTATTAGGTGAACTTCTGTCCCATGACGACATCTTATCCTGGACTGTGGATAGATTATTTGAAGAAGCCATTACGGCTCTCCTCCATGAGATGCATTCAGCCAGTGATCTATTCTGCTTGAGGCCATCAGGACAGCCATTTCCTGCCAGCTGTTGTGACCGACTTTGCTTGTCTGTTTTGGACACATATGTGAGACCTCCGCTTCAACCCAAAATAATGATATAAAGTTATTTTGTTCCCTTTCACACACAAATATTGATACTGACTCTATAATATCCAATGCATGCCAATGACTGTATCAACACATTGTTTATAGCAGCTGTTCCTGAGCTGTGTTCTCCCCCACTCCATTTTCCTGTTTGGGACACGAAGCCATGGCTGCTAATTCATTCACTGTCTGATCGCTGTTATCTCCAGGCTCTACCCCAAATTTTACACAAGAGAGCTGTGGTTACTGACATAATAATTCCCTGTGTAGACTCATTTTCTATGATTCACTTCTCTTTCAATGTGTCTCCATAGCAGGGTTTATTTAAGTGGTAAACATATTATACAAAGAGGTATTTTGTAAATCAATATGCAGCAACATTGACATATTATAAAGTTGAGATTGAGAATAAAACGGGTAGTTTCAAAGCATTTACACATCAGCATGGATTTTTATATCATCCTGTTATAGAGCAAAGGTCATAATGATGATTATATTTGTATCTTCATTGATGATATTTGACCCTTTTAGAAAATACTTTCACATTAATAAGAATTCTGTATTCTTTTTACTCATTTCATTTATATACATATGCAGCTATAGATTATATTTTAATCTGAAGTAAATAGAGGTTGTGGTCCACTTCTGGTAAATAACAAATACTTTTAAACCTAATTTTGTTCAATCAAGGGATTAACCGGATTATAATTCTACATGCAAAGATCACAAACCAGGTCAAACGCATGATCAAACTTCCTTAAAGAAGTAATCATAACAGTAATCACACAACTGCGCCGTTATCTTTTGTAAAAAGAGTTTGTTGCCTCCTCACCCACCAATACATCTTTTCAGCACCAGGGACAGCTCCTGTGCGTTGAGCACAAACAGATTCTTTGCAGATGCTTCCTTTGCTCTCAGACACATTCCTGGTAAATGTGTACGTAACGACCCACATTCATTACGTGGAAAAGAAAGCCAGGGAGAGAATTTTGTCCCAGACCGGTCAGTATTTGAGAGCAGCTTTTCCTCAAACAGTCCCTTACAACTTCCTGACGGGAGGACCGTGTTTCCTGCTGCACGGAATCCATAGTAAATGAACACAAACACAAAATAAAGCGTAGAACAAATGTTATACCCATGAGCATGTGTACTCTTTATAACCTCCATTATTTTCCAGTTTTGAGACAAAAGTTTGTGTGACATCATGGCAAAAAGTTTACTGAGCACAACACTTGATGACAACAACACTAATACTTACTTACTGCCCTGGATGCTTTAATGGAACTGCTTTGTACTAAATCTGTCTTACCAGCATTTTGCAGTGTAAACTTTGATCACGTCATCCTAAAAAACACCAGCCCTGATATCAACCTTTTCAAATATCCATCCCTTCAGTTTCTATAGCTGCCTGTCCTGTGGGGGTCTGGGGTGTGTGTGTGGGGGGGGGGGTCTCATCATGCTCTGGTTGAGATACAGTGAACACTCTCGTCATGTCATCTTGTAACACACATGGAGCATCACATTCACACCTTTGGGTTACTCTGATTTTTCCAGTTCACTAAGAGAGGTGCACATGGAAATGTGAGAGGGGGCGGGGCGCATAATTTTTTTTGTGTCTCCTGTATTTTAGTTTTGTCTATGGCGGTATTGATTTGTCAGTTAATTACTTGATGATCTTTTATTTTATACAAACAGTGAAAATGGGACAATGTGCTTTTTTTTAATGGATGTAAGTGAGAATGAACAATTGTCGTCCATAGAGTCTGCCCCCTTCTCCACCATGCTGGCTATGTTGAATTACACAGCCAGTGTATATACATATATTACATTTTTAATTTTTTTAGGATGTTTTCTGCACACCACCAGTAGCACTGTTTCTATAGCTACACCCCGATATCATGTTTCTCTTCGGGACATATTCTGCAGAGAGGAAATGGGTCTCGTGCATTATAGGGTCGACCACAGGCATTTTAAATACGATTATGTGACCTGACAGTCTGAGGTCTATCACTGACAGTGATCCATGTGTAGGGAAGGTTGTGATTGTCAGTGCGAGGCTTTCTCTCCGCGCTGCGCCTGAGCCAAGCGCTCAACATGCGGTGCGGGGCTGCGCCGCAGAATCGCTACCGGCAAATTAAGCCTCCTTACGACTCCAGCATCCAGGCCTGTACAGACAAAGGAAGACACACATATGCGAGCCACAGAACATGTGTCCATGTTTGCGACCACGTTTTTTCCCGTATGAATTTTTCATTTTAGATGAGGTGATGCTGAATATTCCTCACATTATAGCCCTGTGCTCGCTTTTATGCGCAACAGTGAGAATAACGCACAATGAGCCAAATCCCTGGGTTATATTCTCAATTTCAGCAAAAGTCCTCAATGGATGCCCCAGTCATGTGCTGCACAGCAGTTGTGATTTATTTTTACAAACTGAATGACTGGTGTCGCTGAATGCATTAAAAATGTATGCAGCCGTTCTGTGTGGTCGCCTCTTCTTCGTATTGGGGGTGCTTTTAATGTGTAGGTTGCTCATTAACTCCCAGACCATACACCGCCGTCGCAATGGAGGGATGAGAGGAGGAGAGAGAGAGATGGGTGGGGTAGAAGGAGGGCAGCTGCGCCACGGCGGAGAGGAGAGAGCTGAAGTCTGGGTGCGCGCTAGGGTGGGATACGGTCCCTCCAAGGTCAAGTCAGCTATATTGAATTTTGAGTGTTCCGGTTAGTCCTCTTCAAAATAAATCCAATATACATTAGTACGCGCTTGATATTGAAACAGACTGGCTTTACGCAGAGCTGCTATGGCACATAGAGTATGGTGACTTAAACAAAATAAAAAATAGTTATACAGTCAAAATAATTGTTTAATTATTCCAAAAAGACAAACAAACTTGGAAAAAGCCTTTAAGTTTAGAATTAACCCCAAACAAACAAATATCAACCCATTACGCACAGCTCTTTGTTTTGGCACATTTAACTGAAGGAGCTCTAAAGTTGTAACTCTCTTAGCCTGTACTACAGCTACGTGAAAGAGACAATTAACACTTTCTGAGCCTTATTTTGAAAGGTATGCCTCTGTTTTCCGGTTTGCAGGGGCAACATTCTTCAGTCTTGACGGAGTTCACAGCTCCAGCAGCAGGGAAACACACCCGTCAGCAGCGCGCATCGGAGACACAAAAAAAAAAAGGCGCATCGCGGACAAAGGAAATATGGGTGCGCTGAGGAGGATTCACCTCTGCCCGGTCACACGATGGATGAGCCGCTTCTGTTTCATTCACCGGGAGACCAATTAGCCCACCTTAATGAGGTGCTGGGATGCGAGGTACTGCAAGCTAAAAAGGCGGAAGGCTGCGTTTAATCCGTCTGTGGATCCTGTGAGCTTGCAATGGCTGTGGCGGGGATATGCAACCGGATAGGGAATAATGTGCCTTTTTATTTTGTTATATTTTTCTTATTTTGTGGCCTTTCGTGCGGACAATTGCGTTATTCTATTCCGGAAGAACTGGAAAATGGGGCACTGGTCGGTGATGTGGCGCATGACTTGGGGCTGGATATTCGAAAGCTTGCTACCCGAAAAATTAAGGTAACCTCCAACAGCGGCAAACGCTATGTGATTGTCAACCCCAAAAATGGGAAATTGCTCGTGAATGAGAGGATCGACAGGGAGGCGCTGTGTGATCTGTCCAGCACCTGCCTCATTAATCTGGAGGTGCTGGTCGAAAATCCCAGCGAGGTGCACCATGTCGAGGTGGAGATTGTGGACGCCAATGATAACGCGCCGCAGTTCCCCAGAGAAGAGTACCAACTGGAAATCACAGAATCTGCTTCACCGGGGACTCGGTACCCGATTGAAAACGCTCAGGACCCAGACGTCGGGTCCAATTCAGTTCGTATGTATCAGCTCAGCACAAACGACCATTTCGCGCTGGTATCCAACAAACCCTCCCTAAATACAAAGCACATCGAGCTTGTGCTCAAGAAGCCCCTGGATCGTGAACAGACGCCTTACCACCAAATCATTCTAAGTGCTGTGGATGGTGGGACCCCAGAGAAAACAGGCTCTGCTAAAGTCAATATCCGGGTCCTCGACTCAAATGACAATGTCCCCCTCTTTGACAGCTCAGTGTACAAGGTGAAGCTGCTGGAAAATTCACCCAAAGACACCTTGGTAATCAAGCTGAATGCAAGTGATCTGGATGAGGGCACAAATGGAGAGGTGTATTACTCCTTCAGCAGCTACACTCCAGAGAGAGTGAGGCAGATGTTCAGCATGGACACTAACACGGGAGAAATACGAGTGAGGAGCAATGTTGACTACGAAGAGACCAACTCCTACGAGATGTACATCCAGGCGATGGACAAGGGACCCGGGGCCGTGCCAGCACACTGTAAAGTCGTGGTGGAAGTGGTCGATGTGAATGACAATGTCCCTCAGATAGTGCTGTCATCTCTGTCCAGCCCCGTGAGAGAAGACGCCCGTGCAGACACAGTCGTGGCCCTCATTAGCGTTACCGATCGGGACTCTGGCGCGAACAAGCAGGTGAGCCTGGAGATCCCAGCAGGCCTTCCCTTCAAGATCAAGTCATTCAGAAATTACTACACTCTGGTTACCTCAGCCTTCCTGGACCGTGAGACCACTGATGCCTACAATGTCACTCTGAGTGCCACAGATGGAGGAAACCCTCCCCTCTCCTCCCAAAAGACCATACAGGTGGACGTGGCTGATGTAAATGACAACCCACCTCGATTTGAGCAGACTTCGTACACGGTCTATGTGGGTGAGAACAATGGCCCCGGGGCCTCTTTGTGCACGGTGAAAGCTCAGGATGCAGACATCAAGGAGAACGCGCGCATCACCTACACAGTGCTCAATGACAACAACCATGGCATCCCTGTCACCTCGTATGTGTCTGTGAAGGCCGATACTGGGGAGGCTTATGCCCTGCGAGCCTTCGACTATGAGTCACTGAGAGAGTTTCACTTCCAGGTCAAAGCCCAAGATGGGGGCATTCCTCCACTCAGCCGCGTCGCCACTGTCTACATCTACATAATGGATCAGAATGACCACGCACCACTGATAGTCAACCCTCCCGGCAATGGCACGCGCTCCTTGGAGACCGTGCAAAAGAACGCAGAGCCCGGTGCCTTGGTGACCAAAGTGGTAGCATACGATGCAGACGCTGGTCCAAATGCCTGGTTGGTGTACTTGCTGGAGACGGCCACCGACCTGGACTTGTTCAAGGTCCATGAACACACCGGTGAGATCAGAACCACTCGGAGGATCCTGGAGGACAACTCCACCTCCTTTGCGCTGACAGTGTTAGTGAAGGACCATGGGCAGCCTGCTCTCTCCTCCACCGCCACCATCAATGTGGCTGTCATGGAGGTGCTGCCCAAAGTGGTCCCGGACCCCAAGAGGATCATCCGACCTCACAGCACCCTGCTCTTCTCCAACGTGACCCTCTACTTGATTGTGGCCTTGAGCGCCACCACCTTTGTGTTCCTGGTCACCGTGGTGGTGCTGGCCATTGTCCGCTGTCACGCCTACTGCACCCAGCCTGGGTCCTGCTCCCCTTGCTGCGTGTCACAGAAGCCCCCTCCAGACGGCGGGAGCAACAGCGTAAGTGTTGGTCCGCCAGGCGCGGCTGGAGCCGGGGCACAGCCCAATAGCAATGTGATGCTTCGTAGAGACCTTAAAGTGGAGCCTCACTACATCGAAGTGCGTGGGAATGGCTCCCTGACAAAGACGTACTGCTATAAGACCTGCCTGACGGCCACCTCTGGCAGTGATACTTTCATGTTCTACAACACGGGACGTCCCATCAGTGGCACCTGGGGCAGCGGCGCCGACCGCTTCTTCACCAGTGGGAGTGGATTTGTTCGCAGACTGAGTATGCCTGATGCCTCGCTGCAGCTCTGCCCAGAGGTGTGTCATTAACTCTTTATGTTTATATTTGTCTGCAATCCTGCAAGGACATGAATCTTAATGGTTAATCTAAATCACATTTTAATTAAATGTTATTTAGTTGCAAACAACTATTTGAAGCACATAGTAAAACACCCACATTATTGCTAGTCAGTTTTTTTTGCTGCTGCAGGATTATGATATTCCTGCACTACTGTGTAGTCACTCGTTCCAGTTCAGCTCGGCACTCACACTGCATCAGTGTCAGTCCGGAGTCCTTTCAGGGCTCCGGTGTTATTTCTGATGATTCAGAGATTTGAGTTTCAGTTTGAGGCTGTCATCACATCTACACGAGAACAGGTCACGCCCTCTTCACTACTCGCCCCGTTCCCCGTGCATGTGGGCTTGACTTCTGTGCGTGGGTGTGAGAGAGAGTGTGAGTGAGTTAAACTCAACAGTTACACTGAAGCAGTCGGGGGTTAAGTGACTCGATCTAAACCATTGCAAGACTTGTTGATTGGTTGTTGAAAAGGACTTGAATATCTTCTTGGTTTGCCCGTGTGTCAGTGGGAGAGATGTGCACTTGTGTGACGAGACTAAATATTGTGTCAGAGTTTGTCATTACACCCTAAATGTTTTCTTTTCCTGCTCTGAAAGGCTGTGCCTCACTTCAGTGACACAGTGTTCCTCACTAACAAGGACTTCTGGATGTGTGAAATAGTGATTGCCTTCTAAATTAACAAAAAATTATTAATAGCAAGGCAACAATGTAACAATTTTGCTGTTAGGTGTTGAGTAGGCACAAACTCAACCCAACAAAATTAAGTCTGGCCCCTGCCTTTCTTGCCAGAATAATCCAAATGTGTAGTTCCTAAATTCTGAAATCTTGTTGTCTGTTAATCTTGCATTCAAACAGTCTGTCTTTAAGTCTAACTTGAACAGATGAATCCTGATTTTGTGGAATAACATTATTATATCGTTGAAGCCAAGTTAGTATTTTACCCCTGGATGCAGCATCTGAATCATGATGTACCAGTCGCTGGTACATTAATACTAAAATGAGAAAATCTCTCAAACAGTCAAGTCTAGCAGTGACTAAATTGAATTAACCTCCAGCCTGTGTTCCTTAGCCCTGCAAATTAGATTTACACACAGAGGCTGGGGCGGCCGGCTGAGAACACTCCCCTCTGAACTGAACTGAGGAACAACATGTGCCTTCTTTATCTGGGACACTAGCTCCAGCAGGTCGTGCGTCTGAGACCCCCTGATTTTCCTTCTCAGTGTCCTTGAGATCTGAGGCTGTGACCCACATGATGCTGACAGATTCCAGTGTTGGCTGTGCTACCAATGTTCACAGTCAGTTCACACAGTGCATATGCACGGCGCCAGCTCATGAGGAAAATCATAACGAAAGGGTCAGGCACAATTAATGCTAATGAAAGATTAGCTCATTAAAAATAGGACTTTTCCCCCCATGAGGTTTCTATGGGTCTTTGAATTTAAAGGCGTAATCCTGAGGCTAGCATGATAACACATAGGGCAGCCTGGTATAGGCCAAAAAACGTCATTCATCACTAGATAAATGTAGTTTGGATTAGAATGCACTTAATTAATTAGCCCCCAAAAAATCTCTATCATATTGTGAATAATATCTATATGACCTGCAGATTTATTCCTCCACATACGAAAATAGAGTAGAAAGAACGATTGGAAAAATAATACATTTGTGAGTGATTGCTCTTCCCACTGATCCAAGATAAACCAGAGGAGTTGTTTGCCCTAGCGACAATGGATCATCCTTATTTTCATCAATTTACTAGAGGTTGTCAAACACCTCAGTACAGGTTCATCAGGAGCAAATAGATTTACTCAAAGTCGTAGACAATCACACACACAGAAGTCTGTACAAACGCCTCAGCGCTTGGGGAAAGGGCATCGACCTCCCAGTGCTCCCATTTACAGAGCCACAGAGTGAGAGTCTGTCCAAAACCCCATCAATATGGCTCTCATTCGCTGCCCTTTTTAAAGCCCTCAGTGTGGACCTCAATATGTACGCATGCGTGTATGATTCTGTGCTTGCAACAGGGGGAGACACAACTGCAGTGCTCCCACCACGTACCGAGCTGGGATATGCATGATGATTAATTGATGAGACCATGGCCCAGCTTGGCTCTGCACTGTATGAGAGCAAACTAAACCCACACTCTTCCCTCTCTCTATCTGTCTTTCCATCCCCCCACCCTCTCTCTCTCTCTTTCTCTCTCCCTTTCTGTCTCCCTCTTGCTCGCTCAGCCAAAAGCCCCGAATGCTGACTGGCGATATTCTGCATCTTTGAGGGCAGGGATGCAGAGGTAAGCACTTTCCATCTTTAACTCTTTTGCAACTTGTGATCATCATGGAATAAGTTATTAATTCCTGTAGTATCTACGCCCCCGTCTGTGCCACCACCACAGTGTATGTTGCTCTTTACCTCGGATAATGCATTAGTGTTCATACAAATCGCCATTCCTAAAAAATCGGAACAGGCTATTCAACCAAAATGTATCAATCATAAGCAGAAATGACTGCTAGTGACCCCTCAGCATCTGTTTCAACCGCCTCCTCCTTAAGGAGAAGCCGTTTACCGCTCCCATCAGTGGAGGCACTGCATTCCTCCTCTGCAGTGAAACACTATATAGGCCATCTACATTCTGAAAGCCGCTTCCCCCCGTTACAGTCTTTAAGCAGGAAGCATGAAGGACAGATGAGCTGACTATGACCTTTCTCAGATTATCAGATGCACACACGCTTCATTGTCTGCATGTACAAACGCCCAGCACATGTATGTGTGCGTGTCTGCGTGTATTCGTACACGTCCTTCTGCAGATGAGGGGAGAAGTTTTGAAGTCGGACAGCAGAGGACCTTTCAGACACCGAACTCATACTTGTTTATTCACTGGGCATATTTGCAAGCATCTCTAGCTCCATACGGGCCCCATCGCTTGACACAATTATACAAATCACAACATAGATAGGTCTGAAAACGGACAGATGCACTCTATATTCAAAATATTACACTGGAATAGGATAAAGCTTTTAGAACCCCAGGTAAATGGGCGTACATCTACACATACTGCAGGACTGCATAGATTGTCCTTTCCCCAACAATAAGAGGCCGACTTCTAAAGTTTAGGTTGTATTGCTGGTATTGTCTTATTTCAAATGATGTGTTTTCAATGTGTTTGCTCTTAAAAGAATATAATAAAATATGAAGAATTCATTAATTCTGAGTAAGAGAGGCACTACATGTAACATGTAAGCTTTTTTGTTAATTACCTTTTTCACAAATCAGAGAACACAAATTAAAAGGATGCAACAATTTGAATAAAGTCTGTAATGAAGTGTTTTGCTAATTTGATATGAAGACAGCTGGAACGTCAGGGTCTAATGAGTTTCTCCTCCACATGTCTGTCGCTTGTACCGAATTTTCATAATTTCATGCTAACAATGCTCATGCTCACATGTGCAGTCTACTGGTCCGTCTAACTTTGATTTAATTGGATATTAGTGTTAATTTCTATGGTGCTCAGGGTATCATAATGTGCATCATGTCATCAAGTCACTGTAACACGACATGGTTTAACATAAATCATCACCGCAATTTGCCGCTGTCATCTCTAAAATGGCTGGAGCGCACGCAGACCAAGAGACGGCTCACATCAACACTTAACCCTAACGTGCACGCGCGTGTGTGCTGTAATCTCCCTCACTACACTGCAGCTTGTAGCACCGACAGTACTGACCCACATTCCTGGTGTAGTCGGTTACTGTAGGAAACACCAGTCCTCTCTCTGTGTGTGTCATATTCCCACACATTCAAACTGCCCCTCTGCTTGTGGACACGCTCGAGACTCACGCTGCTCAGGACATCCATAGCCATTTTATATTCCTGGCAAATCCCTATTTATCCCAACCAGTGTGCTGCAGTTGGAGACGGATTCTGGATGTGCTGCAGCGAGAGGCCCAGGGGGATCGTGGCCTTGGTTTGAAACGTGCACATGTTTAATATTTACAACTTGTTAAAAAGGCACAATCGTGCACAGTGAGCTTTAGAAGTGGAAGGTAGATTATTGTTATTATTTGGACCGAACCTGACTAGTCATTTCCCTCTGCCTCAATGGGAAATGCTAAGCTCAGCTAATCAGCTGTGGGCTGCAGCATCACATTGAGAGTGTAGGAAAAAGAGTGATACATCTCTCCTGTAACTCTTTGCCAAAAAAGTAAATAGAAATATTTGTTCAAATGTCTTATTATTCCCTCTTTTGAACAAAGAAAAGATCTAGATGCTAACCTTTACATCCTTTGTGTACAATCACAGAAAAAACTACAAGTTGTGGTTTCGAGTGGAGGTCATGTTGCTCGGCAGCATCACAGGATGATAAGGCTGCAGGAAGTTTTTTTTTTGGGACAAGCAGCTGTTTCTCCCGTTTCGAGTCTTAATGCTAAGCTACGCTAACCATCTGCTCACTGTGGACCTTATTTAACAGAAACTGTGTCAGTGGCAAGACTGCAAATAGTAAAATAGTGTGTCAACATTTTCTGAAAAAGTTTAAATATTGAATGATATTACAGACTTCAAAACAAACAGAGCACATTTGAAATGTGTTTATTTATTAGGATACAACCCAGTACATCGTGGCAGAGACATAAATTAATAAAATTTTTTTATATCCATTGGAAGGGAAATAAAGGTCATTCAGCGTGCTACATCAGAACTTGGTTTCCCCCATGTAATGGTTTTCTAATTGATTTCCATGAGTCATCGCAGAGTGCAAGTAAATCCTGTCAATGAAAAGAACAGGAAGATGAACTGTGTCTGCTTTCACTTTGCCATCTCTCTGAGTGCTGTCTGCCTACCAGCTACGTTGAATGAAGAAGAAAAGTAGACCCTCTGGGTTTTCACATTACCAAAAACAAACAAACTGAAACTTATAAATGTGGATTGAGATTGTAGGAAGAATAGTTTCCTGCTTTTCATACAAAAAAAACAAAGCAAACGTCAGGCAGTTCACAACATGCATTATGTTGTGCATTCCAATTGGATACATGAATGATTTTCATCTTATGTAAGTTGTGAGAAAGACAAAAATAAAATACAGTAACACATGTAAATTTTAATATGTTGCATGCTAGATGCTTGTAAGATTAATTCTGTGGCTAAAACCTGAAGAATCGTAACAGGTGCAGCAGTTTATAGTCTCATAAATGCAGCCCAGGGTTTTGTGTAGCAGCACTAATGTGTTCTGCACCATGCTGTGAGCAACCACAATCAATTCCATATCCCTGAGCTGCATTTAATTTTTCTCTCTTCAAACCTGCAATATTTTAAACCAGGCCATCGTTATGAATAAGAATAGTGTCTAAATGTAGACATTAGCACAGTTCAAGAGGGTTTGTACATAGAAAGCTCTCATTGCTGGAAAGGCAAGAGTGTAACACACCGAAGTTAATATCTAATTTGCTGCTTCACACAGACGACAAAATGATTTAAGAAAAATGCAATACAAAAGAAATTTCATACAATATCATTTAAATTCTAAGACATCTTAATGTTAAAATAAAAGAAAACCAATAATACAACATCAATTACAAGTAATGGCAACAAAAAAAAGATAACAGAAACATTGTTAAGTTAAGCGCAAGCTTAGAGATCATCTGTTGGATGAAGGGAAAATAAACAGTTCGATTGGAGCAACTGAATTAAAAGTCCTCTGAATACCTATATTTTAAGTTGGCCACCATCTCCAGTAATATATGAAGAAGAGAATATGGATTATTATGATAAACTCAGATGACTCTGACATCAGCAGAGATGATGAAGACACTTATTTATGTATTCTGAATTGAAAAAGTTAAAATTTGTACCGTGTTTAGTCTCAAAGGTCAAACCATACTCTCAAGCATTTCTGTCCCACGTGCAAAACCTCTGCTCCGCAGGCGCAGGGATGAAACGAGTTTGAACTCACCATTCCAACTATAATCGCAACTGCTCACCACCGCCTGTCACCTCTCGTCAAGTAAAATTTTGAGACTATGGACAGGGGCTGATGCTCCCTCCTTTGATTGGTCCCTTGCGAGAATCCCTTTCTGCTATTGGATACTAATCTTTAAGCTGGGAGAGTAGAAAAGCTCCCTCATCAGAATGGTTTGGGCTCAAACAGGCGTGAGATTTGAAACGCGATAAATCTACATTTATTTACATTCATGCAAATGTAAATGCACCCAGGTTAGGCAAATTTTCATTGACCGGAGCTTTCAATCGTTAAAAAGCACAAACCAGTATGAGTAGGCAACAGTTGATAACGGTACATTCGAGTCTCTAATAAACTGTGGTGCTGAATTCCATTGGTGTAATGCCGTAATGGGAAAACATCCTCGCTGAATTCAGTGTTCCTCAGGGGGATTCTGCAGTGCCCACTGGCTGCACCTCTAGTTGTTGGATTTGAGGAACATTTGCTTTTCTTACTCACATGTACTGGTTTGGTGTTTTCATGGCGGATTTTCATCAGTTAAAGGTAATTCATTAGATGACTGAAATCCACTACACCGGGGTTTCAAGAAGCAAAATCTGAGGGCTGCGCTAGCCTCAGTCTTGTATGCATATTTTTTTTATTCGTTGACCCATCAGTGGTTCTGTCATTGTCGCCACATTGTAGGTTTGCCGTTATTTCCCAAACAAGTCTTGACAGAGACAGTAGGTGTTAGAAATAGCTGCCAGGAAACCAGACGCAGCTTTCCATTGCCAGAGTTCACAAAATACTTTCTGCCGATTCCTCTTCCGCAAGGATAGGCACATTTTCAACATTTGTACGTTAGACATTTTGACAAGTGACAGCAGGGAGGAGGTGTAAATAAAATCAATGCAGGCAAAATTTTATTTAGCTGCTGGTCGCCCATGGCTACTGGGCTGTCGAGGCCTGTAACTGTGACTAATACTGCTAAAAATGGCCTTTTTCTTTTCTTTCATATTAAGAAAAAAACAAATTATCTACAGGTAAGGTCTGTGAATAATTAATTTTGTTTGGATGTGTCGTCTGACTTTGCTGAATGTGTCCTGCGTTCCAGCTCGGTCCACATGGAGGAGTCCTCTGTGATGCAGGGAGCCCAGGGGATGCTCGTCCAGAACTGGCCCACTGTTTCCAGCGCCGCAGGTGAGTGGTTATGTAGCAGTCAGGATGTGTTAGCTTCACAGATGGTGACGAAAAATATGCAAGTAATATATTTTGCCCGTTTTATCTTCAAAAATAATGCCTGAAAAAATTAAAATAAGAGATGTTTACTATAAGTCAGATGGACTGAAATGAAATGTATTAAATATGTACTATTATTAGCTGAAACAGATTCTGGGAAACGATTTTGGAGACAGGAGCTTTCTGTTGTCCATTTCTTGGTTTTGACCAATCATGTTTGACTAGGCTGTTATCCGCAGGTAAATAGTCCATGTGAAGAGCAAAAGATGTGGACATCGGCTATCAGCCTTTTAAATTGCAAAGAGTTTTTAATAAAGATTAGCAAAAACAAAGTCTGGACCTACAACACCTTCAAAAAGTATCACTTATTGTGTTTTGTGTCGGAAAACGTATCCAGAATGTCGGTGGGTTGATTTCCTGCTCCTTCAGTCTGCATTCCGAAGTATCCTTGGCCCTGACAGCCGTGCTGACAGTGTTTGAATAATGTGACAGACAAACTGCTGTGTATTTAGTTGCTGTATGATTGCCTGTGTAAATGTGACTTGTTCTGTAAAGTGTTGTGAGTGGTCGCTAGGACTGATAACATGCTGTATGAATACAGTCCAATGCTGTACATTCTTGTGTATCATGCAGTTCAGAAATGACAAAAAAAGAAAACAAGATTAAATACATAAAAAAACGAGACAATCAGTGGAAATGCAGTGATTTGCAGTAGAATGTATTCATTCAACCACAGTACTGAATATGTCCTAAGTAATAAATGGTTAGCTTTGCATAGGAAACCTGAAAACATGTTAACAGCTAGCTTGGCTCCGTTATAAAATAAAAAGAACTCAGCCTATTAACACCTCTGAAGCTCCTTAATCAATATGTTTATATGTATCTAATTTCATTAAATCATTATTAATAAAAACTAACCATATAATACAAAGTTGAAGCATGAAGTTTCCAGAACAGAATTTTATCAGATTTCAGAGTTCTGCAGTTTTTTTTTGTTTTTCTTAGTTTTTATCTTCTCTCATCACATTAGATTCCATCTAACAGATTGAATCCATTAAGCTGAATGCATCTCAGCTTTTTTTTTACTTTTGGATCAGATAAGATGGTCAAACTGGGGATTTGACAGAAATGAACATCAACACGGTCTTGACTAATAGTGTGATGCTCATTCAGAGCATTGCCGAGAAGCCAACAGCCTGAAGTCGTCGTGCACAGTCACAGACGAACAACTGTTCGACCCATGAAAGCAGCTTGCAGCGTGGAGAGGTGCAGACGGAGAAACGTCTGCAGCCGGTTCAATGAATGAGAGACGAGTTGTCCAGTGTGGGTGCGACCAGTGAGAATGTGCAGCGGCAAAGCAGCTCGTGCATCATCATTCACAGAAACACTTGCACAAAGCTAATGACTACGAAAAATCTGTTACCGTACGAGACGCTGAGTGGATCCTTGGCGTCGGCTGACTGGAGGACTTTGTTACTAGGGAACATTGTGCTGCCCTCCCTTCATTGGCCCAGCTGCCGCTCATTGATTTCCTGTCCAGCTGCAGGAATTAGAACATAGGTGCAGACTTGAGGGTGACGTCTAACATCACAGTCAATCACTCAGTGAGCCAGTGACAGACCGTATCACTGTCTTCTGCAAACACACTGTGTGCATGTGAAGGCTTTTCTCTCTCTCTCTCTCTCTCTCTCTCTCTCTCTCTCTCTCTCTCTCTCTCTCTCTCTCTCTCTCCCAGGGAATTTGTTCGAAATACATGCTGCTACACCAGTTCCCTGTTTCTCTGTGCCTGTTTGCTGCAGAGAAATGTGACAAACCTGCGCCTGTCTGGTTACGTAAAAGCTCAAATAGTGTCTTCAAGAAGAATATCACACCGCAGCCTGAGCATCGGTGCATTGTTGCATCAGGAATTCATTTCGTAGGAGAGGCTCAGCGCTAATGTATAGAAATCTAGCGGATTGCAGGTTGAATCCTCTTGCAGGTTTTTTTGCCATAATGAAACTATCTCATGTGCTGTGATGCATCTAAATGTAGCACCCTCACAACTGTGTTTATGTAAGCGACCTGTGGTGCAGATGAGACGTACGTCTGATGCCGGAGGGGGAGACGAGCTATTATCAGTCATGTGAGAAAGTCATGTGGAGAAAAAAAGAGAGAAGGAGAGATCCGGTCAAATTAAAAGCAATTTTGGAGAGAGGGATCAGAGGAGATGTACTGGGGGGGGGTAAAAAAAGAAGGAAGGTGTGGGGGGATGGAGGAAGAAAGGTTAAGAGGATTGGCAGGTTCCTGCGGTAGTGTTGTTGCTAGGGAACGCCATGTGACCGGTTGCCTGGCAACACTGTCTAACGGAGAGATTGCTGCAGCAGCCGCACCCTCCATCAGCAGGGAGTGGGCGAAGGCAGTTTCCAAGGCAACCGGTCATATCTCTGAATGGGAGATTTAGAGACCGGGGGGGGGGGGGGGGGGGGGTGAAGGAGCGGGGAGCAGAGCAAGGGACGGGGACACTGCAAGGGCAGGTATTAAGACGAAAAAGAGGGCACGCTGTAATTTAGAGGGAACACTGGTTTCGGTGGACGTGTCTCATGCAGAATAGATGCGACGTGCCGCGTGCACCACTGTCAGATTTGAGCAAGTGCCACAAACCACCAGAGGGACGGTTGTAGATGGGAGCGCATCTCGGAACTAGACAGGAAATAACACAGCCTAGTTTGAATGTAGGACACCAGGTTACATGAAATGAGGCTTCAAGCACCCACATATCTACACCAGGTGTCATGGCAACCTCCTCCCAAGGAGTGTTACTGTCCTGCTTACCAGCGGTTACACCATAATCCGATTCAGACACGCATCCGCTGTGAAATGTTGGCTAATGTGAAGCCACCGCAGAGTTACAAATAATCCTCCAGGTCAGAGAAGCTGCAGCACAGACGAGGCAGAGCTCCTCGGAAATGTGTCAACTCCTGACATGAACCGCTCCCTATGAATGAACTATTCACACACACATACACAGGCCTCAAATTAATACATGCACCAGGTTTCTAAATTACCAACGTCAGGGTCCCTAATTTGTCACAGCCAGTGCAGAAAGCCCTGGGGTGTCCCAAGACGACGAGACAATAATCACTTGATTAAACAGTAAAAAGCAACACAACATTTTAGCTCAGATGGTCATACATAGGCATGTGAAATGCTGCAGCGCCGCCAGGTGCACGTAAGCCAAAGATGCACTGCTACGCTGCAAAGTGCACAGTGTTACTGCTGTGAAGAAAACCGTATTCTATCACAGCTGCTTGTCCAGTCTTAGTACGCACATTTCACTATGAAGCTGATTTTTAGACACATTGGGTCCAGCCTCTAACGCCAAGAGCTCTTGAATGTCGTTCTCTTTCCAAGTTAACATCTTTGTCTGCTTATTGTTTGTGTCTGGTGCCTCCTCTTCATCCTGATCTATTTTTGCTTTCATCCGGCTTTGATAGAAATGTCATGAACATGCCCACTCGCTCCCTGTGAATTTAACTGCGGTATTCTCACATTCATTGGTTCTGTAGGCGCAGTTTGAGACAGGAATCAAGACACAGAAAACTGACTGCATATGTTTCCTTTGGAGTTAAAGCAGACAGAAATTCAGTTCTGTGGAGAGTAAATAATTAATAAAAAGGTCATAAAGTTTTCAGGACACACACACAGTTTAGATCATAAGGTATTTAGACAGGTTATATAAGTATTTAGACAGGTCTTTCAAATACAAAATAGGTTTCAACAACACCTAGTTATTTTCCCACTACACTTCCCCCCTTTTTGTCATTTATGACCACATAAGAGAATGCACACTACAGTAAAGAGATGGTCTGGTTCTGGAACTCTCTTGCAGTGACTGGCATGATCCATGTTGTCCTTTCAGCGACCTCTACTGCTGTGAGTGTTGTAAGCAGGATCTGGTACGGTCCTGTCCGGCGTCTATTTTGACAATTTTTCCCGCCTAAGGTCTTTCACTACCACCCAGTTACTGAGCATCAGGTCATAGAGTGGTCCAGTCGGCGGGGTAGGGAGTGCCTCTTTGACAACCCATCTGTGTATGTGCAGCCACATTTCCTCCAAAGAACACGCTCATCCACTGTGGCTCTAAGTCGGAGGTCTTGTGAGTGAGCCGTGGGGGGTGTTCGACCTGTAGGAGTATGTGTGAGACAGATGGTGGCTGGCGAGCGGCTGCTTTCGCTGCTGCATCCGCTCTGGCATTACGTTGTGATTCTGGGACGTTATTCGGTGGAGGAGGTGGTTGACCCTGGGCTCCTGCCTGTGGAACACCTGCTTGTGGTGAAGTTGTTCAGGTTGTCATCTTCTCGGCGGGGCACAGTCGAGGTCGGAATCCTACATTTTGAGACTTTGAGACACTTGTGAGGAGTCATCTGTCCCTGTCAGTGATTTGATGCAGTTCTTCTCACAACATCTGCACACCTTCCTATCTGCCTTAATGTAAATTTTACTTTTCTGGCTTGACTTACTTTTTCTTTCTGCTCTAGCTTCAGTCTCAGCTGTTTTAGCTCCCTAACACTAAAACTTCCACCAGCTGGAAACCCACATTTTTTCATCCACACTTGTATCTGGCTTAGTGCTGTGTCAGCATAGTTCCTTCACATGAAGTTCATGTTAGGAATACTCAGATCAATTCCATTATCTATTTCTTTACATTTCTTTTACCTATTTAAGAAAATAATTATGTTTAGTGTTAGTTACCTTAAGTCTTCAATCAATCTCCAAAATACTTTTGTAAGGAGTAATAGGAAACATAGTAATATAAACATCCTTAAAATAATCTAATACCCCCGATATAATATAGTCAATAGTATTTTCCTCTTATAATTACTTGGTTACTGGTGATTTTCCCCTTTTTTTTCTTTTTTTGCTTAATACATTTTATAAAATCATGCCTGACCAACATAAATCCTAATGCCTAGGAAAAATTGTCTACGTTGCGCACTTTTGGAGTCTTACTTCACACAATCTAAACACTAACGAGTATTATATCATTCTGTGGTTGTGGTCTTAGTAAACTCTAAGGTACCTCGTCAGTCTACCTTCCAGGTTTCTTCTAAACCTTGGTAAATTATTTACGGGGCTTTCACCCGTCTGGGATCCCATCCCCTTAACCCAACTTCTCCTTAAGATTATGTACACCGGTATGAAATACACCTTCAGATTCTCACCAGATAGATTGCAGGAGGTTTCGCCTCCTACATCTAACCCGTCCTTTTTGGGGGGTTGAGTTCTGAAACGTAGATGTAGACACCGAGTCCAGATGAGCCCAGTCGTGCAATCCCACTTCTGACATCAAATTGTGATGGAAATCAGAAAATACAAGAGGCTGCAACGCCAAATTTGTCTTTGAGTAATTTAATGGGGCTTTCTGCAGAAAGCATCAACACAGGGAGAACAGTCAAATGCAAGGATCTTATACAGGAGAACTAAGGCTATTTGTCTGCCCTTGTTCACTTCTCATATCCGACAGATTATGGATTATAATGTTTCCCGTGCACTAACAGACACCGTGACGGAGCATCAAATCGCCATTAAACAGCAGCTTCAGGTAACAGGAAACGATATGAGCGTTGTATAAAATGGAGATGAATTGTTTACAGCACTGCATCACCGGCTCAATAAGCTCATCCGCAGTGTGCCTCAAACATCTCCTTTTATACTCACCGGCTCTCTGTTCAGTTTATTTCAAGCAATCTTCCTCGCCCCACTATTAATAGCGATTGACTGGGACTCATTTCCAGCACTGGAACCTCTCTCTGGGATTTAATACCCAGATTAAATACAGACAGACCATACCATCAAATGTCATAATCCTCAGAAACAGACGAGTATTAGAGCATTAGACCAATGACTTGACTAATGGTATCATTATAATCATGGTAACATCTGACATGGAATAATCATGAAACAAGCTAAATTACCCGAGCCAATTATCTGCAGTTTTTCTTTTTACAGACCTAACAAGCTTACTTTAAGTGAAATTACACAAAACTAGAAATACAATGTTCTTTTTTATATATTTAACAAATACAGCTATACTCTAATAAGACGTAACAAGTCGTACTTTATATGAAATTACACCAAATAAGGAATAAAACACTTAATACACTATAAGATACCAATGACCAACTTATGCTATAATGACTTATATTTATAACAGTCAAACAAATCACAGAGAGCCCAGAGGACATGTTCATTTTTACTTTCCCATTTTCTTTTTGCTCATGAAAAGACATTGGTCCACTTTCTGCTGCTTCTTCCCACGTCCCCTCGTAGCCTAGATGTTCTCCAGAGAACCGCTGAGTTAGTGATACAGCCTAGACATGGCTTTATAGTACATGCACCAACTGGGACTGTTATCAGGCAAAGTCACTATCCAACTCCAGGGGACTGTCTAAAGAAGAAGATAGTATTGTTAGTAATGTCTAATTTGATAGGAAAGTGCTGTTTTATCAGAACATATTCAAATAATTGAACTGTCAATTTGTTTTAATAAATGTAAGTAAAAAACTTTAAAAACCAAAGCCATGACAAATCTGGATTTTCTTTATGACAAAATACTTTATTTTGTCATGTTCTTGTCTTTCATATGCAAATATCTTAATGCAGGTTAACGTCAGTCCTTTACAGCATCCTATCTGCACGAGTTAGTACAGCGCACGATCAATTTGCAGTGAGTCATGGCTCAATAATAAAACAACGGCGGCCTATTAAATGTGTCCAGTCGACAAGTGCAGCGGTGTCCATTACATCCACTCTTCTTATATTTCATCCTCGAAAATGATTAGACTCATCCTCAGAGGGACAGTGTGCATATGGAGACTGTGCATTTTCTGAATACTGTATACTTCCCGTTTGGAAAGCGGTTGGAACCGTGTCAACACTCCCGCAATTTCATAAATAGCCGATAATGACCAAAAAAAAGAAATCAAACAGAATCTTTTTTGCATGGTTCTGTGTTTCATCTAAATAAAATCCAGACGGAAAGTAGGTCAGCGCAGCGGGAACTGGTGTGGGCCTGAGTGCACCATGTCTTCAAAACCCACCCACCCCCATCTTTCTTAGTATCTCTCACCCTGTTTCTCTCTCTCTATCTCTCTCTCTCTCTCTCTCTCCCTTCCTCCCTCCCTTTCTCTTTCTTTTCTTCTCTCCTCATCTCATCAAAAATCCTCTTTGAACTTTTTCACCTAAATAGCTGTCATACCGCCACTTTACATAATATTTTGTTCCATAAATAGATCCTATCCCACGGTTGATGATCTTTTTATATTTCTTTTTCTTTCCTTTTCAAAACTGCTTTCTGGGTTCTTTCTCTGTCACATTCGTACTTGAACCCTATTGAATCCCAGTCTTTGGCCTCATATGAGGTTGTAGGATAATGTTGCAACCAAACATCCAATGATACGAGTTTAGCGTTCCTGTGTTTTTAAAGGTTAGTCCCCTCCAGTGTTGCCTCCTGTGGTCTTGGCTGAACTGAAAATATCTACTCCCTGTGGCTATCGCTGCACTGTCAGGCGATCTCTCTGCTAGCTGCTGCTTGAGTTTGATCATTCCTCACATGCCTGTGTCAGATTTAGGACCATCTCAAGTAAGGAGCAACGCATGACGAGCAGAGCAGTTATTGTAACATAGATCACAGTGCCAGGCTACTGGCATTATGGGGGTTGGAGGGGAAAAACAAGTTTTTCCCAGTTAATCTTGATCTTTATTTGAGTCTTTGGATTGGGCCCTTTTTCATCTGTACCTTCTTAAATATGTGTAGTGATGACGCATTTGTCACAATGAACTCGCTTGTGTAATACCTAGTAAAACAGGATACAACTGTTTCTTTGCTTTGACTTGAACGGGTCAAACTAAATCACATATGTATGTAACTGCATATGCTGGTTGTGTTTACCAAGGCTGAGTATTTCTCCTGCTTCCTGTCCTCATGCGTTGGATACCTCTTTTACAAAGTTAGCAATTATATGAAGGGCTTTTTCACACTTTTTCAGCAAAGCAAACCAAACAGGCTGGAGCCATAGACTTAAGAATCACTACATTACATGTCAATTAGCTGACGGTTTTATCCAATTAGTGCATTCAACATCTATGAGGGGCTAATAGGGGTTCAGCCCATGCCAAGGACACTTCAGCATCGGCTGGGATTCGAGCTGCCAGTCTTCTGGAGGACGACGCCTCTACCCTCTCAGCCACAGCCGCCCGAGTGGTACCAGTATTATCATCAAGCTCTCAACAGACAGTCAAATCGCTCTATTTTACATTATGTCCAACTTCCTCACAGGGAGCAGTGCGGTTATAGTGGTAGTTGAATAAATGTATTGTGTGTATGTTTAACAAAATAACCACTATTTGTTTTCTGTCATATTCTCTGTAGACGGTGATGGTGGAGAGCTGTCACCCCCGGTGGGAGCTGGAGTTGACAGCAACAGCTGGCACTTCAGATATGGCGCCGGGCAGAGCTACGGCCTCCCTCAGCCCATGCCCATGATGAGGCCCGGAGAGATTCCCCCCGAAGCCTTCATCATTCCCGGATCCCCCGCCATCATCTCCATCCGCCAGGACGCGGGCCCTGTGGACGACAAGGGTGACTTCATTAGCTTCGGCAAGAAGGACGAGGCCAAGAAGAAGAAAAAGAAGAAGAAGGACAAGAAGGACAAGAAGGATAAAGGAAAGGATGACGGTGACGAATAGAGGAGAAGGAGTGATTTGAAAAAAGAGCTACCAACAAACTTTCATCCCAATTTCAGAGCCAGAAAAAAAAACGAAATGCATATTGTAGAACCGGGGGATTCTCTATGCACCATATTTGCATAGACACTGTACAGTGGCCAAACCCTCATTAGACCAGGCCTGGCTTCCCCGCACCATGCAAACCTGCAAAACAAATGTTCGTCTCCCTTGCTTGGCTTATTTGGCCCAACACTTCGGCCAAAGTTTATGGTACAACAAATGGTACAACAACAAATGCTCTAAGGAGCTAGATTTCATCGAAAGGCTGGACCGAATTCAAACAGAAAGCAATTCATCAGATTAGAATAGCCCTGCCGTGATTCCCACTTTGTATAATGAAACACAAAGACACCTGAGAAGGTATACGATTTGTATCTGACCATTGTCAGCTGAGGTGGCCCGCGTTGGCACTCTGTCTATATGCAGCCCCCCTTACTTTTTGACTCGCCTAGTTGGAGGTGAAGATGAAGCCAAACTTTAAGAAATGAAACAGAAGCTTTCGTCTTTAGTATTATGGAGGCCTTATGGTCTTTTGTAAAAAAAAAAGAAAAATGAAAAAGTAACAACAATTCAGTACATGTACCATGAGATTAGCACCTTTTCAAGAGAACGAGGTGGCTGAGACGAACAGGACCACTCTCGGATAAAGAGCTCTGTTTCATTGTAACATAGCACATCGCAGAGGCTGAGGACCTGGACTGGGTTGCACCAACTATGCGCAAGTTTGTTCCCAAGGTACAAAATACAGTAGTGGCTGCATGACTGCTGGTTCATTTGCAGTTAGCGAGTTACTGAATGAGACCGGACTAACGGATACTACTCTACAACTGTAGCTATGGTTAGAACATTGAGATTTGAGATGAGTAGCTGAGTAGTAAGAGCACTACCATGCTGATGGAAACAAACCACTTTGATTTGTAGTAGTTTGGAATAAAAAATGAGGATTGATAAATAGATCCCAAACTTGACACTTGAAGGACAATACTAGAATTTCTATGTTTTAGTCCGTTCTCTACAATTCATTTTAAAATCTAACATCGCTGCTTGCAACTTTCCAAAGCACAACAATGGGAATTTGGGGAATTCCAATGTGTTTTTAGTTCCAGGCAACAAACGTTATACTTTCATCACATGTTGATGAATCTTGAGTGCAACTTAGTTTAAAAACTGCCCTGCACCATCCCAGTAAGGTCATTTTGGGCAGAACGCCACACAAAACAGGATGGATTTCAAACAGTGTGACCAGAAGCTGTTAATTTTTTACAGCAGATTCGGCCTTAAAAAGGACAGACTCTTAGTCAGTTACGTCTAATTTGTAGAAAATGGACATAAACGGTCAAAACCACTGGTTGCGTCCTTTCGGTTGCAAGGTGGCCTGGGATTAGTCAAGAAAAAATAATTAAGAGTGTGCGGGAAATACTCCTGCTTTACTGTTAGTGAGTGCAATTGTGTGACTTTGTATCATTTGCACCCGCTTTATTGCTTGCTTAACTACTTAGTTGTTACTTGAGGTTATGTTGTAAGAGATTTTTCGTGGTGCTACCGCCTATATTTTAGCAGTGCGTGAACCGGGATCAGTGGCTTCCCGGGGCATAACTAGGGAACCTAAACGTGCAGCTGATGCAACCGGCCCCTGACCTTGACCCCTCTCTTGGAATATGGCACAGGTCGTCGGGGGGTCTCAATCCCGCTGTGTATCAGCACGCCCAGTTTGACACACGCTGACAACACAAACATCACACTGACTTTCTCTGCCTCTTACCGCACACACACACATACAAGCAAACACACACGTATCCCCAGACATACACACATATATATGACTAAATTACCCTTAAAGACAACAAAACTCCTCTCTGGAAAGTCCAAAATCCAAGACTAAAGGCCAGTGCCACCCTGAATATGGGAGTGTATTATATGGCTGGGAAGGTTGCTTGTCGCTTTGTTTCTGTTCAAGCCTGATCCCCTCTACTTCTGTCTCTGAATGTTAAATAGTCATTCTTCAAGCCCTGCACCACTGCCTCAACTGCTTCAGTGCTTGTAGGATTCGCTTTGCCCGCTGCTCGTTTTCCTCCCCTCTACTCCCGCTTCTTCAGATCAACATGGTCGGACGCCGTCTTTCAAGTCGCTCTCCCTCGATGAACTGTGCGGCATTAGTGCATTTGCATATTCACACACACACCCACACACACACAGACACACACACACACACACACATACACCCACACGTCTTTTGTTCAAGTTCAAGTGAGCTTAGGTGCTTCAGCCTCAGAGTGTCTCTCCTGATGGCCGCTCGCTGACAGCACTGTCATCTTTCGCATTGGTCCTTGCGTGTCACGTTGTAAGGAGTTCTGACGGGTTCTCTGAAACTGTGCTGGATAAAATGAGACAGGATGAAGAGGGACGGAAAAAGAGACGGAAAGTAAGAGAAAGAAAGAAAGAAAAGCAGCCATCGTAGTGTTGTGTGTGCTGCTCCAACGTTCACGATCGGGCAAGTCATGCCTCGTTTGCACGCACAGCGGTACTCCAGTCATTCCTGTGTCAGCCATTAGTGACAATTGAGTTACTTGGGTCAAATAAAACCACGCTCAATGGGAAGTGCAGCACTGGGAATGGTGGTCGACTTGGAAAGGGCGGAATCTTATGAGTTAATGTAGGAGAAACACGGTGCTCCACTGAGAGGAATTAACATTTGAAAGGAACATTTTTAATAAGACTTAAATGATACATTCTTTTGCTCGACCGCTTCACACGAACATTAAAAGCGAGGGCTGCTGTGGAAGTGCAGCGTCAAAGAGAAGCCTGCCGATCGACTTTAGACGACCCTGACGTTGTGAGATCAGTCACTGGAGAGGTGCTCAGAAAGTGTACTGGTGGGTAATGGAACCGCATCTACATAATGGGAAGTGTCGTGAAATCTCGCCTCAGTGTTCCTTTTTTATAAAAATCCATCGTGTTACCAGTCACAGTAGGAGTGTATAGGTGCTGCTATCAGGCTCAATCCCCCCCCCCATGCACACGTTCCCTCCCCGTTCCCCCCAACCCCGTCCTCCAGGTGTACTTCTGTGCTGTCAGATCACCAAGTGGCTGTTTGCATGTTATAAGCAAAAGGAAACAGATACTATATAGATGATATATATACATAGATATGTTTTTCCACTGCGAAATGCGTATTGGATTACATATACCTCTGATACACATTCTCAAAGACGACACGCACACACAAATGTTGAACAACCCACAATCATCCATACACACATGAATAAACACATACGTCCATGTACTCTACTGCAAACAGTCATTTGTGGAAAAATCTGAAAGAATCACATTTTTTTATCCTGCTGAAAATGAATTTAATCTTATAGATATACATGATGCTATTATGTGTTATGCTGAGAAATGCCTTTGTTTTTATCCCAAATGATTTTTTTTCATTGTAAGTAAAACTTTAACTTGTGTTAAGATATGGAACGATGATCAAACAAACACTGTTGTGAAATGAAATCATTTACTCACCCTCCATATCTATTCTTTGCCCAGTAGAGAAATAAAAAAATGTGCAAAAAGACAGAAAAAAACATCAAAATAAATAAAAAAGTGTATTAAAAAAAATCAAGTTGATGTATTCTCTGCTTGTGTATAGTGAATGTTCTTCAGTCGCTGGATGTGACACATGCCAGGCGACTGTGACAGTGCAGATCTGTTCATAACTTTTTTGTACACCTGCTTCTCATTGTAAAGGTGATAATAGTGATTCTTATGATTTCATCAAACTGGTGATGTGTTTTGTTTATAAGTCACAAATAAAGTTTTTCTTAAATATCTCAAAATGTGTGGGGAGTGGATTTTATTGCAGTGTTAAGGTGATGTCGAATTCTGGGGCAATATTAAGTTCAGTATTGAGTATGAGATATTTCTAGTGTCACATCTATAAGGACTCGATCAAAATCATCATGAAAAACTTGTGCAATGCTTCAGGGAGGGAACTTTTTTTCAAGCTGATTACTTTTGTCAAGCTTGAGAGGAAAGGGAAAACGTTTTTAAGGCCTATTTTCGTAAAATACAACCGTTTTTGGAGAAGATTTTGAGATTAAAATCCTAATATAACAATTATAAAGTAAAAATTTTAAGGTATGTGTCATATCAGAAGGGGGACAACCAACGATCAATCTATCTCCTGTATTAAAATGAGGGATGTGGAGCTTTTTGCTTCATTATACCTTAGGATAAGTTTCACAAATTAAATAATATTAATTACATCAGCACCAACTTATCACAAGTATCAGGACTTTGAATGATTGTGTCTATTCTGAAGGAAGAACGACACAGACTTGGATGAAATTTGCCTCTTTTGTGGAGGTGGTCAAGTGGTCTACTGTGGGGTTATCAGTGGGAACATCCAGAACTCTACTGAGCATGAGTTCTCTTTGTTGCTCCCAAGAAATATCAAATTAATTAGAATATATGTTTAAAAAATAGATAGATGCATACATATTTATGAATCACATAACAGGATGTCAGAATGTAATGTCTATTGGCAACACAACTGGTACAATTTGAGGAGGTAGATCTTCAGTCATTCAACTGACCTCATGACTGAGGAGGAAAAGCCAGAGTCAGAGTCTGCAGACTTCAGCAAGGATTCAAACACACTAACAGGGTGTTGGAACTTATTCGTTTCCTCCACTGGAACACGGAGTTCTAGTTTTTTAATATCATCTAACAAGCCGGGATCTGTTGATGTCTGCAACAAGGGCTCCATCTGTCTGTGGCCTGGAGAAATCCACCTACCTTACTCCACCCTAGGTCAGTGATCTCGCCAGTGATACCGCCACCTACTGGTCAAAGCTAAAACTGACAACTGACCCACATTATTCATAGACAGAACAATTAGTATTCACTTATTGTACAGCAATTTGAAGGAGCAGTTTATCATACTTGTTTGAAAGAGAACTTATCCTTGTGACAAAACTTGTTTTTTACTAAGCAGTCAATACTGACATGGTCCTAGGAAATGTGCAGACATGGGACCGTGTAACAATAAACAGATGATAAAGTATTTATCATACACTCTTCACAAACCTGTTATATCATGGGGAAATGGTCAAAACTGCAGTACTGATACATTTCTTTCTGTCTCTTACTTCTTTCTTTAATAATACAATACATCTGGAGAGTAAATACTAAAAACAGATCAAACACAGTTTATTCTCTTTAGTTACTGATATGAGGATGATGTAATCCACTATTTCTTATTCCCAATTGTCTCATTTGTCAAAATCCGAACTGGAATCACATTTGAAAAGCTTTGTATGATCTGCGGTGATGTCCATCTGCCCCTCGGTGGTCATGTTTATAAATGCAGCTTTGAACCCAAGAGACTTAGTTTTTATTTTCAATATTACAATATTATTAAACTTTACTAAATGTTTTAAACTTGCTTCGGCACCAGTGCGAACATGAACTTAATTATAAACTTAAACTCTAATAACAGTCATTATACCATTTACTTTAATAAACATCTATGATCTGGCACTATAATATATAACTTTATTTTTGAACTACATGTTATCAGTTTGTCAGCTGTTTCATCGTGGAGCATAATATAATGCTGTTGAGAATCTAGTGTCCCTGCGGTGAGCATGGTGGTTCCTCTTGTTATCCTTTAATGAACCATTAATCTGGTGTTTTCAGTTTCAAACAAGCTGAAATTATGACTCATTTAAAAAGAAAAATAATAATCTCCAATTATGTAAGGAACAATAGCTAAAATATGAGTGCATGAGTGTAAATCCCCTTTATTAAACTTATGGGAAATCGTGGCTTATAATTGTTATTTATTTATATGAATGAAGAACAATCTAGTTTATAATGAATTCTTTAAGAACTACGCTTGACATTAATTTCAATTAATGACCATTAAAGGATGACAATGTGTTTCTCTTCCTTATTCACTTCATTGTTAATTCAATGAGACACTGTTTTTAGTGGTTGAGTCTTACTGTGTGTGTGTGTGTGTGTGTGTGTTTGTGTGTGATTGCATTAGTGGTGGACCATAGGAAGAACAGCCAATGCTTTTACTGGTGCTATGTGCATCCTCGCCTGTGGCCAGGGGGGACAACAACTAAAAGAAATAATGAAGTGAAAGAAACTGAAATCTAATATTTATACACTTTTATAGCAGCTATACAAACGAATAAAAGTTTTTTTTCCCTTTTTCTTTACAGTGACAGTAAAACGGTTTTGCCAAGTTACTAAGACATCACAGCACATTTTCTCTGATACAATATTGTGCAATCACCTTCAGGCGATGGAGGAATTTTTACGCTCACAAAGTCACCGTCGAGTTCCCCAGAGCTGCAGTGATGGAATATCAGTGCAATCTCCTGAACACAGCAGGAACCTGTTACAATGCAGGAACAGTTAATTTTGTTCATTACTGATAACTACTGTCAGATGCCACTTAAATAAAAGATCTGTAACTATAATAAACGGTGTGGAAATGCTATTAACAATTATTCCTGTTGTCATTTATTGCGAGTGACTGATTTAAATAATGATGCTGATAAATTTTCCCAAGCCCCTGCTTGAAAAATTACAAAAGTGAAAATTAAAAGTGTATATCTCTGCATATACAGGGTCTATATGAATAATCTTTGTATCCATATAAAGGTAGATACGTTGTGAGATTTATGCAGATGTGTAAACATAATTATAAATATCCGTGTGTTAGATTAAATGAAGATGGAACACAACATAAATAAAAGATTACAGGTCTGCCTTAAAATGTTAATTAAACTGTAGCGCGAATAACTTGAAGCCCCTAGTGCAGTTGTAACCTAAAACCTCCTGTAATCCATAGCACAACATCAGAATATTAGCTGTGCCACATCTTATTCTTATAAAGTAAAGCAGAGCAAAGTAAGAGAGGTTTTAGTCTAGATATGTACGGCCTAATCTCCAAATGGCTGTTTTGGCACAAACGGTACCATCTGAGATTTCTCACTATGAAACTCATTTATTTTCACTCATATGTCAATATTTGTAGTAATTCTATCTGAATACAACCGTTTTCCAAAGACACTGGCATGAAAAGTTCTACGAAGAGCACAATGCCAGCTGAGCTCTCAAGCAACAATTATCCGCAGAGGACATTATCTCGGCAATCGATGGGTGACCCCTCTTAAGAAGCATCAGAGCCAATAGAATTGAGGGACAGCCTCTAAATCTATGTCAGCAACACCGTTCGTCTACTACAAGGAATCGAATACTAAATGTGCAGATTTGCTTTTATCTGAGGCACACAAGTGAGCCTGGGACATCAGAATAAGTTAATTCAAAATATATATCCACTTTTTTTAGATCAGCGAGTTAAAAAGCAGTTTCTAGTGACAGTGTGGTAGTTTGTCCTGATTGTTGCATTCACAGAACTCCTCAAAGAGACTCCCGACTCTT
Source organism: Platichthys flesus (assembly GCF_949316205.1). Classification (NCBI taxonomy): domain Eukaryota; kingdom Metazoa; phylum Chordata; class Actinopteri; order Pleuronectiformes; family Pleuronectidae; genus Platichthys; species Platichthys flesus. The sequence goes on along the minus strand of NC_084959.1, from coordinate 14,355,665 downwards.
TGCTGCAGCAGAACATGAATTCAATGTGACAGAACTCCCAGCGGAGCAGTTTGACTGGACTTTAGCTTCACTCAGTGCTGTCATTACTGACAGGCGTCTTCACATGTACACATAAACACACAGAGAGGTTCAAAATGGAAGATTGAATTCCCCATGCACTGCAGGCAATTTATATTTGGTGGATTAACTGCATTAATAGAATTTATATTAGCTAAGCATACTTTGTTTTGGGAGTAAAATGTTAAAGGTACCATATTTTAATTATACAACAGGTGAAGCTCAATGCATTTGTTTTATTCAGATTAATGTAGCCCTTTTCATCAATTGCATGTTTTCATCTATTTGTCTATTAATTTTATCCCAGCATACAAATTTTTTTCTATTATTTGCTTGTTTTATTGAATGAAATACTCCGATCTTATTTACTTGAGTGAAAATAGCAACAACATTTTTGAAAATTCACTTAGTGAACTTTAGTAGTACTAATACTGCAAGCATTCATTTTGTACCATAGTCTATTTCAGAATAATGTGTATTGTGTTATTGGAAAATAATAACAGTGATGCATTAATGTGTAGATTGACTGCTGCTGATTTTAATTACTTTATATTCTGTTGGGTAACTCATTAATTTCCTCTGGAACCAGCTTATCTCAAACTATTAAAATAACATAACTAATCCGTTCATAATATTTTCTTTCACGAATATGACTCCTCATTATAACTGACTCAAATAAATGGGACGGTACAATATATGGCTCTGAGTAAAGGTTTAAATAGGATGGGATACTCAAGTAAAACACAAACAGAGCAAGATTTTGCAGTACTTGAGTCAATGTATTGGTTACATTCAACCTCTGTTGTTTTCTTTAATCAGTCTGAGTGTAACAAACTATACTGTAGGTGTGCGAGTCTTGTCAGAGATACATAACAGTGGTGTCCCTTACGGTCTGATAATATTTCACACGGAACAAATCAACCTCAGATCATAAACCCAAAGGCAAGGCAGCAGTCATAATGTAGAAATATATTGACATAAACTGAATTAATAATAAATTAATGTTTATTATTCTACAGTCCAACATAAGAATCAGTCAGAGAGAGCATACCTCCACCAAGAGCCAACAGTCCTCTTCTGAAAGAGACATTTAAATTCACTGGTATCAGATTTTTATTTGGATATGCACCAAAACAGTCATAAATATCTTGACTCTTTTCATCAAGATCCATGAATAATTCACTTTGAAATGAACAAAAATGTTGAGAACTATTAAATCTCGCAATGATAAAGTAACTCATTCATCCGCCCCCTCATCTTGATACGCATCAAATTTTAATGGATTCTTCCCTGATCACACCCTTCCACCAGGTTTCATGGTAATCCGTCGTTTAGTTTTTCATAATCATCTAACTAACTAGCTAACAAACAAACACAAAAACCCTCTCGGTGGAACAAAACAAAGTATTTGTTTGACAACTGATCAAACTCAGCCCATTTACTTGTTAACCTCAACAACTGAACCACTGCCAATTAAGAACAAGCTAGATATGAAGGAATTCTTCCTAATACCAGTGAGAGTCTTCAGATACTTGAATTAATCAGGTTTTAAAACTTAGCATGAATAACTGGGGTTCTTCTGAGGAAATATAGTGTTGGTCAAATTATTTTCCCTTCATTTTCTTAAATTATTATATCGTCCCAACAGACAGCAGTGTTGTATACATTCACAGCTGTCAATCCATTTTCCTGCTTTTTAACTTGCATGATAATTTACAGACAGTCCCTACTCCACTGATGCAAGTCACTTCCTCTCTCCCTTTCTCTGTCTCTCTCTCTCTCTCTCTCTCTGTCTCTCTCTCCCTCTCTCCCTTGCTCTCTTTCTCCACCCAGCTGTAGATCAGGATGCATGAATTCTGGGTAGGAGGATAGTGGCTGAAATAAGAGAGAGAGAGAGAGAGAGAGAGAGAGAGAGAGAGAGAGAGAGAGAGAGAGAGAGAGAGAGAGAGAGAGAGAGGGTAAAAAGGCAGGACAGAGTAGGACAGAGTGTGTTGGAGTGCAGCACACAGTAGCACACTGCTGTGTTGTGGTTATGGAGAGAGCATGGGAGCAGCCAGACCAAAACAAAAAAAGAGAAAGGGGATACAGCGAGGACACCGCTTTGGTTTTAATGCCTGATCAATGACAGGCAGATTAGTTTAGAATCTGAAGCATTAGAAAAAAGAGGAGGGCTCATTTAGCAGCACTGCCTTGCAGGACGAGCTGCCTGCAGACTCCTCTGAGTTTGGACTGAACACCGACAAGGGATTTCTACAGTATGAACTGTCACTCCAAACCTCGAGGACCAGGGGGGACATGAAAACAAGGAGCGGAAAACTAGCTTCTGACATTTGGACTCCCGTAAACAAGACAGCTTGCAGCAGGATCCAACAAACATTCAGGTATGTCTGCTGAATAGAAACACACAAGACATTGATTCTGCTGAAGACAAAAAAACTGCTCCTTTTGAATTTGTTATAGTCCTGATCGTTCCTGTGTGGTGTTGCGGGAACCTGTTTATTCATTTATTTAGCAGTGGGATTTAATGGTGAATTAACACAGCAGGACAGTTGTCACTTAGCGTTAGACAGAGACAACAGACATAGGTCACTTTCATGAGCTGATAATAATATACATGGTACATGGAACAAGAAAAAAATGTGTCCCTAGATGACTAAATATTCTTTTTTTTGCAAGTTTGACATCCCCTTATGAATGCTGTTGGGGGGGGGGGGGATGAGGAAAAGGAAGCCTTGTCAGAATGTGTTTGCTTTGCTGGACATTTCTGTCATAAATCAAAGCACACACACACACACACACGGATAAACACACAAACACTCACTCCCTTTCACACTGGATATTTTGCTGGACAGTAATGAAATGCCAGACATGCGCACATTATCGCACTGTTATCATCCGCTGAGATGGTGTCACTTAAATCATTAAAATTACCTCCTGCACACACACACAAGTGGCACATGTGAAATCAAACACAAACACACAAAACTGTGTTACGCCCTCTGTGCCCACAAAGCCTTATGAACTCTCCACTGTAGCCTCAGTGTATACATTATGGCCTCTTTCCAAGGCGAGCTGAAAGTGGAGGAAAGCTGAGTGGAGGCTGCTGGCTCCAGCATGACAGACATCACAATGAGACAGGAGAGAGAGAGAGTTCACCACAGGAGCCATGTGTTGAATTTTACTCCACAAATAAATTATTCCGTGCGCTGTCAGACATCGAGACGAGATCTGTGTGAAGTTTGTTTGAAATGCTAATGACATATCTAACTTGTTCTCGCAGCAACAGCCTCCTCTTATCGTCAGCACCAACATACCGCCAGTCCCATTTCTTACCCCGTCACATCAGAACTTTGCGAGTGAGAGTGTAATTTTCTCAGCTTGAATTTCCGCAAACGGCTTTTGACAACCCCAGTTATCTTTTTACTGTGTATTATTTGAAGCAGAGCCAAATTCTCAATAGTAGGCCTGTGCATTGTTTCAATTTGTCCTGCTTACTCATGCATTCCCTTCACAGCACCATCTCAAAATGCCTTTCACTGTAAACTTGTTCCTCTCTTACTTCTAGAGGGATGTAATGGTGTGGAAACTCTGTCGCTCTCTCAAATTATCCCACTTTTGAGTCAGTCCGACGAGGGATGGGGAGGCGAGCGGCTGACCTGACGACTCCGGTTCCAGTTTTAGGTGTCCCCGCTTTGGTGGGAGTGCGTGGTTTGAAGACAACAGGAGGAGACAGAACTGGAGGGGCCCTGCTGCAAGCGTGGGGACTTCATTCCAGCATTGGTGTTCAGACGTCCCCAGGGAAAAGCAGACCACCTACGCAGCACAGTGTATTGCTAACTGATGAGCTCTCCACGCCATCAGATAGAATTACTCAAACATCCAACAGATGTTGTACCAGCGAAACGGAGTACAAGGAGATATTACTGCTAACAAAGAGTTACAAGGAGAAAAGGGCTATTTTGAAACAGAAATGTGGGGAATCCAAGACGAAAAAGGAAGTGACTTTCAAAGCACTTGGAGGTGAGGCCTCTAAGGATGCGGCCTGCAGTCAGAGGAACAGTAGTGGGACCTATTGCTACGCCAGGGCAATCAAGACGAATCCTCACTTTGCAGGGAATGCAACCAGTGTCAGGCCTAAATACACCAATGGAAGCGTGGTGGATTCAGAGGCGATCGGTGGAATCAGCATCGATAGAGGTGACGCAGAGCCAGTGAGCCGTGCCACCTCTCGCGGAAGGGACCAAAACAGAGTGCAGAGTCAGAATGCAGAGCAGTCGGGGAGGATGGCGCTGTTTTCTGCTGCCCATCATTTTGGGATGCCACGCAAAATATGCATCCTTTGCGGCGGGAGACAGACCGTGACCGCAGCGGCTGCCACTTTGGGGGAGAAAAGCCCTGCTGCTGACGATTGCCCGTTAAAGTCAGCCCTCACCACACTTTCAACTACCGCGCTTTTCCAGATGCCCCATACTGAGGGGGACATGGACCTTAAGGCAACCCAGCATCAAACCCCTGACAACAGCACAGACAGAGTCCATCCACAAATATTATATCTTAATGAAGAACTGAGGTACAGAAAAAAACCACATCCGGCATGTCCAGTGCACTCTAGAGGCAATCTGGTCCCTTTGTCATGTGCATATGCTGCTGCTGATATAAAATCCCTTACCCTATCCCAACCCACAACTCTCCTACAAGCCAAAACCATCACAAAAGCAACTGTAGAAATAAGAAAGGATGATGCAAGTTTAAAATCCTTTGCAAAACCTACACAGGACGGTAAGATCCCCCGGCCGACGAGTCTCATGCTGACTCCACAGTTGGTCACGGCTACCAGACCAAACGACCCGCATTCAAACACTTATCCTAAGCTCGTCAAGATGCCGCAACACAACACTTTAAAATGGACTGGGCCTCAAAATGTGTGCGTATCTGTGCATGCTACACCTAAAAAGACTCTGTTGCCAGCTTCCCATTCATACACTACAGCTGTGGGACCTGGAAACACCTCAGACACTCACACGACAACCACGACCTCTACTGCACTGATGTCCTCAAAAATCACACCTAGTAAAGCTGCTAATGCTGAGGATGAAATTAAACTGCGGCAATCAACGCACACGACTCGAGTGAACGCGGCGACAAATACAACTTATAGCCCGCAAATTTCTCCAAAATGTCCGACCCTATCTAAAGCAAGGAAGGCAACAGACAATATTGATAGAGGAGAGGCAACTGTACGACATAGAGCTGCAAGTCCGCCATCTACTTCACACAATCCATCTCAGAAACCACATGAAAATCCATCGTCAAAGGTTAACATTAGCCCACCTGCACATCCCCATTTCGCTCATACACCCCAGAGCCCTTTGTATCCTAACGCAGCATCAGATCAATCTAGGCATACAACCAATAAGCGAGACGCTAAGCCTGAGGCAAGACAATTTCACCCGATTCAACCTATGTCCTCAAATTCGGAGACTGCAATTCATGAACCTACAGCGTCAGTTAACACTACAGCAGGTGCAACTGGACCCCCACATTCAAGACCTCCATTTCTTTCAGGTCCCGGTTCACCATCTACACATCGCAAGACTTTATTTGAAAGCATTGCCCTCAAGAACTACTCAGTCAGCATGAAAAAAGTACCATCTACAGCCAGCTCCTCATCACCGGCATTGACAGAAATACAAAGAAACGTCTGTGTATCAAGCACAACTATGCTTCAGCCAGCAGACACAAAACCAGAAGAACTTTGTTGTAAAGAAGCGTCACGCAAAAATAATCCCGGTCATGCAACTCTAGCCAATGAAAACTCTGCTTTCTGCAGCATATCCAATCAGGAACACAAGTCCAAAACAACTCTGCTTATATCATCTAGGCCACTGAATGTGTCAAAAAGCCATAACAGAGGCAGTGATGTGAGCGCCCACAATTCGGAGTCAATAATGAATCCCAACGCCGATACACAAACTGATAGGAACAAATTTGGTGATAATCTAAGCAACGAATTTGTGTCGCATGAGTCAAAACGGCAGGAAAATTCAAATCTATCACAGGTCACTAAGCTTCAGAATCACATTTCCTTAATTAAGTCAAGCTGCATTTGTCTGCAGGGCTGCATAAACACAGAACAGCAAAGGGTTGCGCAAGGATACACAAAAACAGAGCACGAGGGACACTGTGCTCCTGTCCCACCAGTGAAAAGAGCCCAGGAGACAGATTCAAACGCAGAACATTTGGCCTTGGGTGTATCACCCAGGCATGCTAATATAAAGCTTAAATCCCAGGCAGATAAACAGACACATTCCTCTTCTGTCACAGCACAAACCAACTTCATTAGCTCATCGACGGCAAACACTCAAGGGCATGTTGACCCCAGCCCCTTCTCTGCTGTCCATCAGAACTCTAATACAGATACATTGTCCCTTCTGCAAGCTCATGCAGGTCTTCCTGTCCCTGCACCAGCCCCATTGAAAAGTGAGGATCTTCGTGCACACACAGGCCCTGGCTGTAACTCCATATTGCGGTCGTCAAAAATCCACTTGGTATCCCATCCCCAACCCCAGTCCCGCGAGGCAGTGGCAATCGCCATAGCAGATTCGAACTCAAGCCCTGCTCCCCCCCGGCCCTACCCGGTGGACACCAGCCTGGCTCACTCCCACCCGGCTGATGCAGCCATGTTGCTGCCCAGCTCCCAACAGTGCTGCAAATCAGCAGCCCTACAGCAGAAGCTCGAGACGGTGGAGGCCAGCCTGGCAGCCAACAAGGACAGGATCACCACTCTGCTTAGCATTATCCATGACCTCGAAACATGCCACACTCCCACCAGCGGGTAAGAGCAGGCGTTGGTGTGTGTCTTTGTATGCGTGTGTGTGTGTGTGTGTATGCGCGCAGGTTATGCTGTACATTGTGAGGACCAGTTTGACATTTAGGTCTTAGCAAGGAGATGGTTCCCACCATATTTACACGCACATTAACTTGAAGTGACAAATCATGGAGGCAATTCGTATATGCAATCGCTGCACCTCAACTATGCTGCATCAGGTGATTGAAAAATGGTTGAAAATGAACAAAACTAAATTTGCTGGAGATGTAGTTGATGGATTATGTTTTATTTAATTTAGAAGCAGCAAATTGTCTGTGATTTTACTTTCTGAAGACCCTGACCTACCACCCACACTGGTTCAACCAATGTGGGTAAACCTCAAATGACACATTCATTACATAAACCATGATATAAGACAAAACAGATACTATTGAAAGGCCACCACACCGTGAAGACATAATAAAGTTGTTGTTTTTTTCGGTCCAAAATGATGCTTTAAATCCAGGTTCGTATTGTGATGATGCAAATCTGTAACATTGCAAGTTTGCAAACAGGTTTGTGGACGTGCACCTCTGTGTGACAGAAACCTACTTGGGCATTTCAGCGGGGCACGTCTCAGAGAGATTTATTTAGCCGTGTAACTCTTCTGGGACAAATAACAGGAATTAAAACGGCCCTCTGGCAATGTGCCTCCGTCAGTCATTCTCATCCAGCGTAATGCGCTAATAAGTTGTGACTGCCTCTGCGGTCATGTTTCAGAATAACCAACTCCTAATAAGCGACATAATGCTCGTTATACAGCTCATCACTGCCATCAGCGACAGTCTGAATGATTAGCAGACAGAGAGGATGAGCGGGGAGAAAATCAAACGGTGGATCTGAGGCAATGGGTGCTTTGGATGTTTCTTACCTCACACACTTCAGTTTACTTTTGTTTATTTCAGACGGCGATCCTTCAAAACTGGAAAGGACCTAAAGAACTGCTCGAGCTGCCAGAAAACTGCTTGTATAATCTACAGGTGAGATAACAGTGACATCCAGGGTCTTGTCTTTGAGCACTGGATTGAACTGTAAGTGATCAGAGGAGCTCCGGAATTCAACTCTTGCCCGAAAACAAAACTATGGCCACAGAATATTAATTCTATGAATACATCATGTGTTATCACATTGAGCTATTATATGGTGTTGATTATAGGGAGGCTCCGTTTGATAAAGTTGAAAATTAGTTTGGGTTGAGAACGTTCCCATGAGACCTATTTTCTGAAAGGAGATTAATAAAATATTATAAGGAAATTCATTTTTCAGACTCAAACTTTATAGACATTTTATAATTGCTACTGGGTGGTTCTTCACTTCACTTGGACAAAAAGAAGAGTACCGTAAAAATCAATTTGAATAAAGTCAGAAAAATCTGTTTAGACTTTTATTGTTTCTTCTCCCTTATTTCTTCATTACTTTTCCTAATAAACTTTGTAACATGTGCCGCTGCAGAGTCAAGTCATTGTACTCAAGGACAAAGTCAACATTTGATTAACAGTTTCAGAAAAACACAACAAGGTTAGGCCAACTTGCAATTTCAGCTGGCAAGCAGTTTCCCACCGTCCTGCTCACTTCACTTCACAGAAAATGAATGACTTACAGTTTGGGCAGCTCACCAAATGAAAAGCTGTGCGCTGCTCATTTGTTTCTTGCTCAGAATACATAGAGAGATTACATTTTGCTCTCTGAGCACACCGTAAATCTTTTGGAACAGCTGTCAAATTGAAGCACTTAACTGCTTGTGACTCAATCCTTTTCACACGACAGATTTATGGAGATTACGGAGGACTTTTCAAAAAATTCAGGCAAGCAAAAAGGAATAGTTCCTGCCTACGCAGCCTGTAAATGGGATTCAGCGCACGTTTGCTTACAAGGTGGTTTGCTTTCATGTCAAATATTTTAGCCGATGGAGTGGGCTGAATGGGCTCAGTACTATCTTCAAATGAAAGATTTCGCATTTTGATATTTGCACATTTTGAAGCAATTTTTAAGAAGACGTCACTTAAAATCCACCTTTTCAGAATACAAATAAAAGAAATTGAATGATATAGACACATTTTCCAATGGTGGTCTGAGAACAAACTTTACGTTTTGAAATTACTTGAAGAAGTAGTGTATTAAAGTGTAGCATGCAAGAGTCCTCCACATGCTGCCTTTGGTCTAGGTTTGCACCAATTAGATGAAAAGTTGCATCAGTTGGAGGCGACAGAATATAAAAATCTCAACAATACTGTGTGTAGAAAAGGAGGCTAAAGGAGGCCAGGAAATCTAAAAGTCTTCACATCATCTTTCTTTTTTTTGGGAGGGGGAGCCTCATGCCCCACAAAGGAAAACCTAAAATGGTGTTTATCTTGAAATATTCAGAACATTTCCCCCTTGATCCATTTACTTTCAAAACCGCTTTTGCATGACAAAAAGATGTTACGTAAGTCGATTTGCTGACTGGTGTGTGTGTGTTGGCATCTGATCCTCAAAGGCCAAGTGTATGATAAGACCCCCCCCCCTCCCCCCGGAATAAAAGACATTTATGTACCTTCATAGAAAAAGGATACCCTGCTGGGGGAATGTCTTTCTGCCCAAACCAATCAACCACTTGGAAATCTGACAAGCACAAAGCTTCCCACAGCTTGAGTGGTACCGCACAAAACAGAGGGAAGTGTAGCGACACAGTTTACAGTGATGTGTGGGATTTATCGAAACAGCCCTCTGCTGTTAAGAGAAATGAGCTGGTGAAATGCAGACCTCACACAAGGAAGAACTCATTTGCATTCTTTGGCAAGAGCTGAATTTAGTAGTTTTCAGACACGTCCTCTGCGGATTGTCCGCACAACGGGGCATGACCTAACTCCAGAGTTTGCCTTTCACGTATCTAGAAGGAGGTTATCTGGTTCACAACAACACAGAGATCTCAGAAGCCTTTAGATGATGGGTTGCAAAGCATGTAGGAGGGATGTATAAATACTGCTGATTGCGTGTTTTTGTTTACAGCATATTCATATCAGCGTCGGTGCATATCGCCAAAAAGTCTCAGACCTCACGTTTGTGTCCGTGGTGTGTTAGAAATGTCATCAATGCTCGCCCTCCCTCTGAGTGGATCCTCCAGGTAATCATTTGCTGTATTCTCACATGGTCTCAGATATAATCCAGAGGGTTTTCCAAGGAGGTTGGCAGGAGAAACTCCGGAAAATGTCCGCCGCAACTGATTTGGACATTTGCGTTCAGTCTAGTTCTCGTCTGAAAGCAGCTTTTGATAACTGTTGTGTTATTTGGGTGGTTTGAGTAATGTTGAGTTGTATGTCTGTTGTGTCCAGTGTGGAGTACGACTTCAGGCAGCAGGAGAGACGCTTCATGGAGGTTCTGAATCAATCAGCTGGCGGAAATAATGCTTTCTCCATGCATCTGTCTCCGCATTTGAACTTCAGCCTGCTCAGAAAAGTCATCATTAAGAACTTAACAAAGTCACGAGTGAAAAGCAAAAAGCTGTGCAAGACTCTCTTCCAATGGCTGCCCAGGAAAATCCAGCAGGTGTAGCTCTCTTCTCGACAGCCTGGTGCTGTTTGACAGCCATTAGCCTGTGTCCCAAGTGACCAGCAGAAGCCTCTGCAGTGGACTTTCATGATTTGCCTCCTCCTCACAGAATGGGATTACTCTGAATTAAGGCTCTTGCCCGGTGGAGTTCCACTCCCCTGCACACTGTCAATGCTTATAAGCAGGATTTTGTACTAAAACGTGCCCCCTCTCTTTGTGACCTTCACCATCACCCCAAAGGCTTTCTATACATCACTATTGGAAAATTTAAGGTTAATTTGTTCTGAGCTTGCCTGCTTGAAAAATGAATGACTCACCACGGCCTCAGATTTAATTTAAATTTCCGAATGAGAACCTGTTCTCTTAAGACTGTTATGATTGATGCACTACGAGTTTCCCCGAGAAGACATTTCTCCTTCAACTGTCCCCTAACTCGCTTCTCCTTAGAATAAATGTGCGAAATTAATCATGTTTTTCAAATGATTTATTAAATGCTTCTGAATTTACTGACAGTTGATTTGTCTGTAAATCTGTTTGTCAACCAGAACTTTGTTTAAACTGTGAATGTTAAACAGAGCTCTATCCGTTCCGTTTCTGAATGAAATAAACACAATTTTCAGCTAAGAAAAAAGGGCTTTTGTGCATCTTTCACGTCTGCTAATTGGTCATCAGAGTGCAGGAAGTCGAGAAACGCTCATTATGCTTTAGCCAATTGTGTCGATGGTCTCCAAATCCCTGAACAATATCAACTTCACAAAGGGTTTCTAAGTAAAACAATGATGTGACGAATGGCTGCAATGAAGCATGAGTCGCAATCACAGCGTTTATGAGAACGTGGACCCACACACACACACACACACACACACACACACACACATACACACACAGGGACATGCAACGCACATCGGAGCATCGACAAACCTTGGAAGGTTTCACTGAAGCTTTCATAAATTATCAATGTTAAGGGAGATGCAGAAAAACTTAGGATAGAAAGCTCACAGTTTGATTAATGAATGTTTGAACAGTCAAGCATAAATAACAGTTAGTCAAGCTCAGACTGTGACATTACGCTTTGAGCCGACTTTAACTCAGGAAAGCTTTAATTAAAAACACCTCTAAGAAGAAATAATACAGAGTGAAAATGAAATTCTTTTAACAATGGCACTAGAGGGAAATAACTTTAACAGCCTTCTAGCCTCATGGGGGGAGCACAGCTCTGCCACTAAGATGCATTTAACAACTGTCGACTGGAAATTATAACGCGAGCAAAGTTGCAATGTTCAGTTAATGACCAAAATTCTAATTATTTCAGCTGCCCAACTGCAGTCTATAAAGATATGTCACAAATACAAAGGGAAAGCATTGTGAAAAACTCAGAAGAACCAGATGAACACCCTGTTGTAACAAATGCTGTTTTCATACTGTCTTACCATTTATAGCGATCACAAAATAAGTTAATGTCACTTGAAAGAGAACTCAACTGGTTTTGAGGATCGTGTTTAAACATCAAGTTTGTTTACTGTTGCATATGAGATATGAGAGTCACATAAGGTTTTATGTAACATGAGAGAGTGTGAGGCAAAAGTGATCCATTCCAGATCCGAGCTTGGGATTACACATTTTTAAAAGCATGGTTGGTAAGTTATTGAGACACTTTTGTAGAAATTCCCAAATGCCCCCAAAAGTTATGAAATCGTGCAAAAAAAACAAAAAACGGTGTTTGTGACCCTTGCAGGACTGTTATAAATATGACCAATGATTTCAAGTGTAGCCTGCTGTCACCAAATGGCAAATGATCATGCATTATAGATAATATACGCACAAGATACTGAAAGCGGACAAATAAATAAACAAAAACTAAAAGATGGCTGCACGGATTCTTTTTTCTTTTCTTTTACTGTCCAACAAGTCAAACAATGTTGAAATGTGAGATTACAAATCTATATCAGTGCAGGACATTTCAACATTTCTGGAAAATTAGTATGTACACATGTGTCATGCAGTTGTTCTAATGGGCCTATAAGCAGTGTCACTTAAACACAAACCATTTTCCTTAACTGAAGTGACACGTCAAATGTTGGTCAAAACTACATCTATGTGGAACGTTCTCATGTCACAGAAATAACGTCAAAGAGACACTGCCACGATACTTACAAACAGGGACATGGTTAAAACTTATAATTGGGATTAACAGACTGCAGCCATGCTTGTTTATGCAGAGGACTGTAAACTCTCTACTTGAAGGTTCTGGTAATTTTCTGTGGTTCACCCAGAATGGACCTGCCAATTTTGAGAAGTGGTTCTGCTCAACACTGTATTGATTTAACAGCATTGTACTGAGCCCGACAGCCAAAGACCAATAGGTCCATAAAAAAACAGACCAGACCACATTTTGCATTTATATGATCAGAGAATCCTACAGTGACTGAAACTACTTGTCCCTTTATGTGACGATAAAAGTGTCAAATTGCTAAATGGCTAAACAAGAAGTCCTGCAATATCACATCTAAACTTCTCTGTAGCTGGAAAAGTTTTAGTGTTCACCTAATGGCGGAGAAGAACAATTTACAGTCTTTCAGTTATGTAATCAAACCATTTTATTGCTACTTTTGAAGTGTGGCAACCGGGTACAGAGCCGCAGACAAATACTGAGGGAAAATTACAGAATCAATACCAACATGTCTGTTATGCCTCAGGAGATAATTCGGCACCAGTGAGGCATTGAGCTGCTGTGCTGGTGCTCTTCAGACGTCACATTTCACACTCCTCTAAATAACTGCAAAGGAACCTGTAAAATGGTTCAGTAAGTAGCAATTTTTCCCTTTAGGTCCGTCTTTATTTAAAGGTGAATTTTACGTATTTAAAAACACATTATTCTGCATGTACTGTCTCACAAAGTCAAACCTTGCAGCCTCCAACGATATAAAGTTATAGTAAATTAAATGTTTCACAGCCCTTTGGACCAGTTTTAATTTTAATTTTTTATATTTTCTATAAAGGTTTTCATGAAAATGAAAAAGTAATTGGAGGAATCCTCCTGCTACAATGATTTAAGCCTCCTGTCTTGGAATTTTCCTCTGATAGTCACACATATGTACAAATAAATATAGTGTTTTAATTTCTTAAAGTTTCTTTGTGTAAGATTTAGTGGCATCTAGTGGTGAAGTTGCTCAAAAGATATTCAGTTTGTCCAGTTTGGGGTACTGTCATAAAAAACATGGCAGCCTCCTTAGAGAGGACCCACTCCTGATGGAAATATAAAGTATTTAAATATAAAATTGCCCCTTTCTAGGGTAAAGAAAACAAGAATTTGTACAATTTAGACGATTTCATGATGACTTGTGAAAACGTAGCTAGAATTATTTGATATGCAATTTCAGCCTTTAAGCCAAATCTTACTTGTCTAAGTGTAGTCTTCTCATGACTTTTCCCAGCACATGCCGATTATAAAGACAGAATTTTGCCCCGTTTGGAAATGACATTGCAAAATAACCTAATATGTAACCAGTACGACACCAGTTAAAAGTGTAAGACAGACAGCTGCAAATATTCATGTGTGAATAGTATATCTATATATCTAAACACAAACATAAAATGTTCTCCTATGATTGCAGGTCAATTTCCTGCCTTTGGTGAAAAGCAATGCACATGAAATCAGGAGCACAAATCAAGCCCTGTCAGGCCCATTATGAGGGAACAAATAAAGCCTGTTAGGTGAAAAGCTTCAATCTCCATCAAGTGGCATTGCTGTTATGGAATCTGTTCCAAGTGACTCCCTCTAAGGTGAAAGAATTACTTCGGCTGCCAACACCACTGAAAGTGACGCCACAGTCTGCAGCTCTCTGCAGCCTTCAGCCACTTTCAGCTCATTAATTTGGTTCACTGGTCCGTCTGGTTGAGGTCCAACGACTTTCACCAGCCCCTGCAATAGAAAAAACTGGGGGCAGCTGCCAGCTCACAAGCTCAACCATGTTGTGTCCTACCTGTGCAATGAAAGGTGCCAGAGCACTGCAGCACGGCTTTTTCTGGTTTTCAAAACAGGACTTAAGGGTGAGATGAAATATGACAGGGGACCTTCTCATAGACACTGTATGAGCAGAGGTGAGGGTCATGGGACAATGGTGGCCAAGCTATCTCCAACCTTTGAGCCCATCAGCTGTCGTCTGATTACGAATTAGCCTCTGTGGCTCGTTTCCTTACTTCACACAAGTCAAACATCTGTCAACACAATATATAGGTGTTGGTGTTTTGTGCCCAGGTGACACTTTTGGCCCATGGCTTTAGGTAAGGTAAAGAGCCGGTTGACGAAGCATGTCAATGTGTTCCCTTTCTTTTACTCTCTGCACGTTTACATGCGGTCAACCAAAACAATCTCAAACCTGATTGGTCAAACTAGAAATGGTAACCAGAAGGCTTCCTTAAACAATAATGTTAGCCACTCTCGGAGCTCATTGGATTAAATTAAAAGCTGGGAGATCACCATTACAATTCATTGTGGTTTGAATGGGTACGTTTCTTAAGGCTTATAGCAGAAATACAAACTTTTTGCTGTATTATATACAGGCGACTTTCTGTTCTATTTTCCCGTTCTTATCAATTATAACGTCACTTTTGGTCATTTGATTTTGTCAGTTATATCATTAACTACTGGACAGACTGCTATGAAAGAGTTAAATGGACATGATATGGTCCCCAGAGGATGAAAGCTGCCCACTTTGGTGATCCCAAATAAACGCTGTTATCATGAAAAACTGATTATGCTAATTTTACTTAGTGCAAACTGAAAGCGTGCCACCAACACACAAGCTATCCCTGAGGGTCCACTGGTGCTGATTTGCATTTTTTTGTATTTCTGAACCACCATAAGCTGTATGTAGCGCCGATGATTCATGCATGCTTTTAATCCAGTAAAACATATGCTAATCATTTGAAAATGCAATACAGCGTAAAATGTTATGATAGTAGCAGGGGTATTAACTGGCTATTTACCCAAATTGCCCTTTACCAGAAAGGGATCCTCTATTTTTGAAATTTTAGGCAGTTTCAAAGAGGTTAATTTTTGGTGCAGTACTTTTCTCCACTGGCAGCCTGCTGTACACTGACAGTCATTTTCTTTAGACGGAATTTCTGTGCAAATTGGCCTGTTAGTTGTCTTTCCAGCACGGTGAACAGTGAATGGCTAAAGCTACAGTATATGTAGATTTCTATTTCTGTTGCCGACATGATCCGGCTCCAAATCCGTTTTAATGTCTGTTAACAGTGAGTGTGAGAATGAGTGTCACTTTTTTCCCACTTTAAATTAGCTCCATCAGTGTCATTGAAAGGTTCCACACAATGAGATGCACTATCAGCTTCAACCTTGCTGTGACACCAAGAGTGTTTATTGTTTAATCCCACCTCTCCCTGTGAGGGGGAAAAAAAAAAACTCAAGGATTTTTAACAATAGAAGGACACAGAGTTCTCTTTTGTTTGGTAAAAAAAAAGAATAAAGAAATGTCCTGTGAATATCAATGTGATGCTTTTATGCAAATTGTGATCTCTGTCGTGCGCTCGGTGAGAATGGCCACCTCTGGGGAGAGAGCTGCCTTTTTGTAAGCCAAATAGGCTAATAGCCAATATATCAACAAAAAGCAAATAAGCTTTTAGCCTAATACATCATCCTATAAAGGACTCTACATTCATCTTCTGTCGTATAAAATTATATCAAATGTCTGAGACACTAAATGCATTAAATATATCCTACTCTCAGAACTTGAACCTGTGCTAGACTGAAGTTTATAGTTAAAAATACATCATTTTTAATACAGTTTACACAGCAACAGTAACAATTACTCACACTTACAGATGCTGAGTAATGTTGGTTTTCACAAAAGTTAAAGATTTGTGGGGGTAAAAAAACAACACATTCCTCAAAGGAGTGTCTCAGAACTGCATGTTGTTTACAGATCTCAACAAACCTTGCTGCTGGTTGGTCTAACTAACGGGTTCCACTGTGGGATTCGGTTTTATCTTCACCTTCACCTCCTTAACAGCGGGTTACGGACAAAACTCATATTGAGTCTCTCAGGATGCCAAATATATTCAGCTGCTGCTGAAACTATGTGGACTGCATCAGCATGGTGAGCTTATTTATCTCTATTTTGTCCCTATCGATCATTATTGCATTTATTTATTTATAGAGGCAAATAGGGTTGTTTGCTTGGTAAGCTGATGGGCGTTAAGAAATATGGTCTCATAAATGACTATTTCTCTTGCAACTGACCTATTGGTGTATATATGTATAATGTAAAAATGTTTTATGCTTCTATAATTAAGTACCAACTCACATCAATGTTATGATACAATATTTTTCTTGTGAATGTACTGTATCACATTGACACCCCTATTATACCTAAAAAAAAAAATACACCACGAGGGAATTTAAAGTTTACAAACAGGTTAATTAGAAGAGAGTAAAAAGTTATATTTACAAAGAATCCGAAATAGCTTGTCAATTATAATAATAAAAGTAACACCAAGTAAAACATATTGAATATCATAAAAATCTATAAAAACTGCCTTAAAATAACACATACTAAATGTTTGGGAGGAATTTGAGCATGACCACCAAACAAAACTGAATTAGGTTAAATCAGGTGGATGCGGTACGATTAAAGTAGGTTTTAAGGTTTGGATTAAAGGATACTGACTCAGCCTGCTGTATTTTTATTATGGTGTCAAAACACCAACACTTCATAAAGTACGTGGTTCTCTGGGCTGTGGATTTAAATAGACATAGGTGTTGAGTGATCTGATGTGACACGGTTCATTTGTGTTGGTGTTAAACAGTTTTTAAGCTTCAATGTGGTAAAGAGATAAATTACCAAGCTCCATTTTCTGCACCAGTACAGTTTATATTTAGAGTTGTATGTCTTCCTGTATAGTGGACGTATGAAATTAAGTCAAATATAAGACTTATCGTCATTCATTGCATATGACTAAATAGTGGTTTGCTATCAAGCCATCACAAAAACAGTCTCTATTTGTTTGTTCTGGACAGTGAATAGGCAACCAAACTAAAAACAGAATCATGAGGCGGTCAGGATGACCTGAGACCGAAGTACGGTCGTCAAAAAAACAAAAAAAAATACATGCTTCCATGAGGAACTGTGATCTCATTGGACAAACTGCTACTGTTGTGTGAATGTGGCCAAACATTCAACAGCTTCATACGCACAGGATTTCAGTTCCCATGTCAGTATTTGTTTGTCTGTTTACTTCCGTTTTTCATAATTCATATTCATATTTTTTCTGCCGTTGTAGCCACCAAATATAAACACCCCTCCCCTTGAAGCTCTGCTGCCGGTTGGATTCACAGACAGAGACTAATGAGTCATTTTGACGCGAGGACTGGCTGGCAGTGGTCCTTTGGGGACGCGGAGGGGTTGAGGAGGGCAGATTAGGGTCTGCGCTCACTCCTCCTCTCAGGGTCGAGCGTCCTCCGGGGCGCGGGGGGGGGCTTTAGAGGAGCAGTAATGCGTTGAGATGGGAGAGATTGGATTCCCCGAGGATTTAGATGTAATATGACAGAGCACAGTGGAATGGGAAGGCAAGGGCGCTGACTGCATTTCCCCACAAGAGAGCAGGGGATCGCCTCTGGCTTTCATATGGCCTTGAACGTGGTGAAATTTGGCTTGATAATCCCATGTAACACAAACAGCAATTTCCACTCTACATCCATTATGGTCCCCGACTTCACTTTGTCATATTCAACACGGTGTGGCACTATTTTAGAATAAATGACAAAGCGTTGATATAGCACTTCCACTGCAGGAGATAACCTTGTTCTCCTCAAGCTATATTAGGATCACACATGTAGTACTTTGTCCAGAAACTCCTTGGAAACTTTGAATAATGCGAAGAAGAACACACTATATCTGGTCATCAGTTCCTTTACTGCCCCAAGGTGGGCAATTCATTAGGCAGACAAGGATCTGGACAGGCAGAGATACAACACACATACTTTCTAAACACACATAAGGCAAGCAAATGATGTGCAATACATCAAAAATGTGAAATTTCACACCATTAGATAAATAAACAGTGCAAAACCCATCAGCTGCACTGGAGCTGTTGCTGCCGTTTCTGCCATATGCTGCCTCTCCATCATGATTTCAACGCTGTTTTCCCCAGATCTTAAAGGTACAATGCAAAATTTGAATGAAAACAAGACTAATCCTAAAGCAAATGTATCATTTCATAGTAGCTGTTATTTTAAAGCTTTGTTTAAAGTTGCATTACAGGAAGTTTTCTTAAGCCTTCTTACTTAAATGTTAATGTCGCACATTTGATATGGTGTGGTCTTTATATTTTTTGAAAAACTGCATTAATACTGATTACCGTGATCATTTTGGAATCTGTTATCGTGATATTGGCTTATGAAATAAACACAAGTGAGTTTTAGATACCTAATAGGACTTTTGATTTTGACTATTTTAGAGTCTTAGATGTTTTCTTTGTATCTAAATTAAAAATCTCGACTCAATTACAACAACATTTTATGCTCATAACCAGAAAAAGAATTACCGCCAAATGATGACTCAATCACCCAATTAGAAACTTCAAGTGAAAATGTCTCTCTGAAGTTATAGAAATTAAAGAACGTCTCATTCGCTACAGTCTGTTTTTATTTTTATTTTGATCTAGACAGCTTTGATGACAGGAAACAGGGCGGGTTCAGAGGTGCGGAAACACAAAGCAGGTCAGATCAGCAGCCTTGAAAACAGCGAGGAACAGCTTGTTAGTCAGAAACATCACTTGAGGCTCCCTCGCATCTTGTTAGCGCGCCCATGTGAAGGAGGATGATTGGCAGCCGACGCAGCTGGAAGTTGGTTTTAATTCCTGTTATTGGCCGAGAGGAGTTTTATTCCCACCGCCCGGGATAATCTGACACAGCTTGGTCTCCTCTGACGTGCACAGATGAACACGTTTTTCACCGGTAGCTTTACAGAGTATCAGTGGTGTACAAACAAGTGGGACGTGACAACAACAAGCGAGCGAAGACACAGCCCCATCCTCGTGAAGGTCATTTGAGTGAACTGTAGTAAAAGCGGGAGCCCTGGATGGGTTCATATTGCCATATAATTTCCATAAGGACATATGTAAATGTAACACACAGTAAAACTACACTATTACAGGTAAAGTACAAACAAAAACTTTTAAAGATATTTTATTTGATTTTACCTGTGATCTCAGATATAATGCCATCGAAATCATAAAGGGAAGTTAATGACAGCCACAATACTGTTTTAAAGTGCAGTTTCTATATATTTCTGTTACAGTATTAAAATGAATAATTTATTATATCAGCAAATGGATTTTGGTCTCTTATTGAAAAGGTTGCTTGATGATCTCACTTATAGTTCAGTAGCTGGGACCAAACAGCAGTATCCATTTATGTCCAGCAGATGGAGGAAAAGAGTTGTTTTGATTTACACTCAACAGTCACACTCAACAGTTTCCGCTGTAAAAACCATGGAAACTGTATCACGCTGTCATAATAATAATTTTTCATTACTAAGACAAACACCCACATATGTTTGTATCAGAACAATCCAATATGAGTTTTGATCAGATGTATTTGTGTCAGCTCTTGTGATTATGAGAAGTGATGTTTCTCTTTTTGCTGATGATGAAAATACTGACTTTGAGATTATACTCGTCTCCACTTATCTGATTAATTGATTGAAATAAATAAATTTTCACTAGTTCTGCAGAAGGTTTGTTTATTTAGCGTAACATCAAACACTCTCTTTCCATCATCCTCATATTGCTAATGCCAACGTTGCTCCTCACTGAAGTCATTTGTCTCTGTCGCCCTCGCTGACCAGGTCTGTTTTATGGGGCATATTGCAGGCTGCTATTTCTAGATGAACAAATATTCTTACCCGGATCAGTGATTCTCTGGCCTTTCCCCCCTCCATAAACACACAGCTTTATGGCTCCCAGATGGATTCAGAATATTAACATTCCAATCAACATCCACACTGATCTTCCTGTCTGCTAACTTTTTATAACTCATTCATTTAGAGCAACAAGGTTTTTTTGTTATTTTTTAAAGGATGTTACGTTTAAGAAAAGTATGTGGCTGCTGTGCATGTGACTTCAGAGCCAGAAGCCCTTCACTGAACTGCCTGAGGAGACTTTTAAAGGGTGATGACTTTCTCCCACATAAATCCAAATATTAGTGCGGCTGAGTGACACAACCTCCGAGTTAATCCTGTTATTGTTTAATCTCTTTAGTCGGAATGATGAAAACTTTGTTTAGTTCTTAACTGGTTCTCGTTCAAGGAGAGGGAGGTAGTTTTGGCTGCTCGAAGTGAACCGTACACTTTAATTTAAAAGAAACCATTGACTCATAGTATTGTCACGTGACAAATATTTTGGAAGAGGATTTTCACTGCAATGGCCGAGGACACAGTGACACAATGTAACACCTTGACTGAGTTAATGATCTATAGAGCCTCACAATAGTGGAGATATTAAAGCAATATTTCACACATGCTAGGGCAGTTTCTGTGGGTAATACAAACTGATGTGGTTCGGAAAGTTCCCAAAGCTATTACAGCATCAGCGGCAGCAGGTCAAGTTACAGCATCACAAGAACAAAGTCATGTAGATTAGATTTTATTAAAACCAGCTCAAATCACTCTTCTCTGTATGCTTCCACAACCTGCTTCAGTGTCTCTGGTATTGTTATGTAGGGGGTGTGGGGCAGGAGACACACCGGCACACTGTGACTAACACCAACCATGTACTCACTGTACATTGAATACAAGCCCCATTTAGACTTTTATGACATTCTTCGAAGGCCCAACATGCATCAAGCTCACCCCCTCGACTGATATGGACAGAGCTGATTCTCTTTGGCAAGGCATGCGATGTCAGATGGTAATGATGATGATGATTATGATGAGGATGATGCCCCTGGCTGATGGTTTTTCAGGTTTGGGTCAAGTGAATCCATGCAAGAATCCATTATGAGAGGAAATGCTCACAAAAGTGAAGGTAGTCCCAGCAGAGAAGCAAACTTCAGTGTGTCATCAGTTTGGGAAAATCATTTGTTTGTATAGAATACTAGTAGGATGTTGTACACACTGTGGCTAAATGTAGTATTTACATGTTTTAGGTTGTCAGGCGTCCTTGTATTAACCATTAGGTAGTTCAGTTACAGGATTTACCTGCCCCCTCTATCACTTCCTCGTTAGTATAGTGGATAGTATCCCCGCCTGTCACGCGGGAGACCGGGGTTCAATTCCCCGACGGGGAGAGCGCTACTTTTTTCAACATGAATGCCAGGATTAGGAAGAAGACCAACCAGATCATTAAAGACCCCTTTCACCCCAGCCATAAACTGTTTTGCCTGCTGCCGACTGGCCAACGGTACAACAGCATCAGGGCCCGCCCCAGTTTCATCCCCATAACTATTGCACATATTTGTACAATTATTTTCTCTTCAGGTGTATATATATATATATATATATGTTATTTTCTATTTAACCTTTTTGATATTCGTTTTTGCATTATTCTATTCAATATTTTGTTTTTGTTTGTAAATATTCTGAGCATTGCTAGAAGGGAGCCTGTGACCCAAGCATTTCATTGCCAGCGACTGCTTAATGGAATTGTTGTGCATTTGACAATAAACTCTTGAAACTTGAAAGTAGTGTGTCTTGTTGTGTCTTGAGAAAGCTGCTTGTTGGACTCAAAAACTCCCCTGAAGAGCATTTACTTTAACCAAGACCATTTCCCCTTGTAACTTGTTTAGATTAGATTTCTTTATTTATCCACAATGGGGAAATTCACTTGTTACAGCAGTAATAGAAAAACAGAATTAAAGTAACAGTGTCGAAGCACTGTAAAAAAAAAAAAAAAAAAAAAAAGAAAGAGATCACAATATGTACACTTCTAAAACTACACTTAATAAGAGTATGAAACAAACAACCTGCAAAAACAGACACTGTACAAAAGCAGGTGCTGGGGATAAAGTGGAATGATGTTAAGTGTTATTGTAATGAAAACAGAAAATATGCAACAGTAGTGACCATGATACAGAAAATAATTAAAAATAATTAGAAAGTAAGTGACCATAATATAAATAATACTACAAGATAGCATACTGGAAATATGAATGAGTTGTGCAGCTGATAAAGATGAAACACAAGCGGAGTCTTTACTTCTTTAGTCAGTCAGGTGAGCATGAATGGAGTATGGAGGACCATACATGACATAAGTAAAAATAAATAAATAAATAAATACAGAAATAAATAAATAAAAAAGGAAATAAATTAATTAATACAGAAATAAATAAATAAATATGTTAATACCAAAAGAAATGTCAAAATAAATGTCTTAAATATATTTTCACATTTATTTATTCCCTGATACATTTCCTTTTCATTTGCAGTGTCCTTATGCTAATGAGAAAGGCGGGCCTATCCGCAGTCTCATGCAGGATTGGTCACAAGAGTGTAATGATCCAGCCCTACGTCTGCCTCTCAATGCTGACTGTTGTCCAGTAGCTGTTTGCAGCGTTGAGCCAGTTCACACTTAAAATGAACTAGTTCAAGTTCAGAGGGTTAGTTAAGGTTATTTTTTATTGGGATGATTTAGGTTTCAGTAGTCCTGACTGTGAGCGTCACGTCTCGTGTTGTACTGAGCACAATGAGCGAGCCGAGAGGAGGAGGAGGAAACAGACTCAATAACCCAATGACAAAAATGAAAAGAAAATGAATTACAGATATCTCCTCGTTAGTATAGTGGATAGTATCCCCGCCTGTCACGCGGGAGACCGGGGTTCAATTCCCCGACGGGGAGTATACAATACTTTTCAAAATGGATGCCAGTACAAGACCAACCAGATCTTTAAAGACCCCTATCACCCATAGACTGTATATATAATGACGAAGGGTCCTTGACGTTAACAGTTGGTTTCTGCACAGTGAGAATGAGGCTATTATTGAATTTGTACATAACAATAACACAATAACCCTTATCATAACAAAAAGCATAAAATGTATTATATTATTATAAATTTAATATTTATTCTTTTTTCTTATTATACTTGTTTGTCATTTGACTGATATTGAATTACATTAGAACTATATTTAACTTGATTGATCTTGCATTGTTAATTTGACTGCTCTGTCTCTTTTGTTCATATTTAGTACTTTTGCAAATTAAGCAAGTGAAAACAATTATTCTGACTTTGGGTGTTCATGTGCTTTGAAGCTGAATTTTGAAAAAGTATTGACGCCGTCTACAAATGTGTTGTATTCACAAAATCTCAACTCCTCTTTCCAACATTTGCATCACAACAAAGAGAAAACAAAAAGGACCAGGTGTGATAGACGTATAAATAAATTAAAAAATACCTTTATTATAAAAGGGCCTTATCTCAATTGACTGTGTGGAGTCAGGGAATTGTGAGGGAATGACAAAAGTGCAATATTTGACAAGTTGACATTAAAAGCCACTATTTAGCCTTTACGATTTTTTTGACGTTTTTAATTGATTTGATTTATTATGTATCTTTTTTTTCAATTCAATCCTAATTATTCTCTTTGTTTTTCCAGTTACTTTGGATATATGTCCTTGGCAGAGACAGTTTATTTGTGTATATCCTATTCTGAAAAGTCATACAAAATAAATCAAATTCTGACTTGAGATGGGGTTAAAATGAATCTTCTCAGGTAGGAACACAGTTTTCAGATTATTTCCGACACCACTTGTCACACAAATAGTAAACAACGGTTTTATGGGTATTGTTTTCATGATGAGTACATCATAAGCCATAGCTTCCCCGCTCGTACACTAGAGGGAGTGATAAGTGTTTATGTCGGCATATGTCTATGAGAGGAGGGAGGGAGGGAGGAGAGAAAGAAAGATCGTGAGAAACACAGAAGTAAGTTCACACACACATAAGTAGGCTCTGAGGAAACACAGGAAGACCTCAGTGATGTGGGAATAATGTCAGGACCTGATGCACACTCAGCACAAACCATGTGAGGTGAGTGGACATCTTTGTTTTTTATGTGGAGTATTTAGACTGAATAATGTCATTTCACTCAGATGAAGGTTCATACAAGAGCTGAGGTTTATTATATAGATGTGCGTATGTGTTGCTTGGAGATTCATCCCTGTGTTATTTTCTTTGGTTGCACATTCACAGAAGGTTAGCAGGTAGGTAGGTGGGTGGTTTAGTCTGGACTGTGCAGCACAATGCTGGTCTATGCTGTTTGTTTTGCATTTCTGGAAGTTATTTGGACATTAATATACTTTTAGGTTTCAGATATGATGTAGTTTAAATGTCTTCATTGTGTATATTAGTATCTTATCATAAGTTTTAACCCAAAGTGAGGGTCCAGGTTTGAACATACAGTAATGCTGGATAGAGAGTTTACTTAGGGTTTTCTTGTTTTTGTTTTATAAGGCAAATCTATGTTTTATATATCATTATTTATATGTATCTTAAAATAATATTACAATTGTTTGTATTTCCAAACCCAGTTCAGATAAAGGCCTTTCCTTTACTCTGTGTGTGTGGTATAGTACAAGAGCATAAGGCAAAGATATGAGTATACTGTGCACCAATCATGTAATTGGCCACAGAGGCTTTGCCATATACTGCTCTGAGCAGTTTTATTGTTCACGTTGTTACATGATTAATTTACATTACTCGGCCACGTCCTTTTGTCCTCCTGGGCCGGATGTATTGCCACAGTGTTATCTCACACTGTTGACTCATTCAACTCACTGGCTACACTTAATTTGCTGCTCAATGCTTGGGGATTTATCAGACCCCTTGTCCGTCGCGGGCTGATATATTCGTTTGATATTGCAGAGAGCTAAACAGAAACATGTCTTAGAATTAGATTAGATATGCAGATGCACTTCTCATACATACAACTAAGACACCCGTCTATGATGGCACCCCAGAGACTATCTCCCATCTGTTCTGGTCTTGGGATCTTACTCGAAGTCTGTGGAAATGCATCAATTGTTTTGTTTTGAAATATATTGATGATTTTTATACTTTTAAATCATAAATATATATATGTAAACGTGTGGCCCATATGGTAAGTGCCAATTTAGTCTTTAAATATGCTGTGAATTGCTAACATCTGACAACATACATTTTATAACACTTTCTCCTCATGCAATATAAAGAGCTGATTATTTAATGTCTCTGGAAAACAAACATTGAATTAATTATGGAGCACCGAGCGAGAGCAGCAGGAGGACTGGGGACCCGGCTCCATCTA
The DNA here is from genome assembly GCF_949316205.1 of Platichthys flesus. Classification (NCBI taxonomy): domain Eukaryota; kingdom Metazoa; phylum Chordata; class Actinopteri; order Pleuronectiformes; family Pleuronectidae; genus Platichthys; species Platichthys flesus. Next base: position 14,329,910 of record NC_084959.1, on the reverse strand, counting down.
AACTGTGAACAAAGTTGCCATGGAAACGAGAAGTGTTTAGCCCTGAGGAGGAATTTATTGACCTCATTAAAAAAATCAAAACCTTGAAAGTCTCACGCTGGATGGTCAGGCAGAGCTGAGACAATGGTTATAGTTTGACTTATTAACAGATTGCTTTAGGAATCATCATTTGAGATGAGCTATTTTAACATTATACACAGCCACTAAATAAATATACACATTTGTTATCATTATTAGATGCATTGTAGCAATTGTTAATTTCTTGCAACATGGCGGAAGAATTTAGTCACTCACAAATAAAAGAAGCAGGAATGTTGGAATGTTCTAATACTTCTTAAACTATTATACATGTGTAGAAATACAAATTACTGCAGAAAATGGAGAAACAGTTTCCAAGAAGCAATAATTAGAGCGATTGATTAGATTAACAAAGCAAATAGATTGGATTAACTCAGTAAATCAGTTTTGAAGTGGGCTTGCTGCGGTTGTCATAACAAATATAAAGTTGTGGTTCTTTATGATTCATACTGCATCAAACTTAAAAATTTTAGAAATGGTTATTTTAACAAGTCCACTGTTTTTGACACAACTCTACGTTGGTGGTTCTTAATGTTGTCATACTTCATCCATTATTAGATCTGAGTCACAGTAATCGTCGGAAAACAAAAGATAAAGCAGATCCTGAAGGATGCGGAAATCAATACTTTTGCTGCTGTTTACGGTTACAGTAAATTCGATTTTATTTTATTTATTCTGGATTGAGGCACCATGGAGCGGCTTGGTGGACCAGAGGGCAGGATCTGTTTCACCCCACAGCAAGAGGGTTACCTGTTCAATTCCCACTTTGGCCCTGGCTGCAGTCGGAAAGTCAAAATGATCTAATTTCCTAACAAGTATTCCTGGAACCTGATTGAGTTAGGAAAGGAGAACATCTGACCCTACTTACACTCTGTGATTGTATTTATAACAGAAGAAGGTGAAGTGTTCTGTACACCGACAATTCACGAAAGGTTTTCTGTTAAAAACTAAACGACATATACCAATGAAAGATGTTTTCAGTTCATACACAGGAAAACTTGTGGTACACAGAGGTATAATAATAACCTCGTTCTAAAACCGATGAGTGTTTCCTGTTATAAATACGCAGATAGCGATTAACAACAACACTCGCTCAAACAAAGCGAAATCAAACACAAAATACAACGTGTATACAAGCAAGACGTGAGACATAAAATGACATCAGTGAACTGTATAAGTGCATATTAGTTTAACTTGATTATTATTGAATCTGCGTTTATCACTGTATCCTTTGTGCAAGAAGGATCAGCTATGGCTTAGAAAGAGTATCTCACACAAAAATCTAGGTTATCCATAAAGAAAATCTTTTTTTTTATAATTACATGCATTCAAGAAAAGATTAGAGTGACATCTGAAAACAAATCAATCTTTTGAAACAATTGGTGTATTTGTTTGTCTGTAACAAATGAGATGTGGTCAAATGACATGTCGGGGTTGAGTGCATGGGAACCTTTTCCTGGTTTTAGATTTATCAGTCTTCTTAAAGCGCTCAGTTTTGTTTACTTACTCCTCTGAAAGAAATTTTTGTGTGTTTTTAAGATCTTGTTGTATAATGGCCTGACAGTCATGCACATTATAGGTCAGTCGTGCTTTTAGGGGTTGGTTTCTCAGTGTTGTTTTTTTTTTTAAGTTACAGGGACCATTCCCCTCCAATATATGTCTATACGAAGGTATACTTTCTCTATTTGTCTTTGTTGTTGACCAACCTGGTAGAGTGTAAAAAATATGTGGCCCTCGATGCCCCTTACTGCCAAAGTCCTTCAGGAAAAATAGTTAAATGTATAACCCACGGAATATAAATGAACTGTGCCTTCTGAAAAACAAAACAACCTATGCTGTAGAGGAATCAGGGAATGTCTATGAATCTGATTAAGTGTTTGAATGAACATCAGTAGATAGATGTTTTCACCCCTGTCCATTTGTTTGTTTGTTGGTTGGTCAACAGATTTCCACAAACCTTGGTTGAAAGATGACATTGTGCAAAGAAAGACAATATTTTGGAAAGAGGGACAATGTTGGTGTTGTTTCTTTTCTTACATTTTCACGAAATTATTCAGGGATAATGAAAAATATCCGTCTTTTTTGTCTGCTATACGTTCTTCAATAGGCAGAGAAACCTGTAACTACAACATTTGCGTAGCTGAGGTAATGTGGATTCAGAGGGGAATTAACTTTGTCTCAATAGTTTTAGGACAATGTCCAAACGAATGTGACTTGGTGCACAAGTTAAGGGGCCTGTTTGGCCTAAGTGGCGAAGGTATGAGCTCTACCGAATACCATTCTATTTTTAACATGTAAACTGATTAGAGGGTTTATACTACATGGTAATGAGCTGGAAATGAAGGGCAAGAATTTCGCTGTTGTTTTGTTTTACTTGGTAGATGTATTGAAACTTAATGGTATTAAAAAAAGGTATGTCAATATGTCCACAAGAGGGTGAAAGGTTCGTGTACTGTGTGAGTGCTGACGTGAATATTAACTCTATGTAGTATTTTAATAGTTTCTGGTACTATGACTGTATATGTGCATCAGGCAAGTTTATTTCGATTTCAACAACAAGGCAATTCAAAGTGCTCCAAATAAAAACACAACATACACAGCATTTAAAAATAAATCATTAGTTTAAAATGAGTCAAATACAGAAGAGAAAATAAATAGATACAGTAAGATTTATAGAACTGTTAAAATAAAGAAATTTGTAATTATTGATTTGTTATAGGGCCATGGCAAACTGGAAAGTCTTCAACATTGATTTATTAAGAGTTGCAGCATACCTGCAGTTCTCTGGGAGCTTGTTCTACGTATGTGGACCATAGAAACTGAATGCTGCTTCTCTATGTTTAGATTGAAGTCATATTCTCAGAGAACATATATGATAAAATGATCTTAGTCAGGCAGCTACAAATAGGTAATTTCATTAAATGACAAGAGGAGAAGTCACATGCCTTATGAAGCAAATTTAGATTTTTAAATGGATTATACAAATATTTGATTGATTAAATGATAAAATGCGTGTAAATTATTCCGATGATGACAGTTCTTCTCCTTCTTCAACAGGGACATCTTTGCCTCAGAAATGGCTGGGAAGTGCTTTGAGCTCAGTGATCCACTTCGGAAAAGTTTGGAGAAACTTGGATGAAGCAGTTATTACTTCTTTTTGTTTTACTGGGATTCGCACAGTAGCACTGTTTCTGTGGCCTGGTGCCTGAGGAGGAGGAGGAGGAGGAAGGCACCATGATCTCCACAGCCCTCCGCTGGTTTGTCCTGGTGTTGTTCATCATTCTGACCATCAGTGGGAACGTGCTGGTGTGTTTGGCTGTCGGACTCAGCCGTAGACTGCGGTGCATCGCCAACTGCTTCGTGGTGGCGCTGGCACTGACGGATCTGCTGCTGGGCCTGCTGGTGCTGCCCCTGACTGCTACGGTGGAGCTGCGTGGTGGGAAATGGCCCTTCGGGGGAGCCCTCTGTAACATCTACCTTTCGCTGGACGTCATGCTGTGTGCCTCCTCCATCCTGACCCTGATGGCGATCAGCGTGGACCGATACCTGGCCATTTCAGATCCGCTCAGCTACTCCCGGAGGGTCACCCCTCTGAGGGTGACGCTGGCCCTCATCGCCATCTGGGCCGTGTCGCTGGCCGTGTCCTTTGTGCCCATCCACCTGGGCTGGAACACGGTGGACTACAAAGTGCAGCACGTGGACTGGAGCTTGGGGGATGAGGACGAAGAGGGACGCTACTGCCAGTTTGAATGGAATAACAACTACGTTCTCATTTATGCCTTTGGCTCATTTTACCTGCCTCTGCTGCTTATGAGTGGAATGTATCTTTGCATATTCAGAGTGGCACGAGAACAGGTCAGTGATTATTAACATTTTGTGAGGGGGAATGTGAAAGGTCATAACTCAATGCAGTGCATAACCTTTTTCATCAGTCTGAGGCTAAAATAAATTTGTGATTTTGTATCAGTGATAAAACCTAAACATATGATTCACATATTTTCATATTCCTAAACCTTTTCTCCATCGATCCGTCCAGGTGCGGCGTATTCGTGCTGCCATGCCGTCATATCCACGCACAAAGACGACCGCAGCCATAGCCCACGAGCACAAAGCCACAGTGACCCTGGGAGCAGTACTGGGGGCCTTCATCATCTGCTGGTTCCCTTACTTCACTTTCTTAATCTGCATGAGCATAAAGGACAAGACAAACCCACCCAACACGCTTCATTCGGTGATCCTGTGGCTGGGCTACTTCAATTCGGCCCTGAACCCCATCCTGTACCCAGCCTTCAACAGGGATTTCCGCAGGGCCTACGGAGACCTGCTTCGCTGCAGGGGACATTCTCGCAGAAAACTACTGTTCACCCGCTTGTTCGTGGATAGAAGACTGAACTTAACTAACGGACAGAAGGTGACGCAGCATTCGGAGAAACGTACGGACAAACTTATGAAAGAAAATGAGGGGAAGAGCCTCACACTTCATGAGAGAAACGGTATCCCTGATGAGCCGTGGTGAAATGCTGGGCGGTAGACCTGCAGGAACTGTTAATACAAAGTCAATACTACTCACAGTCCGAGCATTTTTGGTCTTCAGTGTATAGTGCCAAAAGTGATACAGTTCATGTAAAACGCACAACATTATGAGTGTTTTTTAAGTGTATAAGCTGAATAAAAGCTTGTGTGTTATATAATAGGTGGCCCGTGACATAACTATTTTCTTTATGACTTTTCCAGTAAAGAAGAGTCACAGTTTTGAAGTGATGGCTTATTATAATGTGTAAAAAACCTAAGTGTAGACAGAGCACAGCAGAGTGGAATGAATGGATGACTAAGTAAAAGTACCGGCAAACTGCGCAGAGGTTAAAATGTTGCATATTGTTTATTTTGCTCGGGTCCCAGCAATGCAGTGAAAGTGAATTCCTGGACTTTTCAACACATTAACTACAACTAAATAGAACATCCATTCTTCAAAATAAAGGTGTATTTTTTTGTTATTTATGCGTGCAACATGGTCCAGGGTTGTTGCACTGATATAACACATAATATATAGTAAAGCTGCTAAAGGCTTTTTTCCGAATGGACACACTTGCAAATCATCAGATACATAAAACCACCCAAACCTCCTTCATTACAACTTAATTATTTGTGTGTACGTGTTACCAGGATTATTGTCAGACACTTATCTATAAGAAATCAAATAGAACAGATGAGCATCAACCTGGAATCTCCTCAACAATGTGTGTTGACTAAAGACATGCGCATAAAACGAATTCAGATTTATAAATATCCCTGGGTTCTAATTTGTAATTTAAAACTACTGTGGTGAACGAGTGAACTTAATCCCACCTTGATCAGGGGGAAAGTCAAGATGTACCACTCTAAAGAAAAATATCATGTTAAGCTGAAAGTTTTGTGAAAGTTAAAAGCCCCCTTTACAGTTTTTCTCGATTGATTAAGCACGATTTTCGTAACAGGGGCCGGTGTTTCAAAACCGTAAGACCTCCACCACCATGCCGATAAAATGTCTTTGGGTTTAGAAACGGAGAGTATGGTGGACGTTATAGTACTGTAAACTGTGGATGGTGTTGAAACCAGTTCTGGACCAGAGCAGAGCGATGGAATGACACATTGTCCAAGATGACAATGTATTGCATCTGGTGCTTGTGGTTTACTGCTGTGACGATATTGTGCAATCGGCACAAAAATGTGAGAATGTGAGGTGTGTTGTAAGGGCCCATATCGGTGTGACGGAGGAGGACACCATTCTGTGTAATGGCAGCGCAAAGGGTGATGTTACCCCTACGTTGCCCTGGGACATTGATTATAGCCCCATGGCCAATGATATTTCTGCCTCTCCTTTTTGCTTTTGTCAGGTTGAACCCTGCCTCATCTATGTAAATGAATTCATGCGATTTCCTCATCATCCATCTGTAAAACTCTCAGAAATACAGTGAAAGACAAGATCGTGTAGTTCAGCATAGGTCTGGAATACAGTACATTTACATTACAAATGTTGCATGTACAGTATGCAACATCACAGTGCTAAAGTGAACAATACACACCTCCACATACTCATGCCGCAGCCACAGCCTTCTCCTCCTCCGTGGATTCCCCCATCTCACCCTCACTCTTCTTCTTTTTTGAGCCCAAGCTCCATTTTGGTTGAAAACAGGTGAACTCAGATGCTGCATTGCTATAGTGCTTAAACCTGATTGGTTTGTCTAAAATTAAGCAATCATGTGTTTGAACAACTTATGGCCGTGTTTAACCAATTGGCCCATAGGGGGGGGGTCATTTGACAGGCAGTGCTTAGGAATTGCAAGGAAGTGACATCTTGATATACTTCTGTGACTAATGTTTACAAGTGTGTTTAGTGTTTTGCAGATCACTGTGTGTATTGTTTTGCAAAAAGTGTGAAGCTGACATTGTGCTTATAGTGGTGCAGATCTGGGCCCATCTTTTGCTCCTTGAGTGTAAGGTTTTGATAATTGTGTGGCTCTACCCATTTAAACCTTATCAAACTGGGTTATGTGCTTATGTAAATATTTGGTAATGAACAGAGAACTGCAGCTGAACCTGGAGTGATTGTAGTAAAAAAAAAAAGGGTTAACCCTAACCCTAACCCTAACCCTAACCCTAAAAAAAAGATCTAAACAAAAACACAATATGATAAAGGTGATTTCCCCTAAAATAATCAAGCTATTACTTTGTTTACATTGTCATAATGTATGAATTATAACATAACATTCAAACAATAACCTGTTGACAGACATGCAGATCAGCGTCGGGAACATTGAGCGTGCGTCATCACACTGTTTACAAGTGTGTTAATCTAATACCGTGATTTTTCCATTATGTAAAAGACCCAGGCTGCCGTCTGTGAGTCATTTTCATTCGGGTTATCTCAGTTTACTCTCACATTATCTACGTTACCTATGTCACAATTCTTCAGCAATAAAATAAAGTCCCACCTGCTGCACAAAGGGCATAATGTTTTTATCTGAATGTCTCTGTAATGAAGGTACCATTGTTTTGGTGTGAGAGTGTGTGTGTGTGTGTGTGTGTGTGTGTGTTAGTGTGTGTGTGTGTGTGGGTGAGTGTGTGTGTCTGTGTGTGTATGAGTGTATGATTGGTTATTTATGGCTGAGAACAGAGCCAGGTGTTCACAGTGCAAGCAGGGTCGAGTGAGGGTGAGCGTTGAGGCTGAATCAATGTGATAATAGTATGAGGCTTTGTTCACCTTGAGGGTGGCTGTGGCGTAGTGGATAGAGCTGGTTACCCACTTGCCAAAGGGTTAGTGGTTTGATCCCTGGCTCCTCCATCCTTAGGCAAGACACTGAACCCCAAACGGCTGTGTAAGGGATATATGATAGAGCACAAAGTGGTTGCCGATAGATGCACTGAATAAATGTGTGTGTGAATGGGTGTATGGCAAAACTATGAAGCACTTTGAGTGGTAGTCATAGAAAGCACAATATATTAATATATATACAGACTGTTTACCTTTTAAACACTATGTACCATTAACATGAGAATTTAATCAATAAGGATCATGCAATGGTATAAAGCCAGAAGAGAGCAGGTGTAACCTGAGCTAAACTTAATGGATGTATTTACTAATTGAATCGGAATATTTATAGCCAGGCCTTTGACTAGCCTTGTTTACTGAACAAACTTGTGTATCTTTAACATTTAAAGAAATTATGGTTAACTTTACTTAATATTCTACAGATTCATGACTTTATTTAGGATGTACCCTGCAGGAAATAATGCATCATGCTGTTGTTGATGTCTGAGCCCTCACCTGCAGGACAGTGTTATATACAATCGATTGTAATATGATATATGCTTTTAAAAGCACCCTTATAAAGTTATCAGACTATAGCAGCATTAGCAATTGTGTATTTCTTTTGACTTTCAATGCAGAACACCAAACAAGACCAAATGAATCTGTTGATGTACAGATGTCAAAACAAAAACATATTGAATATTTTGTACTATTTATGTATTTAACTACTTTGTGTAGAGGTTGCAATGACACCAAGGAGATTACATTTTGGTTTTAGTTCAAGTCAGCCATCAATGAACATCGGCCTAACCAACAACTTCTGGGAATCAAGAGGAGCAAGAATTAAAATATTTAATCATGAAAACGGGGAAGACATGAAGCCGAACGAGAAGGTGCACTGATGTGTGTCATAGTCTGAACTCAGAGGCAAATCACTGACAAAAAGCTCACTGCTGCCAACAAGTTCTGTATCAGTGGCTATAGACAACTACTGCTGGGCCAGACGTTGAGGCTCCTCTGCAACCGACTGGAGAGCCTTTTAATGGAAAAGTGGAGAAACGTAGGAGAATCTCTCCAGGGGACGCAGAACCCGAACAAACCCAGAGCTTTGGGTTGAGGTAGTTTGTGAGAGTCCTGTCTTGATAATCTGTCATTTGCAGTAGAGGAGACACTGGGCCCACAGCCCCTGAGTGGGTTCATCAGGCCAAGGTGGGGCTCAACTAAGAAGAACTTATAAATTTGAAGTGGTTCATCTCAACTGACTGATAGATCACATGAAAATGTGTCAGTGAGTGTGTTCACAAAGATATGCAGCCCAGCCTGAGGTGTCCTTATGGGGTCATACTGGAGCTTCCATAGAATAGAACAGTATGGTATTTGATGATATTTATATTTCCACCAGATGGCAGTATAAAACTGGTTTTGCACAGAAACGTTCTTCTCAAGGCCTTTTTTCCTCAATTGTCACAGAATGCGTGATGGCCTCAAGGCGAAAGTAAACATGTTGACAGTGGTGGATTATTCTGATTATTCAGATTATAATACAGGTTAAAAGAAAACGTCTTAATAGGAGACAAGATCCACTGAGAAATGTCAGGGTAATGACAACGATAAAGTCATTGTTGGAAAATGTCATCAAATGTTTGGACTTGGAGTTTAAGAAGTTATTAATATTCATTAGAAACTAGTCAAGACAAAAAGAAACGGAAGCGAAGTAAGCTTGGACATTTTGGAGATTTTAGAAAAGGTTCTGAAAACCCCTCACATTTAATAAAAGTGTAATTTAAGGAGATATTGGAGGTGAAATTTAAGTTGAATACTCCTCACCTCTGGTGGCCTTCAGGTTATGTAAAGATGCATTAAAGCTCTCTTTTAAAAAAGCTACTGTTTGGCACATATAGGGAAAGTGAAGGTGTTTAAGCAGAGCGGCAGACTTTTGAGGAACCTACTGATAAACTAAAATAAGAGGATGATTTAATTAGCTGAAGAAAATCCCTTCAATAATTTGGATTTTTGGAAGATGTACACGTGTCAAATTTGAACAGAATTGATCAGAAATTACTCCTCTGGTCACTTGTCAGTGTCTGCTCGGTTTGTGCATCTAGACATTTATATACTGTAAGTATTTATACTTCTTATCATAGGAATGTGATAAAAGTTTTCACATCAGCAGCTGAGTAGGAGGTGAGGTGGGCAGTGAGGTTGAGAAGCGTGAAAAAATATTATCTCCTTCTCCGGTTTTCTCCACAGACATTTTTGCCTGCATCGAAGGGCCTTGAATAAACTGTCTTTGTATGTAACTGACGGCTGGCTGTAGTCTGTGCAGTAACACATCCTAACTGTACCCAGTGGACCTGAACAGGGCTAGTATCTGCTATGGATAATTAGACAAATTTCTTCTGCAGACTGCACCGAAGCTAGTTCTGTGGAGATTTGCCAGTTGGTAAGAAATAACAGTAGCTCAAACGCCTGTGCTGTATATCTTTGCCTTTAACTCTGCTGCCACAAAGTCTTGCAAAAGAAACGGGTACTTTACAAAACTCTTCAGTTTGAGAGGAGAACTCAGCGGTTTCACCTTCATATTTTGTAATGCTTTGTCTCAAAACCCTGCGCTCGCACTCTAATTACCCCTGCTTGTGCTTAGATTTGTTGTCTATCGCAGTGCTTGCACTCAGATTTTCCTGCGCTCCCGCCACAGCTCTTCTCCTTGTGCTCTTGCCACTTCTGTGTGCGCGTGAAACGTCTGCTCTCAGATTTCTCCTCTGCTCTCAGATTTCTACGCTGCTCTTGTATTTTGTCAAAGTGTCAAATTCCCCAACCAATAGAATGCCAGGTGTAGTGTTGATGAAGGAAGTGTCCCCTCCATGGTTGTGGGTGTGTAACCTTTACTACAAGGGTGTTGTCTTTTTTTCCTCAAGCACACCAATGGGAAGCCTGGTTTTGTGTAAAATGTGCAAAATTTACTGACGCAATGCATTAATTGATCCACACATTTACATCATCATGTTGAATTGTAGTATGTTGGTGCTGCCTTAGTTTTTCATTGTGTTGTCGTCTCACAACTCAAAGCCCACCTCATCTCCAACGATCTGTACAGGCCATTTAAATCCGGTTTCCACTCACAGCAGACCTCAACATCACTGCTGTCTGCCTGCTTAAATCCTATCTTACAAACCAACAACAGTTCATCAGTATCAACAACTGCACCTCCGCCACCTGGGGTGACAGAAGCCCCCTTCCTCTGGAACTCTCTCCACAAACACATCCGAGACTACACCAATCTCACAATGTTCAAATCCCAAATCAGAACTGACCTTTTCCGAACTGCTTTTAATGTGTGATGTAATATCTGTACTCAATGTTTTTTAGTGTGAAGCTTTTTATACTAATTTTAACATTTTGAAAGTGTCGTTGAGTATTTGCAAAGCACTCTATAAATTAAATGTATTATTATTATTATTCATCTAACGTCAGAACCCTGTTAATGTGTTTTTGGACAGAGAAGTATTGCTGGATACGATTTATTTTTTCCTGGTGAAAGGGTGAGGTAAGGGCCAAGGTATGTGCTTTAATAAGTGCTCTTCTATAGTTTCAATTTGTAATATACGACATGAAAAAAGGTCGTAGATTCCACAAAATACATGTTAGGCTATTTTTGTTTGTGCCCTTATGTTGCTATAATTTAGATTATTGTGTTCCGACTGAAACCTAACATGTAGGTTTTGTCTCTTCCTACATTCAATTTAATCTACTCCAGTAAAAAAATGTAATGTTTGGTTTCAGCAGTAGCATGTCCCCGTGTGTGGGTTGAGAAATACTGTCATACAAAAGCAGCTTGTCACCTCTCATCGTTCCGTGTGCAGATGACTTTTCTAAAAAGAAGCTGCAGGAGCAGGTTTGTGTGAGCGTGCTCGGTGCTCGGTGCATGTAGGAGGCAACTCATGAGCTGTGTGCTGAGTGTGTATGTGGGGGGGGGGGGGGGGGTCAGCTGTGTGGCTGCCTTTTTTCTTTATAACAGCACTGAGCAGTCGACCCTGGAGAAATCTAAGGCTTTTCTCAACAGGATTATGCAAATGAGTGAATGAACTGTATATGGCTCCCAAAGCGAAGCAGTTACTATGATAAAGACATGAAGCTTTTACTTGATTAATTCTCAAAGAACTCCTTCTTGTTTCTTCTACTCAGCTTCACTATGGCAACAACAATTTCTGCAAGCAAGTGCCAAAGGATTTTTTCTAAATTCAAATACCGTGGATACTGGACTTTTTAATGTCGGCTAACTGTGCTTTATTTATTTTTTTCTTTCTACTTACCTTTTTTGGCCTCTCTATTAATATAACGACAAATGTGGCGGGATATTGATCCCAACTTGATCATCAAGTTTGATTTAGCTATATAGTTACATCCTTCTCCAATTCTATCAAAAACATTGGTTATTGGAGACTCAAACTATCATAAGTGGTTTGACGATAGAGTTGATGTACTGATATTTGTTTTTGGTACTTTTTTCTTTTCTTTAGTTTGTCCAGTCTCCCTTATTGTTTTGTTTATGTATGTGGATTTCATTTTAATCACGTTTATGTATTTATATTGTTTTAAGTGGTCATTTATTTTTGTCATCAAATCAAAGTTTATCTGTCACGATGAAATATTGAATGGATACACTAGGACATATGAACTGATGAATGTATATCATGTTTGTAGGAGGCAAACAGGCTCAGGATCAATGTCTAATATGCTTAATGATATAATGACATGTAAATGCTTTGGGGGAAGCTTGCGACTATACGTGTGTGTTGACACTTACCATTCCTGCTAATGGTTTCTCTAGAGAGTGGATATGGTTACATAGAGTAAGTGGTTGAGCAAATGGAAATGCCTTCTATTACAGTCTGGTGCACAAAGTGTGAAACATGTGTCATATTCAAGTACAGCTTTGATGTACATGGACTTTACTTGAATTTTTAATGCAGCCGAACAGTTCAGCTGTATTACATTCCAGGGAGACACAAACAAAGCATATAAGATACAATGCATTTTGTTCGTTCAGAGGTCTATCTTCTAAAAAATGTTATTTGATAAAAATATTCAATTGTTCCAACTTTTAGAAGAAATTAATTTGTTCTCCTTTAATCTCGCAATAATCATCAAACCTCAGATGTATCTTGTGACCCTTTTGGAGGAGGCCCGACTCCACTGTACTAAACTATATTGAACTTATAAACTAGCTCCATTCTCAACAATCTAATAAAGTTATGCATTTTTTTGATACTTTTGACATCAAGTGCAATTTGAATGGAGGACTTTTCTTTATAAATAAATACTTTCTATCAAGGTTGTTCGGGTAGTTCTTCAATTGTATTTGTAGATACTTCGATAGAGATAAAAATGATAAATGTCTCTGTGTCTTTTCATTCTTCTTCCCTCGTCCATACCTACAGCTCCTCATCGTCTATCCATCATTCCTATACCACATCCCTTCATCCTCTTTTCCTCAGCCAGCCACATCCCTTCTTGCATGTCATTGTATGCATTATCATGGAGGGGCCTGTAATAAGCTCGGCTGGATTGATGCCTGAGACAGAAACGCACTGAGTCTCCCTGCAATCCTCCCAGATCAGACACATCCTCACCTCAATCCCTTCCCTCAACCTCCATTCAATATTCCTTAACATCCAATATACCAGTTTCCGTTCAAACCTTTAAATGACATATTGTTGTGGTGTTGTCTCTGCTCTTAAACCCTTATAAAATTCAAAAAAACTGAGTCAGTGTGCTGACACAATGAAAAACTGCTTTTTAACTGTTTCAATTCCCTCATTAACATTTATAATTTAACAGTAATTACTAATCCTGTACATACTTATATTATATTATATTCTTCTTGACAGTGAGGCCATGTTGCTATTTTTACTCCACCACTTTGTGAGTAAAGTGCTCCTCCCCTGGGTTCAGAACAGGATCGTGCCAACAACCACCTCAAGTCACGAAAGCTGTAAGCCACGTTTTTCCTCTTGCTTTTTTTTGTATACTTTGTTTTACGTAACAGATTCATGACATTTAGGAAAGAACTACACTGCGTGTGACAGTGAGACTTCCTAAAATACCACGGTGAGGAGATGAGCCTTTGGACATTAAATATGGACAAGACAGAGGGTGAGCAGGAGGAAATAGACAGGGGAAGCACTGTGTCATGCTCTCCCGGAGCATCTCCCCCAGTTCAGTGGAGTGAGCAACAACAAAGCTCCGTCTCCTTGAGCAAACCGTGTGGGCTTATGTAACCTGATTTGACCTGCTGGTTTTTCGTGACGGAGCTGTCTTCAGATAGCGTATGAGAATCTGACACAGAGCCTCCGGTTCTCTTTCAAACACGATACCCTCTCGGTTCTCTCATCACCATAGCGACAAAACTATTTACTCAGGAAAGCAGATGTGCTTACCCAGTGGAGATGCACTGATAATAATGGCAGTGATTAATCACTAATGTGGAAAGAGACTCATTCTAAATTCATTTCTGGAGTTTCTTTCTCTTTTTTGCTTTTTTTTTCTATTTATTCTCATGAATATATTCCATGACATTACGTTACATTTCATTTAGCTGATGCTTTTATCCAAAGCGACTTACAATAAGTGCATTCAACCATGAGGGTACCAGAACAACAAGTATCGAGGAAAGTACAATTTTCTTCAAGAAAGTCAAACTACAAAGTGCTATAAGTAAGTGCCATTTAAGTGCTACTAAATTGTTCATTTAAACTTTAATTCAAGGTAAAGACGGAAGAGGTGTGTTTTTAAAAGACAGCACTATACTCAAATATAGGTCAACTTAATTTGTAGGAAAGCATATATTTAAATAAGGTATTCATCCATAAGTCAGTCACTTGATGCACTGCCATATGAATATAGTGGTATGAACTTAGAAGATATTGTAGCTTGTTAATTGTACGTTGAATGTAACAAAATTGCAAACTTTGTCTTTGAAATAACTTAAAGCAGTTTTGTGTTACTGAGTGATTTTTTAAGTTGGTTTGCATTAATTTACAAAAACAAACAAAAATACTTTGTGGCAAACAAAAATTAAACTTAAATAAACATAATAATTATATATATAAAAAAGACTGAAATAGATAGATAAATAATTAATGGATAAAGACATAGTTTCTGATGATTCACCATAACTTCTTGCAAGAGGAGATGGTGATTCATATTACTGCTGTAGACAGAGACATATTTAATAATGTATTCCATAAGTATACTCAGATATGGATATTCATAGGTTATTAATGTTTATATATAGATATAGATATAAAAAAGAGAGAGAGAGAGAGCATTAATGAACTAAACTACGTTTTTTTAAATGCATATTCTAATCTTTTATTTGAACTCTCTATAAACTTACTTTCATTTGAGACAGAATATTGCATTAATGTACAATTCTAAAACTAGGATTCTGAATACCATCAGCAAAAATTGACCTTATACAAACAAAGTTCAGTTCTACTTCTTGCAAGAGGACATATTTTAATAATACCCTGTGATAATTTCTATGGATTGTAAAGTAAAACGCTGCAGGCCCTATGAACTTGAGAAATACATTTGCCACAAAGATGTGGGCTCCAGCTATAAACCATCAACTTTAACCTGCTCCTTTTTATCTCCTTTTTAATGGTGTGTGGAATTGTGTAAAGGCTCTGGAATAAGGTAGAAGAAATAGCTTGAGACTGCCCGAGGCTGAGGAGGCACCAATGTACGACAGGAGGAGGGAACTGAGAGGAGAGAGGGCGGGCACGCGGTGGTGGTTGCTCTCTGCAGTACAGATCTGCTGAGAGCGCCAGAGCAGAGCTTCTCCACAGACCACAGCCGCAGGGCTCTCACTGCAGAGAACAAGAGGAAACGTACAGGCTGGGAGGAAGGAACTGATACCTCTCAAGACTACAAGAGAGAAGAAGAGACAAAGAGCAGGGGAAGAAACGGTTGATCAGAAGACAAACAACAGAGGAGGAGGAGAGAAAGAAGTGGACAAGGTTTTACTGCTTGTTTCTTGGACATTCAATAATTTATCGTCTGACTCATTTTGCCTCATCGATCACAACTTTGTTTGATGTAAAGGACGGTATTTTTCCTCCAACCTCTCCAACTATCTGACTCCTTTGGGCAGTTCCAGCCATACCTGCTTCTAAACTTCGCGGATGTGCTTGTGATTTTGTGTCTTTGGGCGTGGGAGCATCTTATTCTGACTGAGTGAAGAAACGTGTGTCTTCACAGGTAGATGTGGAAGTGAATACACACTGTTTGTTTTTAATCTCCAGTTGAAACTTCACTTTGATCAACTATCCCAATTCGTTTTCACCTTCACCTTCATCATGATGTATGTCACAAAAACTACTGAGACCGACTCCTCTTCGCTTTAAGGATTGTGCTCCACACTATAGCAATTTTACATCCTGAAGGAGCATCTGCAAGTTCAACCCTTTTTTTTTTTTTAAATACACTGGAGGAAGCATTTTTGTCTGTGGTGAAGCCCCTTCCCCATCTGCCCCATTGGCCCCTGCCTCTACCTCAGGATGGCTGGCTGTACCAGACGCTGCAGGCAGGGGGTGCTCAAGTTAATCCAGTCCCTGCAGAGATTGGTCTCAGGCACCCTCGTAAAAGGTACTGTGGCTCTTTACTCTGACACCCTTTCACTCAGATGTTCATATACACACTTCCCATCTTGTGATTTGATACTATATAGGGATGTGAGAGGACTACAGCTAACCTTAAATTAAGTATTAATCTCTGCTGGTTCCATCTACTGGTGTTGTCACACAGCGCAAAACTGCAGCCGAGTGGACAAGGTCAGGACTCAATTAAGAAAGTGTTGTAAAGTTTCCTTTGAGATTCTGCTGCACGTCAACATGATTGCATCACTTCGTTTCCTCAGATTTAGCTCATCTCCTGTTCTACCACATATCAACAGTGTTTTCCTGGATTCAGATCTGATGACTGGGAAAGTCACTGAAGTTCAGCTTGACACCATTATTGCTGGGATACGGTAAATTGTAATGCTGGGAACAGCCAGTAGAAGATGGGTTAACTGTGGCCCAGACTTATAATGGGTCAGGGTTGTGGTTATTAGGATAGCTGACTGTGCAGGCCAGGGTCAGGAACAACTCTCACATTGATCGGTACTGAGAGGTCCAAACTGTGCCAAGAAAATACTTCCCGTCATCACCACCGACAGGTAGTTTGGGTCCGTGGATTCCTGCTGTTGATGCCAAATTCCTTACAGGTTCAAAAGGATTGCCAACTTGGAATTTTGGCTGAGAGAGAATAACTGCACATGCTTTTTAGAATTGTGAGTCAGTCTCCATTTTTTAAAGCATCAAAGAAGTAATTAAAATGAAAGTTATTGGAAAACTAACATCAGTGTGATAAAAACAACCTGAAATGACAAAAAACAAAATTGTAATTGTGGTGACACTGCAGCCAGAAAGTGGTGCTGACCAAAGACTGTAAACAGATGGATGGCACGGCAGCTCCCCAAAAGTGAAGCCAAAGCATCAATTGCCCCCTGATGGTAGGCTTGAGTAGAGGTCATAAACCACACCTCCTCCATGTACGTGGATGGGGCATGGGCCAAAGTGAAATGTCGCAGTAATTTTTCACAAAGCTGGGAATTTAAGGCTGCTCTTATCACACTGATGTTTGTTTAAGTGTTCATTTTTCCATTAAGTTTGGTTTTAATAAGTTATTTGATTAGAACACGGGCTAAACCATCAAGGATTCACAATTGGTCAAGCAAGAGCACGGGCGGGGCCTCTTTGCCGCATCTTCATCACCTGATCATTCTGTCTCTAAATGACTTTTTCTAGGAGAAAATCTCCACATACAGTCCGGTACAAACAAACTCACCTAACTCATCAACCTCTTAGTTTGTGTGTGTGTTCGCATGGGTGTTTGTGTGTGTGTGTGTGTGTGTGTGAGGGGGGGTATTTATGGCCTGAAGCCCGACTTTTTCCTCTTGACCTCTTCACCCTGTGGTTGAAAGTCTCTTTTCACCTGAGCAGCAAAAGAATAACTGCTGAGTCAGAGTGCGGCTGAGTGTCAGTCTCGACTGATAAAACACAGCAGAAACCCCATCATGTCTTAAAATGTGAAAATGTACACACAAACACACACACACACACACACACACAAACACACACACACACACACACACTGCTCCAATACATACAGTTGCTTACTTTCCATCTAGAAACCTTTGGATCCTGTCACTATATAGCTGCAAATCATTCAATTTCCAGTGCAGCAAGCGATTTTGAAGAGGAACGCTGAACCTGTTTTATTTTTAATGATCCTATTCATGCATTGCCTAGTTTCTGTCAAAAACATGAAACATGAATGCAACTGACAGGGGCAGCAATATCACCGCTTCAAAGCCAAAGTATTCCCCATTTCATCTTCATACTGATGATAGGAGCAGACTCTCGGACAATTGACACCTTGTTATGACTGTTCAAATCTATAGAAACTATAGGACACTTCTGGTAGTTGTCCAGTATTAATATTATATTGCATCATGCATTTTGCATCTGTTATTTCAAAGAATAAAAACAACAGAAAGGAAAGTGCGGTGAAAGCAGCTGAGAGTGAAACTACAGTATACACTCTGAACAGGAGAAGTTGTCCACTGTGCTATTCTGAAAGTAATGCTGCCTACTCATGGCTGCACGGGTTGACAATCTAGGTCATTCATCGCATCTGTAATGTCTAAAAACTGAGGGACTGTGCACCCCGCCATCCTTTTACATTACAAATTATAATCTTTCTTGACTTGCTGCAAGGTGACTCGTTTTAAATAATTTGGGCTTTTTACCAAAGTAAAATTCCTTTAGAAGGACAAAGAGGGAAACTGCTCTTCACCGTGACCTCCGCCTCTCTGGCGTTATTTGTGGACGGCTGCAGTTTTGTCCTCTGTGTTCTCAAAGGATAAGCAGTGTGTGAAATGAAGTGTGAATTTTATTGAGCGTCTGGTCTCTTCACCCCCTAAATGTTTTTCGTGCATTGCTGATCACAGTTCATGGGCCTGACCTGTTTTTACTTCACGATAAGATGGATTTTGCAGCACAGTGGCCATATCTTTATTTTACACTATAATAACATTTCAATGAGTTTATGTCCTCTTGTCAAAATACAAAGTTGGAAGCAGTGTAAAATGTTGCCTTTTGACATTCTTTAAAGTTTTACAATTCATAACATTAAAAGTAATGTGTGTAGTTTTATAACTAAGCAACAGTACATAGTGTAATGTACAGTTTCTGTTTCAAAGTGTGAATTGTGCTATTGTAGCTTCCTGTTGTAATGTATCTCTGATATATCTCAGATTACCTTGCTCAAGCTTTTATTTTTATTAATTTAAAATGTATTGACACACAAACAAGAAAGCTTACAATACATTAAATATTAAAGAACAAAAGGGCCTCAAGAAGCAACCTGAAAAAATATAAATTAATATAAACATAAATTAAAAATATGATACAGACACACATAAGATATAATATATGTATTTTAAGGCTTTTGTGTTTTATTGTGTCATAACGTACTGATGGCAGTCTAATTGTTTCCATAAATGCAAAGAAACCCACTAAAAAAGTAGAATTCCATCTGAAAAGTTAACTATGACAGTTAGATGCATAACGAGAGGATATAAAGGATCAAATAATAATTTCTGTTCCCCGAGAATATAAGAAGTTTGAGTTAAACAATAGCTTAATAGAAAATCTATATTTACATCGATGTTTTGTTAACCCAATGTTCAGGCCTGCTGATTAATGAAGAATGACCCTGAGTCTAATGTACAACAAAACATGTCAAAAGTTTCAGACCCAACTTCTATAATGTTCGATAACAAGTTCACATGCTGAAAGATCTGGGAGTCACTGTGCATAATGCAAGCTTGCAAGTTTGTGCTTGTTTATGTTTGGATCATATCAATTTAGCTCATAATCCCTTTTAAAAGTACATTTTAACTATGTTTTTAACCAGAAATAAACACAAAACCTATGCTTGATTTATGTTATAAACATTCCATTTAATTGCAGTGGTCTTGTAAAGCTGTACTACATGCACCATGGACACTGTTACGTTATCGTTGGACACATAAAAGACAGATTCAAACTAGAAGGGCTCTCAGTAGAGCAGAGTGTACCTCCGCCAAGGCCCAACAGTCCCCTGAAATACTGCACCGAGCTTTACACACTCGTTTTTGCATAATCTTGCCGACAATCAAATCAACAACCCAACGGAGAGGGGTGAAAATATCGCCTCCTTCGCTGAGGTAACAACAGAATAGAAAAGAGTTGATCTCACACTGTAGGAGTAGAGTGTGAGCCGTTGCCTTTGTCCTCTCAGTGTGCAGGTTGCATTCCTGATAAAAATCCTTTCTTTGCACCATTTAATCCTAATCGTGTCTCCGAGCATCATCTCTGCACATGGCAGCAGCTATTGTATATGCATGGAGGAAGACGTGACAATATGCACACACATGCATATTCAGTTTTGCACACGCGAGCTATGTCAGGTAAGCCCCTCATCTCCAGCACTGATGTATCTGCTGTATTTTGGTTTGTCGTGCACACTTGCCTGCACACACTTACATTACATGCATATACATGAAGCGTGAAACTATGCGTGTTAACCTTTAGAAGGCTATTCTTACAAACTCTGCAACATGCACTGCATATGCATATCCTATTAGTCATTATTCTGTCCTTTACACTTCTGTTTCACGTTGTTGCTTTGGAGAGAGTTTCGTAATGATCTGTGAGAATATAACAAACTGAGATGTAATGAGAAACCATTTTTGTGGGGTTGTCTTTGTTAAACGAGACGGCTCCCAGTTCGGATCCCAGCTTGGCCGTGGTCGTTCTGTGTGAAGTTTGCATGTTTTCTCCGGATGCTCCGGCTTCCTCCCACAGTCAAACAAATGCAGATTGCGGCCTGGCTGAATGGAGACTCTAAACTGTACGTTGGTGTAATGTGAGAGTAAATGATTGTTTTTCCTGTGATACACTGGCGACCTGCTAAGGGTTTGTCCCAACTCTCCCTCAATGTCAGCTGAGATTGGGATGTATAGTAGATAATGGAGGGAGGGATCGAGGGATTGATTGAGGGAAGGAGGGACAATAGGACAAATTGAAAAAAGTGTTTCCGGATTGGATTGATCCTCTGCATTTGGATATTTTTCTTCTGTGCTCTGATTGTTTCTGTCAGAATGCGTTAACGTGGTGTTGACCCCAGAAAGAAAAAAGTCGAAGCTCTTTGAAATGTAGCTTTTAGAGGCTAATCCTACTAAACGTTAGCAAGCTTTAGGTACAGTGTGCTACATTACCACATGAATAACACACAGTGTAAGTGCATGGATTGTATCTTCTCCACATGTGCTGTCACAATAGCTTTGGGTTTTTAGAAAAACGCTAGAATCTGTCAAGCATTTAACCAGGGCTGGGCGATATGCAAAGAATGGTACGACTTTTCAAATTTCCGTCAGTATTGTATACAACAATCTAAATCAAATAGCTATTTCACTCGGTAAAAAATAAAAAAAATTCAGACTTTAAGCAGCCACAGTATCTCCACACTACCGAACTCCTCAGACCCTTCTTCTCAACGATGACCTCGTCTTGGGCTGTGTCCGTTGGACACAGTCATTTTATGTTTAATAAAATAAGACGTACTGGTGTGCATGGCATCTGTAGCCCAAACATAAGCATGTATTCTGCTTCTGGGTGCTGCTACTTCACTCTGTGCTGTGTCCTTCAACCTTACCTGCCGTGGCTGTAACTCTACTCCAGCCACATGATTGGTTCGGGGCGGCGCTATTCTCATTATCATTGTATGTACGTGGTGTCTGTCCAAACATGGATGGTATTAATTCTTTCGACGTTGTATCGATCATGTCGAGGAAAGGTTATTTCGCGATAACTATCTTCATCATTTTGTCGCCCAGCCCTATGTTTAAATTTAAAAATTGGGATTTGTGACCTTACCTTAATGTTGGTTTGAAACCAAAAGTTATTTTGCTCAATGCACCATCTTTCCTGTCGACTCATCGGAAACAGCAGGAGCGAAAGGTGAAGGCAGAAACCCACTCATCCGGACTCGTGCTGCACCTGTCTCTCGCTATTACAAGTCACATGTGTCCTCTAAGTGCATAACCTTGCAGCGGGAGTCACAGCGTCCCACACTGCAGAGGCAGGGTCACAACTCAACTCCTGCAGTACCACCATCAATTTAATGTTCTGACCAAAACTAAGGCAGCATTTGTCCCATGCGCCACGCTGCATTTGTGAACCCAACTCTCTCCTTTCATTCTCCCTCCCCCCCCCCTTCTTTCTTTCTGCAGCTGTAAAAGCAGAACAAGGAGCTGACTATGTGTCCCTGCTTTTAATTTTTTACATCGCCTCACTACAGTCTTTTACGTAACCGCCTCCTTCTAGATTTATTTTTACCTCTTGCCTCCTGTCTCTCCCTGTGTCTTATTCCACACAGTAATTCATTCCAGCCTCATTGTTTTACTGGTCCGACACAGAATCCCCTGTTGATAAGGAACAGGTGAGGCTATTTGATGCAGTGGACAATGTGTTGACAGCTGAGTTGTGTGGCACTGAACTAAAGATTCTGCCCAGATTTCCATGTTGTTGCAAATTGTGCTGTAAAGGCTCAAGCAGCTGGTTTATTAGTAAGACTATACTCTGCTGCCACCTGCTGTCCAAAGACTCGCACTACAAGCCTTTGATAAAGCAGTGAGAGCTTGATAAGTGCTCTGCAGCTTTGTCTGCACAGTGTTTCCTCAGTGTGCTTACTCAGAACTTGCTACCTTTTCCCTCTGTGCTCTGGGCGGCTTAGGAGAAGCAGGAGGGGGGGTTGTCCACAAACCAATAGGTCGGTGGTTCGATCCCCTTCTCCTCTATTCTGCATTGTCTTGTTAAAAGCTTTCAGTGGTCGATAAGACTGAAAACCAAAGTGCTATATAAATACTGTGCATTTATAATTTACCATTTAAATATAATCACATGGAGTCACTTGTATATTTTTTTCTGAGAATATATGTGTTTTTTGTAACACGTATGTGCGAACGTTTGTACAGTGTGGAGAGATAACCACACATTTTATTTTGAATATAGAATATTGAATATTTTAATGTAACATATTAGGTTATATTTTATTTAAAAAACTAATAAAATTTGAGATTTAATTTAAACTATCCTATTCACATTTCCCACTACTGATAGAAATGTATTTGTGATGATACATATTTAAAAATTGCCAAATATTATATTATTTTGTCCAACCAAAAATGTCCAAAATAATAACAATAGAAAACAAGGAAAAGTTGCCCTAGATGATGACTTATTTATTTATTTTATCTGTGAATTTTCTTTAATTATCTATTTGCAACGGTGGTGCAGTGGTCACCTCACAAACAGAAGTTCTGAGTTTGAACCCTGAGCCCTGCATTTTCCTCCCACAGTCCAAAGACAAGCAGATTTCATTATTTGCACATTCAAGGTCACATTTATTACTGAGCTGCAGTGACCCAAATGCAAACAAAACCAGGAAGTGCAAATCCAAGAATGTTAAACTCTGGTAAGAAAATAGGTCATCTGAGGAAGGAGACAGAGACTAAATACACAGTTGGAGATAAGGAGGCACACGTGAAAGACACGCTAGAGGGGAGGCAGGAAACCAGACAAAAACTGGAAAATACACAAGGCAATGTAAGACAGGAACAAATATAATCAAAAACCAAACAACTGAAAAACAATCCTCAAGACTATCAATACAGAAATTAGTTCATCAAAGGTCTTAAAAAGGCGACCTGGACAAATGATACAGATTGATGAATAAATGTACTTGTTTTTTTAATGTTGATAGAAGCTTCAGTGATTCATCCATGACTTTCACTTATATGTTAAAACCAAGTCCCACAACTTAACAGGTAATTCCCGACTTGTCCCATGTCAGGGACCACATGTTAGAGAGAGATATAACATTTTTATAAACCTGTAGCCTTCCACATTGATTCATCCTGCTGCCCCTCTCTGCCTATCTCTCCTAATGCAAATAGTTATCATATGCAGTGTACGGATAGAGAAATGTCATGGGGAAGAAGGGAGTTGTTGAGACCTAATGAATCTAATGCAAACTCGTATATAGACCAAGAAACAATGCTCAGCCCTGGAAGAGCCAGCTCCTGTCAGAGAGGAAGGAGAGATAATTTTTACTTTATTTCAAATTATAAACTTTTACTTCTAATTGAAAGAATGGTTTTGGTCAGATGTTCTCTGAAGGACGTACTCAAACGTTTTACTGAAGTAAATAAAAAATGTATTGAGATACAAGCTTTTCTACTCGAGTAGAAGTAACTGCTTGCTTGTAAATATATTTTTAGAATAAAAACTACTTGCTGAGCGTAGCCTATTCCCTAATGTCTAGTACATCATCATGGCTGAGTCTCTTCCAAAAGGGGGTTCCTAAGTGATGCTGCTGCAGCGGGGTCTTATTTAGCAAAATGCAAAAAATATATTTAACAAATTTATGTGAAACGTAATGTAATGATTTACAAAAGTATAGTGTCACAGAGTAGTACAGATATTTGCTGTTATATGTGGAATAAATGCTATGCTCCTACTCTACGCCTGGCTGTTTGGAGAAAAACTACCTACTGAAGTAAAGAAAAGATACAGGAAAAATATACTTTAGTATAGAAACCAAATAAATGTATTACATCCCATCACAGATTTTTTCACCTCTACTGGAATAATGAAATGAATGAAAGATGATCAAAGATGCAGGAGAGTGAGAGGATGTAAGAAATTCAGATGCCAGTGAATAAGAAAGTCATGCAGCACGTCTGACACACTTTTCACTTGTCTGATGGAAGCTGACGTGTGAAGCTCAAGCACTTGGGACAAGAAGAGGGATTATGAAGTCAGACTCCAGCTCGGTGTCCTTGATGCATGTCACAGTACAGAGTGATACGGTGCAGGAAGGCAGTTCCAGATGGCACACATCTGTCACATTTGGGATTACATGGGGTTTCTTCTTGAATCCTGTGTGTGTTTGACAATGTGTGTATATTTCTGTCACAGAAAAATTTCTGATTAAATACCAATTAAATGGGGATGGCTTATGCTTTTTGGGACAAAAGTTGTGTCCCCGGCGAAAGTAAGGATTGGGGCTATAGGGTGTGGGTCAGACTTTTCAAGTTGAATGGAAGAGGAAGTAATGCAAAAACTTGGGTAAACTGTGGGGAGATTGTTTGAATTAAATTAAAGTGTAATTAATATTTTGTAGAAAAATTTAGGGAGAATAGCTAAATGAGATGCATGTGGGTGAAAGGATGTGTGGTGGTGAAAGCATATTTGATCCATGTGACTGAATTCGAATGGGGGTAAATTGATCCTAAAAGAAAAAGTGGTATGTGAAACTGGAAAAATACTTTGTTTGTTTATTAGAATGATCCATCATTATTAAATTATTGAATTGCGTTTGATCAATCGGTGCAAAACAAGTTCTTACCTCAACTCCACGTTTGCAGCCACAGGACAACTTTATCCCTAACCTTGATAGTGAACAATTCATGCCAAACCCTAACCTTACCTCGTAACCTCAACCTCAGAAATTATGTTTTGCCTCATTCGGATCAGGCTTTGGTCCCCATGAGGTCCACTGGTCCTGACATGATCTGTCTTTCTATGCTGGAAAAGACTGGACATTACATTGATTTCATAAAGACTAACTAACCTTAATCATTCTGGCCTAGCCATTTAACCTTAAAATAACCCTAAACCTTAACTTAACCTGAAACTTAAACTTACCTAAGCCAAACCGGTCGTTACCCCGAAATATAAGGATTCACATTATGAGGACTTATTCTCTCCCTATTCAAACAGCATTCATAGATCAGGCTTAACTATGAGGTGATAAATATTCAATTTTTGAATGACTACAGTGTTCAAGCTCTTAAACCCATGATGTAACAAATCTTATGTCTGATATACTGATATACTGTTATGCCACTTTATTCCTTTTACATGGCTGCTCTTGTAACGGCTCATGCTAAGGGATTGAATGCATTTTTCAAGAAACAGGAACGCTGAAACAGCATTTTGGTTTTCTAAAAGGCAGCGCATAAATGTTTTAAACCAAGAGAGGAGCCGTCACTTACACACATATGGACGGAGCGATGCAGGGAGAGCATTTACATTTCTGGTCTGCAGCCAGTGCATACTTATGCTTAAGACATTCCCATCTTCTTTGTGCTCCATTCCATGCACCTCACACAGACCATAGCGGTTACTTTTATAGGAGCATCCCAGTCTACAGCTGTGAGTAATATTGTTTAAGCAGAAAACAACACTCATAAACACTTACCTCTGTTTCCAACAGCCCTGTCTGATTCTTACTACTGAGCACTCGCAGGCTAATTAACATTAGTCGCGCCCACAGCTTTCCTTCCCTCAATGCACACAGTCGTACCATGGATATTCATTGACACATAATTTTCTTGTTTGTACCTAAGTAATTGTCCATTGGCCACATTAACAGATATGCTAGTAAAGATCGAGTACACACACACACAAACACACACAGACAAGTGGGCAGCCTATACAAATATCTACATGCTCATTATGGTGCAGATCATGCTTGACAAGGCAGAGGACGTATTTGAAATGGTAACGGACTATAGGCACCGTTAACACATCGTGCCGGGTGTGTGTACATGTGTTAGTGGAAATGAAAAGACAAGTCATGATTAGGAGCAGGAAATAAGGATGAAAGATTGTTGGAGCTCTGAGATGTGTCAGCTTTAAATGAATGTCCTTTATCTGATACCATTCACCTGTCACTGTTGTTATTACTGAATTAATTACGAGCACTCCCCCATAACACTAGGGCATGAGCAGGAAGGGAGCTGGAAAGAGGGGGGGAAGGCTGACAGATGAGTAGAGTGAGGCACAGAAGAGAGGGAGTGGCGCAGAAAGGCAGGAGCAGCTCGTGTGTTTGGAGAGAGCAATCAGAAACCAAGAGAATCGGCTCAAAGACGAGAAGCGTCCTCCAGTGAAAGATCTGAAGACAGTGAGGAGATACAACCGGGGCAAAGCCCCTTTAAGATACAGAGCGGCGGAGGCAGATAAAGACAGGACGACGACAGGACAACTAAATCCTGAAAAAACAGCACACTGTTACTCTCTGGGTCGTTTGACCAGGGCTGGTTTCCACGGTGACAACATGGGTGCAGTGGTGGGCACTTTGACCATGCAAACCAAGCAGAGGACAACGTCCAGAGGTACGTCGACACTGGTCAGAGAGAGAGATGGAGAGAGGACAAAAGAACCACAGAAAGATAGATTAAACTGAAAGAAACAGAAAGAAAGAAAACAGTCTCAACATAATAATTAAGATATATTGTATGTTTGTTTTGTCTTTTTCTGTGTATATGCACATTCAAAAAAAAACATTTACATGTATGTAACCAGTTGATACTAAACTGAATGTAAATATAAAGTGCTGTAAACAACAGCATCAATGCAACATTCTATATCTTAGGTATTCAAAAAAAACATCACTTTTTTACTATGAAAAATATTTCCTCAAGGGAAGAGGCAGCAGGATTGTGATGAGGAGATTCCAAGTCGTCCACTGACACTGAGCTGTGAGGTAGAGCGTGTGCTGTGGTAACGATGGAGAGATAACAGTGCCACGGAGTAGGATGTCCTTGAGAACCACAGCAATATCACTGACCCTGACTCAATCATTATGGTTGTGTGTGTATGTGTGAGTGTGTTTGTGTGTGTTTGTGTGTGTGTCTTGTTTGCGTGCCTGTTGGACGTGATTGGCGAGTGAGCGAGCGACTGCGAAATGGGAGGCAAACGGAGGGGTCCAGGCGCGGGCGTGCAAATTAACAGGCAGCTCACATATCATACCTCCTTGGCCTTATGCTTGAGGAGCCTGTTGTCATGGAGACTGGGTTGTCGGGGGGAGGGGGGGGGGGCATGATAGGAGCGTGTGAACAATACTCAGCCAGGATGAATGATGAATTTATAGCAGCGTGAGATACAGATAAAATAGATCAGGCAGCAAACACAGCGATTAGTCTCTGACACCGTTGTTCTTACTCGTCCTTGCTCTGATAAGAGCGTCTCAAAAAGCTATTGAGGAAAAAAAGATATGCACAGGGGTCAACTTGTTTCTTTTTTTATCTCCATTAATGTTTGCGTTACGGTGCCAAGCATGGAGAGGTATATGGCAAGATTCCCAGGAGGAAAAATAAGTACGGCAGAGCAGGAAAGTGGTTAGAAGGGAAGATCAAAGCCTGATACAAGTAACAACGTGTCTGTAAGATATAAAATAGTGTACTGCAAACCCTTATGTGAAGGACAAGCCTTAATTCTTGTCTAAATGAAAAGATTTCTATCTGGATTCAGCGGATACGTCACCAGGTAAAGACTGCGGCTTCAGAATCAAAACACAACTTTGAATGTCACAGAATGAAGGAAAATCCTCTGTTTCATTTTCAGCTACAATTTGTGTAGAGAAAAATATTGTCAGATACAAAAGGGCTAGTTTGATTTTTTGGGAAAAACAAATGTATTCATATTACCTTGGATTAGGACCAGAAATAAGTGGAAACAGCCTGGCACTGTCCATATCTCTCAAAATCGATTTAGTTACTGTCAGGGAATCTGTGACTTACATCTTTTGATGCCTTTTATATGCAGGAATATGTTTCTTATGTTTCTTGTGTTTTGGGTTGGAAGTTGCGATCATGTCTCTGGTAAACCTTGAGAGTTTGGGGGCGGCCTGACATGATTTATGGTGACCTACACTGCTTTCTGCTCCCTCCCATTTCCTTTAAAACACTGAAATGCATCTATTGTACTTGAGGGTTTTTGGTTTTACTGCTTGCAGTACTGTTCTTCACTGCCAACAGAGCTATGTAGTAAATCAAGTAAATGAAATGTATTCACCACTGAGCACTTATTAGAAATTCAGCCATCTTTCATTAAACATCTGCACAGGAAGATTTTTCTTCATCAGGACAAGACTAGCGCCATGTGCACAATGTTTTCTTGTGTGAACACCAATTTGTAATATTGGGCCATATAAGTAAATACAATTTGACATAGGGAGGTCGTTGAATTTATGGATCAAAGAAAGTTAATATAATGGGCGAGACGGTGGTCTAGTGGCAGAAACTTGGACTATGGGCAGAGAAGGTCTCTGGTTCGTCTCTGGTTCGACTCCACGGAGAGACAACAAAAGACGAACCTGGATTGATCTGTACAAAAGTCTAGTGCCCCTGAGCAAGGCACCTTACATCTGGTCCCCGAGCGCCGTACATGGTCGCTCACTGCTCTGTGTGTCCTGCACACAGATGGGTTAAAAGCAGAGATTATATTTCCCTACCTGCATGAGTGTGCCTTTGCATGTCTGTGCATGTGTTTGGGACTAATAAATGCATCTTAATAATTAGGGTTAGTGGTTAGTTATTAATTACTGAGCTTTATTCATGCTTAACGGCGGATCTTGTTTCCCAAGGACAGAGTCAGACCAGCTGTTGAAGTTTATCTTCTCAGCTATAAGCAAGGAAGGTGTCACTTCACCATACAGTGAGTGTAAGGTCAATCTTAATTAACTCTCAACAAGAAAGCAGATGAGAGCCCAGTACTTCAAGGTGTGGTAGCAAATACATCTTTGACTGCATGGACACCAATATTCGACTATTGACCCGATTCTGAATAAGGCATTATTTTGATTAGGGTGTTTACATAAGTTGCTTACAGCATTGTGCGACTATGACTCAGGTCATTGGGTCTACTGGCATCACGTCCTTCAACATTCCACAGGTTTTAAACCACCAGCCTGAAATAGTGTAATGTAAGACGCTACCCCTTTTTATCTTTAAATCTTTATAACACCCAGGACATGTGTCATCAAGCAGTTGGGAGCTGCTGTATGTTGATGTCGCAAAATGCAGTAAAATCTCCAATAGGACGTTCTTGTAAAATTGAGACGTATGTATGTCTAAGGTAGGAATGTTCCACATCTCATTTTGATAGCTGCTTATTCCAAGTATGATCTTATTTGGGTTAAGGCGATCAGAAAATGCTGTCAACATGTCAGTGTCTTATCCAGTCTTAATCAGGTTCTTTTTTAACGCTCAATTTGGCACCAACAAAGTTGTGTTGTTGCAAGTTGATGTCCACTACCACTCATTTTATTAACTTCCCTTATGTCAAAAAACACCTTGTCTCTGGCGTAGCTTGGGGCGGGCCTTCGCGGCCGCACACCAGATGAGCGCGCTGAATCCAATCTGTTCCAGGAGCAGTTGGGCCCGCGGCACTGGTGTTTTGTTGTCGACAGAGCCGTAACAGAGCTGTGGAAAAGCAGCACCTGACACATTCCTCTCATTATCTCCTTCACGTCATGGCGTGACACTTCCCTTCTGGCTCGTGTTGATGAGTGTTTGTGTGCAGAGCAGCTGTTGAACTATTTACATCAGGGATCCTGCCTTCAACACTGGATCTGTTTCATCCCTTAGTTTCTCCTGTGCTTGTTTTTCACTTAATCCCACATAATTTCCTATTTTCTCCCGACATATTGCACTCTATTTCTGTCATGTGTTGGCTCCTCTCTTTTTTCTCCACACTCTGTCACCTCCATATCTCACTCCTCCTCTGATCAACACCTCTGGCTCTTTCTTTTCCTCACCTCCATTTGATTTCATCTGTTTACGATCACACTGCTGCGTTTGGAGGAAAGAAAGTGTCCCGGGCACAAAGAACACACAACACCTTTGTTTTTGTTTTTTGGAAGTCATGTGATGGTGTTTTTATTCCCAGGGCCAAAAATAAATGTAGAAATTGTATTTGACACCTTTTGTTTCCCCCTCCTCATCGCGTTCACCTAATTTACTTAGCACTGCTCTCATTTATCATGTCTATTCATCTCCATGACAACAACCGTCAAGAAGATTGCACCAGGAGCTCAGAGGAAGATGGAGGACGGGTTGAGAGAAAGCAATTGACGTGTGATCAGATGATTAGTGTCAGTAAGCACTGTATTGAAAACAACATATCTCTATATCTGTTGGGATTTAATAATATTCTCATTAAAATGGCTGTGTGCGTATAAACATACATTTGGAAGATATTAATTATGTCATTATTTCTAAATAAGCATAAAGCTGTAGCTTCAGAGAGAAAAAACATTGTTGAGCTATCACGAGATAAACATCCCACAGAGAGACGTTTGTGGAATTAGTTTTAAGATTAAGATTAAGATTAGGATGTATTTATTAGTCCCAAACACATGCACAGACATGCAAAGGCACACTCATGCAGGTAGGGAAATTTAACCTCTGCTTTTGACCCATCTGGTGCAGGACACACAGAGCAGTGAGCGACCATGTACGGGGCTTGGGGAGCAGATGTTAGGGGAGTAAGGTGCCTTGCTCAGGGGCTCTAGACAGGGTAGGGAGACTCTAGGATTTTTGGACAGATCAATCCAGGTTCGTCTTTTGTTGTCTCTCCGTGGAGTCGAACCAGAGACGAACCCCACTATTTTACAGATAGTATGTGTCTACATTCAAGTTTTTTTATATATGTGGAATATATCTATAATTTTTCCAATTATGTGAAATTATCTCTAAATAACGTTACGCTATAGAGAGGCTTCGGAGAGAACAAAGCTGTGCTTCTGATACTTGAGACCAATGTGCATGGATTGTATCTTGAACAATCACAGTAATTATTCCCCCACAAGGAAACAAATGAATCTAATTGCATCCTACTGTACAGAAATTATCGTTGCATTAGGTTCCGGCTGCATCGGGCTTCCGGGAACTGCTTAAGAGCGGATGATGGATCCCAAGTTCAGATTAAGATCGTCTCTGGCAGGTGATGCATGATTCAGGAGACAGTTTCAGTGTTAAGGATTAATCCTGACACCTGAATGAGTCATCGCCAACCTCCAACTGGCAGGAGTATTACATTATATTTAATCTGCAGCTTTTCGTTTATTTTTTTTCCTTTTTAAGGTTGACTGAGCCGCAGCCATGCGGACACAGCTGGCCTTGCATGCATGGGAACATCTGTCAAGTCATCGATGATTCGCTGGTCAGCTGCGACAGTGGATTTAATGGGGTTTTGAT
This sequence comes from Platichthys flesus, assembly GCF_949316205.1. Lineage (NCBI taxonomy): Eukaryota > Metazoa > Chordata > Actinopteri > Pleuronectiformes > Pleuronectidae > Platichthys > Platichthys flesus. The sequence continues at coordinate 14,298,342 of NC_084959.1, read as the reverse complement.
TTATTATAAGAATTCGTCTAAGGATAAATCATAGTATATCATTTGTTCTCCAGGAGAAGAAGATATATCGCTTATATATCTCAGGGCCCAGTATGGATTTAAAAGGGACCACAGACCAAGTGTAAATCTGCAGCTCGGCCAATATAAGAGTTGACACTTTCATGTAATTTCTTCATCCTCTGCGGCCTGTGTGAGAACAAGTGTTTCCCAGCTATGGTCATGTGGCTGTTTCCTCTCAGACATTTGCTCACGTTTGTGAACTCAGTTGTGTTTGTGTGTGTGTGTGTGTGGACTGTGTGCACGCAGCCGGATGTCAGTGATTTTAGTGCTGCCCCGCAGCTGGAGACAGTCACAGAGACGAAACCTTGCCCACAGCACAACCATGACTCTTCACATCATTAACCATCATCTGTCTCCACAGCGGCCGACACTTAACACTGTGTTGCCATTAATAAAGTCCCTCAACTCCTGCGGGGGGATCTATTTGTCGAGCACACGCACTTTCCACTTTTGTCTCCCTATCCACCTTTTTGGCCGCTTCACTCGCCTGTGTTTCTGCTGCCTAATCATTTCTCGATACATGTTTCCTGCCGGGTTAACATTGTTTAGCTTTGCTGAGTTTTCACTTTCCTGCTTATTACAGTTTTTAAAGGTTGGGAAGAGCACAAGTTTAACAAAGATTAAAGTTGTCACGACATGTTATAAATATCTCCTGCTATTTCTATTTCGCCCTCTCTCTCCCCTGTAGATAGCATCGATGAGGAGCTGGAGATGACGATGGTGTCTCACCGACCAGAGGGTCTCGAGCAACTGGAGGCCCAGACCAACTTCTCCAAACAGGAGCTGCAGATCCTCTATCGTGGATTCAAGAATGTAATCACACACTCTCGGATTTGATAAGGAGATTACGTTTGAGATTACACACGAAAGAAAAAATTATACCTCGTGGTGATAAATTAAAAGTATGGTGATAACAAAGTTCACAGATATTCGTCATCAAGCAACCATGCTCATCATGAACCAATCTTAACCAAGAGAAACTATCCACAAAGCATTATTCGCCTCATATGACTGAAAATTCAGACAAAACATGTCTTACCTTAAACTGGAATGTAGTACTTCAAGTTACAAGACTAACTGCCACACAAGATTAAATACTGAAGTAAGAGACAATGAGACAAATGTGTGACACATTAGGCTGCAGTGAAAAGTGAAAGACCAGAGGAGAGTTACAAAGTACAACAAAGGGGCCAACATACCAGGAATGAGAAGAAAGTATCTTTACTTAGCTCAAGGAGAAAACAACCAAGATGCAAATCCCAAAAAACGAACTCAAGGAAAACAGAGTAAAAGTCCTTGAACACAAAAAGCTATGTCGGCCGATGAAGGTGGCACTAGACTGTCCCATTTTGAAAAGCTCCGAGGGGGGTGGAACCTTCCTGTCCCGGCATATCCCCGTATTCATTGCATGTCAGTGACAAATAGTTTCTCAAAAATGAAAAGAGCGCAAGGACAATTCAAAATTTCTCGGTGTGTCTAATGTCTGTTCAGTTGCTAAGGAGCAGTGATAAGGGCAGGACATTTCAGTTTGACCTTCGCGGTCCATCCCTCCCACGACTGAAGGATGCAGCCACTGCATTGAGACACAGCCAAAGAGTCCAACTAAATATCGAATGTACGAATAAAAAACATGCTATGAATGAACACAATAGCTTTTCATCTTTTGCAGCAGCTAAAAAAGATTAATTTGTATCAGAGTTACATTCAAATATAAAGCAATAAACAAAAGGTGGTAGTCCAGTGCTGGCTAAACGGTCAAGTCACTTAGACTAAATAATTGTGATATAGTGACTAACATTAAAAAGTATAAAAATCACTGAATAATGTTTTAATCTTCTCCTCCACAGGAATGTCCGAGTGGAATGGTGAATGAGGAGACATTCAAACACATTTATGCACAGTTCTTCCCTCATGGAGGTAAAGTCCAATGCTCTTGATCTTTCTTTGCTCTCTGAAGCTTTCTGAGAACAGAAAACCTCACACGTTTATGTTTCTTGTGGCTTTCAGACGCAAGCATGTATGCACATTATCTTTTCAACGCATTCGACACCACAAACAATGGCTCCATTAAATTTAAGGTAAGAAAAATGTGTTACCGTACATCCATGTGCTGTGATGTTTTGAGAGGCTGGTTCCATTCCGTCCCGCTGTTCTTCTCTGTCGCTGCCAGGACTTTGTAATGGGCTTGTCCACACTGCTGCGGGGGACTCTGAGGGAAAAGCTGGAGTGGACGTTTCACCTGTATGACATTAACAATGATGGATACATAAACAGAGAGGTGAGACCGCGTTGTCACAGCGATTACAGGGTCTCGTCTCTGTGTCCCGCCGTTATGTCAACCATTCTTCTTTTCTTTCAGGAGATGACTGAGATTGTGAGGGCCATTTATAACATGATGGGAAAGTACACCTACCCTGCACTAAAAGGGGATGTCCCACAGCAGCACGTGGACGCCTTCTTTCAGGTTAAAAATGAAGTTAATCTTTGAAATGTCATATATATTTGGGGGCAGTGACAGGTTATTGTCTCTCATCACACTCCAGTACCTTCTGTTATGAACCTGTCTGCCTTTTTTGAGACACTTTGCCTGGTTCTTAGATAAAGCTTATGAAGTTTTATGTCATTATTAGTCCGTAGTGTTTTCGTTTCTGTGGCAAATTGACACACTGCCCCAACAGCAGAATTACAACTCATTGAATTAACATTTTGGAGAAGATTCACGTTTTGTTCTGTCACATTGTTTTTCCAGAAAATGGACAAAAACAAAGATGGAGTGTTGACTTTAGAGGAGTTTGTTATAGCCTGTCAGGAGGTACGTATTGTCCTTCATCTGTGATTCCCTTCATTTCCTATGTAACATCGAGGAAAACACTATTTAACCATAGGCTGCCAACTTTAAAGAGTCAATATTAAGTTACACTGACGACTGTTCCCAGTACTTGTCATTTTTTATGTAAAAAAAAACATCACATCTAATAGACATTCATTCTTGATCTTTGAGAAAAAGTATAAGCGACAAAATAAGTGAATTGATCACACAGTATTTCCACTCATTTCAAACTGGAATTTAATGCACATTTACATTATAAGAACATTATTTACATGTTAAAGAATTTGTAATATGTTACAAATGTATATAATTATACAGTTCAAAAAAACATTTAACTTACACACAATCAGGAAACTAGTATTCGGCCCTTACTTTTATAACATTATATATTTATTGTTATAATGTCGTCGTAATTACTTTTATTATATTACTATTGTCTATTTCTACTTGTATTACTGCCTTACTCTATATACCTTACTGCATAGACAATGTTCAATATGTATAGCTGGTGGGACAACACATCTTGCATGTTAAATCTTGAATCTTGAATATATCATGTTCACGTGTGCAAGTTTAAAAGAATATCAAATGACTCGAGTCATCAACGAAAATGGACTTAAACATTTAAACATTAACACCTCCTCCAGACACAGTCTTGTTCAACGGGCAAAGAGAAATGACTGATTTTGTTGAATATATATCTGCTGTCCTTGTGCAGTATTGCAGTGTCAAAAGTGCAGTGTGAGTCAATTCCATCATTCTGTCACAATGACTCGTCTTCACTCTCTGCAGGATGAGACCATGATGAGATCCATGCAGCTGTTTGAGAACGTGATGTAAGCCGAGACGATGGGAGACGCAGACATGGCCAACGAATAGGGGCTCGGTGTGAGTGCATGTGCGTGGATGCATATGTGCAATGCATCCGGTCCCTCCTCCTCTCCCCCCATCTCATCCAGCTGTCGTCTGGATACACACAGCCGGGGTAAAACCTTGCACACACGTGAATAAGGGACTGGACTGGAATGCTTTTAAAAAACAGCCCTTCCTATGGAGTTCCACCACACAATACCTTTACAGAGTGGCTGAGAGGCCTCGGACATAAACACATCACTCTTCTTGATTCTGTATGGAAGATTGAAGATTGACCTGTTGCAGATAAAGATGCATTACAAGGCTGCTCCTGACCAGCAAAAAGCTATTTGTTCAACCAGCAGAACTATTTGTTTCCTTTTTTCTTGTGGCCAAAAAATAAATGCATGCTTTTGCAAGAGCGTTTGATTTTTCCACCCCTGCAATGACCTACCCTGTACTGTTTGTTTTGGCCTGGCTGTTGCTTTCCTGCTGAGTCAAATCAATGCTTGTTGTCATGTGTCTGTCTAAAGCTTTCAGTAGAAAATAGTACGATTTCGAAAGCAGCACATTTCGTGGGGTCTTTTTTGTGCGTGAGTGTGTCTGTCCATCTCTGTTTGATCTAAGGTTTTAGTGAAAAAGAAGGAAAGAAGAAGTGGATCCATTCGTTTATATTTTCACCTGCTGTTTTGCTTCTTGTGAAGAACTCGATGTGTTGTCTAATAAAGGTATTGTGGAAAAGTGTATAAACATTCTATGACAATGTGCAATTCTAAGATGTTAAATAATAGTGAAGAATCTTAAATTAGAAAAACCAATGACTTAGTTTTGCACTTGGAGACGGAAACAGGGATGTGAATAACATATGACATTTGTATGTCATACCGATCTCTCGATGGTGGTCGCTGGATGGAAACAAGCTTTGAGAAAAGTCGTGAGAAAGTTGCAAGGAAACACGACTGATAGTCAGCTTTGGAATGTGATATTTGGAAGACGCTGAGGACGGCTCCATCTGTACATGTGAACAGGTTGTGCTGCTTCCTCCCATCCGAACCCAATCTGTGATGTCACGCTGATGTATACAGGCGACTGTTGCAGCTCCATGCAGATGGTTTGCTGTGAGTCACAGTGCTTCTGAAAGCACGACTGTGATAGAAAAGTCACAAGGCTATAGTAGTTTAGGCTTGGAAATATTAATTGCTGTTCTTTTCGCCATCAGTGGAGCAGCTCTTTGCTTAAGATACGTCTGCAAGACATCACAGCCCCTCCCTTCCCCCTGCAGATCTCTGATACCTTGGTTGGAGCAGAGTTGTTATATCTCACAATCTAAATGATGCTAAGCCATAAGATAATAAATATGTAAATTCTCAAACTGAGTTCTCTCCTTTGTGCAAACGTGTATGGTTGTGTGTCCATTGGTCTATGGCCGTGTGTATTTATTCTGTGTGCTCTTAAGAAACTAGCTTTTCTGACCCTACAACATATAAAGTGATGATAATCATCATAGGGAAAAAACAATAAAGAAGTGGAGAAACATGAATGCTGATACTTCTGTAGAGGGAATACTTTTACCAGTATGAATGGTTTGATAGATATGAAAATTATGTGAATTATTGTAGTCCTCCAATCACAACGTATAAGGTCTCGACTGAAAGGCTTTCCTTTAATTCAATTTAATCCATATCTGTACACATTAATGTCTGGTCAGCTATTCAAAGAGAAAGCCTGCCAAGCCCTAACACCCCATATGCAGTCTACGAACAGAGATTCAAACTGGATGAAGCCGTTGCATTTAGTCTCTAAAAAACTACACCTTTTTCAGGGTACACATTTTCTAACATCAACAAGTGAGGGACAGAGCATATATCTGCCGAGGCCTACACAGTCCCCTTATGAAACCACATTTAAAGTCAAACGATCTGGATTTTTATCTGGATCTGCACCAAATTGCACACACTCATAAATATCAGGCCCTTGAAACATGTAATATTTTATTTTTCATCAAGATCCATGAATCGTGGAAAATGTGTGTGTGCTTTTGTGTGCTTTTCTTTGAGCAAAAATAGTGTGACTGATAGAAACTGCAGTAAAAAGTGGTCTAACTAATCTATCTACAGTATTTATCCATCTATCTGTCTGCCTATCTATGTATCTGTCTATATTATATATATATATATCATTTAAGAAAATAAATAATGGCAAAGATTAAATTGTAAATTAAATATTGAAAAAATAGATAGATTTTTGGTATTTGGTACCACAGGACATATTATATATAGGTACACATGTGGACTGTGCAGTGGCTTCCCCACAATTTCGCCCGCAGGGTGTCGCTGTGGGTCTCCGGGCTCTGCACTCAGCGGCAGCCGAAGAAGACAGGAGGCGGGACACGTGGGATGGGTGATTAGCTAGTGACTAGTAGCGGTAGTAGTCGGTTAGTCCTCCACCTCTGAACAGCAGCACCTGACCGACTCTATATCAGCATCCACAATGAACGGGTTAGACGAGGAAACCATGGCGCCCCAGACGTTCCTTTACGGTGAGAATAATGTGTTTGTGCGTAGAGTTAGAGAGAGATACAGAGACAGGGATAGAGAGAGCGTGTCCTCATCTGACTCCTGCTGCGAACACACACACACAGTCAGAACACGTGGAATGTAGCTGCTTATGTTTCTGTTACATGTCTGGTCCTGTTCCCATTTTAACACATGTATGATATTAGCACATGTGCTAATAGTACGTGTCAGTAACGTGTGGGTCCGTGTAGCCCCCGGTCCGCTCAGTCCCGCTCAACAACGCGGTCGAACACGTGTTGGATATCAACATGGCGGCGCCCGTCTCTCCAACACTGTTGATATTTCACACGTTTCTCTCAACCAGACTCTAAAACGTGTGTCTGTGGTATTACCACCGTGTGCGTGTGATCGAGGTCGAGCTCGGGCTGAACTATGAGCTGGTGTTTATTGGCTCGTCAGGTTAAAATCATCTCAGCGTGGGTGAAACTCGCGAGGACCACGTTGACGTCTCCTCTCAAACGTCACTTTCTTTAGCTTGAACTCAATCCAGTCAGTGAAACCAGTGTTAAACCAACGAGTCAAATCTCAATAAAGCTGCCGCAGTATTTGATTGGCTCGATCATCTCCCAGTCTGACCTTACATGATGGGTTATAACCAGAGGAGAAGAATACTATTATAATATAACATACAATGTGTTTTTAAAACATCTGTTATAAATCATTTCCAAGCCTCGTTTAAAATGTATTTAATTTAAATATAAAGTAAATCGGGAACCTCATTGTGACAATTGGAATATAGAGTATTTTGAGACACGTGCTGACACTGATGTATAGCAAAGTACTCGTTATGCCTTATCTTATAATGTTATGTCCTTCAATTAGACATATATTTCTTGTGAATTGACCTCGATACATAAGTAGAGTACAATTAAATGGTGGTTATATGCCATTGTTAAAACGGTAAACTTATTTTTCATGAAGCATCTTCAGTCTAACAGTCATTGTGGGAGAGTGGGAAACATCGTATCGATTCCTTGTATGTTCTGAACATGTTAAGAAATTGACAATAAAGCTACTTTAACTTTAACTTTAGTTGAATTTTCACCTAGACTTGATTTGCTGTGAAACTATTTTAAAGATGTTTCTCCTAACTTCCTTTTGCCTGGGCCATGTGGAGATATTCATTATCAGTCATTTGTATGGCGCCCCCCTGTGTGCACTGGCAATACAGCACCTTACACTCGCCTACAGAAAAGTTTATAAGACATTGACTAATCCATCAGATTCATATGCCTCTACTTTCTGCTGTTGGGAAACTGTTCATTCATTAACTATTATTTGAAATCTTTGTAACAGGCTGTGTGCTGGAAGCTGGAAAAGAAGTGTTGTTCAATCCTGAGGATGACGACTTTGAGCACCAGCTAGATCTGAGGATGGTAAGTACCCGGACATCCAGTGTGGGAGACTTTCATAAGAAGAACAAACTAGAACTAAAAAGTCACTCAGTAGAGTGCATCTGTCTGCCAAGGTTCAACATGAATTCATTAAAACCACTAATTATTCCCTGGTAAAACCGAGAAAACAGGAAAAACTCCCTATCTCCCAATGATTAAGAAAGACGAGAATTTCTTCTCCAAGTTTCATGAGAACCTGTTTTGTGTTGAAATTATAAATTGATTGGAATTGTAGCCTTAACCTGCAACTGTTTTGCAAATTGGTAAATTCTGTAAACGATTATTTAAGAAAATATCCTGTTTCTGCCTATTTTGAAGTATTCTGATGAATTTGCCTCTCTTTGTGATTTTTTTTTTTTTTTTTATATGAAACCTGTTGTCTTTGTTATGACTTGTTGAAGGTCAACGACTCTGTCTTGTCCTCTAGAATATTGTGATGGCCATTTTTGTAGACCAGTCAAATAAAAAACATGTACGGTGGCACCATTTTTAAATTTTTTTTACAAAAAACACCTGTTTTCTAATGTATCCACATTTGATGCCCATAATGCAAGAGCCAAAATGAGAGGGTGTTACTTAAGAAGATGCTTTAGCACTTGTTGATCATCAGTTGGTCTCTGAACATAGAATCACAGTCCGTTCTTGTCTTCTTTAGGCCTGCGTGGACCCCGCCACAAAAGACGTACTTCACATGGTGGAGGTGGAAGGACAAGACGCAGAGGGTGAGAAAATAAAGGCAACACTGGTTTCACTGAAGCCCTCGACCCTGCCCAGCGTGAGTAAACGCTTTCTTGTCTTCGTTTATGTACAGGCGCACTAAACAAACTCAACTGCGTTTGGTGGGGAGGAATAAAGTATATAAAAATATCTGAATTTTCGTTGCAGGTTTGTCTTGGTGGTTTCACAATCACACCTCCAGCGGTTTTCCGTCTCAAGGCAGGTGCTGGTCCGATCCACATCAGTGGACAACACCTCGTCAGTGAGTATTTGTGACAAGAATATCAGGGTGTTTGACGTGTTCAGGAACGTGCACAGCCAAACCATTCTTCACCACTCCATCTATTCTTTTGTGTCTAAAGTGATGGAATCTGAGCAGTCTTTTGATGAAGACAGTGATGTAGAGGAAGAGGAGGAAGAAAATGAAGTCACATCAAAGAAGAGACCTGCTTCCTCTCCTGCGGTCAAGTCTCAGGTTTGATTTACAGATTTTACAAATTCATTGTAGCTTCAGTTTCAAATCTGTCTCAGTTGAAATGACCACAACTCATGTTTACCTCCTTCCAGAAAAAGATGAAAATGGAGATTGAGGAAGATGATGACGATGAAGATGAGGAGGATGATGATGATGAGTGAGTGCCAGGCTTTCACATATTTACACGGTGGTCAAATCTATTACAAAGACAATGTGGGGCACTATCGAAAATTATAAACTGTTATGCAGCTTTTGCCTTTGATAATAACACTTTAAATCAGAGAGTTTGATCATCAGATATTTTTTTAATATACATTGTGCCTGAACATCTTGACCCCTGGCATCATTTTAAGATTTTGGATCAAGCCCTCAAAGATTCTAACTGCACGTTGAAGTCGCTCCTCCTGGAACATTCAGCTGAACAGGCGTAACTGATATCAAGAGCTTCACTTTAATCAGTTTGTAGGTTCTGTCTTTTCTGTTCATATCATTAGCAAATCTCCAGCTGATGCATGAAGGGAAAGTGGAAGATCATTACTCCATTCCAACAAAAATTATTATAATTTCAGAATTACAGTTCATCAGAAATTATGATTGGCTTTCAGAATTGACAATCCACATGTCCTGTCAAACCTTTCCTGGATTCACCTCAAAAGGAGACCCTTGAAACCGCTTTAGAGAACTTCTCGAACATACACTTTTTATACTTGGTTAGACATTTAAGTGTGACTGTCCTTTTGTGGTGCTTTAATTTTTTATCCTGATTGTTTTGTCTCTTTTTCAGGGATGGTGATGATGAGGAGGATGATGAGAGCGAGGAGGAAGAATCGCCTGTTAAGGTAAATGAACAGATTTTAAAGTCACCTAGTAGCAGCTGAATAAAACGAAGTGTTCTCCCATTAAAGCAGCATGTTGTCTTTTTACAGGCCAAGGCAACACCATCCAAAAAAAAGACCCCTGCTCAGAATGGCAAGAGTCCCATACCCACCACTCCAGCTAAAACACAGGTAACGATTCATACAAATTAACTTCTTATTATCCACTGAATAGTTGGTGTCTTACGCAATAAATGTTATATGTTCTCAGCAGGATAAGACCCCTAAAGGTAAAGGTACCAGGACACCTAAAACGCCAACAACTCCAAAGGTTATTCTCACAGTTCCTGAGATTAAAGCCAAGATTATGGAGGCAGTTAACAAGGTTGGTGTCTTTGTGCTTTTTTTATTAAAGTTAAATTAGTTTGATTACTGTTTGTAGAAGTGTTGAATTTAAATCCGTTCATGAATTGTAATGGTTTTTCTTACAGGGAGTGACATTACCCAAAGCTCAGCCCAAGTTTGAGAACTTCGTGAAGCACGGCTACAAAGTCTCTGAAGCCAAGGTATGGTACTGAGTTAAAGTTGCTTTAAACTCTTCTTCCCTACTTATAAGGAACCCACTTGTTAACATTAATATATTTGGCATAACTACTACTCCGCACTCCTATCATTTATTTTTTCAATAGAGTAATAAGCTATTTCTTTAGAACTATTCACCACCAGAGTTACAATGTTTGTCATAAAATCTAGGTGCAACGATGGCAAATTATAGAAAAGCCACAGATCCCTTGGACACAGTTGTTAACTATCCAGTGTGTTCTGCTTTATAGACCATGTAGTTATTACCACCAGGGACCCAACTAATATTTAATTCTCACAGTGGAAGAAACAAAATAAATACCCTAAATTATTTGATTGTGCAGATTTGGATTTGATTTTATATTGCCAACTCAACTCCAAGTTAACAGCCTTTTTTCAATGTGTTTATTTTGATTGTTTTCCCTTAGGACATTGCGGATCTGTGGAAGTGGAGACAGACGGTGACGGATGCTAAATAACAACCTACACAACAGTTTTATTATCTCTTTTTATGACTTGTTTATATCATCGCATCTCTATAGCCAAACTCAGTCCCTTCCCGTCGTCATGAATCCATTCAAAGTCTAATCCAGCCTCCGTCTGCCCTCCTGCATGAAGAGACTGTACAGGTAGTGATGTGGCTGGCGAGCGTGTCCAGTGATGTTGTATCATGTTTCTACCGCCATATTACTCACTGGGGCAGAGATATTATTTGGTTTGTTGAATAAACCCTGGGAGAAAAGACGTACAAATTTGCATCTTTGTAGATGTGTAAATACATTTCTCGGTAGATAATTTTGTTTTTCTGGCAGCATTGAATGCAAAAACAATAAAAAAAAAACACATTTCCACAAATGACACAAAGACTTGGAACAGGGCAGTTCAAAATAACTTCTTTTCATTCAGTAAAACATCAGCTTTGGTGAATTATCACCGAGCACTTCAATGAAAACTGCACTTTCTGAAATGTGTTGATTGTTTATGCTGCTGTGAGATTCTTGTGGTTAATACCCCTTTGTTTTCTTTTAAGTTGGAAGATTTTGTCTGAATTCAAAGGTTCTTGCCATTTTCCTACATTTTACCGTCCGTACATGGTTCACCATTTGGTTTAAAGCTCCCATGAACCTTTTAGAGCCAAGAGAAACCCCAGCAGCAACATCCACCGCTGCTCTCTTGGTTTATCTGCCACGACTACCGATATCCAACAGGCAAAAGTATAAATATTTGCTCATCGGACGACAGACTTCATGAAAGAGTTTGTTTTTTTGCATTGCTAAATCTTTTCAAACCAGATATTGCAGATGTGGAGATATTCTATACAATAAGAAACCCACCTACTGTTATAACTCAGCCCATTTCACTTGATCGTTAAGTTGAATTGATGGTGTAAGTGTTCGTGCATTTGGCCTTTTTAGAAGCAGCTCATTCCATTTTTGCAAAAATCGAAAATGCTGTTGTTTGATTTAAATATGCTGTGGGTGTAGGCTCGCCGTCAATGAAAATTGATTAAATAAAGGATATGGCTTCATTACAACTGTTCTGTTTCTGTGCAGCGAGAATAAAAAGCTGTGGACATGTTGAAGATAAATCTGTTGATCATTTTACTAAATGCCTTGTTAAAATTTCAAGAAGTTACAATTCAACTTTTGATCCATCCAGTACGTTGATTTTTTTGGGATTATATTTGGGACTGTCCACGTACATATTTTGAGTTGCTATATACATAGTTGTCCCTTTGCATGTACACAGAAGGCAACAGAATTTGTAGTTTGAGAACCACGTGGACAATTGTGCTGGAGATTATGTACTGATATTCAACAAAGTAAATGTGAAGTCCATCTTAAATTTTTTGTATTGCCTTTGAGCTTGTATTATAACTTGTATGATTTGTCATCTCTGAGCTGTGAGTGTGTTTAGGGCTTTAAAGGCTTCCAGTACTTATCCCTTATTAAGTAACATGTTCTCGCAGGTTTTGGTTAGCAGATCAAAGGAGTGGCAGAGTAGGTCGTTAAGAACTCAGTTAACCCAGTTTCCCTGAAGGCATCGTGCTGTGTCACCCATAACAGCCCAGGAATGATGGAAATAAATATCAAAAGTTAAAGTGCAAATCTACTAGCATTCTTATACAAACATACAAGACAATTTTTTGTCTAGCTCATACTGCACCCTTTAATAATCTGATAAGACATTTTCACAATCTATTACCAAGGATTTATTTAGTGTCAGAACATTAGAAACATTGTGACTAAAAATCTTGAATAAGTGTCTTTCTTTTTATACAAACTGGATCTGCTTTGATTAGAGGAAGAGTTGCCTATTGCAGACTGGCACACAGTGTTAATGTGCAGGTTGTTTGCACTATGTGACCCTTGATCGAATGTTTTTTTTATTGCTATGCAGTCATGTGACAACTGAACGGTCCTGTACTGTGTTAGACAGAGATACAGTGAGAGTGCTTGAGTGGGAGAGGGTTGTTTTTAAATGCTCAGAAACTGCAGGTGTTTACCCATTGAAGAAAATCTAAAGATGTTTTTGCTAAGAGAATTTATTTCATTTTAATACCCTTGTGGAAGTATTTTTCCTCAGTAAAATTATGTAACAAAGATAATGCCTTTCTTTGCATAGGACTTTTAAAAACTGTTGCTACAAAGTGCTTCAAAAAGAAGACAATAAGTAACCATTCAGTTTTGGTGATTTCTCAGAAATTATTCATTGATCTTGATTTAAAAAGAAATCTGAAATGTTGAAGGGAATTATATTTATGAGTTTGTGCAATTTGGTGCAAATCCGAATAATGGTAGTATGGTAGTAAGGTTAGTACGTAAAATAATTGTCATAAAGGGACTATTGGGCCTTGGAAGAAGTTAACATCAAGGACAGTTTTTTTCCTAGACAGTATCTTTCCCTATAGCAATATTGTATATCGTTGCGTTTTTATATATATATACATTTGCCTAATTAAAATCTGTATATGGGCACATTTAGCAATTTTGCAGTGTAAAAATAGAGTTCCTGAATCAAAAAGTTATCACAATATAGATACAACCACAGAGTTAAAATGAAGAAGACATTCTCTAAGTTTTTATGACAGTGGCAGAGACTTTGGGAAGAAACCATTAGCTTTACGACCTTTGTGATCTGGCCTGACAGGAGGAAAGAGTAATGATTCATGAGTGGCAGGCAGAATGAGAATAAAGGAAAGGCAGAATTAGAGCAAGACATCCCTGAGTCTAATAAATCACAAGTATCCTAACCCAGCCTAGAGACACATGATGACAAAGTGAGTGGAGACGAGACACTGTGAAGAGACAGGGGAATAAGGGGGATTCAAACACTGCTCTGGGATGAAATAGTACTATAGCCCACATTCTTCAAAACATTTTTTAATGCTTTTGAGAGCAACATGACACATACTGTAGATAAAAGTGCATCATGTGAATGTCTCCATGCGTTCCATATATAGTCATTTGATGTCCAACTAAAAACAGTAACCTGTATCTACCACAAGGTGGCAATAAAACCAAAGCAACTTTCATTTTTTTTCCAATATAAAGCTGCGTCTCATTCACTCACAGGAATATGGCTTCCAGCCAGAGGGAGTGGCTGTGAGGATTTCAGATTCCTACCTGAATATGATTTGATGTCTTCTCAATTTTTAAATGCCAATAAACCTTTAGTTTGAAGAAAATGTGTTTATGACGTAATGTTAAGACTGTCAGCTGTTCAAGTTCCAGAATGAGTTGTTCATGGATCTGTTGTCCTCATCAATGACTGAGCGCAATAAATAAATAAAACTTCAAGTCTCCATAGCTGACCTTTAAGCTTTTTGGTCACCAAGGGGGAATTTGATGCATTTACTTATTGTAGCCTCTTATTTACCTTTTCAACTGCAACACATACCTCCGACCTCCTAATTAACTTTAAATACATTTTGTTTATTGTAAATCAAGCCAGATTTAAATACTTTCCTTTAAAGCTCCTTGAGTGGCATGGTGTATGAAACAAGATCAACAAGTTAAAAGTATTTTTCACTTTTATTTTATGTACAACAAAAAGACAAGAAACACACAAATCACATGTTACAAAGTTTTAAAAACTGAGAATTTGATGAGTGCAGCAAGAGAGTTATAGTAAATAAAATAAAAATAAAAATTTCACACAAACAGTAATCATTGCAGAAGGAGTGAAGAAATGGCTTACATCATTTGTCACGCTGTTTGATATTGGCAATAAAATGGAATCAGTAAGTTGCATTTATACATTTAAAGTTTCACTGCAGCATTTTGATTATAAAAAAATTGTCTGAACTTGTGAATGATTGTCTTGTTTCATATAAAGAGGGCACCAACATGGAAATAAATGGGAGCACATTGTTAGGCATGTAGCCTAAAAAGGAATAAAATGGCTGTAAAGTTCACCACTGACGTATCTGGTCTCTGGTCAGTGCATGCAAACTATTTTCCTAACACATTCCATTCTCCAATAATGCAGAGCACACTAGCATGCAGCATGTGAAAATATGTACTGCATACCAGTTGAACAACTAAGAGCGTTACAGGTGTTAGCTGGATTGTGTCACTCTGCAGTTCCGGACAAGGCAAAGACAGTGAGCGCATTCTTAGAAGTAAACTGCTTATATATTTAAAAACTTTAATGAGTCTGTTAAGATAATATTTCAGTAACATCACAGGGCAGTCTAAAATACAAATTAAAAACAAACCAGTACTGATCGCCACCTGCTGGATACATATTTTTCGACGTTGTTAAAATCTCAGAGTTGGTCAAGCACAAATGTCAAAGTGTCCTTTCATTGAGTCCCAGTCCCGTTCAAACGTATTCCTTGCTGCTGGGGGGTCTGGAGATGGGATACTTCGGAGATGTGGATTTGCCCCGTGGGCAAGACGCAGCCAGCATGGCACCTCCAATGACAGCCAGGAAAGCTCCAGCCCATGCGATGAAGATGGCAGATCCAAACTCATACCTTGAAAGAGATTAACAAGCATTAAAAAAAGAAAAATCAAAGCAAGTGGACAAAAATATTTAGATAGAAGGGATAGACTAGCATGTTTGGACGCAATACAATCTGCTGAAAATACCACCTGGCCCAGTTAAACTTGGCAAATTTCATTTAAAAAAAAAAAAAAAAAAAAAAAAAAAAAGGACAAGCGCTAGGGGTGTTCAAAGTGACCAATCAAGGAGGGGAACACCAGCCACTGTCCCAAAGCGGACAATGTCAGTGTTGAGCAGTTGTTAGTGCGAAGGGAAGTGCACTTTGCTCCCAGAACCACTGTTACCATAGAGCAAAAAAAGCTAACTCGTGAATATACCCTTCCACCCACGGATTCTGTTCTATGCAATCGATGAGCAGGTTTTTTTATGTGGGCGGATTTTGAGACTAAATAACCGCACAAGTAGTAGTACACAAGAACAAACATGTTGCCATTGACTTACTTGGTATTGACAGGGGTGAAAGGGTTGTAGAAGGCCTGGATGATGTCGTGAGCGTACCAAGAGCAGGCAACAACAGAACACAAAGCTGTAGGAGTGAAGAACATTAGTACTGAAGCGCTTACAAACCCAGGGATAAAATACAAACAGGAAATGATTAAATGACTTCTTACATCCAATCAGGACGATGATGCCTCCAGTCATGGCGATCTTGGACTTGCGCGCTTTGTCATCTCCTCCACAGTTGGTGCACTTCATTCCCATGCATGCTACACCCAGACCAGCCAGCGAAACGATGATGGCAACGATCATGAGGGCGCGGGTTGCCTGGAGGGCACCTGGAAAGGAGGGCGAGAGACGTTATTCGGTTATTCTGACAAATATCAAACAATTAAGTCAGTGCATTGAGCCGTGGGTGTGGCAAGTCTTAACAGGTTTTACTAGGCTAAAAAAAACAAACACAATTATTGGCATTTGAGTTCAAATCTACAATGATTTGTGACGACACTTTTATGTATCTAAAAGTCTTAATATTGTTGCAGAGCCGCTTTCATGCGCTTAAAGACAGTCAGTGTTTGTGTGTAACAGACTAGCTTCTGTCTCTTGGGTCTCTTCGCCGCTCCCTTTGACAACGCACCACAGAAACTGGCTCTAACAGGAAGGCCAAAGAAACTGCAGCAGGGGGAGGAGGGGGAGGGGGGTAGAGGGGAGCGGGTGTGTGGGTTGGCAATGCGTGCAAGTCAGAAACCAGTTTAACCAGGTTTCAGGTTTCATTACAAAAGAAGACACTCCCAATTTCAGGTGCACACCGGCCGCTTTTCAGCAGGTGGAAGTTTCCGAAATCGAAGCTAGGCTAGAATGTGAAGAATGTCCAAATGTGGCTTTTAAATGCAGAAGCAGCAGTTCAGGGGTTTCGTTGTTGTTAACATTTTTCCAACCATTGTCCTGTGTTTCAAAAACTACAGGTGTGGGTTAGTAGATCCAGAGCAGGTATTTTCTGAGTAGCGCGTCATTATTTGTGCTCTTGCTCCATATCTTTGCCAAAGCTTTACTCACACAATGTTTATCAGAGTTGGTTTGTGTTCTTATTTGAAGAGGCGATAAAGACTCATTGTGCTGTAGATATTCTATCAGATGTTTTGATAAGCAAGAGAAAAAAAGAATATTAACAAAAACGACACTATTCTGGGAAAATGTCCATTTTGTGAGCTACGCCCCCATAACCAACATGTTCTTTAGAGCAGTAAATGTTGATAAACAAACATGTTGAATCAAGAGGAGCCTGCATACAAAACTATAAAAAAGGCATGTTATGCCTGAGGGCTCTCTACCAGTCATCTGAATTTGAAAACAACCAACCGTTGTGCGACCAGTGACCCATTAACCACTGGTTTTACGATAGACAGGAAGATAAAGCGTTATAAAACACAGTTGATGTTCTGTGCGCTTTTTCTTTCTAGTTCCTGGCCCACAATGAGGGTGCACTTAATGTTCAATTCTACTTCTGCCCCTGAACCACCCACACTACCACATAAGCAGGAAGCACAGCCGACTGAACTCGTTTAAACTTTTCATTTGTGTTGTGCTCAAACATTTAGATTAATTCAACTAAAATGCAATTTATTGCATTTCATCATGAAAGGAAAAGTTGAATATTTTCAACTCGTGAACCAATGCATCGAATGAATGGGTTTGTGGCCTCCAGGCCAAAGACAAAGCAACTGTCTGTTGAGGGGGGAGGCTGTGTTGACTATACAGTGATCCATACTGGTATTGGTTAACCTCCACCTGTGTAATACAAGTCCCACAATGAGGTTAGCCACACATGCAGGAGGAGGAGGAGGGGTGGTGGCTTTACTGGTTACAAGATAATCATTGTCCAAGTGTAGGAGTAATAGACCCATTTCCACATAAAAGAGGAAATGGGTTCAAATTGAACATTAGTCTATATTTAAAAGATAATATCCTGCAGTGACATGTTGCCAGTCTGCTGCTCTGTGAAGGTGAGGCCTGATCCTGCGGCTTCAACAAAGTGAGCTGCACTTTCCGAGGGAATAAAAAAGGGAGTTAATATGTGACCAAACCGGTTAGTCAGCTCCACAGTGATCTGGTGCGAGTTCACCACCAACTGTAGAAAATGGCCTCAAGACCAACACGTTACTGAAGTCTCTGTGGCCTGCCACACGCTCACTGGAGGCACACCTCATACAGTAAGCACAGTTTAAAGAAATCTGAAAGCACAATAAAAAAAGAGATACAAAATATCCCGGAGTAAAAAGAAATAGATTAAAATGGGCGGATGGATTAAGAAGAAGAAAAAAAATCAGTTTGAAAGCTGAAAACAATAAATTAAGAGAGAGAAATAATTTGAATGTGTAGAATTAATACAACGAGGACTTTAGAGTTTGAACTACAGACTTTGGTCATGAAAATCTGCCATGATACGTTTCTCTTAGACAGAACACGAAAGACGAAGGCGCTCTTTCAACAGGCCTGTCCACGACCTGCAATCCGAACAGTCTCCGTTTGGGACGTTCTGCTCCAGAGGACACAACTCATTGAAAACAACTCGGACGAGCGGAGTTACTGACCGTTGAGCTGCAGTATGGAGTCGTAAACTTTGCACTGGATCTGCCCGGTGCTCTGGAAGGCGCAGCTCATCCACAACCCCTCGTACATGGCTATCGCCGTGATGATGTTGTCCCCGGCATAGGAGGACATCTTCCACTGCGGCAGAATGGTTCCAATGATCAGTCCAATGATTCCCAGCAGGGCCAGGGCGAAGCCCAGCATCTGCAGACCGGAATTTGCCATTTTCCTCTTCTTCCTCTGCTGCTTCTTCTTCTTCGAAAGAGAGTCGCTCACCTGCTGTGAAGGTTAAACCCCCCCACTCCTCTCTGGCTGTAGTTAAAGTCGCTCGGCTGCTCACTGGCTTGCTTGTTTACTTGCTACTTACTACTCGTCTCTCTGAATCAAGTTAAAAGTTAAAGCTGGTTTTTATTCTCTTTCTCTCGGGAGCTCCTCGCGCACCTGTTCCTCTGCCGCACCTTGAATGGTCAGGAAGCAGCGGGGACGAGCTTTTTTAGGCGGTTTCTGTAGCTGGTGGGCGGGGACGCGCACGTAGTTTCGACTCATCAGGTAGTGGCGTCGAACACCTGAAGTTTCATGATGTCAGGGTTAACTGAAACGGAACCATTCGAGACACCGTACACTCGGAGATAACGTGTTCAGCACTTACAGCCTGTGGTTCATCATAACAACAAGCAAAACTCACACTGATACAATAATAACTTAATTTATACTGCACCTGCCAAAATAGCCACCATTCTTTAAT
Organism: Platichthys flesus; assembly: GCF_949316205.1. Taxonomy (NCBI): domain Eukaryota; kingdom Metazoa; phylum Chordata; class Actinopteri; order Pleuronectiformes; family Pleuronectidae; genus Platichthys; species Platichthys flesus. Next base: position 14,279,259 of record NC_084959.1, on the reverse strand, counting down.
AACATAGTATGATATAAAATACTTCAGTTAATATCTACTTAAATATAGTTTAAAGTTTATAGTTAATTTGATTTTAAATGATGATGCTATACGGACAATAATATCTCATAATGTATATAGTTTTATATATATATATTTATATATATAAAGTCATTAGTTAAATATTTAGTAAACATTTTCTTTCTGTATTTATTAATTATTGTATAACACACAAACGATCGCCCTCAGATTTGTAAAACGTCTCGCTGGTTGTCAAGTGTTTGCCATTCTCTGTCCACAGATACGAGTTTAAAACAGGGACCTTCACTTAAGAGCAAACATCTGTATTTAAAGGAAACAAGAATCTTAATGTGGTATTAATTGTGACAATTATCCATATCAACTGATATAAAGGTCTTTATCTTTTATATTATATCCTGTCATTTTTGATCATACTGTACTAGTCAAAAATTTCCGACACTTGAGCCAGTATTAGTAATGTACTGTATTGACTGTGAGATATATAGTAAGGAGAAAGTTGAAAGATTTTACACTACACATTATTTTTCAACAGTTACAAAAAAAACAGTATATGCCAATAATATTAATGACACAGTACATATTATATAAAGGCTATTATAAGTTCAACAATAAGATAGAGATCAACAAGTGTTTTTAATCCTTTTATCTGTAGTACCTGCATTTTTATAAATACAGCATCTTGATTTCTTTATTTAGCTGCAGGCCAGTTATATTGCAGGTAAGCAGAAGCATATTACCCTGTTTCCCTAAAACAGGGTAATATGCTTCACAGAAGAGCATCATAAACATATGTGTAGAATGGGAAGTTACATTAACATAAACGAAAGTGGGATGTTACTTTTCATATAAATACAACATAAAAATAAATAAATAACATGAAAAGTTTAATTTCTGGGCGAAACACTGCATGATTGCACAATAGATTTTATTATACAAAGCATTGTACTCAAGTGAACTACTGACCGCAGACTTATAGGCTACTTTTAATTATACAAAAACTGAGCAATAAGTATTTAACATGTTAAGGTCACATGCTGACACAGGTATCCCCTAAATGAAAACTCTTTACAAACAAAACTGAAAATGTATAGGCCATTTGGATATATTATATATTTAATAATTATATAATTCATTTAAAGTCTTTCATCCTAAAATGATATCATATCACATTTGCATAAATCTTACATTTGGTCAAACACCTCACATTTTTTTTTTATCTTCAGTAGAGGTGAACTGAACTACACTCTGCCATGTAAGAGGTACAGTACATTTTAAATTGAGGGAAATGAACAAACAAATCTGGATTGGCGCACACTGAAACACAATTCAGAAGCTGAATGTAAACTAAGGTTCAAGCTGCAGTTTTGAGTTTAAATCCGGTGTATTGATGAATTCTGTTTATATGAAGGCAAAAAATATATCCAATTAATAATAAGTATGTGTAGGAGTACCGTAGAGTACAAAACAAAACTATCACTAGTTACCATTATTACTTGGGAAGAAGATTATGAGTCACGGTTTCCTGCTGATCCCTGATACTCCACTCACTAGTGAATGTATGCATGAAATGAATGGAAATCAGACTTCCTTATGCTTGTTCTTCCCATTACATTTGCTCTGTGGTCAAGACAATGAGCAATGTGTCTGTTGCAATCAGCTCCCACTTCTTACTGTGTTTATTGTCCTTTACTCAACACTTCCCAGAACACTTTTATTGTCTATAGCAGTAAAACAAAGGAAAAGAGCAGAACTGCCTCTCCTATAATGTTCACTATAAATAATACATTGGTTTTGTTACCAGTATTTTCCATTTGTTCATATTCTGCTTTTACTTATTACTATATATATGTGAGCCAATGAAGCCACCTCTATTCTCACAAAGACAGATTACGCGATCTACACAAGGTGGAGCTCCATGAAGAATTCCCGGAAGCTCACACTTGGAGCTTTCATTTCAGAAAACACTGTAACCCGAGAGCGAAGTGTGATCAGATTACGTAACTGGGCTATAAACATGACAACACAAGAGCAAACAAGAAAAACTTGGCACTTGGCACTTTTTTGACAGATATAGAAAAAGTTCTTAATCTTACTTCTGATTTGCTCAGATTTTGTTCCCTAGAATTGTCTTTTCAAATTAAGTCTTTGTTAAAATCATTAACTGTGTAACACTGTTAATGTCAATCGAGTTGTGTTGTGTATGTAAAAAGCATTTATTGTGTGCTGTACAGGTACGTTATGGTGGCAATGTTAGCCTCTGTTTTACAGTGGGAATTAATTCAGTTATTTTAACCAGTCAAAACAGTTTGTTGTTGACCGACTGCTGCTGTCTTAGAAAACCTGAATTATGCCACAAATAAACAATTTGCATACACCAGCCTTGTAAACAAGGGCTTGTGAATTTCCCACACTCACTCTACATTGCATGATCACGTCTAAATGTTTTCATTTGAGTTCAGGTTTTGAAATTACTATGAGACTTGCGCAACAAGGTTCATTTTTAAATTGATACCAACAGTCACTCTCTGAGTCATAGTAGTGGTAGGACACTGGAATTACGCTGGAAAGATGTTTTTTACGTGTCACATGTTTATTGGCCAATCAAATGACTCATCTGAGGACGAAACAGATGACACTGACTCAAGCAATTTCAGTGTTTGTACTGCCTACCAAGGCGTGTTCGCACAGGTATTTGTTTATACTTCTGTTAAAGATACATCTTGTTTTTCAATGAAAAATGTAACAGGAGACTTATTTTCATGGTCTGGACTGAAACACTTGAACTGACAGGGCCCACAATCAGAGGAGTAGTAGAGGATGGTAAAAGTACAATTAAATAGATAAAATATACTCAAGTACAGGGTAAAAGTACATGAAAAAAATTATTTAAGTTAAAAATACTTATGTAGCTTAGAGCCGCATGCAACATCCAACTACATCATAACCTTTTTATAGTCTGTTTAATACAGGAATAGTACAGACTCTGTCATATTAATAAAGAATTCTGCAGATGATGCTTCTGAAAACCCTCTGCTATCTCAATATTTGTAAATGGCCGAGTCTCTGTGGTGGCGTGTTCTGAAGCTTTTTGAAGGGGTTTCTTCTTCAGTTATGATGCTGCTGCTGCAAGAGGCGGGGTCTAATGTTGTCATATTTTTCCTGTCCACTCTTGTTGGATCATCCGACCATCTCCCCTCCCATTATTTATTACTTTTGAAAATATCAAAAAAACAAAAAACAATTACAACTTGTAGATGCATTGCATTGTAAAGAGAATGTAGTGTAGTAAAAAGTACAGATATTTTTTTTTAGGGAGGATTATGTACTGTATGTGTATTGGCAATGTTACTTGGTAAAATGATCAGTAATAATCAATCTTATAATGAAAGCTATTACCTACTTAAAAGTCCCCCATCTAATTTCTGTGATATTTGAGTCATGAATTTTAGTTTAACAGATTTTTTGCTGTGATCATGTTATTCAAACCTCATCACTTCACTCTGGTAAAGTAATGAGTATCCTTCCCCCTTTGTGCATGTGGTACCCATACACTCGATGGTGGTACCGTCATTGTAGGAAGCAGGATATAGGAGGAAAGTTTACATTAGGAAGATGAAAGCAACTCTGAGACCCAATGCTGCCACCTACTGGTTAGTGTGAACAAGGGCCAAGGCATGGAAGTAAATCTGCGTCATCGGGATTTGAAACCAAAAAGACATTGAATTTCTAGCACTGAATATTTATGCATGGAAATTATGTATTTGAATGTTTTTCAACGTTTAAAATTCAACCGCAAAAAATTCAACCTCAAAAAATTCAACCGCAAAAAATTCAACCTCAAAAATTCAACCGCAAAAAAATAAACCTCAAAAATTCAACCGCAAAAAATTCAACTGCAACATCCGGGGATCCAAGGAGGAGCAATCGATTCCAGATTCAAGATCGGGAGCGTGCGTGAGGTGCTTCGGTGAGTGTTTAAACTCTTCTATATGCCATCGGTGTAGTTTGTTTCTGTAAGATGTAGTAATAGACAGCTGACATGTGTACATTCACGGACTTTATTGGACATAAACTAAGTGGAACTTAAACGAGATGACGTTCGGATTTTTTTTCCCGAACGGGCCAGTGACTGGCATGGGTAACCCAGGATTTCAATTTTGGATGGGCCACTATTTAATAGGAAAAATAATACTTATTATATGATCCCTGCCTGACTTGTTTGTGTTTATCTGCTGTAGACAAGCTTTAACAGCGCGGTGCGCCGCTCTCTCTCCCGTTAAAAGTGAATGTCGCTCACCCAGCTCTCTCAATATTGAAAAGGAGTGAGTGTATTTTATTTAACGTATTATCAGTTAGCATAAAATAAAAAAATATAAAAGTTAACTTCACCATCCGATCCCAGATGAAAGTTACCAGGTTTTTTTTATGAGCAACATAGTACATTAACTATGTAGAAGACAACTACATAGCACCTGCAGAAACCCTGTGCAATTCAGAGCCTGATGCTGTGCTTCATTATGTGAATGAATGAATTTAAAGTCTGTTACAATTCTTCGTTAAAATGTTGACTAGTATACCTATATTATTCAAAATGTTACCTGCAATGTTCAAACCCAAAGAAATTCTGAATTTTATTAAAGGTATTAGGATGCTTTATTTCTGTGTCCTTTTAGTGTTGTGTTGTATCTGCTCTACCTTTGGCCTTGCCTTTCTCTGCAGTAACTCCAGAACGATGTATGACGAAGGAAAATCACACAGTTGGCCAGTTAGTCAGTTGGTTGTTTTTTCCTTCAGCTGTTTCTATTGGTCACTCGTACTGGATCTGGAATATTCATTGTAGTTTGCTGCATAGATGTCCATTCACAATGGTGTAGAAGACAACAACTCACATGATGCCGTTGCCTCACAACAAACTGTCTTTTATTATTGTTATGATTAAGAAACATCTTGTGGCCAAAGTTATATATTGAACGTTTAATAAGAAAATAATTATTGTAAATGGTCCTTTTCATGGCAAACATGTTTCTCGAATTAGCCTTAGCCATGACAACGTGTTATGAATAACAAATTAATTCTGTTCCCTATATTTTTAAGTTGTTTTACTTAATACTACAATCGCTTTTCACAGTTATCTTTTAGTAGGAATTATTGATATTTAGGCAACATTTTTCATATTTCTTGATTTCCCTCAGTTGCACTTCTGGTGACTTTGTTAATCGTTTCACGGTCAATTCCCTCCATCTGATGCTGGTGTCAGTCAAAGAAGGATCCGTAGAATTGCGTGAAGCGAGGAGAACACTGGCAGTCAGTCATTTCTCAGAAAACCAAAATTAACATGCAAATGCACATAAAGACTCCAAGGTTGAGATTTTCCCACATTTGTTCACATTTAGCATGTATAGACGCCTGTAACGGAAACATGCGCATGCTGAGGGTAATTGGCTCCTCAAGCTATCGTGAGAACAACATTTGGCTTAATGCTTTAATCCTTATTTGCTGCATTAAGAAATATAAAGCTCCATTCAGTCTGAGTGCCGACTGCGCCGCTCTGTGTGGGTTTACTGAGAATAATCTTATATAAATGCATGCGTCATGCTTCCATGAGATTTGAGATGCCCCAGTAAAGCTCAGGGAGGATCAGAGTGTGGGAGAGAGGGCTGTCTGACCCTGACCGGGGTCACGTCACACAGGGGAACGGGTTGTGAAAGTCAGTGACAGCCCACAGCGCACCATAATCTGCCAGATCAGATGCTGCTCGACTCAGCTTGTTCCACAGTGCGACTCGTAGCTTAATTATCCCTTTCTGTGGGATATGAGCCCTTATCCATTTACCATGGTTATCATGGAGATATTGTGATGCCTAATTGACTGCTGGGTTGTGTACGAGAAATAATTGCGACTATTTATCCATCTGATTTTGGCTAAAAATAATCTTGGATCTTTGAAAAGAGAAGCTGATTCTTTAGGAGATCAGACAGTTTTTCAGTTGGTTCTTCTCAGACACGATAAATGTCTGTCTTTCTTTCTGGGCTGGATGTGTCTGAAGTTTGTTTTCATGTTTTTCAACTCTGCATATACATCACCATAGTGTACTCTCCGCCTTATAAGATGTATGTTTAGCAAAATGTCAAGTATGTATTTGCAGCTTTCACTTTCATTGCGCCAGGCTCAGGTATTTGAGCACTTTTAAACTCCACTAAAGAGGTTTCACTTTCACCCCAGTCCAAATGTCTGTTTGTTGGTTGCTTTGTATTGATTGTAAGAAAGATTACATGAAGACTACTGGAAAGATTACTACCAAACAGATGGATGCGCCGAGGAAGAACCCATTCAATGTTGGTTTGGAACCGGATCATGCGGCAGATCCAGAATGTTTTATGTCAATTTGTTTAACATTATGTTTTTCAATAATTGCATTGAGAATAATTAATGGGTGGAAAATCTGGTATATTTAGTATACTGATATCTGGTGTTGAATTTGGTGAGGCGGATTTTACCAGCAGAGCTGTTAAAGTTTGTCTTTAAAGAGGGAACTTTGATTTCAAACTTTGTTTTATTTACCAAATCGAAATCAATATGTTTTTTTATTTTTCTCTTCTAGACGAATGCTTCTGAACCACATGATACATAAATCCCCAAATAGTTAAATTATTTAATTCCATCACAGCAGTGGCTTATACAGAGGGTCCTCCTTGGGCAAATGCTGGCCCTGATGGATGTGCTGTCAGTGCAGACATGTATGTGAATGGGTGAATGCAACTTGTGGGCTGTAAAATTCATTGAGTAGTTAATCGGAATTGAAAAGTGTTATATAAATAATGTCCATTTGACCATTTCCATTCACACTCTCTCTTTCTCTCTAAACCAGATGTGCTCTCAGGAACCAACATTTAATTTCAAATGGAATCGGCCCTCTGTAATGTCAAAGCTATTTAGTTCTGAGTTTAAGTTCCAAACGAATTTAACTTGTGAGCAGTAGTGTCAAAGGCCTTTAAAAATTGAAAGAGACCTTATCTTCCTCTTCATATTGCAGGCGATTTTTACTCTGCTGCCTTTATTAGTTCCAAAATTCCATGTCTCGCTATTTGCTCCAAAGGCATTTTGGTCATTGTCCAGGAAGTTATAACCTCCTGCTCAATAAACATTAAAACACCCTTTAGTTATATTTTTAAATGTATTCAAACTTGTCTGCAGGATATTTAAATTGGGGCGTTATCGTTTTTTATTTAATCTCAATTTATTTGAGTTTATTTACATTTATCTTTCTCTTTAACAATCTTTTATTAAATCTTCACCACGTTTGAAAAATATAGTTTTTATATCAGTCCACCAAAGATGACAGTCCTCCTGAGGTGACAGGCAAAATCTATTAAAGTGCATATTTTGTAATTGTTTGCACAATTATTATAAACCACATGTACAGAGGCTGTAGGCAGAATTCCTCGTCTTAATGGTCTGGGGGGCAAAACTTTTTCTCTACGTGTGGAACTTGTGACTAATGAGGCGATTGTGTGAGTGAGAGTAGTATAGGGTGGAATAGTTCACTGCAGAGGTGGTGAGGATCCCTCATAATCCCACTGGCTCTGGCTCTGCTCGTTCTGATACCGAGGTCGGGGAGAGTGGTTGCATTCAGTTGGGGGTATAAGCCCATTACTGAGACGCCTGCACAGGACACTGAATGCACACTCCTGCTTTGGCCTCCAGGCTTCTCCTTGTTCCCAGGCGATTCGTACCAGACAGGGGTCTCTCACAAGCTTCAGAGTTCTATTTGAAGGGGGGTCACAAATAACTACTCACCTCTCCTCGCCTATTTTTCCTCCACATTTACATAGAAAGGAGAGCACACTGCTGTTCTGGTGGAGGATGAAAAGCACTGAGCCGCAGAGACTTCCCACTTCTCAGATGGTTCCAGCCCTTATACACTGTGGTTCCAGCACATAATTTAACCTCCTTGGTTTGAGGAAGCTTACATCTGCCTGCACGCTTCTTTCTGTGATAGCAGCCTGCATAGGACCCACATAGTCCTATATATGTTAGCAATATCTTACATGCAGCTCAGTGGAAGCCCTGCATATGTGTTAAGTGCGTAAAGTTTGCAGACTGACTCATCAAAGATTCCTTTCCTGTGGGACAGGTACTGTGGGCGTTTTTATTACCGCACTGATGAAGTTAATTCCTTAATTATACCAGCTACAAGCTTAGATGAGCCAGGATCTTTCGATAGACTGTATTCAACCTTCAAAATGAAATATGTTGTGCTTTTTTTACAGATTCTTTGCACCACACATTTGGAAAGAGCTACAACATACTCTCAAGCTTGATACCCTGACTCCAAAGGGTAAGGTTAAGAATCTAGCAACAAACGTGACAAGTTTTAACTGTCATTTTTTTAAACTTGTATTACCATTCTTTTTATTCTTATTGTGCTGTAAGGATATATATCTTCCTGGAAAATGAGCTCTTGATCTCAATGGGACTTATCTGTTAAAATAAAGGTTTGAATGGAAACAGAGCGGAAGTAGTTTGTTACTTGCGTCATCTGTTTAATTGTACATTGAACAGAAGCGTAGCGTGCCCTTACTGTCTTCGCCTCAGGGTGGCGCTCTCACTCACACACACACACACACACACACACACACACACACACACACACACACACACACACACACACACACCTGTACTACCTGACCTGAAGATGGTGGGAAAACGCAACAGAGACATAAACAGAGGAAGAACAAGCCAACTACTGCCGAGGAGGATGGAGGAAACACCCGGGGAACCAGAGGGAGCAAATACGCGCAGTGACCTGGAGTCATGGAGCTTCTTTGACCATGCTAACACATGAGGAGACACTACAGAAGTAAGAAGCTAGCTTAACTTGACTTGAGTTCACCAAGTAAACTTCAGACTGCTCAGAGGGAAGGCAAAGAAGCAGCAGCTGGAGGGAGGTAAGACAGTTTCCTCTGCTGTCTGCTAACCTGTGTGTCTTCACACCCTGTCTTTGGTACATGTTGTATTAGCATTAAACCGGTTGTTTGGCCAGTGTCAGTTCGTGTCAGGTTTGGATTCTAAACATCAATTTTAATCTCAGCTGACCTGATTCTCCCCTAAAAGCTCCTGTCTGGTCTTATTTTGAAATAAACCAGTCCCTTAGATACAATACTAACAATAAATATTTATGCAGAGGTTTTGTTTAATAAGCTTTTTTTATGCTTGCACAAGAAACAATTTTCTAAATACATGTGATGCTCGGTTTTCCCTCAAAGCTACAGAGCTAACAGTAAGCAAGGATTGACTTAAATGTGCACCTTTCTGAATCAGGAAATGTGCATGGAGGTTGGACATACAATTGGCAACTTAAAGTGGCCCTTTGTGGCCCCTGACTTAGAAGAACTCCTGACCACTTGCTCCTGTTAATTATTATTTAAAAAAATCCTTAAGAGGTGACAAAGAATTTTCACCTCACTCTTTGTCCATGTAAACTCCCACTGTTTCTATGTAAAGTTTAAAGAGATTTTACTGTAGAAAATGCAAGGGAAAGTCAGGTCATTTTTCATTATAGCTCTCAAATATTAATTATTATTTATTTTTTAATCAGTGGAGTTCCAGATACTGGGGTCACCATGAAAATCCAGATTAACCTTTCAAGGATTATTTTAAAATAACATTTTATATGAGCAGGTGTTATAATGCAAAAGTAGCTGACCTTCCCTTTTAAGTCTCTTTAAAAAAGTTATTGCTGGAAAATAGCATAAATTGTCCACAGGCTAGTGAGGCTACTGGCATCATGTGTTCTATGGACGTCTTTCATCTGTTGTTGAACACACCTCTCAAATCCACCTCTAAGAGGAAGTGGACATTAGAGGAGCTGAGGTTTGTGTGTTTCTGCTGTAGCTGTGTGAAGAAGCAGACCCTCCTGCTTGGATTAGACTGATTAGCAAATACACTTTGTTGAGAAGAGCTATATGAGCATCAGTGTGGGTCACTGAGAGACTGGATTCGTTTGTCACAAGCATTGAGTATGGCAATGAAGTTGTCAACTCCGAAAGACAAGAGTTGAGAAATTTTGGGCGACGCCAGTGTGGAAAAGTCTAAGTATTTGTACGTGGGGGGGGGGGGAGAAGTTCGTATTCGACCTGTAAAGACTAGTAAAAATTCTAAATAAACAGTCTAGTGGTGCATCAGACCATCTGAAGTAGTTTGTCTCCTGATCCAGCAAAGGGCGATCACTGTCATCTTGACCTATTGTATGTCCTCTTGACCTATCAGTAAAGCTGCTACAAAAATGGAGGACGTTAGCAAGCCAAGTCAACAACAGCGTACATAGAACAGTAACGATCAAAAGTGACGTATTAGTCGTCTTTGTATCATGTAGCTGCCGCATCACAAATCTGTGGGTTCACCTGTTAGCAGCAGTTGGAGGCAACTCAGACAAGCGGAGCAACGTCAAGTGGTCAACCTTGTGTGACTGCGTTGTGTGTGTTTGTGTGGGAGGGGTTATTTGAATATATTCAAACTAGAAATGGTGTGTCAGAGAAAAACTCACAGCCCTATTATTCACACAATTCTTCACCACATAACGATTCCATCAAAGATAGGGAAAAGAGAGACTGGGCTGTAGGTTCAGTCTGCCACCGCTGGTACCTGCCAAGCCACCGGTTAATGGCTCCTCGAGTCATTTGGTTTAAAACACTGACATAGCAGTCATAGCTTCAACTTGGATAAAGTAACTTCTTAACAATACCTTCCGTTATATTCTTGAATATATATTTCTCTGACATACATTTCCACCACTTAGAGCTCATTAGGTGACTGCTAAAGAAAGAGAATGGACAAATAGATGATTAATAGCATCTTAACATTAGAGGGAACTAATACAAAATCTTTAAATAAATCTGAAAAAGAAGTCAAAAAATGGGCACGGCTTACAATCATACAAATATATGTTATTTTATTGAATAATATTCCAGAATAAGACTTCTCCCTTCAATTCATGTAGGAGGTATCGTAGAAATGTACACAGGTCTGATGGCAAACACAGAGCCAGGGTGAATCCAGGGCTTGATACTGAGAGGGAATGGTCCTTAAAGAGCCAAATGACGTTGACGTATGCATGCTCTGCAAAAAAATAAATCCCCATGTTAGTCCAGACGATTATTGCGGCCATTGATTGCCTTTGTGGCCTGCAAATCCTGATTGTAGTTCGTTAACCTTGCGGAATTTGTCTCTACTCCTTGAGCGCTGCAGGCCGTTAGCTCTCATTGCATATTGCAGGTCTTCTTTACCTGCTGTGCTGCTGTGGTCAAAAAAAGTCATTATGTTGTCTCTTTTTGTAAGGAGTCCAGCATACGTCCAAACCCCTGGTAACACTCGGGAGCTGCCTGAGGATTCAGGCCTTCTCTCTGTGGCTCTTCAGTGCCAGGGCCCATTTTTATTTATGGCTTCTTTTTTTTTTTTCAAAGTTTCTTTCTTTTTTTTTTCGGAAGACAAGAAGATTGGCTTGAAAGAAATCCAAGTCCTTAACAGTGAGAGACAGAGAGAGAGAGAGAGGTTGGGGGGAACTTTCTGGAAGACTTGCGTGACCGTAACTCGAGAGACCACCAAGGTCAGTGTGTGGGTATGAGAGGACACATGTTGGCTGTAGATGCTGCTGATGTCCTGCCGTTTCCACTCCAATGCATCGCATCTTTCACAAACAAAAAACTCAGGGGCACAGTGGGATTCCGTTTCGCGTGAAGTTCACTCCACCAAAGGAAAAAAACGTACACACCAAAGGGAGGAACATTCATGGAGGAGGCATGACATGGCAGAATTAAAATACAATACAAAAACATCAACAACGATTATTTAAGTACATTTCTGAGCAAAATAAAATAGATCTGACATCCGATATACAGCGTATTATTGACACAACACACATGTTAACTGGTAGCATTTAACATTTAGGTCCTCCACATCAACAGGAGAAATATCAGCCCGCAGGAGCAAAACATACACATACAAATTAAATGGCTTCTGCGGAATGCCCTTTAAAAAAAAGCGGCTGCTTATTTGATTAGACATATTCAAACAGACAAGTTGCAGCCAAGACTCAACCTGGTCAGGCAGTATTTAATCAGTATCTAAAATTGAACAACAGTGAGCATTGCACATTTACATTTAGCAATGTGATTTAAGGACATATTAATACTCTATATTTTGATGGGGTTTGCAATAATCGGTTGTCATAGAATTAGATTTATATATTTTGACCTTTTTTTTTTTTTACCCTTGATTAAGTGAGTTACCTTTTTAGCTCCCAACTTCTTCCATTAGAGGGAGCTAGTTATACATAGATTTTCCCTGTTTGATGACACACCTTTCAGTAGACATGTTGTAATTACTAATAATAAAACAAATAAAAGCAGTGATAGAAAGCTGTTAATCACATTTGTCTGCAGTTCAGCTCTTTTTTAAAAAATCTGAAATAATTCAAAATTCATTCATATTCCTACGACAGAAACAAAAGGCTCCATAGAAAATAACTTGAGATGCATAGCTCAGAATGGTTGCATTTCACAGATGCTACTGTGTGGTAGTGTTGCTGCGCTCAGTGCGATCAAAATGTGTTATTGGTTCTTAATATTACAACTGAAAACAAATGGTACCAGTATTTTTTCCAGAGATGTACCCTGGATGTTGGTTCCTTGTGCAGTGCAATAGAAGCTTAAACACAGATGGCCGCTGAGCTGCAGTTGAATATTCATTATTGCCTGTTAGTCCCACTAATGGGGATGAATTGATTCCCTGGTTGTATACGACCATAACCTTTATAAGAACCTCCTTGTGACTTCACATTGAAATGCATTAGGCAATGCCCAGTGCTTGTAAGGTGCAACGTGCCTCCAGTTTTCCAATGAGGTAAGGTCTACTCTTTGCAGAACAAGTCTGTGTTTTTCATGCATTTTTTAAATCTGTCATCCAGTAAAGATCGTCACGCACAGGACAAAGAAAATGTCATATTAAAACGAATTAAACAAATTTCTGTGATTGAATTAATCCCGAACACATAAAACAAAGTCCCTGGAAACGCTTTTGACAGATGCAAAAATTCCGGCAAAGTGAATCAGTTCCAAAAACTTGAACGACTGCCAAAAGGTGTATTTGTATTTATTTTTGAATGTGCAACAAATTGAGAAGAAACAATTTGGACTTGATGTGCAAAGACCTTTACTCTCCTCAAAGTCTTTTATTTGGGGAGATGGTTCATGTTTATGCACCTGCACTACCTTTACGGACCTGTATGGACAGTGTGGCTGCTGCAATTCACAGCGTTTCAAACAAGAGGAAGCTATTTGTCCACGGCCCAGTGTCAAGGCCTCAAGAAAAAAGCAAAACCCTTTCCCTCTGTTGTCGTCAAGTTGGCGTCTCAATTTTTTTGTTTTTAGTTTACAGATCCTTATCAAACAACAGCTCTCCGAGTTCATTATGAAGAAATAGATTTCCCTGTCTCTGGCTGACCTTGGGGAGATTTCCGCACCTATCCCAGGGTGGCTGTTCTCTCGTTTATGTTTTATTGAGTCTATCGATCAGTGTTTCAGTCTCATGCCCTTTCTTTTTCTCCTTGGCTCTGTCTTGTCTTACCTGACTCTTAATCACAGATACACACACACACACACACACAGACCTTATAAACACCCTGTAAGTATACACCTACGCAGGCGACAGTGTTTAAAAGAGAGTTGAAATAAAATATGGGGATGTGGGTAAAGAGATGTGTGTAGGATAGGGATAACGACTTTAAATCTCTTACGTGTGGGCACACATAATACAACTGCTTTTTTATGCTCCATGGTAACACCTCGCTGTCAAGACCTGACGTCACATACATGTTTTCCCACTGGCAAAGTGGAGGACTTTCTGACTCCTTCAATCAGCAAAAACAAAGGTCATTTTAGTTGCTGTTCTACTCCTTCGCTATCTCTCTCTTTGTGGACCTGCGGCTTCCATCTTCTCACATGACTTTTACATTCAAGAGCGTCACTTAACGACTGCATTCTGTTTGCTTTCATTGCACCTACTTGCTTTCTCAGTTTCTCTAACATTCATTGTACAAACTCTGTTTACCACCTCCTGTTTACATTCTACCTCTACTTTAATTTTTCACATTCAATGTCAGACTACTTCAACTCATCAGACTACTTGACGTTACTGTAATCTCGGTTCTACTTGCAGTATCACTGTCCGACAACCTACTGTGGCATTCTTTAGCATCAGTACAGAAAAGACTGTCTCTTTTTTGGAGGATTTAAAAGGTCTATGGAGGAATTTTGATCTATCTTATATGTACACAAAACCAAGACACGAATTTCTATTAAACGAGGTGGAATAGGTCAGGAAAGTATCCATTCATTTCTTTCTTTAACATTGTGAGATGGGGCATTTTTCAATATTTTCTTTGACTATGCAGAGAAGGATTTTATGAATCTTGAGGGAAAACAACCAGGCATGTTTAGGGGACTTATATTTTCTTAATGTCCAGATCTAAATAAACATATGGATCTAGTGAATTTAAATGTGGTTTCATTTAGTTCAGGGGTACAGTTAATTATATAAATATTCTAGAGATGAAAAACAAAAGTGAAAGTAAGAATTAGTCATAGCCCAAAGGAAAAAATGCCATGATGTCTTATTTTGGCTTGCAAAATTCCCTTGCTGTCACTTTGTCACTGCTTTGCACCTCCAAGTGCTTATGGAGTGAACTTATGATCAACTCCAGAGTGGCACGCAGGAGCTTCAGACAGAATACACAAACACTGAAGACTGTGGGAGTACTTGCTGCTAAAATAAGCCCATAACGTTGTACTCTACATGCTGCGCTCACGCTTTGATATCATACAGTAGTTAGTAACGCACAGTTAGAAACCGTACCAGGATGTACCAAATCCATCGGGGAGAGGGGGAGTTGGCTCATCAAAAATAGATTTGTAATTCTACAATGCAAAATCAGCTACAAGGACAAAATATCTAAAATTGAAGAGAACGATTTTCCCCCTGGAAAAGCCCAGAAATTAAAAGGCGCAGTGGAAGAAAATGCTAAAGCCCTCCAACTAATTTCCTCCATAGACCCCCTTTCATAAATAGCGCACAGTGCCTTACATGCCCCTTTTGTCTCACGTTCATTATCATATCTTCATGCTGCACATAAAACCCTGCCAAGAATCTTGCTTACTTCACTGCAGAAATTCCTTATCAACATTCCTCAAGAATACACCTGCTAATCCCTCACTCTCACAAAATAACTGCCTCCGTGTGCTGACCTCTTTACGATTCAACGCACAATTTCAGACTTCCTTTTCGCCCCCTCGGTACAGCACATTCACGAAGCCACCGCTTCACCTCCTGTGACCCATCTGCACATTATTTCACCCTTAAAATGAGATAACCTCACTGCTGCATTGAAGCTGAGCTTGAGCTCTCATAATGAGCATTGCTCCGGCATCAACACTGCTTTTCCTGACATAGCGAGGGACTGCTTCTGCTGTTGTTGGTGGTATCCATGCGCATTCACTTTGACGGAACATTGTGGTGACATTTTTTTTCCCTTCAGTGGCTTAGCAGAGCCGACAGCACCCGGCAGCCGACAGCACTGAAATAACCTGACAGCTCCCATTTAGTAGCCTCAGCTTCCATCAGGCCATGGCTTATTTTGTCTAACAGTCGTCCCTGCTTAAAAAACCCGGTGTAAATAAAAACACAAGGTAATTGCATCTAAACAAATATGTTAACTTAAGGAATTATTTCCTGTTGGTTCATCCCCATAAGATAAAGTGTTCGGTCCTGATGTTAACCATATACAGAAAAATGGACTACATGACTCAAAAGTGTCTCGATCGACCCCTGGTGGCTGGCTGACGTAAAGGTCATAAACCCCACATCCTCCATATTAGTGGATGGGACAGTCAAATTACACATTAAATAAATTGTTCTTAAAGATGGTTTCAGTCAATTTAGTTTGATCTGAAAATGTAATTATTGACATCTTAGAATCACTCCCCATTGGTCAACATTTTATAGTGTTTGCCCGCCACTCTCTAATTTGCCTCCCCATAGTTTCATATTGACCCAAAACGTTTTACACTTACACTAACCCTCATAATAACACAAGAGATCTATCCTTTGCTCGTGTGCTACCTCAAGCTACAGTGTGCTCACGCAATGGTTCATAACGGTTTTGCTGTCCGTGCACACAGTCAGACCTCATAGCTTCAACTGTGGCATGCAATGCAGTTCGTTTTCTGACGTGAGGACTTCTCTTTCAATCTCTAGTCTTTTATCATCTGTGCCTGACCCCTGTTACCGTCATATATTGAATTTATTCTGTGGGAAACACTGGTCAAGTACGTTTATCGATGGGATTTTGCGGATCTTTCCCCTGACTGTGCAGTCTCTGGCTCCAAATGTGCTTGGGTACATAATTTTTTGGTTTCAGGATTGTGGCAGGTAGTGATAACCCAGCAGCCCATGTTTAAATACAGTCTGTGAAGCAAAAAGGCAGAGGTTACACCTCTATCTAACCTCTATATGCGTGGGCTCATTCACACAAAGAATCTTCCAGGGGCGTCCACACCACAGAAGACATCCACACGTGGGGTGAAAACACAATCACAAAGAGACATTTGCTCAGACAACTGCATTTTTGAGGGAGATTCTTCCAAGGTGAATTGATAAAGCTAGTGCGTGGATAAGCTGCCAGACATCCTCGGAATAACAAGTGCACCAGCGCAGAGGCTCCTCTGGCTTTGATGTTTGGCTTCAAACCTGGCTTTATGCTGACAGCAGATGCTGAGTGAAGTATACACTACAGCTCCTTCTTCAGGTGACTGAGTTCAGAAGCACCCTGGGTTTTAAAACATGACCCACTTGCTCATTTGTTGCCTTTGATGAGATGGTGCCTTGATAAGTGGCTCTCACTCATTCACACACTGACTATTATTTCTTTCCTAGCAGAATAATCTGTTGCCTTGTTGGTACAAATATTGCACAGGCCTTTTGATCCTATTACTATGAGTCTGGATTAAGACCTAGACATTTAAAATCTATTTTATGGCTCATCTTTCCTGGAAGAATAGTTATTTTATTGTATTTCATAATTTTGCAGGCAGCACCTCTCTTGTTAGCTTCATGAAATATTCACAGCATAATTTCCAACCTTATCACCACTGTTCCGTTATCTTGTTGTTTTTGTTCTTATCGTGTTAATCGTCTTTCACAGTTAGCATATCCATTTCCATCTGGCTGACATTAATCCAAAATAGTTTGAAAGGTTCAAACCCAAACCCAAACCCCAAAACAAAACAAAAACAAAGATGAACCCTATTAGTTTGAATGTCATAATCTTAATTTTCTGTTCACAATCTCTCATCCACTCATCTTGCTCCGCTGACCTGACCGGACCCAGGCTTCCTGCAGAGATCTTTCCCCCTCTGGGTTTTTTAATCTCACTGAGCTTTAGTTGACCTTGGTGATTAGCTTAGCTGGTCGGCAGATGGTGGGTGGAAAAGCTTGCGGCGCCACACTGTCACCAACTTTAGGGCTCAAGAGGGGGCCCATGGGTGAGGATTATGGCGCAGAGTCGGCCCTGGAAGTGTGCGAGCTGTGAATTTACAGTACAATAGAGCCGACGGGTGGGTAGCGTGTGTGTGAGAAAAGATGGAATTGTCAGTGGGACAAAGAAGTTGGAGTATGACAGAGAAATGAAACAGACTGTGCATTAAGAAGTCATAGGGGGCAGAGAACAGTGGAAAGGGGAGGTGCTAGTAGTTCTGGCTGGGGCGCTGGACTTTTCTTTCTGTGGGGACAGGTGAGGGGGGGACTCCTCTGTCAGGCCTTCTCGGCTGCTGATGGACGGCTGACCCTTTGTCCCTCAGCATCATGTTGTGCACTTCAGGAACGTGGTGGCCATTCCCTCAGCCACCCTCAGCATATTTTAGTGACGGTGTTCCAAGTGTCACTGCTCTCTGTCCCACCCTCAGTCTCCTGTGCTATGAGGCGTCAGCCTTGGGGGCTTCTTTCCGTCCATTCTTTAGAGAAGGCGAATCAGACGTCTTGACCGTCTTTCGAGGAGGGCTCACCGGTTCTGCGGCAAGCTCGTGTAGAGACGGCTCCTTATACATGGCAACTGTGAGACAAAGACAGACGCTGTTGGTTAATAATCAAGGAGTTGATTAAAGGAGATGTTTTATGCTGTTTCAGTGTGTTATGTTTTTTTTTGTGTTAGAGATCTGCAAAGTTTAAAAGGCCAAAGTCTGCAGTAAAGTGAGATCCTCTACCCCTCAGAAAACTCTGCTCAATCAGTATTGCAGCCGATACTTCTTCCACATCATGATGTCACGTTGCATCATGTTGACCTACATTTGCATAATGTACACCTAGTGGCTACTTTTGCCCGCTGCATAACAATGCCAGGTAAAGCGAGAGCAGAGGCCAACATTTTCCACATGTGCAGGAAGGGGTTGACTAGTTAACACAGAGTGGGCCATTAGCCAATCAAAGCAGACTGTGCTTTATTGGGAGGGAGAGAGGCACTTAAATGTAGCTGTTGAGACAAAGGCTGAAAAGAGGAGCTGCAGAAATGAACAGTATGAGGAAAGTGATGCATTTTCTGAACATTAAAACATGTCCATTTTTTAAAGTAACATTAAAATGATGAACCTGAAAATTTGTATAATCTGTCTCCTTTAATAACTGAGAAACAGATTTAAAATTGTGCTCAAGTGGCATAAAGGACACTAACCCTCTATAACTTTAGGCAGGAAGTGTGCAGCTCCTTTGTTCTTCTTTACCCGGTTGCCTTTCATGACCTGGCCGTCACGATTGATACCGATATACCAGGAGCGGCCAGACTGGGTCTGGCGGTACAGCATGGAGGAGTATGTAACATAGTAGTTCTCAAACACGCTCTCCTTGAACTTACACTCTGGAGTGAAGTGCTCCTGGAAAGCAGAGGGGGAGAGATGCATTCGTATTACAAACAAACAAAGAATAATGTTCAAATATCACAGGAAAACCTTTATATGATTCTTCGAACATGAACTCCGATGCCCGTCAATCCACACAAGAAGAACAAGTACATGGAAACAGGCAGTGAAATACATTAATGAGGTGACTTTTTACTGAGGGAAACGAATGATATAATTATATCTAGACTTGTGTGTCTTTAAAAGCATTAACCTTCCTGGTCCTCGGGGAACAACAAGACAGAGCATACAATATGATGAACAACAGAATTAACATCTCTACTAAACATAACACATCCCCCAATGAAAAGAGAAGGGAAGATGAAAGCACTGAAATAATGACACCTATACACTAACATACTAATAAATAAAACCCACACACATACAGTACATTACATACTGTATATACAAATGACTAATTCTGACATCAAACTGTTTACTGCTTCAGTGGCAAGTTCAGAAAATAGACCTGCCTATAATAAAGAAAACAAGAAAGCCCTAAAGATGTACAATATAGGAAAAATCTTTTGTGTGCAACATGCATTTCAGTCAGACAACTCACGTTCGATCATGTAATATATTTATTACAACAGATTTAGTGTTTGGCGTCTAGGCTCCAACTTAATCACTCCCCCATATGATTACACAGGAATGATGGGAGTGATGATCAGATACTTGTAACCCCCCAAAACTGCACATATTCGGAGCCTGACGTACGGACCGGTATCTGCTATATGTGCGCCATTCACCGCCGCGGTGTGGCAATGCTCCATAGGGGCATTAGCCTGCAGGAGAATATGCTACCTAGTGAAACTGTTATGTGCGACATTCACCGCCGCGGTGTGGCCATTCTCCATAGGCGCATTGCCTGCAGGAGAATATGCTACCCAGTGAAACTGTTATGTGCGCCATTCACCGCCACGGTGTGGCCATTCTCCATAGGCGCATTGCCTGCAGGAGAATATGCTACCTAGTGATCCTGTTATGTGAGCCATTCACCGCCGCGGTGTGGCCATTCTCCATAGGCGCATTGCCTGCAGGAGATTATGCTACCTAGTGAAACTGTTATGTGCGCCATTCACCGCCGCGGTGTGGTCATTCGCTGTAGGCACATTATCTGCGGGGGAATACACTACCTAGCGAGGTTCCCTATACAGGAATATAGTGAACTTGGCACATGGCAACATATGCACCGGAATTTCACACTTTAAGCCCAGCAAACCACCTGAAATGCAATAATATGATCAGTCTGCAAAGCACATACAAATTATTCACTCACATGTTTTGTTTGTATAGCCAATATTCAAAAACATGATTTTTTTCATCATGCTTAATGAGTGCGACATCCTGTCCTTAACCCTCGACAAGAGTAAGGAAAAACTACCAAAAAAAAAACATAAACAGGGGAAAATGTAGAAACCTCAGATGGAGCCACATGTGAGGGATCCCCCTCCCAGGATGGACAGAAATGGATGTATGCCACGGCAAGGGTGCAATGGATCCCTTGGCATCGTTCGCATTGTGTCGTCACCATTTGAGGAGATGAAGGTGCGCCGAAACATGCCTGTGACTACCCCGGACGCGGAGACCTGATGGATCCCGAGA
Source organism: Platichthys flesus (assembly GCF_949316205.1). NCBI lineage: Eukaryota > Metazoa > Chordata > Actinopteri > Pleuronectiformes > Pleuronectidae > Platichthys > Platichthys flesus. Next base: position 14,258,635 of record NC_084959.1, on the reverse strand, counting down.
TCTGACATGCAACAAAGGAATTATGCAGCAGAGATTACATATTAAAATGTTTGAGAGTCAATATTCCTTCTTGTGGTGTCCAACTTAGCATGAGTAGCCTTGATGATGGAGCGTTGCAGTCATAGCGGTGTCACATCTTAGGGAGTGCGGTGAACAGCATCCAGGTGTTAGGCCTCAGCTCTGGCAGGGATGGCGAGGCTTTGAGGAGATCTGCTACCAGTTGATTCCTTTGGGAAAGGTACTGTTGTCCGGAGACAGGAGCTTCAAACCCATGGCTGGAGATTGGACTACAACTCCAATAATCCTGCTGGAGTGACGTGCCAGTAGGTACTATAACACGAGCAGGCACCCAAGTTTTGTTTACATCACGTGCAGGGAAGATGGCGTGTGATTCAAGACTGAATTGTTTCATTCATAATGTTCAGTGCAGACTTCATTCAGCAGAGGATACCGGATGAAATCCCCAGCGGATCCAGGCGCGCTTCCTCTGCCTCCAAGGGACAACATCCCGAGGTGAGGGAGAAGTTTGTCGAGCAGAGATGTCCCGGGAAGAAGCCGTCAGCGACGCTGCCGGCAGCGTTTGTTCGGCCTTGCGGAGCTGCCTTTAGTCAAGAAGTAGTTGAAACTTACTCGTGGCTCAGATCCGATGAATTAAACGCTTTGGGTGCGCAGCTCCTCCAGGATGTGGTGCGCGCCGAGAGGCCCGCAGGAGTCGTGGCGCAGACGCTTGACGTCCGATTCACACATAGTGAATGCCGAAATTTCGGAAAATAAAGCAAACTTCTTCGGTGGAGGAATCACTCGCATTGAGAGAGACAACGACCCACGGTGGAACAACGGTCACTTGGTCAATTGCTGAGACGCTGAAGCAACAGGTAGCAATACTGCAGCAGCAGTACAAGCAAGAGGGATTGATGGGAAATGTCTCTCTGGTTAAATAGACCACCTGATAAGGTGGGTGTGTATTATAGATGGTTGTGGAGATTAAGGTATGTAGCATGATTGGCGCAGCGCAGCTCGAGTTGCCTGCCAGAACTAGCTCGCAGGCGTCGCCATATATGTGTAAGACTACATTTATCAGTATTTTCTTTAAGATTTTCATATCTTATTGTTTTGCTTAGGAAAACATCATGGACTTCATATTCTAAATCAGGGAACTCAATCATTGTGGTTAAATAGGGTTATTGAACAATCATGGTCATGCTTAAAAAAAATTGACCCATCATAATGCCAGTTGCTTCATAAACATGCTGTTTTGTGGCACTAACTGAAATATCCCATCCTAATGATCGATGAGATGAAAAATAATAATATTCCAATATAAATATCTGAAATTGGTCTCCTGACCCTGAATTATTATTTTTTTAATTCACATGATTTGACAATCTGAAAGTTTAGAAGAGATGGAGGAGAAAAAAAAAAGAATATGTTAAATAGTGCACAGACTAAAGCTACATTAAAAGTACGGCTGATTATGAGTTATTCTGCTCGTCACTACCTCCCCAAAGAGGCCATGTCTGTTTGATTGTAAGCAAGATTTCACTCAAACTAGTTCCACATAACTTGGTAGAAAGATGCAGTGTATGTCAGGAAATAACTTTATTTAATCAACATTTTCAGGGGACGGGTCCTGGATAATTTCTTTTTACTTTCTTGAACATTCATGGAAATAAATTTGAGAATTATTTGTTCTTTATGTCTGAAATATGGAAAAAGCCCAGCGTGATTTCCCAAAGGCCACACGATAAGTCAAATTGCTCTTTTTGCCAGACTCACATTGAGAACCATAAGACCGACAATGCTTTATAATATAGAGGAATAGGACAACAACATTAGCCTTACATTGGAGAAGGTTCACAAGTTGCAATGAATTAATAAATAAATAAATATTCAATCAACAGATTTCTTATGGATCAATTTATTGAACTATCAGCTGTTTCAGCTTGAGAATAGGACTGTAGTATCGAGTGTATTGGTTAATAAACAAGATCTTAATCAGTGTGTAAAAAGGTTCATCGGAAAAATGTCTGTTGATGGAAAATGATTAGGGGTTTTAACTACATATCACTTTATTTAAAGGCGTCAAGAGTAAAAAAGGGCAAAAACCATGCACTGAAAGAAAGAGAATGACCAGTTTAACTACTCTCACTGCTGTCAATCGTCCACAACTGCCTAAATCAAAATAGACATTAGAAAATCTTATTATCCAAACCTGGATCAAATCCAACAATTCAGCTAGTAGTTTTAATTGATCACGTTCTCACAGCACGACCCCTCCCTCTCTGTCCTCAACATAAGGACTACTGAACCCTGCATAATGTTATCGGGTGATATTAACCAATACCGACAGATATACATCTCTCTTAGTCTCCATCAGGGTCTCGGCAGGGTCCTTCCCCTGTCAGAGAGCAAATCCAATCTGCCGGATTGATTAAGTGGGCGCAGCAGGGCAGAAATGGCTGAATGGAGGATTTCTCCGAGACTCGGGATGACAGAACAGGGCCAAAGGATCAAAACTTGGCATAGACGAGCTTTAATAAAGTGCCAAAGGTAGATTGAGAAGGTGTGGGAGACCTCTAGTTTCACACTTATCGCAGATCATCACCTTTCTCCTTCGCAGAGAGGCTTCATCTTTAGCTGAAACGACAATTACTCCCTCCCATCTCCCCCCCCCCCCGATCCACCACAGTTGCCTGTGTAACTGCGCTCTTAGATCTCTAAAAACAAACAAACAACCAGCCCCTACTTAATGCAACAAACTTTTTCTTTCATCGCCACCACATCACAGAGCTATTTTGAGATCCTCTGACTGGTTTGATATCTTCTGCTGTGCTAACACAAAGAGGATGGATCGATAGATGATCCGCTTCATTCATTATTAATCAGGGCAGAGAGCAAGAGGGGTGGGAAGTGTGGGAGACAGAAGGAGAAAGGTAGGAGAGACAGGAAAGGAGAGCGGGAGATCACTCGGAGAGGACAGAGAGGTTGCTGGGTAATAAGGAGATTAGTGGGGAGGAGAGAGGGAGAGTGATGCTTCTTTGCATCTCCCCCAGGGCCAAAACCCTGCATGGCCACCACCAGGGCTTTAGTTGCCGGCAGCCCATGATCTGACACTTGCGTCCCTCTGGGAAGAGTAACCATCAATCCAGTAAAATACCCGTCAGCTCAACCTCTGAAATTACACCAGCAATAACCCCTCTCCCAAGTCCTCCTATAATTACCCTTCATAATCAGTCCCCTGGAATTAGCCCAATGATAGAACCCATAACTTCTGTATTTCATCCAAGCAGTCTCTTAAGGTCTGCAGAGAAAAATGTAACTGAGGCGAGATAATGAAATAAATGTCCTTATAATAAAGAGTTTTTGTAGTAACGAAATTCAATGGTCAATGTACCCACCCATAACTTGACAGAACTATGATTATTTAACAAGTTTTTCCCAAAGAATTTATTTAATCTATGGCAACAACTGATAGAACTGATAGACTGCATTGCATGCCACAACCTCAGAAACGATGTGGTCTGACTGTCTGCATGGGCAGCGGAAGAAATTAGAATATGGCAGACGGTCATAGACTAGATGATTAATAGGAAACACTGCTTTAACAATCCACGTCTCTGGACCTGACCTTGAGGTAACCTCCAGACTTCCTGCAGAACCACAGGGACATCCCAGCGTCCTCTCACTGTGGACATCACCCCAACCATCACATTTACCTTTGAAGTAGAATAATTGCTGGAGATGTGTTTGAGTGTCGCACATTTTTAAGAGTGATTTCACATCTCCACCTAAACGACAGGGTGCTCAGACTTAAAATGAGATAAAAACCTCCTTCTCCATGACTTTTTGAAAGACCTGGGCAGCTTCCCCTTCCATTTGTCTCAAGCTCAAAGTGAATTTAAATGAAAGCATACGAGAAAGGTAATAAGTAGCGTCCGTGCTGAGAATCCTCAAGATGGGAAGAACCTTTTTATGATGCAGAGCGCCATCCCAACTCCCCCCCCCCGCCCACACACACAGCGCCTCCCTCCCCTACCCTCGTTCCTGATAACCTCTCTTCTACCTGCTTCAGGAAGCTCCTCCATGCCACCATATACTGGGATTGCACTCCATACCAAATAAGGACGGTGAAGTACTGATAACACATTCTAGCACTCACAGGGCACAGTTTCTCCAAATCTGACTAATGTCTCTCCTTGCATATATTTAGGATGTAAGAACAGGAATGATAGTTGTGACTAAAAGGATAGAGAATCCATGAATAACATTTAATATCTTGTTTACTTTCAGTTCATCATGCGTACACAAGCATGAAATCAGAAATAATGCCCCTGAAAATGTAGTTCTCTTTCTGAAATTCATTGTAGAATTTCTGAGACACAGTTATTTGCAGTCCCCTGTTTGGACACCAGGGGTCACAGTGTCAACTATTGACTGTCCCATCAGCTCCTTGAGTAATCTATGGGAAGATGTGAAATCTGCCCAGCTGCAGTAATCCCACCATATTCCCACTGTACTGCATTATTGCTGCAGCGAGCCGTTAAAATATAAAGCCCATGCACAGCAATCCTCTGATGCACATGCACATAATCTGTGTGCATGAGTGTTTCCAGTGCAGGGAGACCATGTTGCTGATGTTGACGAGCCAGATGTAGATGCACAATGACACGCCACGTTACGTAAGTCGATAGGGCACAGACGTGCTTATTAAGAGGGCTTTGCGGGGGATGAGATTGGCAGTTAATACTGTCTAACACCACATGTGTATGGCATGTCTCTGATGCTTTATGATAGCCCAGGGAAGCATGATACTCACATGACAAGAGCATGAGTGGATGATAATGTGCTGGGACTCTTGCCCCTGCCGAGTTGATTGACAGCTTGAAGGCTCCTGTCAATATAAAGCAGCTGACAGAGGAGTGGTAGCTGACGTCCCCTCTTTTCGACCCTCAGTGGCAGAGGTGACCGGCTGCACGTGGCCTCTGCTTTGAATTTTCTGGGACACCGAATAATAGTGATTGATTATGTGTCATCATCAGCACCACCATTATATCTGTGCACATCACAAGAGCTACACTCTAAAACATCCCCAATTTTTTTGAAAGGAAAGAGCTTGTATGAGGTAGATGACGAGTCTGTGAGAATGAATAGGTTTTGCCTTCACTAAGTGCTGCTTATTTGCTGCCAAGCACAAAGTCTCCTTATATTCTTCCAAAATTCTGCACCTCATCTCTTTTTTTTTCTTGCTCTGTCCAGTCTCTCAGCCACTCTTCCTAATGTCCAGGTTTCCTGCTGTCCGTTGATAAAAGGGATGTTATCTGGCCACTGGTGTTGCATCTCAATGCAGTCCTCGGTCCACGATGACAATCCCTTTCATACCCTCTGTTCTCGCACGCGTTCACACACAAGGGTCACCGGGCTTCGCAGATCACTATTCCATCCGTAGATGTTCCTATATTCTCTGTGACAAAAATAGTGAACCTATGTTATTACTTTTATTACATGTCATTTGGCTGACGCTTTTGTCCAAAGCAACTTACAATTAGTACACGCAATATTTATGAGGGGCCATTTAGGGGTTCAGTATCTTGCCAAGGACACTTCGGCATGCAGATGGGGAAGAGTGGGGATTGAACCAGCAACCTTATTGATGGAGAACGACCACTCTACCCCCTAGACCACACCGCCCCCAGAAATGTCCAATTGCAAAAGGTTTTTAGATGTCACTGTGAATGTTGGAGCCTTTGCCCCCTGTCTCCTGGAGCTCAGGGTTTGCTTTTAAGTTCATAAGTTGATCACAACGTCACTGACCTTGTGATCAACAAGAGCTCGTTCACAAAGGCAGCAACAACGGATTCCCCAGTTAATTCATTTTGAACTTTGTATTCTAAACAAGCCGGTTTAGAACAGGCTCTGCACTAGTAAACTTTTATTGTTTAATTTATTATTTAGAATTACAGATCTGTAATAAACAATTTTGGTGTTTGTCAAAAACACTCAAATCCAATTATGTTGAATTAAATTTCTCATAAGACACTGAATAGTAGTACAGCCGCTCAAATGATGAATTGGAACTATGTTCTGTTTAAGATGTCTTTATTTTGCTGTTGATCGACAAATCAATGAATCATCCAACCATTGCAGCTTGGCACTACAGAAGCACTCCACTTGCAGTCTGCTCTCACAAATAATCTTTGAACATTCATTTGTGACAGGTGATCAGATCTGCTGGCGGCAACGTTTATCATTTTAACCAGTGATAGTGACGGACATTACCGAGTGAGAAATAAGAACCTGCTACCAGAATGTTTTCTACACTGCTCTATGCTAATAAGAAATATCCATTAGTGTACTTGTATCTTTACAATCTGTTTGTCTGAGCACAGTCAATCACTGGTGCACCCAAATTATTTTTTTCTCACGTCACACACTCTAATTTTCACTTGGGTATGCAGCGTAGTGCTTGCTCTGTTCAGAAGCTGTGGTAATGGAGAGCAGCTCTTAGGGGAGCAAAGAAAAAATACTTTAGATAAAGAAAGGACTAGATTTGATCAGCTTTGAACGTTAATCATGGTCACAGTCATTTAGGATATAAAATGATTGAAATATGAAAAGCTCATGTCTAAACTTAAACCGGCACAACAATTTGAAACTTGTCAATAGTCAAGTCAGTCTCCATCCACACACACTCTCACTCACTCACTCACTCACTCGATTACTCACTCACTCACTCACTCACTCACTCACTCACTCACTCACTCACTCACTCACTCACTCACTCACTCACTCACTCACTCACTCACTCACTCACACACACACACACACACACACACACACACACACACACACACACACACTGTGTCTGTGAGGAGTTTTCCAGAGCACATAGATTATAAAATGGGGGCAGGAACGAGCCTAGCTCTATTTTTGTATCAGGATCAGCCATTTCCTGTTGTTACCTACAGGTAGGTGAGGCTTGTGAGATTTATGTTTGAGACGAGGGAGCAGTGAACTTCCTCTGCTTGTTGCAGAGCCGGGCCCAACAACCCCATCTGTGTCTGTGTGTGTGTGTGTGTGTGTGTGTGTGTGTGTGTGTGTGTGTGTGTGTGTGTGTGTGTGTGTGTGTGTGTGTGTGTGTGTGTGTGTGTGTGTGTGTGTGTGTGTGTGTGTGTGTGTGTGTGTGTGTGTGTGTGTGTGTGTGTGTGTGTGTGTGTGTGTGTGTGTGTGTGTGTGTGTGTGTGTGTGTGTGTGTGTGTGTGTGTGTGTGTGTGTGTGTGTGGCAGGAGAGTGGGATTCAAGAGAAAACTGTCAGCTTTCTTTCTCTCTTTATTAGGATCCCCATTAGCGTCCGTATTACTTTGGCTGTTTTCAGAAGGGTCCACAACACATAAACAAGCAGTTACCATGAAAGACTCAACAAACAAAAACAGCTCATCTCATTGAACTAACATTGAAGTGAATATTACAGTGACTGAGACGTCTTACACAAGTGCACTAATGGAAAAATAAAAATAGCAATAACAGAAACAACCACAAAGGAAGTAAGTGACAACAGATGTTAACAATGAAATGAGCAGAGTCACGTTATGTGGTCAAGTTACGGATGTTTGATTCAAGCCAACATTTGTGAAAACCAGTCCAGCCGCAGAATTATAAGAAACCTGACTGTTCTTCATTCAAATAAATTAATAATAATTGCAATAACAAATCTGTGTCTCAATGACCTTCTATTCATCCATCCTGCTCTTTCACTCATTTAATCTCATATAAAAACACAGAAAACTGGCTTTCATGAGAAAGCAATATAATAACCGTCAGTAAGCAGAAGCAGAGGCAGTATATGCCAGAAGATGATAAAATGGCTCGAGGGAAGCAATGAGTCTCTGTCAGTCTTCTCGGTTTCTCTGAGAGTGACAGTGATGTGCTTATTTATCATAAGTGCAAATATTCCTAGTCGTTGACATGCACTTGCTTGGCTTGCTTTTAAATGTAACTGCGAATATGAACATGCCCTCACAGCGCAGACATATGGATAAAGGACCATATTGTGCCATTTGCACTCCCCGGTACTCCAGCAAATTAGAACATCACACACACTATAGAGAATAACACAAGGCCATGAAACCAAACATCCATAATATTGTACAAGAAGGCAGCTGTTATACAGGACCTATAACAAATCCTTCCTGTAAATGTGTGTGTGTGTGTGTGTGTCATGGAGAGGAAACTCTGTGAAAGAGGTCAGCATGGGATCACTGCAGCTATTGACTGCTGCAGAGGAAATCCCTTTTCCTGGTGTTCACAGAGGCGAGGCACCGGAGTCTAATGCATGCTAATCAAGGGCTCAGAAGATAATAGCAGATGGTGTATATGCCATAAATCAAGATTTAACTCACACATGTACAGACAACGCTCGCTCCTTTATATCGCATATGCATAAAACCATATGCCATATTGCCGATTTTGCATACAACTTTCCATACGCCCAAATATCCACAGAGGAGACTTATTTAAATCAGATTTATCTCACAACACTGACATTCATTTTTACATATGTGTGCAGTAAACTGTGCAATAGTGACATCCTCTTTGATATTTTATTTTAATTTATGCAAAACTGGGAAAACCTTCAAATACACTTCATCCAACTTACAGGTACTCTGGCATTTCAGGTATAGGGATATGATGTTATTTATAGAACACATGTCTAACTTTATAACTCTTGTGCTGTTATCTTTTACAGAACTGGAAAGATAACAGTAAGATAAGAATAGTAAAATGTCCCTGTAATAACCCCATACTATTCATCATGTCATGTATCTGATAACATGTAAATGTGATGTGATTGGACTACATGGTTTGAGACTTTGACACTAACTCTGTTCAGGCTGCTTATTGAACTGATCAACGTTGAAGTTTGGATCTTGATTAAAAAAGGAAAGTTTGTGGACCGTGTTGAATCTTCTTCTAGGACCCTCAACCAAACCGCAGGTCTAAATCGGTGCCAGATGATTTTTACTATTTGATTTGTTTTTTAATTCAACGAAGCAGACTTATACAGACATTCATGGGTGGCGTTGGTACCCCATCATGGCAAATCACTAACAGTAAAAGGACATCATTTGTTGTTTTTTTTGTATTGGGCTGAATTGCACAGCTTTTATTTTGAAAAGCTGTGAACTTTAATATGAAGACTGTTAATTCCTTAACAAACCTCTGAAATAGCTGATGTACAATGTATGAAAAACACCAGTTATGTAAATCAGTCAAACTTATATCAAAGATACTTGTGAACAGTTATAAAGTAAATTCAGTTTAATTTTATGAAAAACATTGACTATAGATTCTTCATTGCAGATAAACCAGGTAGGATGAACACAACATTTTCTAACCTCCCTCTGTACCTTAGACTGTTTATTTAAAGCTCTGCAAACAACAAACACACAATCAAAAGTGTATTGTTTGAGGAGGACTCACTAACGACGAGGAATAATTCTGAAGTAGCTCCTGAGCAGGTTTAGAACAGGCACTGAACTAGTAATTATAATACCGGCAACATAAGCTAGCTAAATAAATGTTAAAAAGCACTGTCCAAGGTGCTTATTAGACTGCACACTAGAACTACCATGTGTCCAGGAGCTAATGGTTATTGAAGATAATTCCTGCTGCTAATCAAGCAGCCTATCCCCCCAGTTTTTATGTTGTAGATTTCATCTAATTTGCAACTTAACTGAATGAAGCCCTTATGGCTACTTACTAATACCCCTCTGACACTTTATTTGGCATAATTGAAATTATGCATAGGGGCTAATGAAGTGCTTTAGAGAATTAAATATATGATAAAAAACAAGTTGTGATACTAACACTGTGCCACGGGTATTACACTTCAAAGAGGTTCTCCATCTCTCTTCTCAGCCTCCTGCTACTGCTTCATCTATGTTTTCTACCTTTGTAGTATTATTTAATAGACCGAAAAGTCACCTGAGACTAAGATATGTTGATCTAATAAATCAATCGGAACAGTTTGTATCTGCAACTGATGGCCTCTCTATTTGCCTGCAACATCAGAGACACATAATCTAATGCATTAACTAATGAATAACTGCAGAGCTAAAACCTGACCAGACAGAGTCTTGTTATCAACATGCTTTCTATCATCTAGTCTTGTTTTGCCTCTAAAGGCACCTCGCAGCTTAATATTTAGCATATGCATCAAAGGTTAATGAAAGTAAAATAAGTTTACAGGGCTGTAAAAACTTTAAATATACAAACCTAAACCATCAAACACAAGATAAACAACCCCATAATGTGGATAACTGTCACTGTTAAACTTGTCTTCAACAAATTAATTGATATTATTAATTAAGGTTCCCAACACATTCAGAACACGATAAAAAAAAAAAAAACATCTTCAGGACATTTAAGCAACACATATTTTTGCAGGACAACCATTTCCGATCATCTGTCCTGATCATAAACAGTCAACACTTCCTGCAGGCAGAGACCTCAGAACAGCCCCAGACATATTAATGTTTAAAACCCCTGCTGTCCCTCTTCCTCCCTGCTTGTCTCTCCTATACTAACTGGAAAAGTCATGCAGGTAGTCTATAACGTTGTCTATCTTTTACACCTCATCTCTCTGTGTATCACTTTTCTCTCCCATTTATGTAAACCTGCTTACAAAACCAAAATGCATGCACCTCTTTGCTTTGATAATAACCTTTTCCATAAGTTTTGGCTGATGTGCCTCTCCCTGGAAACTAAAAAAATGTCTGATTGAAAATGAGCACGACTTTGCAGATTCCCACCCGCTAGTGGTGGCAGAGCCGCCCACCTTTGATAACAGGGTTTTATCATTTCTAAATATATATATATATATATAAATGTCATTATGTAGAAAAATCCCAATGCTCTTGGTAAGCATTGGCCCTGAAAGGTCCAAGACAATTTGAAACCCTAGGTGGCATTTTGAGCCATGTTTAACCCATAAATGTGGATCTATTTATAAATGTATTAATATTAACAAATACTACATCAGTGTGCATTATAACTCTAACTATCTTAAATTTCCCTTCGAGATTGTAAGTTTCAGATATATATACACCACTTACTGTATATACACATAATAAAAACTTTAGGTTATTTTAAACAGGTTAAATACTCGCAGTTATATTAGTATGACACTTAGTCCATACACTGTACTCAATATGACCTATATAAATATGAGGAGTACTACTATACCCTTGAAATGAAAATGAGAAATTTCTCCTCTTCGTATTTTGTCTGTAAATTTCATTGTTAGTGATGTGGACAGTTAACAGCTTCTCTTACGGTACGTAAACAGAAGGCTTTTGTCACAACCTGCATGCTTAGTTATGAGAGCAACCATATTTTTATGTTTATTGATGTGGTGTCACGGTGGTTGATGAAATGGCAATTAGCTTCTTGTATACACACACACATACCGAGGTGTAGAGGTATCCTTCACTATTCATGGCGAGGTACAGCCCTGTCTTTGCTCCCTGGATAGCCACGATCCGCAGTCCCACTGGAATCAAGTTGAACTGTGCTAAATTGGGGAATAAAGAAGGAAGGAGAGAGATAGAGTACAGCAAAGAGAGAGAGAGAGCGGGACGGAGAGAAAAAATAGAGAGTCAAGAGAAGATTGTGAAATCAAACTGCAATACTGAAGCTGTAGCGGGCTGAACGGCTGAAGCCTCCCTGCCGCATGCTATAGCTCTCTTAAAGCCAAATGCTGTGGCCTCTCAGAGTTTATGTTTGTGTAAACACAACACCATGTCACCTTCACTGTGCTTTACACTGCCTCTAAACCTGGGTAATAATGGAGATGCTCTGCCACACCAAATAGAGCCTAGAGCAAAGACAGGTAAAAGTGGGCAGGTGAAGGATAATGTAGGTTGTAGAATGGATAAAAAATGTAAATTCTTTAAATACAGTTTGAAAAAGGGCTTACGTCTGAGTGTGGAAGGTCAAATAAGAATCACAAAGAATGATACCCGGAAAAGAACATTATTTTCTGGTCTGAAAACCAAATTGAGACAGCTAAAGGTCATGGTGAACATTCATCTCAGCTGCTCAGAAGCCCTTTAAACTCAAAGTTGTAGATTCAGTTACAGTTTAGATGGATGTTAGGGATGAGAACCAAGCACTTCTGAGGGTGAGCAAGGACATGTTAAATTAGCAGGTTTAACGTGATGTTCCTTCCCATTAAAAGACAAAAATAACATTACAAATTGGAGCAAATTTGACAGATAAGCTGACAAAACCCAAATTTCAGCTGCAGGGATATAGTACAGTGCGTCTGTTTAGCTCACTGAATACAGGGCAGCACTTTGCCAAAGCTGGATTTTGTGCTCCCAGTGAGAGTATCAGCTGCTCCAAACTCAAGCAGAAAACTGAGTGTTCCCCAGCTTAGTTCCTCTAACTGCTGCTATAGAGACTAGACTGTGAATAATTTAATTAAAAATGTCAGAAAACGACCACAAGCAAAGACATGGAGCCTACAGACAGAAACACTCACAAAATGAGCTGCTTTCATCCCTCGTGCTGTCCATGGTGCCGTCAGGCTGCATCTGCAGGTAGTATCCGTGTTGGCTGTATAGCCGGGTAACAATGCCTTTCAGCTGCGGATCTGCAAGGGAGCACAGGAGAACAACATTGTACTTTTTGCGATGACATGTCGAGAGTAGAAATTATGTTCACAGAACTTGGAAAGGTAATAGGTTAGTCAAACATTTCTGAGTTTAGAGCATTGACGTTATATTGAGATGGACGACACGTCTCCAAGTCCTCTCATTGTCCAAAAATGAAGGCAAGATATACTGAATAAGGGTGGATTGTGGTTTTGACATAATTTGGAGCCAGAGTCTTTGCAGTGGAACCGATGCTCAACAAGTCAGTGGATCATGATATTTCACATCTATTTTATATCATCAAATGACCAACTAAAGACAGACTTACTGGAAAAATGAGAATTTGAACATTTGTCAGTGTGACAAAAATAACCTTAACTTATATAAACCGTCTTGAGCAAAAGTTATTTGACGGGTACTTGACTTTTTGGTTTGGTCCATGTCCCGTCTGCCAACATGGAGGGCAGGGTTTATGACCTGTCCTGCAGCCAACCACCAGGGTGCAGATGAGGTTTGCTGAAGAGGTTTGAAGTTAGATAATGTTCTATATGTATAAATGTAGATTTATGTGTAATGTGTTGTCATGTGAGCATGTTAACAAGCTGATGCTGACATTTAGTACAGATCAGTGCATTGCTTAAGTACAGCAAGCATGGCTGTGTTAAAGGGGTAGTTCACCCAGAAATGACATTACACGAGCAGTAGGGAGGCAGGTTATGTTTTTTTCTGTTGTCTTCATTGCTTCTGAAGATAGGTCACTAATGTCTACAATTGTATTGGATTCGGTTGCAACACTGTTTACACCTGAGACTCCATAAGTGTGTTGTGGACTCCAGCAGTTCACTAACCCATATACGCATATGGGTGAGTAGATAATGAGTGAATTTTCATTTATGGGTGAACTATCCCTTTAAACAGGTCTAGATACATTACAAAAAGGCTTTTTAACTCACACTCTTCTGCTCTTTTATTTCAACCACATTAAAAACAAAAGCATAAATGACCTTGCACACTTTAAAGTCATGAGAAAAGCCTATTGGACATAGGTCTAATGGCTCAAAGTAGAATGATGCCTGGCAAAACCGGTTATGATTGATCCCTTACATCAATACCATAATAGAGGAACACTTATCCATTCTTATACACACTTTACGATTCTGCTGAAAAAAACTGAATACATCCATTTATGTTTTGTATTTGTTGGCTTTACGGAGAGAAAATATAAAGATATTTAGCACTAAAATGAGGGTTCAGGCGTTCATTATTCAATAACAATTTCCTAGTTAATATGTGAATTGCCCATTGTTGAGCTAATTCATATAACACTGGGCCTATATAGCATACAGTGAATCTGAAATGCTGTTGCAGTCAGCAATTCAGCAAAGTGGTGAATAAAGAGCATGTATAACTTAAGCAAACACATCTGCCCACAGTCTTGTTACCAGTATTTTTAGTGAGCGATGGGGCCATCAGAGGGTGAAGTCAAGTGAAAGAGCAACTCAGTGTCCCGCTAAATAAAATATATATAATCAAGGGGCCTGTGTGCTGGTTGAAGAGAGGGGATGGAAGGTGAGGAAAACGGTTGAATGTTTCATGAGTGGAGTCCCTGCAGCCTACTTTGCATTCATTTAAGAAACAGACAGAATCCTTGCATGCAGAAGCTCTCAGGCATCACCAGTGCCCCACTTAGTCCGGTCAGGCCCAGCGAAGTGACCAGTCTCCTTCAATGCAGCTTTAATGAGAGCGATGAGACGTGGACGGAGGAGCTGTTTATAAAGTGGGCCTCCCGGAGGAGCGCAGGGCCATCGGGGAGTTCCCCCTCCGCTCAACTCCACCCATGCCCTCGCTCACGCCCTCCAGGGAGGGACTGAGGGCACTGCGCAATCTACCTGTCGTCTCTGGACTAGCACAGGGAGCAAGAGAGTGGCAGAGGATGCAGGAACAAGATCTGTAGGACAATTTCCCACAGGAAGTGTGCCAGGGTTGAAACATCAGTGGAAGTGTGACCTACTCCCATTGTTCCATGCATATACATCTGCAGCACTCACCCACCCTCTCTCTTTCAAAGCTGCTTGTCAAAACATTTCAGTATCTCTTGCTCTTGCAACTTCTTCCTCCTCTTCTTTTCTCCCCTTTTCCATTTCATATCCTTTGAGTTATGCACGCTTTCATCCCACCTAATAACATCATACATCATCCAATCAGAGCGGGAAGCCGTTCATTACTTGTCCCCACAGATGCGAAAGAAAGGGATGAGAGAGGGAGAGGGAGAGGGAAAGAAAGGGGGAATGGGTGAGCAGAGGGACAGCAAGGAAACAGTGAATGAGATGACACTGTCATTTCATTAAGAGCGACGGTTGTACGTGCTCGGGAAACAAAAAACACATTCGGGCAGAAACTCAATAGACAGCTTTTGCAATATGGCTGCAATCAAAACCCCCTTGCTCTGTGTCAGGGACACTAAAACTAATGTTTCACTTAGCGGATCCGGCTCCGACTTCAAACGGCTCATCCCACCATCCCGATGCACGATAAATTCTGGTCCTAAATAATGAAAGTGTGCTCCGAGCAAAACCCACAACAGTCTAATTTTACTGCAAGTGCATCAGAGATAACAAGACTTTTCTTCTTTGGACTCTCTGCACCTTATTATCATACAAATATTCACATTTGATCTAATTAGGCACAAATTCAGAAGTCTGTGTTTAGTATTCTGCTTCTTTGGATAACACCGGTTTTGCCTTGACCATAGGTTGATTGTCACAGTTGTTCTTTTAAACCAAAGTGTCACATTTTCTAAATGTAAAGTTTTATGCTCATAAACTAGGGCTGCACCTACCAATTATTTTGTTAACAATTATTCTAGCGATACATTTTTTGATGAATCTAACAATCATTTTGTATTACTTGATTAATATATTAATGAATTTGTGAAAGTATAAATTTAAAAACTTGTGTCTTGTCATCTTCTCTCAAATACAAGCAAACTGACGCAAAGTAGGTTTTATAGGCCTTATTCCCCAACAAAAACTTGCCCATTCTAGACAGCCTTTTTACAGTTCCATAACAAAATCTCTCCAAAATAAAATGAGTGCAAGAGTTTGTTCCAGTCAAATAAAAGGATTATATCAAACAACATTTAGCCGTCGAGCAGTTAAATAAATGCAAACCAAAGTAAAATCCAAGTAAGTGTCTGGAGGAATATCAAAACACTGTGTAAATTCAATAATACAAAATATTATAAATAAACAAAGTGCTTAATTTTAGATCAAAACATTAAGTTTTGATGGTTTGAGTTTCCCCTTTGCCTTTTTTTTTTAAATATAACATCATTACACATATAAGCAATCTCGAAATATTAACAACTAAACAGATTTAACTTTACTCTTTGATCCCACTTCCTCTTAATTCAGTTGTCTGCCTCAGCCCTATCATAAACTCAAGATTTGGGGGTTTTAGACCGGTGGTTTGACAAAACAGGACGTTTGAAGATGTGACCTTGGGCTTCTGGTTTTGGGGGAAGGTCATATTCCTTTGAAAGCATCTCGCACTAACACCAGTCACAATGGAGATACATGGACATTATGTCATAATCAAACACTTGGAGGTTTGCCAGTTTCGTTTGGCATATGAGCGGATTTTTTCCACATCTTGCAAGAGCATATTCATTTGGAAGCCTGTTGGGTGGTCACATTCTCGCTTGCTACATCTTCAGCATTGCAGTTTGATTTCATTATCTGCTCTGACTCTATTTTTTCTCTCTCTGTCTTTGCCATACCTTATCTTTCTCCTTCTTACTTTATTCCTCACACATTTCACAAGCTACATATTGACATAACTATAATTTTCACATAATCGTTTTTAGCAACCATTTGATCAGCAGCTACATTTGCCTGTACAACCAATAATACAAGTAGGTTTGACTTTCCTGAGATACATGATGACATCATCTGCTGTATGACTGATTTTTTTTAAAGATATTATTCTTGAAGAATTGTGATCTTATGGAACAAAGACGTGTAAAACTAAAATATTCAAATTCCTAAAGATATTTTATGCCTTTCTGTCCGTATTTGCGTCAGCTATAAACTGGTGAGGCTCCTCTTTTTGCCTCTAATAGTTCAGTGCTGCATCAAGGCTTTTAACAACATGCAAATTAACAAAACTGTGCATAATCATAACACTGACTCAACTCTGTGTCATCAAATAGCAGAGATGCACTACATCCCCATGTGTATTGTGCCAACTGCTCCCCTCTCACTGTTTTGACAGCAAGTGTCTGCATAATGCAGTCACACACACACAAATACACACACTCACCAGACACCATTTTTCTCTGCCTTTGTCGTTAATGTTGCAGTATGGAGGTATTTGGATATATCCATGAGTGCTCCAACAAAGCATGTTGCATTGTGTCACCTGTGTTACATATAGCTTTTATCATATTCATTCATTCATCATCAAATACAGAGTAAAATGTAGTACACATCACACCAATGTCAGATTTGTCTTTTGAAGAGTTGTGAGAATAAGTCTTTCCTACAAACAATTCCCACCACTGATGATTTGTGTAAATCTGGATATTCTTTTCCCTTTAAAAATGTAAAAAACACATTAATTTTCCTTTGCTAAGGAGGTTTTTACCCTTTAACTTTTTGTAGTTGGTGTCATGTAAGCTAAATTTAGGAATAACTACAAACGGATTTCCGAAAATCTTAGAGGAAGGATGTGGTAGGGGTCAGGGAAGAACTCATTAAATCTTTCTGCGGCTCTGGATCAGGAGGCAGATTTTGTTGGCTTTGGGCCTTGGCATAGGTATGCACTCTGCTGAGCCAAGGTGCGGTTTACATCCACATCTGTCTAGACTAACAAGATATATGTGAATGTGATAAAGGAATTTAAGAAAAGGTATTGTGGATGGTTTCGTAGTAAGCAAAGGAGGGATTGAGTGATGGCTAAAACCATGTTTTGTAAGGTCACAGTGACCTTGAAAAAATGTAAGAAATTCCAAGAGACACATTTTTTTAAAACATGTCTCTTTTAGAAGAGTCTATCTACTAATTAGAAGAGTCTATTTACTAATTACAGAAATATGTCTGTCTGTCTGTCCTGTGGAATGCTGACTTGAGAACCGTTCATCTAAGGGTGCTGATCTCTGTCATGGCAACAACATTCATTGAGTCAATTATTCTTTGGCTATTTGTCTACAAAGTAAATAATGCTCATTTTGTCACAGAAATGCTCTATACTTAATAATTCATAATTTTTATTTTGAAGAGTTGTGAACCTTGATCTGAAGACTGTGTCAATTGCTTAACAGACCTCTGAAATAGCCGACATTCAATGTATGAAAAATACCCCCCCCCCCCCCCCCCTCCATCCTTCATAAGCCCTGGAGAAGTACACTGACAGATACTGACACACTGTGACAGCAGTCTACCTCTAGTTGGATTAGCAAAGCACACAGAGTTGTTCACGAGTAGAGAGCCTGTGTTTGTATCATGAGGCTGCACCGAGTGCGCACGTGCCTCGACTGCTCCACAGGGGTAAACAAACAAAGAAAAGTCTCCAGACTCAAAGGTCATGTTTGCCGATTTGGTTATGTTAAGGCCTGCTTGTATTCAAACAGTATATCACAGGAGGCCAAAGGCAATTTTAATTTTAAATAATGTATAAATGCCTTGTTTGAAGTGACGCATAAATTCACTGGTAGAAAGTACCTGAGTACTTCTACTTAAGTTGTGTACTACAGTTGAGTATTAACATTTCATGTGTTTTTCTGATGCACAACACCAGAGGGAAATATTGTACTGCATTTATCTGACAGCTGTAGTTACTTTTCAGATTAACGTTTCACAAAAAAACAAAAACATAGTAAGCTTAGAAAATTAAATGCTTTGATACAGATTAAATCAGCGGCTCAATCTTTTTTTAGCCTGTGACCCATTACAAAAAGCATGTGTGTCTAGCTGAGGCCTATTATCACATTTCAGATGTCTGAGATCTTAGCAGTTCCACTTAAACGACTGTTAAAGGCACACACAAGTAAAACTCTCTGATACTTTACAAAGATCAGAGAAGATCAAAAGAATCAAATAAATACATGTAGAAGAACTTTTTTTTTTATCAACTCATGAGCCCCCAGATCTATTTGGCAGTCCTTGAAGTGACTCCGTTGGGACCCAGTGGCCTAAAGTTTCAACTTATACACAAACAAGTAACTGATTGGGGTAAATCTAGCAATTACAACAGAGAAATGCTATTCACATTTACATCTCTGAATCAGTCTTAACAATAATTATGTCACAGGACATTTCTCTATTAAACTAATACTTTAACCTACGATACTTTTAGATGCATTTGATAATACCTTGCACACAGGGCAAATCATTCCTATTACTGACTTATCTGTAAGGTGCTTTCTCAAGATATGTTTGCTGCAGAGAACACGATATACCCTCATGTAGTGTATGTGGTAAAAATAGACTGTTCATTAGTGCATTGTTTGTGTTCGTGTATTGTGTTTCTTATTTTAAATGTTGTCTTTATTATATTAACTACTTGGTCTGGTTTAATGTAAGCTGAAAGCAGAAATATAAATATTTACCATGTATTTCTGATAACTTTGACATACTTTGAATTCTGATCTAGTCCCGGACCACTGCAGCAAAAGATGCTCAAAACCGTTTCTGATTTCTCCCCAAATAACATTCATACCTATGCCAATTAATCCACACTATACCTTACATATTCTTTAGCTACAAATCTTTTTTGTAGGTCGGAACCCACAACTTCTGCGGGTTGGCACTGGATGCCGGACCTTAGTCCAAGTCATATTGTAAAAAATGTAATGCAATGATTTTAAATTAAGTGACAAACTTGTAGTTAGACCTAGCAGTGCTAACCGAACGTAGAGAAATGGGTATATAGCCTCCATCGTTATTGTTGTTGCAAGTGCATGCTCATTACACAGAGCAACTGTGGGCTTACGTGAAGTAAACTGTGATGTCATAATTTTACCATTTTACAAGCACACACAGATACAACCAAAGTTTGAGAAAAATCAGCTATTTTAAAGATTTAGCAAAAATGTATTTAGCGAAATCTGTGGTCAGATCGTCCGACAGTGTATAATCATGTATTCTATCATCTCTCTGGGGAGGTGCATACCAAGCTCAGCAGAGCCTGTACATTATCTCTCGGCCTGAGCACACCTAAATCTGCCCTGGCAGAACTTTCCAATAAATATGCCAGCAACGAAACCTGCAGCCTCGACTGTCCTGGGTATTTCCCGTGGAGAGGAGGCGTGTGACTACATCCATCACTCCGGGGACACATGTGGGCTTGAGCGACAGAAAACATTCCCTGATCCAGGTCAGTGGAGTGTGGGTCAAAGGGAGCTCGCTGTCTGTGTATGTGCATCAGCACACAGGTGTTGTCAGCACAGCCAACAACATGTCGACTCATCAGCAGGCCCTTTTATTCCAAGTGACCTCTCCACACCAAGAACAAAGCAGGTGTGTAGATATGGAGAGTTTTAAGGCTTTACGGCTTCAATAGATTGCGTATGTGTTGTGAGCTGTTAGTTAAATTTGTTTCTTATCTGATGCTGAAAATTGCCAGTTGCTCAAAGATGCATAAAGTTAAATTCAATACCAAGCCCTTATTCGATGGACCAACACGAGGAGGTGTTTATTTTGGTTCTGTAAGTGTTATACATTTTGCAAAAGCATCAGACAGAGTCACAGGAGCATTTTGTTTATTAAATTTGGTTTGTCTCTAATCCCAGCCGTAGCCGCAGCCCGGTCTTCACAGGGATGCCCCTCATCAATTTACATTTGGTGATGATAATCATTTTGAAAATACCATGGGGGAGTCCGCAGCCTAGACCTACAGTAAAACCATTCACACAGCAATTATGTATGTGTCTGTATAAATGAGGTCAGTGCACATAAGAACCCAAGGTAATCACTTCATGCATCACGGCTGCTATCAAGGACATTTAAACCCTTAGCTGTGGTGTAATTGCTCTGGAAAAATAAGCGTTGGTTGAGGTTTATCTCTAATCAGGGTAGTGTATACCTATAGGTGTTGGTTATCATTACACTAATGTATTTATCTGGCCTGATTTGAGCTCAGTATGTCGTTGCTGATCTCCCTCCTGCCGCGCTGCTCTTGATAAGGGTGGAGGTAATTACTGGGGGCCTGCATGACTGAGCAGCCAAGGGCATTTCTTCTCCAGCTCCGACCAAACCAAACAACAGGGGTTTTCCTCTCAGCTTAGATTTTCAGGACTCCCTGACTCCCCCCGTTTTCTTCCATCATGCTCGCTTTCAATTTCAGCCACTCTCTATGTCTCCCCTCTCCCTCTTTCTGTATGCATGCATGCATGCGCCTAGATGCATGTGCACTGCATGCATGCATGCATGCAAGAAAGTGGGATTCTGTCTCTTGTGTGGTGTTTGACTCTGCTTCTAATAAAAGGAGAACAAGGTTCTTTTTTTCTCCTTTCCTAAACTGGGCCATGTGCTCCACAGTGCTGCTAGTAATTATCAATCTTGTGGGAAGATAGAGGGCGAGAGGAGAGGAGTGAGGAAGAAGGAAAAGTCATAAACGCTAGTTAACAACATGGAAGAAAGACTGAATGCTTCACGATTTTCCAATAATAAAGGAGGAAAGGATGGGGAGAGCAAAAGAAAAGGGCAATGTTAGAACGAGAGAAGGACACAAAGATATAGAGTGTGACAAGAATGAGAGGGAGGGAGAGGAGATAGGGGAAGACAGCTTGAAAAAGGATGATGTAGAGGAGGAAGAAGAGGGATCGTGGGACAGGGGGCGAGGTTAAAAAAGGAATGAGAGCGAATGAGGTGCATCATGTCACCTGCAACTCCAACAAGGGCCTCTTCATTTACATCCAAGGCTCCATAAATCATTTCTCGTGACAATGGCAGCGGTTCACCTAAATGAAAGCGAGTTAGTGCCGCTTATTAACGGTGCTGACAGGAGCATGTCAAACATGGGCAGAAGCAAATAGGACTCGCACTGCCTCCCTGGCAGACATTCAGTATTCACATATGTGAATCATTAACATATGACAGGAACATATCAGTGGTAGTTAACAACATGCTAAGCACAGGATGGATAGAGAGTGATGTGGTTTGGCCTCGCAGCCTCATCAATAACATAGTGTACTATACAGAGGCACAGGATCGGGACCAATGTGCCGAACAGCTCCCCAAGACAACTCACCTATCCTTTTTTTCTCATGGACCCTCTAGCAAGGACATGAATAGGACCTTTAATATATTCCGAACAAACAAACACAAACATTCCACTACACTCCCAAAGGGGTCCGGACCTCTGTCAGATCGTGTGATGATCACACAAGTAAACACACAACTGAGCTTAAACTGCACAGCAGACGGAACAAGAGACGACTCGGTATTTGAATCTGCATTGGTTTTTCTTGCTGAAACTCTTTTCATATAGTCCTCACACGGAGCGATTTTCCCACACAGAAGAGGAGGAAGAAGGAGAAGGAGGAAGTAGATCTCGAGTAGAGACGCTTAAGAGCAGCCTGGCACCAGAGGAGGGAATCCATTGAAGGATTGTCTGAGATTAAGTTTAGCTGACACAGTTTCAATACTCATGCAGCTGTATTTGAATAGATACAGCCAGCAAAAGCCTGAACGATAGGTTTCATCAAACTCAACAGGATTACACAAAGATTATGTTTTAAATGATACACTGTTTTACAGGCAAAAATAGAGTAGACATTTTTAGGCTGAGTGTTAGAACCTTCTATTCGTAGTGTGCATTAATGTCTCACCTGTTTCTGCACGTTTGAATAGATAATACGAACCAGTACCACTGAAAATCATTGGGGGCAGTTTGGTCAATAGTTCGAGCAAGACGATCATTGAATCAATTTCAACAATAGGGTAACTTCGAGAGGCGTGGATAGATGTCGGCAGTGACGGTTACATCTTTTTAAACATCTGCATTTCTTCACGTATGTAAGTGCAGCATTAATGAGCCTTCAGAATGTTTGCTTTTGTCTCCAGGGACTTTCCTCTGCTTTCTGAGTCAATTCCTAAACTGAAATTGTGAGTACTGATTAAGATAATGTAGGTCAGGACGCGTGATTAAATAAGCCCTGAAAAGAAATTTGACGTGGTTTTGTAATACACTTGTCCATTTAAACTGTAGATTGTGTTCACAATGCCGGGGAGTTTGTTTGTAGTTCGTTTATTTCCCTCTAAGAATGATATTTCCAAAGTCATGTGTCTTTTCTGAGTTATTTTCTCTCCTGTGGTAATTGTGCAGTGTAAACAAACTGCTTTCATTTCTCCAGATGAATAATTTATCTAGAGACAAGATTGTCAACATTACAGCTTCCCAAAAGGCAAGCCAAATCATCTTGACCGACCTTCCCCATGTTAGTGGATGGGACATGTCTAGAAATGTCCTACCATTGTTATTTCGGGAAGTGCAATACTTGGGACAATTCTAGCTTCTAGCTACTATGATGGTGCCTAGAAGTGTCCCAAGTATTGCACTTCCAGAAAAAACTAATGTGGGTCATTTCTAGGCATTTTGGTTTAATGTGAAGTGCCTACAAGTGTCCAATGTATTGTACTTCCCTAATTAAAGAGTGGGACATTTCTAGGCATTTGGCTTCAATGATAATTGCCTAGAAGTTTCCGGCTCATTCTGATTGGTCGGGACATTTCTAGGCATTTTTGCTATAATGTTATGTGCCTAGAAGTGTCCCAAGTATTCCAGTTCCGTAACCACTAGTGTGAGACATTTCAAAGCATTTTGCTTTAATGTAAAGTGACTACAAGTGTCCCACATATTGTACATCCTTAACACCAAGAGTGGGACATTTCTAGGCATTTTGCCTGAATGATAAGTGCCTAGAGTCCCGGCTCATTCTGATTGGTTGGAACATTTCTAGGCATTTTGCCTGAATGATAAGTGCCTAGAAGTGTCCGGTCCATTCTGATTGGTCGGGACATTTCTAGGCATTTTGGCTATAATTTAAAGTGCCTACAAGTGTCCCATGTATTGTACATCCCTAACCACAAGTGCGGGACAATTCATGGCATTTTGCTATAATAACAAGTTCCTTCAAGTGTCCCAAATATGTTACTTACCTAACCCCGGGAGTGGGACATTTCTGGGCATTTTGCCTCAATGATAAGGGACTAGAAGTGTCCAGCCCATTCTGATTGGTCGGGACATTTCTAAATATTTTTTGCTACTATGATAAGTTCCTAAAAGTGTCCCAAGTATTGCACTTCCGTAACCACTAGTGTGGCACATTAGTAGGCATTCTGCTTTAATGTAAAGTGCCTACAAGTGTCCCACGTATTGTACTTCCCTAATACCAAGAGTGGGACATTTCTAGACATTTTGCCTCAATTATAAGTGCCACAAGTGTCCGACTCACCCTTATTGATCGGGACATTTCTAGGCATTTTTGCTATATGAGGGTTAGATAATGACATCATGCGAATGATTGGCAATGTAAAAAAACATCTAATATATTAGCCAATATATCTATATCAGGAATATTTTACACTTGCCATTTGCCCCCAAAAATTCCACAATCCGTTCTGGCTCTTTTACTTTTAAACACGGAATGTTCTGAAAAGGTAAAAACTAGAACTGTGTAATGTGAGATTTTAATTAGGTATTTCAAAAATGTAATGATTACATTTTCATAGTAGTGCCTTTTTTTGTCACTGTGCACTCATATCTTTTTGCTATTAAAAGTGGTTTATGCTTCTGCTTCTCTGACAGCCGTTTTGCCATTACCTCTCGTCCTCCGTCCTTGCTCTCCTCCCCTTGTTAGAGGTTAATTCAATCTGTCCTTGTCTGCATTAATCAAAGCGCCTGCAGATTCAATTTAGCAGGTATGTGTGGGAGATTAAGGTGCCATCCCCCGGTCGACAAGAAACAAAACGATGCTCTTTGTACACACATTCCTCCGCCGCCTGGCTCTGAGTAAGACTTAAGGCCATTGTCAACAGCCTCTCTACGGCTGAATATCTTTTCACAGGCCAACTCTAAAGTCTGACCGCAGTAATACTCGCAGAGAAAGAAACTTATCCCCCAGATCCCTTCATGTCTACCGTCTTTATTTGCAGAGCGTCTGAGGAGCTTCTCCAACCCAGAGACACAAACGCAGATAAACCTTTAAAACTAAAATAATATCTAAGTGCGTACCTTAATCTTGTATGGATTTTTGCCTCATATAACAGACTTTAGGAGATTAGTGCCCAAACTTTGATGTTTCACTGTGGATTAATCTGATGGGTATATCTTGGACAAAGTTTAAGGAATAAACTAGATTGCCTACTTCTTAACGCGTGAACAGCTGCTTTGCCATCCTGCCATCCTCATCAACACCATTTGGGACCAGACATTTTAAATCCGACCGATGAAACGAGGGTTGTACAAGAAGCCCAGACATCGCTGACCCCAGCAGCCGTCGAGCATAATCTTTTGTTTGTCCTGACTAGATGTTCACAAAACGGAAATCATTTTTTTTGAAAACTGTTCAGAATTCCTTGGAGCATTTTAGTACTTTTATAATAACCTATTTCATCACCGTTAACACAAAGATACTTTTTCAGTATTTTACAAAATTTTACATTCAACACCCAAAAACTTGGTTTATTCTTTACTCATTGGGACTGTATGGGTGTGGTTTGATCAGGGTTGATTGACCTCCTACACACTAAACCCTGCCCACTACAAACCAGTGCTCAGACAGGAAACGAATATGGGTGTTTGTTTGTTATGAGGCAGTGTATGTAATTCTTGGATTCTGATATTCCCTCATATCCGTCTTACTGACATAGGTCTGACATTGCACTCTTTACAGTATTGAAAAGGTATTAAACCTGCAATAACCATGAGAAATCTCTCCTGTGAAGCCAACAAAACCTCTGCGGGAAGTCGTAGGAGCCCGTTTCTTATCTTTGAGAAGGTAAATGAGATTATGTGTTTCAGGGCCTATAATGCAAACGCAGGTCTCAAGTGTTGAGAGTCCTTAAAGATAACCTAACACTGTCAGGCCTCCAATAATCAAACCAAGAAAAACCTAGTTCAAATTTGTAACTAGAAGGACACTATGAGTTCATACCTCCACTTAGGCTTAACATTCCTCTTAATGAACCTCATTCAAATTCTCCAGTTACAGATATTTATTTGGACGTGCAACAAATCACACACACTCGTATATATCGCTCCCCTAAACATGCCGGATTTCTGTCATAAAAATTCCATGAATTTTTCCTCAAATTCAGTGACAAAAAATAAATAAAAAAGCCTTACAATATTAAAGAAAGTGGAAAAAAAAGCTGGATTCGCCCCCATTGACAAGCATCTGCACCAAAGTGGATTCTTTCCAGTCCCACATCACATCCTTCCACCAAGTTATCGTGGAAATCTGTCCAGTACTTATTGCATAATCCTAGGAAATAACAAACAAACAAACAAACGAATGCAGAGGAAAACACAACCTTCTCGGTTAATGTGATCAAAATCACACTAAAGATACTTTAATAAGTTTTCATTTTGTAATATCAATCCCTGCCTTAACACACTCACCAGACTGTATTCAACTTAAACAGTAGCGACATTCTCAACCCTCTGTTAAGAACTATTTGTGTTCTTGGACAGATTATTAAACAAGAGAAGTTCATGTCTGGAGGAAGCTGTTTAAAAGTGACGCCTCACATCCATCCCCACGGTTTCACATCTCATTTTCTTCTCCACATGCTGCCTCCATGACGGGCTGACTCACAGCTCTCTTCATTTCCACCCATCGGCCCTTTAATCTCCGACGGTATCTCTCAACGCTTTGCTCTCTGCATTTCTGATTATCTCTTCATCTGTGTCCACCCCCGTGATTGCCCCCCCGCCTCCACCTTATGATACAGCTTTCCCTGACATCAGTGTGATATCTTTACTTTTTCCTTAAGCCTGTGTTTACCTCCACTAACTCCCCCTCCCTTCCTCTTTCCCTCTCCCTCTCTCTCTCTATCTCTCTCCCCGTCGCTCTCTCTGACCCCTGTCACAGTCAGTGAAGTTCTGATGAGAAGCTACCTAACACTGCATTGTCTGATCAGGTGTTGTCGAGTAAGCAAGTTAGCGGCCCCGATCTCTCGGGGTCAGCTTAATGCTATACTCCGTTGGATCTCGCCTTGTAACCTCGTCTGCTATTCCTCAGCCGGGGGCCTACCCTAGTGCTCCGACAGTGGACTGGCCCCTTGGATGCTTACATCTATAACATACTACAGTGCACCTCCACGCCAAACAGCCCACTCGATGCTACAAGGTGTCTAGGTCTGCACTATATTTGAACTCAGTCATTTCTAATGACTCAGCCCTCTTAGGTGTGTTCTATGGTATTACTACCATGAGTGGCATTTCCAGACAGCTCTTAAAATGATGTACTCACATATGTGGCAGATTTAAAATCGAAATATCTGCTGTATATTTTTCAGTGGCTGACAGTAACTTAGTACATTTATTCACACACTGCACTATATAACACATGTTGTACTTTACAATCGTATTGGCATTTGTGAATCTTTCTACTTCTACTTCACTACATCTCATAGGGAAATGTTTAACAGTTTACTCCACTACATTTTTCAGGAATTAGCTGGGAAATTCACCATCACAAAAATGAAAACAGGTTCAGCCGAAGATACAAGGTTCTCACAGAGATATGACAATCTTAAAGAATATTTTGCATTGCTTTAGGTGAATCTACCCAACGGTATATAAATGAGCTCAATCTTTAACATCAGTAGCAGTAAAATGCAACATAATGCAGCAGTACTAGTAAGGTTATTACACTATAATAAACTTTACATGACTTTAAGTACATTTTGTCAAAAATACTGACATCCTTTCACATTAAAGTTTTGAATGCAGGGCTTTTTCTTTTGATAGTAGTACTTTTACTTGAGTAAATTATCTAAATAACTCTTCGACCACTAATAATTTAATGTTTCTTCGGTTCCATGTACTTGTGAGTTGTGATTAAGATTCCTTTGCTCTAACCTAGAGAAAGGTGATACACAGGGCAGGCGGCTCGATATCGCTCCCTTTTCAAGTCAGATTCCACCTTGAACAAACCGGGAGGGTGATTATTGATTAATCGCTATACATTAATTAGCTGAATTGATCTAAAAAGAGGGCAACAGTGCAGATTACTGACAGTGGGAGAGTTTTTTTTCCCATCGGTCAGGTCAGCTCTTGAAGGGGTCACTGGTAAGGTAGGCTGATGAAGGGGAGAAAGAGTCAGGTTGAAATGCTGCGGATTGCTTTGGAACGCGCCCAGTGTGAGATTTGGGCCGGCCACATGTTTAAGCAGCATGGCTTATGTCCGTCTCTATCGCTCGAGTAGGCTTTATGACAGTTGTAAATATAGCTTATGTGTGGTGTTAATTCGACAGCTGAAAACTCTCCTCTCAAAATCCACAGATCTACAGAATCCTGCTGCGATGTTGAAATGGAAATGTACGCTTCCCGCTAACAAGGCATTAACTCGAGCAAATGACAAACTGCAATGTGCAAATATTGAAAAAAAGTATTGCCCTTGTGATGAATAAATGTGGAGGTATAATCTCTAATCTCTAAGCCTGTATCAAACCCACAGACCTTTTCAAAGTAAATATTTTCTCAAAGTCTGAGAAAGTCTTTCAGACGATACTTAAAAAAGTATAATAATAAAAGATGATTAAATGGATTTTTCTTTGTCCCTATTTGAAACCAAATGAGAAGAATAACACTCACCACCAGTATTTTAACTGCAGCAGGTATTTATGTACATGCCTATAGGTGGCAGCAGTAACAGCTATACATTACAACTGGACGATAAATTACCAAAATATATTTTTGGGATAGAATTATTTTAATAATCAGATAATGATGCATATCGGGATGAAGCTAAAATTTAATGTCAAGTTTACTGCAGCAGTTATCTCCTACAATCTTAGAAAAAAACATTTTAAACTAGGGATGCACCGATATGGAAATTCTTGGCCGATACCGATACCGATATTTAAAATAACAATCTGGCCGATAGCCGATACCGATACCGATATTTGTTTATTTTCTTTTTGTTGTTATTCATTCACCCTTTTGTGCCAGAAAAATAATTAAATAATTATTTAAAAAGCACTATTTAAAAAAATGTCAGCCCTTCATCACTCTTATCTTTTAATGAGCACAAATTTAATCAGATTTATGAAACAATCTTTGATTTAACTAAGCTTTATTTAACAGAGACATATTATGCCCATTTTACCGCAAGTTGAAATGGTTCCTTGGGATCTCAATGAAATGACTGTAACATATTTTGGTCAAAATACCACAAGGATAATTTAAAACAGCACCTTTTTACCCTGTCTAAAACAGCCCTGTCAAAGTATCATTATAGAGAACGCTCTTCTCATTGATTTACGGTAGAAGTATTGCCCGTTTATTAGATGTGTTACGGCTTCTGTGTGTAGGACGTATGTTGTCAATTCCCTTGTTACCTGTGCATGAGACGGCTGAATAGAGCCGATGCACATGAGAATAAAGTACTTAAACAGACGCTACGCTCATACTTACACTGTTACACAAGTTACACTGCGTGAGTCAAGATAACTTGTTTTTAGTGTCGGGCAGTAATCACATCGATTCAAAACCCACGCGAACAGAGGGTTCCCCCAGCGGTCGCTGTAGCTGAGGTAATCCACGAGAAGGGCCCGACACGCGTCCACAGTGGCCGCCGCTGACCGCGTAGCCAGTCCCCTCCAACATGGACACCGCCCCGCGGTCCAAGAGAAAGAAAGCCCCCGCACCAGCGACGCTGTGAGGTGCCACCGGATGAGGACCTCCCGGTGCCGCACACTGAGCCTCCGACTGCTCCCCCAGCCGCGGCACGTGCCCAGCGGTTTTACCACAAATATGAACATCGGCCAATGATATCGGTGAAAGTCAAGTTTATTACCGAGTAATAAACTTGACAGTAAACAAGGCGAATATCGGCCGCTACCGATGTACGGCCGATACATCGGTGCACCCCTATTTTAAACGCTTCTTTCAATGTACGATTTAGGGGATTTTTTCAAGCACTTGATTGTTCTGTGTTGGATCCGACTCTCCTGTTTGACATAATTATGACCTCCAGATTATGATTTTGTCTGTGTTAGTTATCACGATTACGAATAATCAAATCAATCGATTTCCATTAAATGTTGTGGAGGGATAGAGCATGACCTCAGAAGAACCCATTACATTTTGGTGCAGATGTCGATCAGCTGTTGTGGATCACAGAGTTTTTTTTTACCCCTCATTAGTTCAACATTGCACGATTTTCAGGCGTTTTTCAAATTTTTCACAGGGGAATAATTCGCTGAGGTCCATGCAAAATCAGGCATATTGAGGGGATTTATATTGGTGGCTTGGTGCAGATTATAATATAATTCGGATCTAGTGGAGTTAAATGTTGATTTATACTGTGCAATTCCAGCTGCATATTTGGTAAAAGAGGAGGGTTGTTTTGACGGGTCTGCAACATAATTTGTAAGGTTTTGACATTCTATGTAAAGTGCCTTGAGATAATATATATATATATATTTATATTAGTGCTGTCAATAGATTAAAATATTTAATCGCGATTAATCGCATTTATGTCATAGTTAACTAGCTATTTGAGTCCTCCCCATATTTGTGGGAAATGTATGAAATAAGAAGTACCCTGTTTTTAAATAAATAAAAACATATAGCTGCAGCCTAGTAGCTTAAAAATATATATTTTAGTTGGCGAAATATTAAAACAAAAAAAACATATATATATATATATATATATATATACATATATTTGGCGCTATTCAAATACAATTGTATTTAATTAATGTGCGAAGTCCAATTTTCTGATCCCCCTCCGTTTCCTGTTGGACATTTTCAGCTATTTGTCACGTTCACTCTCCTTTGTGGTTATTTGTGCTGCAAAAATCCCTGAATGCATAGCGACATCCAAATGATGAAAAATATTGCCGTACAGCGTTGTGTAGCAAATTTGCATATGTAGAAGGGGACTAACAGTAACTGAAAATCACTCCTCCTTGTGGAGAGAGTACAGACTGCCTAGAGTGAGTGAGAAGATTTTTGAGTTTGCGAGTGAGTTGTTGAGCCTTACAGAGCCTTATGGCTCAGGCAATAAATCTCAGGGAAGGCCAACTCACTTATACCATTCTCATGAAATCATGATAATAATTTCATGAGAATGGTATAATAATGATGTGAACACAGATCCTATCCCCCCCCCATTGCTAGCGCAACACCAGACCAACATCTGGTATCATTATGTCAACAACCTAACTTTCACGAAAAAAAAAATACATGAACTAAACAAAACAGATGCAAAATAATCCACTTTTTTTTTCCAAGAAATAAATCTGCGTTTACACAGTATGTTGCCATTGTTATGTCACATTATTGAAGGCACCAAATCTGTGTGTCTGCAACAGAGAGATTGAGGTTTTCTGTGCCACTGACGTGCAGGAACCTGATTGGCAGGAAGCGATTCTCCTTTTAATGACAGAGGAACTTAAATGCACTGAGCCTATCATTCTTTAAATGAGAGTCTATTCTATTACAACTCTACAAACTGCCACTTAGCATGTGTCAGGACTTGAAGCAGTCACAGACAGAGCATTCAGTAGATAAATAGTTGACGGGATCAACTTCCGGGCATGTGCTGTATCCAAATTCAAAGTTTTTGACTCCCAGAGTTTTATGGAGTGGTGCAGAATGAAACAAAAGTCCTCACCAAGCACAAAGCTCTGCTCATCACTCATCATTCTCACGTTCCATCTGCTCAGATGTTGTCTTAACTCCCGCAGGGAACAACAACAACAACAAAAGACAACTCTAAATAAACTGTTCCTGCCTCAATCAGCCATGAAAGTATTTGGCCTCTGGTTTGTTCAGTGGCATTTCTGTTATATGCATAATTTAACCAAAGCATAACCAAACTTATCAATTGTGCATGAATAAAGCAAAACACTTCTCATCGTGAATTAAATAATGAAGCAGTCACACCAAAGGAGAGAAGAATAATGTGAAAAAATATTTTGGGGGGGGGGATTACTCAGTTCTGTCTCCTGAATTAGTTCATTTAGAAACAAAAGTGCATTTATGAGAAACAACACAGGGGCTTTTACATGTCAAGAAGTTTGGATGAGAGAGAGTGAGTTTTGGCATGACATCACATACTTTTCTTTTCAGAGGCTCCGGGTTGAAGTTGCGCTTTCAAAGAGAAACACATCAGAGAAGCTGACATAGTTACACAGCACAGCACTTGTTTACACACAGTTAGTTGTGTTGCAGGTGTGGATGTCTTATTTGACGGTGAGATGTTGTCCATTCCACCAGAGTCAAAGGATTTAGTTGTATTTGATCAAATATTACAGGTATATCATTCCACAACAGTATCTTCATTAATTTCCAAGTCAGAATCTTATTAACCAATTGTGTTCTCCCTCACCCACATGTTGTGCTTGTATTAGTGTGGATGCTCAATGAATACATTCAAATCAGAATTCCACACATGTGCACCTCTATACGTCCAACTGCTGACATTTATTTAACATTTCAAGTTTGTGAGCCCATGCATGAGAATATTCTTCACTGCGAAACTGCACGTCTTGTGTGCATGATAACTGGAAATTGCAAATTCTGCTGCATGTGGAAAATAATTGTACAATTGATTTTGCATGCATCTGCAGTTATGCATACAACTGCAGGAAGTACTTAGAGAATACATCTGCAATTGTGTTTTTTTAAGCTAATTGCAGAGTTGATTGTTTCTGCAGCTCCATGAGGTGCATCTAAAGTCAAGTCAGCTTAATTTTTCATTTGATCAACTGCAAGATTGAGCTGCACTGAAAACCACTGCTAATAGGGAATTATTAGGGTTCATGATTTATGGCGTGAATGACTGGAAATAAAACAAACATTTAATAAGCTTTTGATGGACTAAATAAAACAATTCAAATTTGGTTTAAGAGGAAAATGTACTTTTTACTCAAATAAAATGCAATCATTATAAAATGTATTGAATCATGGAAATATCAAATGTATATAAAAGCTCTTTATTAAATTAATTGAAAAAACTTCTCAAAAAGCGGTATTCACTACAACATTAACACCAAGTTTCCCAACATAGGATCAAGAGAAGGAACAAGCAGAGGAAGATGACAGCGGTGACTCACCCGGTCTTTTGTCGGTTCGACTCTTTCGACCCCCACATAGTCGAACTTTGGAGATCAGGACCAGGATCTGTTTCTGGCACAGGGACTTGTTGCTCTTGGGACAGGGCTTTCGCTTGTTGGCTACCGGTCGGTTGCCTGGGTCCTCCTTGACCGCCCGTTTCTGTCTAATGAGAGAGCTGGCGAGAGCTGCCATCTTCCCCCCCTCTCGCCTTTGGGAGGGGGGGTGCCGTCCTTCCCTGTGCCCCCTTTTTGTTGGTTTAGCTCTTGTGTTCCTCAGAAAAAAATTAAATTAATAAAAAAGAACTAGAGTAGGACGGTTGTTTTAGAGAAGCCCCCACAGGGGAGATTGAGCGTCTAAGTGGGTTAACTGGGAAGAGTTTAGATTGCGGGTCCCCTTTGGAGAGGGATGGACTGGTAGAGATGCAAGTTCACCTGCAGTCCAACATGGAGCCTCCACTCTGACCAAAAAGAAGTCGGGCACTAACAGAGCACACAGAGGAAAGTGCTACAGTTACATTTTCAGTTTTAAGAAAGGATATTTCTACACCTCCTCCCCACTCACATCAAAACGTGCCTAAAGAGCCAATTTTTACAAATGTTCTAT
This sequence comes from Platichthys flesus, assembly GCF_949316205.1. Taxonomy (NCBI): domain Eukaryota; kingdom Metazoa; phylum Chordata; class Actinopteri; order Pleuronectiformes; family Pleuronectidae; genus Platichthys; species Platichthys flesus. The sequence goes on along the minus strand of NC_084959.1, from coordinate 14,225,084 downwards.
TGCAAAATAAGTCACCTACTTTATACGGACAGCACCGATGAGGAGGAGCTCAAACGGTTTTACATATAAAAACACTTTCACTGAAGAAAAGTGGAATCACTTGGAACGCTAAGGATCTTCTAAAAGCAGGAGAGGAATCAAACTGTTTGTCACCATTTCTCGTGCAGTCCACAGAGGTCCAACTTTGCCTCCCATTTAAATGTGGCAGGGTGGAATAATGAGCGGAGGGTCCGGGCGGTAATCCAGCCGACTCAGATCCAGAGGTGGAGCAGCGAGTGGGACGCTGGCCGTCTCTGCGGGGAGGCAGCCGGGAACACAGCGGAGACATGGACACAGACGGACAGACATTCTTCATCTGCCTCCGAAGGCACGCTCCTTTCCCACAGTCCTCACCGAACCCCCTCCTCCTCCTCCTCCTCCTCCTACTCCTCACCCTCCACCTCCACCACCTCCCCCTCCTCCTCCTCCCATCCAAAGTCAGCGAGCGGTTGTGAGAGTGTGTGCGCGTGAATTCCAGCAGCCACCATCAGTAGAGGTGACATTCATGGGAGAGAGAGAGAGAGAGAGAGAAAGAGAGAGAGAGACAGGGAGAGAGAGGGAGTGGGTTGTGGGGGAGCAAAAAAAAGAGCGAGGGAGACAGGAGGGAGGGAGGCACAGGGGCTGTGATGTGTGAGAATGAGCTTGGTTGGAGAAAAGGGGAGGAAAATGTGTAACAGCCACTTCACAGAGGATATAGTTTTGTTATTTTTCTTCTTTTACAGCGACATCTCCCCCTCTCAAAAAGCCCAAAAGAAAAAAAGCTCAATCATTTTGACTGCAATAGAGAGACAGAGCCAGAGGGAGGGAGAGGGAGTGCTTAAGATGCAGATTATGACAGTTCTCTGTCTCCTACAGAGGGAGAGTATCAACCATGTGCTACCTTCCAGTCACACACACACATTTGTACATACAATTGAGGACACAAATTGGCATAATGCATTCCCTAGCCAATTACCCTGACCTTAACCAACTAAATGCCTAAACCTAATTCTAACCCAACCCTAAAACCAAGTCCTTCCCTTCAAACAAGCCTTTGAATGGTCCTCACAATGACGGTATTAAGCCTAAATTGGTCCTGATAACTATTGATAGACTTACACACACACCACATCAGCATGTTTTCCCCACTCTAATTGTGCATCTCCAGTCAGTCCTCCCTGACATCCCCCCGCACAGTCGTAACCTCCACAGTCTCTCCCTGATTTGTTTCATTCGGCTCTTGATCATATGAAATGAAAAGAGATTTAAAAAATGTTACATTGTTCCCAACCCAAAAATGGCATTTAGCGTCTGGCATTGCGGACTGCTGGCTTAACGCTAAACCTGACAGAAACATGAGGTCGGACAGTTAGACAGCTTAACCTGCCAACACACACACACACACATACACTCACACACCTGCTCTCTCATCACCGGCATCCTTCTCGAAGTGCATGCAGTATTTTTGCCTCCATTTGGGAACGTGTTCAAGGGCTGACATAAGAGATTTTTCAATATTTGGGAAAAACAAACCAAACTTCCACAAGCGTCAATGGAGAGCACGTATTGTGCCAGCGTGCTTTTGCAAAGTGGCCGCTGGTAAATGACAGTGCCCTGCAGTCAAGCATTTCGGATCCTGTCGAGCAACTAAAGCAAGGTTTGTGCTTACCTTACTCATTCTGTGACGACCTCATGTAAAAACAAACGGGGCAAGGATTTTTTTTTTTGATTCTGTAGAATGAAGCGAACGGCCTGCGCTCTTTTGGCTTCATGTGTTCGCTTGCGCTCGATGTTAATGTCCACCGGTACATTACAGTGCATTAACATGATAAATCACGGCCATTATGTGAAGGGCCTGTTATGTCTCCACCTCAAATCTGTAATACAACTGCACATACAGTAAGAAACACTATCATCTGTCATCTGGTCCCGCCGACTCCGAGCCAAATGAATCAACTTATCTGAGAGCCAATCAATCCAAATTTATTTGGCGTGGCACCTCTTTTACAGGCCAATTTCCAAGGAAAACCAGCAGCGGAAGCAACTTGAAAATGCAAGGTCGATCCAAATCGTTTCTAACAATGCCGAGCAAGGTCACTGTCTGTCAGGGCTTGATTGACAGGTGACAGCCGGATGTTTGGTCTCCGCGGAGGGATGGGGGGGGGGGGCGGTGGAGGCAGAGGCGGAGGCGGAGGGGAAGGGAAACACAGATGAGATAATGCACTTTGTATTGACGAGAAAACAGAAAACAGATTCTCTTTTTATTTCTAGTGGTTCGTTCCTCCGCTGCATCGTCTGCATGCTCCTAACGAGTCCGTCTCCTGACCAACGGGAACATTACACACGCTTGCCAAAGATTGTTCTACGTTGTTTTTTTGTCCAATCACAATCCTGTGCCAAGTTATACCAAAAGAGAGATTAGTGGTGATTCATGGGACATTACAGTGTCTCAAGGTCAATAAATATTTCCATCATTATAATGAAATTTCCTGCCCCCCCAAAAAGTGGACTGATTTAGACGAGGACAATTTGATTTCTTTATAAGAGCTCTCACCTGTATTAACAGCAAAATTAACAACTAGACACCCACTATGACAGGAATCTGAGTTATGTCCAATATATTACCATATAAATTCAATTTTTTTCTTAATATAGAGATTAAGCACACCCATAGCTTCACTTCTCAACAAGGCTCTTTCACTCACATCTAATCATATTCAGGATTTAGTGTGCAAGCTACCTCGGTGCCAGGGTCATTATTGACATCTCTGTGGTAAAGTGGAGGGAAATAAAAACGCTGCATGAAAATCAAAGTAAGGAGAATTAAAAATAGCAAAGAAGCCTATACGGTTACGTAACCGTATATGAATCCTCATCATCTGAACACGCCACAAAAGGGGATTAAATGCAGATGTTTTGCTGAAAACAATCCATAGCACAATCCCTGCGTGCACATCCATTTACATGTGAGCCGAGGGCATTAACAGCACATCTGGTTAAGTGCTTTAGGTTAAAATGTTTTTTCTTGGGTCCCCAGGATAATGGTCCTCAGGTTGGATTGCACTCTGTGTTACCTAAGAAAGTCGATGGATAATCTTTCCGAGATGAGATGAGTTTATGACTTAAGGTTAGAGGTTGAAATTTGAGGGATTTTGCTTTAAGGATTATACGTCTCCAGTCATATTTCTGTCAGTGGTGGGAAGTAACTATAAGTACATTTACTCAAGTATGATGCAATTTGAGATACTTGTACTTTGTGTTTCCAGTTCATGCTGCTAACGTCTATATATTGACTACTATATATATGACCTTTTCTCTCCATTAGGTTTATTAAGTAATTTTTTTCAGAATAAGATATGACATTTAAATGTAGTAATGTAGTATTATATTGTACATTCAAACTTAAAAATAAATAAATAGAATACATCTTTAATATTAAACTAGTGGCAACTTTGACTATTGATCACCTACCTGACTTCTGTTTTTTAATATCACCTTTGTTGTAGATAACAACAAGTAATTTTCCATTTCAATTTCAAAAAGATCTTTTTGTAATTATTTGAGTAAATGGAAAATAAACTGATCTAATATTTCACAAAGCAAAATTAAGTGAAATCAGTTTAATTAAATATGTTCCAATCTTTATCTTTGATCTTTTTTTGTGACTCTTTGTATGCAACCTGACCCACAGGTTGTGAAGCCAAAGATGAAACTTCCAAACTGTATAAAAGAAGGACTAGCAGTAAAATTTTACTTATGCAACAATAATCTAATCGTGTTATATAAAATGCACCTTTTCTCACGTAGGCTCTCAAATCCAGGACTTTTCCTTTTATGTAAAGCCCCCACAAGGAACTTTTCCTTTTTGTTGATTTTGGCAGCTCTGTGGACAAAAGTGGTACTGTTTCCATTGTCTCCTGTAGTAAATATAAAAGCATGTACATCTGTTTTGGAAGGAGGGAAAAAAAGACACCCGTATTTTTGAAGGATGAACAGCGAGGAGTTAATATATATTGCTGTATGATTGCTAACTGTAATGTGACATCTTGTTTTTAATCCCGTTAACACCAACCCTAACCCTGCTGTGAAACATTTAGCCTGACGACTGGTGGTCCGACACAACCACAGACTTTGAGAATAGTTGATAGAAAAACTAAATTGTTCTTCCTGATCGTCTTATTTGCTTTTGTAGGTCATAAAGAGGCTTCAATATTTAAATTAGACAGTTCCATAACCATTTAAATACTCATTCATAATATATAAATAATTTAAATTTCAACTTCAGCAAAAACTATTTTAATAATTGCTGGTCTAAGACCTACAGAAACAAATGTCTTCAGCTTTAGACTTATTTATATGATAAATGATCGAATATCATTATTGGCTCGTTATTTGGAGAAAACCAGATAATTCGGTTTTCCCACAGAGGTACTTTGGGCCTTTGTGAAAAAGGAAGATCATTGTTATTGTTTTATATTGTCGTCAGAAAGAGTCACAGACTAACTAGTAATGCAAATGGTTGTTGTTTACAGCCCAAATAAATACAATACCAATTAGCCAGAATGTCTCTTCACCTTTGTCATCCGCCCTCAGTCCAAGCAGTGATGTAGCAGTGTGATTAGATGTCTTAAGCGTGTCGACCCAGACTGCAGTGATGCAGAGTGGCTATTTTGAATAGTCACAGACTTAAAGGCATGTGTACACAAACACACAAAGCCAGGAAGAGTTAAGCACATCGCAACAATTGGCCTAGTTCTGTCTCTTTCTCACTCCTCTCTCTCTCTCTCTCTCTCTCTCTCTCTCTCTCTCTCTCTCTCTCTCTCTCTCTTTCTCTCTCTCTCCTTCTCTCTCTCCTTCAATCCCCCGCTCAGCTCATCACGCAGTCCACAGATGACAGGAGGTATTCTTCGTTAATCCCCCCCCCCCCTTCCCCTCCTCCATTATGCGACCATGTGCAATCTGAAGCCAGCTTCTTGCACACAGAAGTAATATTTTCAATGTCCATGACCCGTGGGTGAGTTGCTCATTAGCTGTGAGTAGCACATATCATTCCGAGCTCCATTCTTTATTTAGCCTCGTTCAGATCAGTCCCTGGTAATTAGGTTTTAATCGTGAGAATTAGCTGGTGGCTGAGACAGATGCAGATTCTTCTGTTTCCTGTGTACACTATCTCCTGATTCCCTTTCGCTGGGAGTCTGGCTTTTCTAAAACAATGCATGGCTGAAATGCTTTTGCTTTTGAGCGTTGCATTGAGTTATGCTGAATTTTCCAACTAAATGCAGAACTCATTCGATGTATTGTTGTGTTGTCTGGTGAATCAGAAACGTTAATCTAGCACCAGTATTTTACCCATTCTACTGATACTAATTATTCAAATTACTCACGTCAGACTGTGGTCTTAAGGGCTGCCGGCCCCCGCTGCTAAAAGAAATCCTAGAGGAAACTTCAATGTGCTCTATATATATATGTACAAGGTAACAAAATGCTACATTCACTCATTACAGAACTAGAAATAAAAAATATGCACTTCATTTGAATTTTTTTTTTTTTTACTTTCGTAGTTCAACATGTTTCCAACACATAACTTGTCAAAGCACATAATTCAAAAAAGTTTGAGATCGTCTTCATATTACCGAGCCCTAAATATATATGCATATGCACAAACAAACATACTAAGAGCCCGACTCTGCAAAAAGTTTACTTTGTGGAACATGTATTTGCTTAACCTGCCTATAACTAGACTTGCACCATGATTTCTTCTTGGTTTTTAAACAGTCATGCTGCCTCCGTTCTCCACCTGCCTGTTTGGAATGGGCTGTTTTCTTGGCCTGTGGTAATGCTGGTTGCAGCTTTCTAACTTAAGCTGAACACGTGGCCTGCATTAACTGAGTCGGGTCAAGTAAAGACAATGAGGTGCCAGTGTTGACTATGCATGTTGTCATGAATCCGTGTGATCAACAACGTCACTTGAGTCCCAAGCACCACTTCTACAAAGCCTGGTCGCCGGTTTATTCAAAGTTTATTTATTTCTAACAAATCAAGTATCCAAATCTCTTAACAATACAACAAGTGTGTAGCTGATAAGATGAACTGTTCTCCAGAGCCAGAACACTTATTTAAAATTGACAGATGCCAGATATTCATGAAAATGTCAGAAGAGATTGAATATCTAAGAGCCTGTCAGCAACGTGCTATTCTGTTTAAGCCAACTATCTGCTGTGAGCCACTTTCCAAATCTCACCTGAGATTTAAAACTCAAGAGTTTGATGACAGAGACACATCAGTGCTCCTCTACTGCTTCCTGAATAATTCAGCTCCAGAACTTGTGGCAAGATCGTCCACTATGACATCAGAGCTCAGCCGTGTGCGTCTGTGTGCTCTGCAGGCCGCCGAGGGTGTTCTCTTCTCCAAATATTTACCACGACTTAGAGAAGTCTTAAAAGGTCAACTGCATATGAGTCATGAGCCTATATGGGCGTCATGAGCCATGTTCAGCCCATAAATGTAGATTTTATTTCTAACTTGGTGTGTGATATTAAAACCAACATCAATGTATTTCATTAAAGAATCGTCAAACACTGAAGATGTTCTTTTGACGCTTTATGTTTGCATGTTAGTTACAATATGTGGAGTTAAAATTATCATTTGAGTTTTTTGATAGATGTTGGTGGGGATTAATTGTGCAAAACCTTGTGCCCATTGTCTATAACCAAATCTATGCTCTGTGCATCACATACACAATAACATTTATAACAATAGAGATATTTGATTCCCAGTTTTGTTTGTTTTCCCATTTTTCGAGGACCTGAAATCTCTTCCCACTGTTTACACAGTGCGCTTCACTCACTGTTGGCTGAGTGGGTGTTTTCATCCACTATGTACTACGGACAGAGATTACACAACGGAATGAGAAAAATAAAATCACGCATGCACACTACTTTCCTGTTTACAATCCTACAATGCAATGCTATGCATTTCATAGATGCAAAAATGACTGTTGTTCTTTTGGGTTTTCTTTGAAATACAAATGTTTTGTTTCATTGTTCTATATTTAACTACACCCACGATGTCTCTGGAGTGAAAGGTTGTGGCAGTTTAATGTTTGCTTTCCTTTTATCTGGTTGTAAATTAATTATTTCCCAGGCTTTGATCTGTGTCTGTTGAGAACCAATCCTTCATGGGCCCCGTGCTTCACCACATCATTGATGTTTTTCAGGTTATCTACAGAGTAAATGACTTGCTGTTGCTGCATATCAGTGAAAAGGGATGCACGTTTTATCTAAGCCGGTGCTTTTATTTCGACGTGAATAAAGTTATCATTGCTGTCACGGCTGTGTTTTTCATAGCAAGTGTTTCAGAATGGAAGTTCGCCTAATTTGTTAAATAAGCAATATGCTCATATACACGCTTTTCTGCTTCTCCAATGTTTCTGTCAGTGAGCGAGGCTTCATCAAAAATGTATGTGTGTAGTTAAGATACAGCAGTCACTTAAAACTTCTTACGTTTGAGTCTGAGATTAGTAATTTCAGAAAAGGATATTATATTAAAGGTATAGTGGAATGCCTATTGTTTGGAATGGGCTGTTTGCAGTTAGTTAAAGACAGAGAACAGAATGCTGAATTCACCACTTACCCCGCTGCTGCACATAGAGCTGTTCACTTCCAATCAAGGAGGCTTTTTTTCCTCAGCATTTGTCGGCAGGATTATACAAAAACGACAGCTTTTGCCACAGTGTAACAGCTCTGCACACAACTATTCAATAGCGGAGCAAAACCACAAGTTTGAGATCTCTTACGTTATTATTAGAAGTGTCAGTTTTTTTGATCATTATGAAACTATGCCAGGACATAGTAAAATATGGAAGACTGCTACAGTCCAGACCAGGGGCGGACTGGGGGAAAAAAGTGGCCCGGGAGTTTCTGTCAGACCGGCCCACTCAATACACGGCGCGCGGCCCACTAAGTAGCCGCGTTGCCCACTCAATGGATCGCGCGTATCGAACAGTCAGTGGCCTTCTGGGAAAAATACCCATACACTTAACATTATTTTGGATGATTACAAAGAAATTACATCATATATGTATGTTTGTTTTTTAATAACATTTGGATCCACCAATTTGCCTGGATGGACACATGGAATAAAATGATTATTGGCTATTGTAACACTCCAAGGTAGGTATAGTTTGCTAGATGAATATGCTTAACTCTTTGCTAGTATCAGATGGTTATACAAGTATAACTACCAAGCCTTAAGGAATGAATGTCAGCAGAGAAAGACCACACAATAAAGAAACTGGAATCAGTGGGTAGAATTTGTATGAACAATATATTAGAAATGAATAGAACAGAACATACGATGGGGTGTGAACATCAGTGGTATCAGTAGTGTTGCATGCTGGGTGTGTGATTGTTTGTGTGTGTAGGGGTGCTGAAGGTGCATAACAAAACAGTAAGTTACATAACAGAACCTAAACTAGCAGCCCAGGTTCTTTAAGGTCATAAATAAATAAATATATATATATGGTTATAAATAAATATATATATATATATATATATAGATATAAAAAACAATATCAGTATACTCCATACTATAACAGTTTTATTATAAGCCCACTACATGAGTAGTTTTTGCAGCAGCTCACTCTTTTCTGCAACACCGTCAATGATTTTCTCACTGTCCAGCATCTGCAAAACATCTGTTTGAGTAGCCATCAACATAAAAGCCTCCAGGTGCTGTTGAGAGAGTGAGCTCCTGAGCCTGTTTTTTATGTATTTCAGGGTTGAAAAGCTTCGCTCACATGCTACCTGTGTGACAGAGAGGGTAAGCAGGAACCTGTATGCAAGGTAGATGTTGACAACAACACCAGCTTGCTTATTTTACCAGATCATAACGGTCTATGGGGTTAGGGTTATCTTACCTTTTCACTGTCACCAGTCGGTGGTTTTCCAAAGAAATTTGATATTTTTAAATGTTTTGAGGCACCTTTCTCCAGACATTTTTTCTTTTTATCTCTTAGCTTTTCAGCTCCACCTTTTCGTTTTGGTGCCGACGGCATGCTCTCGCACTCTCCAAAACAACGAAGGCAACGAAGAGCTGGGCCTCATGGGTTGTGCGCATGCGTATAACTGGGTGCCGCGTTGCGTGTATGTATGCAAATCCAAATTCTCTACACTTCGGCTGTGTAAGAACCAATTTAGAGGTGTTTATTAATAAGGTGGAGATCTTTTCTTACTTTGGACTTCCGAAGTCTGTAAAACACATATTAAAAGACACTTAAAAAAAAATCGAAAAATAGTCACCATGAGTGTGAAGACCGATTGCGAGTAGCAGTATAAAAGCAGTCAGTGCGAATAGATAGGTATAGCTCTTGGAGAAAATTACGCTTGTGCCGCTGTTTCAACCATTGTAGGGCTGATGCGATGATGGGCGTGGGCCGGTACATCATAGTGATGGGCCGTTGGATTTATATTTTCGGCCATCGGCCCACCGGGGATGTCCCCGGTATTCCCGATGGCCAGTCCGCCCCTGGTCCAGACAATAAATGGGAATTAAAGCTTTTACATGGCGAGATCGGGCATTAGCCTTGGTGGAGGTATGTGCACTCAGAGTGCCCTTCTGTTTCAAAGTTCAAAGTTTTCGTTAAGCTTGGATGTGTATAGAAAAAACCTGAACTGGGGAATCGATCTACTTTGATGTGATCATTTAAAGTTCACCAGTCAAACACCCCTGCCAAGTTTGAAGTAGACTCAATGAGCGGTTTTCGAGATGCAGACATATAGAAGTTCCTTGCATTCTAACAAGATGTATTTAAAATTATATTAAAAGGTGTAACTTTTCTCAGATTTCTTGTATCAACAAACAAAAAAGGAACCCAACTCTTCCAGTTTCAATTTCGTATGCAGGATATTGTCTTGTCTCTTTGCCTTTATCTTCATCATCGCCTCAGGTCATGTCTCAACAGGTAAATCCAGAGGATTAGGCCTTCCTCTCCTTCAGTACGTTCCGATGAAACTTGATGAGTGCAGATTCTAGAAGGCCTCTGTGTCTGTTCTTGTAAAAACCACTGTCACCCCAGCTGCTTCAGCTACCACCACCCTAACCTTCTCACTCTCTCCTGTGTGATCTGATCTCTGGTCATTTTTATTTTATTCAAAGGCTTCCTAAAACTTTTACACTCACTTTACTTTACATGTTTTTTTTTCACATGTTGTGTTGTATGAATGACTATAATCAAAAAATACTGTGAAATTCTAGTAAAACAGAAAATTTGAATAATTTTAAATCCACCAGTGGACACCAGCCGGCGGATGTGAAAAATATGAGTTTGCCTAAACACCATGGTCAGCATGAAATAAATTGTTGCATTATTTTTTCCTCTAAATGTAACTGTCTCTCTATTGGCATTTGATGTTGTTGATTTATGATATCAATTTCAGACCACTTGGCATGTCGCATAGAAAACTGCAGCTAACCTTCCAAATGCTTTCAAATGTTTTGTTTCATGTCACCAGCTGCAGGTAGAGGAGACGTTTCACTGTCAAGTCAGACGCAGCAGTAATATTTTAGTCTGATTAATGCGAGCCGGGATCTCTGCTGTTCAATCCTCAATCTCTTTTGCACCGCTCCACAATCTTCATCCCCCTCCATTTAAGAAGCTGAATAAAAACAGAAATAGGCCTGTATGTCAGATTAGGATGACCTTTCATTCCGTGGATTAGAAATGGAGATGAAATGTTGGGGCGTAAATAATGACTCCTGATTTATGAACTAATCTCGCTAGAACCGAATCTCATCATCCCTCTTAGGATACTCTCAGCAAACACAAACAGTGCAGAGAAACGTAGAAATCAATGTGTGTTTACGTGTGTGTGCGTATGTTAATACTGCAGGTTTCATTATTTACTGTGGTGTATTCATGCATATATGAAGAGGATCCACAGAGAATCAGAGCTCAGCTGGAATGCAGGAACAATAGAGTTTTGTGCTACAAAATCAGGTCACATAAGTGAGTTTTGGGATCGGCTGTGTATTCAGTATAAATATTGATTCCGGAGGTCTCACGAGTGTCACGAGTGTCCCGACTGTCTCTCCAGCATCTCACCGCTCGACAACTTATCGCAGATTATAAGAATTATTCATTCAGAGTAACTCGTTTTTGTCACCGTGACACTTCGGAAATCTGAATTTGAGGACACCTTCCAACTTCAAAATAAGTGAGCGTTTATAAAAAAAAACATCTCATTCTGTAGGTGGATGTTGCCGGAAGTTATTTACACCCGGTGATATAACTGACATGATATCACTTCAGGGAGGAGAGTGGGAATGCCGAATAGCAGGGTTGGATGATGGGGGAGAGAGGCGGTGGGTGAAAGCTTGTATGTGTCCTTGGGGGTATCAGATAGGTTCCTCCCATCACAGATGTTCTACTGAATTAGGATCATAACACCTCAGTTCAGAAATACTGTCTAGCACCCAAACTGCTCCACCTGTTCTCAACACTGGGCAGTTTCTGTACATCTTTACCATTTGTTTTATTTATTTTGCAAATATGTCCAGAAATCTAGCATGAGTGTGTGCAATGTGGTGCAGCTTGATTGAATTTAGGAGGACTGCTGGGCCTTGAGTGCTGTTCTTGTTTATATTGAAACAATGCCATTTGAAAATGATGCGGCCATGATGTAATTTATACAATACGATGATGAATGATTGGTTCATCTAAATTGTGTCCCTAATCGTATTAGCTGCATAAGTAAATGCATGATTTCACAATGTGATTTTTATTTTCCTGACTTCGTAGTGACAGGATGATGTAAGTCCTACCATATAATGTCCCATAGGCCTAGGCTTTAAGTAATGTATAGAGATAACTTAATTATTGTATTTTTAAAATATGCATGCAACTATTCATGATGTCATTTATCATATGACATCATGTGATGGGAAAATCATTTTCTGATCAATATTTCTAGCATCAGGTTATCCCTGAATGTTTCTCAGTGAACATACCTTTTTCTTGTGTAAGTCCTCTTTCATGTGTTGACAGACATGTTTTCCATTGGGAACACCTTTGTATTCATTAGCCTAGTATTACTGTTTTTAAGTAAAAGCTTTCCTGCATACATGCCAAGTCTATGAAACGATTCTGAGGCTTAGTGAAACAACAAACAAGCCTACTGAGGAGCGCAGCAAACTTCCCCTCATAACAAGTAAGATCATCAATTTAAAACATGTTTTTCTCTTGAAGCTGTTTACCTCAGAATACAAATAATTCTAAACAGATTTGAAGGAACAAATGTTTGTATAAAATACCTCTTAGCCTTGAAGTTTGACTTTAAGGAAATAATTACTTGTGTTTCAGGCAGGTGGTATATACCTCTTTTGTCCACACTGTAATATTCCAGATACAGCCCCATAGAGCAGTGTGCACAGATTTATCGTTGCCAGATGGGATTGTTGGAGTATCGTACCAGAAACTTGAAATGATCGCAGAGTAAGGGTGGGAAACTCTATATATCGACATTTCGATTCTGTGTACAGAAATGATCCTTTTCAAGACACAAGGCTCTTATTTTGAAACATGAGTCAGGAAGGACTTGTCTTAAGCTGGCGAGATGCAAGTCACAGCCATGTCATAGCCGTGTCATATATAAATATACAATTAAATATACAATTATGATACATCGTAAAGAGGTCAAAATGATCGTACAAATAGGATAATTATTGGACATCTGGCAAAACTGCTGTCAGGTTTAATTTATTTTTTTTATTCTTTTTTAGTTAGCAGCTCTTTATTATGTGTGTTTACATCTGACGGTAAAATGAAACCCAAATGTGCCTTGTGTGTCCATTTATGCCCGGATGTCACCTCCCCCCTCTAAAGAAACAAGCTGTGTTAGGAGAAACTCAATGAATGAATATGCAGCTATGAAGAAAGGTTTCTGCCATTTAAGTTTGTATATCAGTCATTATGTGGTGATCAGTGTTGATGGCAGTGGCCACAAACAAATCAATATATATGGACACTAAGAAGCATACAAATATCTTTAAACCACACGAGTCAGAGGAGGTCAGCTGAGTAGGCTGCCCTTCATATGTGGCCCAGGACAGATTTGTGTCCACATTGTGAAAAGAATGAGGCCACATGCATCCCACACCACCTCTGAATGTGAGTGATTAAATCTCAAGACGCGTTCGGGCCGTGCAGACCTGAGCGCTGAGCGGATCACTCAGGACGGATGTTAATACGAGCTCTGAACAGGGTCTTAGTGAGGTGGTCTCGAATACGGCTTCAAAGAGCAGCTATGGCTGCAGACTGCCAGATGTCATCTGTGCTTTGCTGTTTACTCTACTTGAATATGTCAAACCTTGTATTTCACGTTGCTGTGTGAATGTTTCATAGTCTCAGCTCCATTCACGCAAACACTGCAACATGGCTCTGTGAGATTTGGGCTCTGTAGGCTAAGCGTTGAAACATTATTTCAACCATCAACAACAAGCCATGAAAGACAGGGGTTAATGTGAGTGGACAGTGCTACTGGAAAACAATGCGTTTTTTAGATCTCTATGTGATCCTTGTCAAGAGGTACTTTAGTTCAGCTGCAGTTGAACCAACCTGCAGTATTCTGACACATTGTTTTTCTCGTTTCCCAGTCTTGCTATAGGTTTTTCTTTCTACCTATGATCTCCGTCCAGGACACATATGTCCTCTGTGACATTGATACTGCTGCCAAGCCTCTCTTTTTATGGTCACTAAAGAGTCCACGTCCAGCTGTTATTCTCATCTGTCACATTTATCAGGCAGCAGCCATTCAACAAATCCACTTAAAGACTTCCATACTCATATAATTAATCCTAAAGTATGCTTTAATTATTTAATTTTGTAATTAAATGTATATTTGAGAGCTTTATATTAAAGCTTTGGTTCGGCACAGTGGATATTTTTAGTCAGAATACAGTTGGAGACAATGGGCTATATTTTAATGATTGAAGCTCAGGGTGCAAGTGTGTTTAGTTTGTCCAAATACACTTATGCTTGTTTACTGGCAGTAAAAAATGTTTTGGCAAAGAGTCTATTATGCAATTATAGGTGTGTTGTAGTTACATAAAAAATAAACCAATCAGAGTACCATCCTACAAGCCAGGTACGCTTGTACATTTGCAGATTGATTTTTTAACAGTGGATTTTCCAGGTAGAAAGAGAGAGAGGGCTTCCCTGCAGCTGAAACAATTTCCAGGTGAGCAGATCATCAGTGAGTGTAACAGACAGAGTATATGCATGTCCATCCGCCTGTATTACTATATTACTGTCTTGATAACACGCTCTTAAAATAATAAGGAATTACTGTGCTTTGGACTTCAGCTCAGGTTTTAGTCGTTCAAGAGTTCAATCGCTTTCCGCTGCCTTGTAGCAAGACAACAACAAGGCACCTGACCATGGGCAATCAGATGGGTGCAAGTGTATTTACTATTTAAACAACATGGGTGACAACTGCATTGGTCTAAAACCAGAACAGGGCGCTGTGTGGTGCTTGGCGCCACTTTATTCCATGTGTAAGATAGAGGGCCAATAGGGTTCACAGTGGGATGGCACATGCCCAGGGGCAGATCCATGGGGGGCACTGGCTCCAGCTGTGTTTGGCCCCTGAGGTGCCCCATTTCCTGTCAGTAGTCTTGAAGTCTTGAAGTACATATGCTTGAACCAGGATATATATTTTTTAATATATTGAATGATATTTGGCTTTGCCTCAAGCTATAGAGCTAACAGTGAACAAAGGATGACTTATGTGCACCTTACTGACTGCATGTAGTTGGGCAGGATAATTAGTCCCTTTGTGTAAATCATGGCCCATGTAAGGCCCCTGCTTAGAAAAATCCTAAATCCATCTCTGCACCTGCAGGAATGGGATAGATGATGTAACTCAAGACTCAAGAAACTCCTTGAAACACACACGACCTTTACCGATGTGGAGATCTATAAGGTCAAGGCAATGAAAGGAAGAGATAAAACTAAGAGGAAAACAAATGTGTCTGACCTTTTAAACGACAAGACAATGATCTGCAGAATGAATGGCAAAAACGGTTCATTAAATTCGCCTCACAGCATCACAGTTCTCAGGTGTCTCAATGGATATTTTATATAATTGTTTTTGGTTTCAAGAGGCTGTAAGTGGGTTGATACTTTAATATTATATTATATTGTGATCTTTAATTTTAATTTCTCTAATTTAACCCTGAGTAGTCATAATTCAAGTAACTTTTATCCACAAATCTACACTGACTAGTTAAAACTTAATTTCAGGTATCTTAAATTGATGTGAATTAAAGATATCTTGACAACTCAGAATTAATTGTGATATCTGAATCTGGAATTATCATCATAATTAGGCGTAGAAGAAGATAAAGTTACTTTTCGAATAAACTACTGGAAAGGATTAAATGTAGCTTTTGTCTTTTCTTCTATTTTTATCCGATTAATTATCGATTAATCGAAAAAGTATTCGACTGATTCATCGATATCAAAATAATCAATAGTTGCAGCCCTACTATTATAACACTATTATATAGGGCTGCGTAATTAACCGAAAAATATATCGAAGCCTACATTTCAAACCTCTGACCGATAATAATCGCCCATTAGTCGTAATCGATGTAGACGTTTAAAATAATCGTCATATATATTTGAATTCATATCGCCCAGCCCTATTGTGTTATTTGATTAAACAGCTGAAGATGCAACCGTGTGCATCAAAATGTAAATTTTTACAAGATACATCCCACCTCACATGTATTCCACACTGGCTGAAGCCACTTTTCTGTTGAGAAAACTAATAATAGAATCTGCAGCTTTACCTCTTCCACTCCTCCTGAAACTTTGGGGCAAAAACCCATGCATGAATAAGGTATTGACAGAGAGAACACTCCTTAAGGTTTCTTGCCTAAGTGTCAAAAACGTTCTAGCCTAGAACTTCTAGGCGATTAGAAATTAAGAAACAGAGCAGGGGGGCCTTGAAGTCAGTAAAAATGTAAAATTTGTGTTCACCTAAAGGAAAAAAAGTTTCAGAATAAATAACTGTGGCTTCAATTATACAGGTAGATGAAAGTTCGCGGCCTCAACCACACAGTTACTGAAACATGATTCAGAGAGCACAAAGCATAATCAATCCACAGTGTTTTGGTTCTTAAACATAGACAGATGGTGACCAAATGATATCCTGAGACAACAGCTGTAATCAGTATTTTTATGGTAACAATAAATCAAATGACCATGTAAAAAAACGATTTGTCCCCTGAAACTCAGCAGGTCTCTGCTTTACAGTTTTGCATCGATATTCAGCTCATTGTTCAGCTGTGCGGGCCAAATGTCACCTCTTTGTTTCCCTCTCACTGCTCTATTAGTGCCACTTTCAGCCGCAGCAGGCAGCCGTGCCCTCACAGGACTGACGATATCATTAGAGGGCTAGAATCAGAAGCAGCTGTTTCTCTTCACCTTCTGCACGTCGCCAACGCAGAGGTCATTTCAATTAAAAACCCAACCTTCATTGCACTTCCTGGTGTATCCCAGAGACTCCTCTGCAGCCTGGTAGATAGCTGAGCCGAGACCTCCTCATTTCAGTGCTACCCTTCACAAGAGAGTGCTCTTTGAAGTTGCACAGCTCTGCTGCAAGACAGCCTTTGAACCAGTGGGAAACCGCTGTGGATTAATGGATACTGCAGTCAAGTCTTTTGCTATAGGGCCTGCTCGTGCTATTGTGAGCGGACCGTGCAGATCTTTGTTATTATCAACTCAGCACAAGTCATGCCCTACATATGGCCCAGTCAGAGGCAGCGCCACAGGCTGTCATGTTTGTTTTTATGATGTAAAAAAAAAAGGGCGGACATGACACAGCCATGCTCGGGGCAGGTGTAAGCAGGACGACACAGTCAATTCATGCTTCAGACTCCATGACAGCTAGAGTCCAAATGGGCAATGGATTCATAACACAAACTGTAACATGCTCCGGATTCTACTTCAGAATTATTATTTGTCATAAGTGAGTCCTCCTCAAACAAAATACTGTCACTTTTTATTGTTTGTGTGCTGGATGTTGCTTACAGAGCTTTTTCATAAACCGTTTATGGTGCAGAGTGAAATTAGAAAACTGTTTCTTCATCCTTCCTGGTTTATCTGCAATGAAGATTTGATAGTAATTTTTGTGCTTAAAAACAGTTCATGTGTGTGGCTAATGCGTAAATTTGAATGATTAACTGAAATGCTGTTATTTCTCTTACGGCTATTTCAGAGGTCAGTTAATCAACCGACACAATCGTCAGACCAAAGCTTATAAGTTTTCAGCTCATTATAAGGTTTTATAGGATGATTAAGTGAAAGTGATTATATCAATGTTGCTGTGAATGTATTTGTCAGTCCGATACAGTGAAGTAAAAAACAACTTATGAACTGAGGGTTATTTTTTTCACCTGCGGTTTAGCGACCGCTGCTGTAGTTTATCGAAGAGATGTAAAAAGATGTAAAAGAAGAAAGGTTCAGTTTGGTCCACAGACTAACTGTTTGCACACTGCCAAGTCCCCACTGTCTAAGCGCTGGTCGCCTATTTATAAAATTGTATTAATTGAATGTATCGTGTTTCCAAATCGCACTAGATTCAACACTGCATTAAGAATACACATTTCAAATGTGAAGCCGATAACTGCAAGTTTTTCCGTTGAGCTTAGCTGCTGCACCGTATAGAGACATCTCCGTTACTGTCATCCAGGTTGAGTTCATTGGTTTTAATCATGAGCTTTGGAATACTGAAACTCTAACAATGACACCTGGGATGCATGAATGTTCAGATTGGAAATTATCTTGCCTATGATATTTCATAACCTGCTCTGATATGAAAACAAGCATGCATGCACTGTCTCCCTCCCTCTTCCTCTCTATTACATCCACTAGCATCGCCACGTCGGAGTGTCATTGCACAAACAGTATGTTAGAGTAGATAAGGAGTGAATTTTCCTTTTTGGGTAAACATTTTACCTATAATTGAGATGCGAGAGTAAACGTAAAAAGTGCCACAACATATCAGAAAAGCAAACTGATCTCTTCTATGAGATTCAGCTTTACTGTAATTGGCCGTTCTCAGGGAGAACATTTATATTTATATATTCCTGCTCATACTCATACTCAATGTTTATCATTAAAGTTTGGTGCATGTCTAGATCAGGGGGCTGATCAAGGATATTTTGGCTTTTTCACAGATTTTCCTAGGTAAATATCATGGGTCTCGATGACAACAGTCAAGTACATTTAAGTAACTGACTTCTATATATTTTGAGTGTGCAATTTGGTGCAGCTTTAGTAGGTTTTCTCCATTAAACAAGAGAATGGTTATTGTTTTTGACCTCACGTGCCGCTTCTCGTGTAATTCAAGAAGATTATATTCAAAAAGTGGGATCATGACATGCTACCTTCCACCGCGCCGAGGGTGAGAGCTTATCCCAGCATGCATTAGGCAGCCTGGCAGTTCATCACAAGGTTTACACAGATTAACACGATCACAGTCCCATTCTCACCCATGAGGAAGCGGCACCTTCATGCTGTGAGGCAACCGAGCGAGTCACTGACCCGCCAGGATGTTCAAATTGTTTAAAAAGCGGCTTCATTAGCACCTGTCCCATGTGGCCGACTGATGGGAAACACACTGAGCAGGATTCTGTGGCTACAGCTGCATTTTCCCTCCAATGATACTGAATTTAACACAGTTTGTGGGTGTGATTGTTGGTTTGAAATGTGACACTGGATATTAGAGATCATGGCAAATGAGTACACAGCGTCCAAGCCCTTGGATTTGCATCCCTGCAGCCACAGGCCAGGTGCCTTTCAGCCCAAACTGCAGTTTAATCCACCAACTCTGTCCTCTCAGTAACCGTGGAGCGCAGCCAAAATCCTTGTTTACCCCTAACCCTCGTCTGTCGCCACATTAAGCCCGTCTCTCCACAGCAGCCTAGACACTGACTGCAATTAAAATATTAATGTGATACCTTTTACTCTCGCCATTAGATACACAGAAATATCCCCACAGATGCTCCACTCCCACATTAACACAAGTGGATGTGCGGGGAGTGAATCCAGAGTCCAGATGTGCTGTTGTGCGCTCTCACACACGCACGCACACACACACGCACGCACGCACGCACACACACCTACATACACACAGAGTTGAAATTGCTATGTCAGCTAATCAGAAGAGACTGTGGATTTGATTGTCTCTCTTTGACTCTTATAAATGTAAATATAGAAATAATCTATCCTCTGTACTTGTGCATTTTCTTTGTAATGTTACCTCCACTAAGAAGGTTATGTTTTCACGTCTATTTATTTGTTGGTTGGTTTGTATGTTTGTGTAGGATTATGTAAATGCACCGGGACACATTACCACGAAACTCTGTGCAAGAATGCTTTTTTAGTGTGAGCACTATTGACATACACAATACGACGGGCAATTTTTCATTCAATGCACTGAGGATTTTAAAATGGGATTGGAACTAATTCAAAGAAATAAGGTGCACTATGAGAGTGCACATTAGTAGATGCTGCCACCAGCATGGTCTCAATGCTCACTGTAAGCAGGTATAATATTTTACACTATCTTCATTTTAATGTTATTAACATATTCCAGTCACTACTAAACAAAGATAGAATTGAGGCAGATATTTCAGGTATTTGGTAATACATTTAAGTGTGGGAAAAATTGAATTTCTTTACGTCTTTACCAAAGTGCATGACATTCTTTCCAATAGTCGGTGAAACATTTTAACTTCGGATCCTCCGAAAGCCCTCCTTTCTACTCGAATGGGTCTAATGTTGCAAATATTGACTCAGGAAAATCAATATACACATCCACTGGTATGATAATGGCTAATGACTTAAACCCTCCTCAGAGAATTCTCCTCACTGATTATTAGTCTTCATTTGGCCGCTGTGGCAGATGAAATATAAAGCACCAGAACTCCACAGTGTTCAAACTGATACCTTGAAACTCGGGGCATTATTACAGAGAGCTGTTTGTTTCTGCATTTGTTGGACAGAAGCTTTTGTTTGAGGAGCGCATGTATTGTAGCTCTTGCTTTAAAATTGAGCAGTAAAAATTTACATCCTAGTAAGATGGGGGTTTAATAGCCCACTGAATCTGCCTCTAAAGTAGACCTCATAAGCTTTTGGCAGTAA
Source organism: Platichthys flesus (assembly GCF_949316205.1). Classification (NCBI taxonomy): domain Eukaryota; kingdom Metazoa; phylum Chordata; class Actinopteri; order Pleuronectiformes; family Pleuronectidae; genus Platichthys; species Platichthys flesus. The sequence goes on along the minus strand of NC_084959.1, from coordinate 14,204,857 downwards.
GTATTATAAATTGAGATGAATCTCAAGTCACAGACGGTTGGAAAGAAGAGCCGTAAAAAGCACCGCACTCAAGACTTGTACAGTAGACTTAATAAACCTGAGGACTGGACATCCAGTGTCCATTAAAACTGACAGTAAACTGTTTATTTGTATTACAAATACCTATGTCCTCTAATGTTGTTATTTTGTTTCTTTTTTTGTCCCCCCCACTGATTCCTACACTGCTCTTGATCATGCGGGAGCGCTCCAGTTTGAGAGGGCTTCCTCGTCTAATTACTTCTCTGGCTTTCGGACGGCAGCCCATCTCGTGCGTCATGGCTTAAGGAGTAATTTGTCACACCCCACTACGAGTCTCTTTTCTTCTCTCGAGCTTTCTGTCTCTCTCCGTCTGTCTATGCGTCATCCGCTGTGTGCGTGTGCATGTCTGTGTGTCTTTCATTCAAGGATGCCACCAATTGAGAGCTAATGAACATTTTATATTCACTTCTTTCATTTCGTTCTCGGTGTCACCGTGCGACTCCTTGTGTGATCTGAAATCGTAGCAATACACTCATTACATCTGCCACTGCTTCTTTTTGGTTGGGTGCTTTATTAAGTAGGGTGAACCATACGTGAAGGTCTCCTGATAGAGCTGCTCAAGAAGGAATACATAAAGCGGCGATGACCGCAGGAGTGAAGACGCAGAGCAGAGTAAAGATGGTTGACGTAACCAGAGAAGGAGAGTGGAAGTCTAACGAGAGCAAGAGAGTGAAAGTTGATTGAGGATGGAAAACTGATTACTTATTACCCCCTTGACTCATAATCCAGTTTACAATAGTCGACTTCACCCAGGCAATTTTACTTCAAAGGTTCTGAGCCACTGCCAATTATATCGAATCCAAGAGTTCCTTTTTGAACTGGAAAAAAAAATAAATGTAGTCAAAGGGAATACTAATTAATATCAAGTCAGAGCCAGAAAATAAATCTTTTAGCCAGTTAGCAAACCTGAATGTGTACCATTTACTGTCGGCCTTGCAAAGATTTTACAGATTAGGTTGTTGAAAAATTCCTAGCTAGAATTATCATTATAATTTATTTTCATTTTTTCTAATCAAACCAAGGATTCTGGCAGGAAATTCTGCTTGTCAAGATGACTAAATATGCCAAGTTATGGTTCTTATTTTGGCATTTGTGTTTTACTTAAGATATCAATTTTAGTGGAATAGATTTGAAAATCATGCCAAAAAATTTGATTTCATTATTTTCATCTTGACGGCACTTCAATCCTGTTCTTTTGAGCAACACCATTAATGTCCCACTGAGCATAAACTTAACACCATGTCCACAGCTTGCATGTTTTCTGAGTTTTTACAAGCGACTTGGTTTTGCTTCTCTTCTGACATGAATGTAGTCCTGATAATGTCACACAACAATAATGACAGAGGCAGAACATCAGTCAGTTCTAGGTGCTTTTTCCTCTATGGAATTAATACAATATTTGCCACTGCCAAAAGGTGTTGCAGTAGAGTTTCAGTGTCTTTGAGCAAAGCAAATCTTTAGTTGCCCCCACCTTTGGGTTAATAGCAACATGTGCAAGCAGCCCGAGCCACAATTGAATAAAGTTACCCTGTGTAGAGGAGACCCTCAAACAAACTAAATCCACCCACAGAAAACTGCAGCTCAACCATTTACTGACCGCTGTAATCTGCCCCCTTCCGACGCCCCAAATGCTCCCTCTTTTTATTCTGTCCTCAGAAACTATTAATACTCTCACTGCTTTAATGGAGATTAATGGGCATGGGGAACAAACAGATGAGGAAGAGCAAAAGAAAAACCGTTGTGAGCGTTGCAGGAGGGGGTTCTGCACCTTGCGAGTGAGTAGAAACAAGGACGGACTGAAAGATGGATTGATTTCATTAGGAGGGGGAAAAGGAAACACTCGGTTCGAGGTGAAAAACACCTTCATACGTCTGTACAAAGGCCCTCCCCCCTCAGAGCAAAGTGTTCTACATATAATTATGGTTTATTTCCCTTCTTCTCAGCATCAGAGGGTGATTGTCACGTGGAGTGCAGCACTTTATAGAACAACAAAAAGCTTCTTCATGCTACACGCAATTAGAGAAAAAGATCAGAAGCAGCCAGGAGGTACAAGCATTTTCTGGAATTGCGTTGTTCAAGGTTTGCAAATGCTGGCTGTGCGAGGCTGATAAAGCTAATAAGATGGTGTCAAAGATTTCGTACGGGCCTAACTGACTGCAAACAGACTCTCCCTGCAGGCTGGGCAACGTCAGGCTGTTGGAAACGGCGCCAGAGCGACTGAGTCTGGGCCGGTGCGCTCAGTGGGCAGCTTTGGGGACACGGGGGAGTACGGGGCCATGCTTATATAACCGCAGCTGTGGAAGATCGGGGCATCCAAGCCTGAGTCCTACACCACAGCCTGGAGAGGGAGAGCTGGAGACAGGGACAGACAGTGTTTTGTGTGGGTGGGGGATGGGGCGGTGGTAGTTGAGGGGGTACAGCAGAGAACATTCCAGGCATAATCTTCTTATCCGCAGCAGATTGGTTCAATGTGCGATGTTGTGCGAGCGTGCACGTGTGTGCGCGTGCGTCCATGTTTGTGCATGAGATGGTTTATTCTCCCCCCCCCCCCCCACCATTAGCATTACGTCTTCTTTGACCTTCACTTGCTTTCTTTTCTTCCATTGACCCTAACTTTTTCCACCCTTCCACATATGCAATACACTCTCATCACATTTCATGGCACACACAGGACCGGAATTCGCTCATCTGCTTTTTTCATCCTCATTAGTGCCTCCTCTTCCTCCGTGTCGGTTTGTTCTTTCCGTGCGATCAGAAGATGAAAGTGACCCCGTGTAGAAGGGTTCTCCCGGAGAATGCTGGTGTTCCTCTGCCCCGGGCCACGGTGGAGAATCGTGTGAGGAGAGGGGTGGATGGAGGAAGGGCGAGTTTGTGTGTGTGTGTTTTGTGTGTGTGCTGTGGACCAGATACTGCTGATTGTTGGAAATCATACCCTCTAATTTCACCTGCAACTCCAAGAGACAAAGGCCTCAGGGAGAGAATAGGATAAGGAAGTATTTCACAGAGTGATAAGAAGAAAACAGAGACAGAGAGAGGGGGAGAGATTAATAGAGGGAGAGAAATGGACATGGGGGTGCATTGGAGGGAGGGTGAAACACTAGAACAAAGTTTGGTCTGGGGCCAGTCAGGGAAGACGGAGAAAGAGGACAGAAAGAGGAGAGGGGGTCACTCAGATGAAAACAGGCTTTGCCAAAGCATAACCAGAAAGATCATCCAACCAGCTCTAGCACAGGCAGACCCACCCCAGACACACAAACGTTTTTTTTAGCATCATTTTGGGCCGTTGTGATCAATACAATATTGAGACATACATTATGCAACCTTGGTATAGCATTACTAAAGCCCCTTTTCCACTTTTATGGGAATGGATGCAATCAGCATTCAACTCACAGGTCCAGCTCTGATTGGCAGTGATGGAAACATGACACCTGGTTTTAACACGCCCATTTAGCGAGACGGCGAGGTGAGAGAGCCCCTCGGTTTTCGAGCATTCGTGACGACGGACAGGACACGTCAAACGTATTCTGTCAATAGGAGAGGAGTCAATCACCTTTTTAGCGGTAGAGAGGTATAACTGTGAATGGATTTGTTCAACAACTTTCTTCTCCTCCAATAGACATTTGACAGCTTAACTGCGTTTGGCTGCAGAGACCAAACGTTTGGTTGAACCTCTGTAGACTGACTGTAGACAGCTCACTGTCCCAGTGGCCACTAGTCTGCTGACTGACTGTGTCATCTCACTGACCGGAGTAAGTGTGGCGGGTCGATTCCACTCTCACTCCTCTGCGTGATTATTGTCCCTCGGTTAATATTTTTCAGACTGTAGACTTTCTGTATATTCCTTAGCAAACACTTGACCTTGAAGGGCTGATCTCCAGACTGCCTGATCTCCAGAGTGGATAAAGCATTTGAGGAGGAGACAGTGGGAAAGATGTTTGCGCTTGGTGACATCAAAGCTCTGTGGGCCAAAGTCGAGGGGGTGCCAGAAATGGAGTCAATTCTGCGCATGAGTGGAAATGCTTGAATGATGAACCGACAGGCAGACGGGACTGAGTTTAACCCGTACCAACCCAGCCTGTGGCCGTCCCTGAGAATTGAGTATCCGGTTGTGTTTGACCCCAAAGCTCTAAAGGGCGAGCCGATCTCTCTATACAGGACAAACTGGACAAAATACTTGATTCAAAGGATGCACAGGGATGTGAGCTCTGTTTGTGCAGCCTCACAGCCAGAAGGATTTTTGGATACATGCAGATAGGAGAGAAATAGTTTTCTGTTTCTCTCTATATGTTGGCCCTGTGATACACTGGCGACTTGTGCAGGGTATTACCTGCCTCCCCCTCAAAGTCAGCTGGGATTGGCTGTGACCCTCAAAGGACAAAGCAGTATTGATAATGGTCGGTTGGATGGATGGATACGCTCAAAGACACGCATTAGCATAGCAATCTAAATAGAAACATAAGGCAACCTCCTTTTCCAAAAATCAAATAGTCAGAAATATGATATTTCCTCTTCCTTCTCTTCATTTGGTTTTGGCGCTGCATCTATGGCAGGGAAACCCTGTCCCTAAGGACAACTGGTCCTGACAAGGTCGATGCATATACTGTAGAGGTCCCGAAGACAAAACAAAAATGAGTAGACACACACACACACATGTGTTCGCTTTTACCCACCCATCCCCATCTCTCATCTTAACACCTGACTAAAGCACTATTTGCCTTGCCGCTCCCTGTCCTCCCATCTTCCTCTTTCGATCCTGGTTTCCCTCTCCTCCTTGATAGTCTTACCCACAGACCGTGACTATCTCCCACTGACAGAGCCACTACAGGATTACAGGGACATGGAGAAAAACTGAGTGCAGTCAGCCAGCACCTCCTGCTGTACAGGAAACGCAACTGACTCACAGGTCTGCTGCATCCTTGGAGAACACCAAAAGGGCATTTCTTGATTCAGACGCTGGCTTTCCATCTTTCATTTACCAAATGGAAAAGGAAATTATTTGAAGAAAAAGGAATAATACTTTTGTAATTGTGAAAGATTTTTTTCTACTTAAAATAAAATTAAATATCATACAATTATTTTGTGTTATGAATCAATACATCTGATTTGGAGTATCGAATCATTGAACTATTGCCAATCATATAATATCAGATTATTTGTCGCATCACTCCTGAACAAAGTGAGATTTAATACTGGAAATAAGTAGGTGAACAATTTATTAACATTATCGACAGACCACTAATCGTCTGTTTTCTTATTTGATTCAATGCTTGAGTCACTTCTTGAGCAAAATTAATATCTCCTGACATCAGCTTCAGAAATCTGATAAATCTTTATTTTATTTGCTCCATGATGTATGTTTTATTACTTGAGGGTTTGGGCTGTTGGTCGATCTGAATACATCACCTCGACCCCTTGTTGATGAATCAATAACGATATATTTGTTGCCCATATGGAAGAGTGTGACCCAAACATGCCATCATTTAATCTCTTCATTGTGGAACCAGATTTTACTGAAGGACAGTAAAGCAAATATTTAATCAAATCGACGTCACTAAATACTGTAGACGGATGATGACCCAAGTGGCCTTTGTGTCCATCTGTGTTATATTTTAACAACTGCTAAATAGAACAAACAGCTCTTTCCAGAATATTGCACTGTGCAGTCATGTCAGTATTTAATCCACTCAAATTGGATTTCGACTGATTTGAAAAGGTCTTTGGCAAAATTTGGACACAATGAAGAAACTAGGGCATGGCTGCACATGCAATACCCTCTGTCTCACCATTCAGATTCAAGCTTCAGCCTCAAGTCGTGCTCTTGCTTTTTTTTTTTTTTTTTTGTATCAATCCAGAGATTGGGAAAGCAGCAGAGTCTTCTCTCCCAATATTTAAGGGTACAAATTATTTTTTTGAAGCAGAGTGCTCTGATCTGTTCAACTTTTCATGTTGCCCACACTGTACACACATTGGAAACACACACACACACACACACACACACAGACATTTACTACTCTACCGCGTCCCAGTGGGGGAGTCTCTGGGAGTGAACACTGTGAGCCAGTGCTAAGTAATTCAGATGGACTAGAGTGTTTGAGGAGAAACACAGAATGAGGAGCTGAGCGACAGAGAGCGAGCTTGGCAGAGCTACAGCGTTTCATTGCAGAGGTTTTAAATCCGTTAACATGATTTCCCTCATCCTATTAAAGACATAGCTGTGTATAGGGAGACTGGAAAGTGTTGCATGGAGAGGGGGACTGAGCGAGAGAGAGAGAAAGGGAGAGGGAGGGAGATTAAATGGTTGTTAAATATAGGGAGCGAATCATTGCAGTCCCATTTTCTATCTCCAATCATGTTCGAAATGTTCCCTGTCTGATCTGTTGTAGATTGAGCTGGATGACGTTTCACTCGTTTGCTCTCCTAAATGCTCGTTCTTCACATGGACATCAAAATAAACCCCCGTCAGATTCAACACAAAGGCACATGTGGCGATTTGCTTCCCTGCAAACCATGATGTAACTAGAAATGAATGAAAACACAACCTCATTGGCACATGTACAAATATAATGTCATGTTTGTAGTCATCCCCTTTTGAATGTTTGTCATAAAATGAGTCATTAGGAAACATTCTAAACCTCCCACTGACACTCAAACATCTTTCACAAACTGTTGGCACAGCTGCTTTTTGGGAGGGTACAGTGTCTTGCCCAAGGACACTTCAGTATAAATTGGAGGAGCCGGGGATTGGACCACTGACCTTCTGTTTGGTGAACGACCCACTTTACCTCCTGTGCAGGGTATACAGCAAACACATGGATATTTCATGAGCTTCATCAGTCAGCTGATCAAATCTGTCACAAAGTGCTATAGCAACAGTTGTCATCTCAGCTCAAACACGTTCATTTAACAGGCTATAAATGTGAATAAAGTTTTTCTATATTCTACTCTGAAATCAAGGACTCGTATGAGAAATCGTCAAACATTGTTAACAGCAAAACTATATATAATGACCAATATCTGCAGGGTGACAACACAGAGTGTCACAGAGGGGCTTATTTGATCACTTTGTCCTGTTCTGTATCGTACGCCGTTATAAAATTACTCCTTCCTGTAAATTGTAACGATAATATAAACCACATTTTAAACACAGCACACGGAGGTTGAGACTGCAGCGATTTCGTGCTATTAAAATAAACCATATTGTCATTTATTTATTTCTTACCTATGCCAGGGAGGTTGTACTCTTTTTTTGATGGTTTGTTTGATTTTGAGCAAGATAATTCCCAAACTGCCTGACAGATCTGCACGGAACTTGCTAGAAGGATGTGGTCTGAGTCAGGGAGGAACCCATTCAATTTTGGTGTCGAAGGATTTTTTTTATTTTGTATTTCTTTATCATGGCGAGATAGTTGATCATTGATTTCTCAGAGAATAATTCATGGATCTTGTTGAGAAAAATCTGGCTTGTTTAGGGACTGATATTTATGAGTGTGTGCAATTTAGTGGAGATCCCAACAAATCTGAATCTAGTGGCAGAGTTATGTAGCTACTGCCTGGGAGGCATTCTAGTTGAGTAGTATGTTTTCACTGAGAGTTGAGGTTGAGGAATAGAACAAGCTCAGTGTGTTGCAACACCTTGTCCTGTGCTATTGCAAAACTGACCTACAGTCAAGGTTACCTTGACTCTATGGCACTGTCACGGTAAATCAGGTCAGAGCAAATGGATACATCAGTCATTAGCAGCTGGCTATAGAAAATCGAACAGCTAAAAAAGGGAACGAGTGTAGCTCATGAGTGAGGACTGTGTCAGACCCAACGATGCACTGGCAACCTAACGGACTCAAAATAAGATTGTTCAAAATAGATGCTCCAATGACGTTATTGGACATCTGCTCAAAGTGAGACAGAAATAAAACCATTGTACCTTCAACCCTCATCACAGCATCTTTACAGAGGCATATCAGCTGTTATGTTGATGGAAGTAGATATGATGTATTTATCTTTCTAGTTAAATTGTGTAAAAACTAAACATTTTAATGGACTGTTTAATGGTTTGAATTATTTGTTGCTTGTGGCATGGTTTCCTAAGTTGTTTCATATAAAGAAAGATCCCAGAGAATTCTTACTGATCACCTTTAAAGGTAAATAACTTTAAACAGTCATCATTTAACAAATTCTAAAGCAATATCTAAAACACCAGTGCCGTTTTTGTTAATGCATATCAACATGTGTCCTGCAGAGTGTGCTGTTCTCCAACACTGAACAGTTTAAAATGTGCTGTGTACTAATGTCCTCAAAAAAAGAGAAAATGTCCTAATTTTCCCCCAAACGTCTGCAGTAAATTATTTTGTTAAGGGTGATTAGATTTAACATTCAAATAGATGGTTGAATTGGTTGAGTATTTTAGTTTATTTTTTTAAAGAAATAGTAGAAAAAACATTGAAATCTGTAATTTTCCTAGACAATGGCCTGTGGAGTGGATTTTAGTCATCAGATGTTTGGATCATAAGTCATCAGAGGAACAAGCTGAACAGACGTTAGCGGCAACTAAGCTCTGGGTCCCTCGGGACAGGTGCTAAGTTTAGTCGATAACACAAAACTGCTTTATTCAGTGTTTCTACTGGTTTCATTACCCTGGTCAGTTTGTCTTGGAGAGAAGCGGGGAGCTCTCAGAATAAACGCATGCAACCTAAAAACTATAGGAGGCTAGAAGCAATCGTGGTGAAAACAACAACTCCAGTGATCCGGGGCTTCTTCACAACATCACCAAACTCTGACTTCTGTTATTGTTTTTGATTGCGAGACCCCTCTAACAGCAGAAAATTACATTGTGTTTTTTTTTTTTTCATATCCTTTCACTGGTAACCGATAGGAAACACTGGAATTATTGACCATGGGTATGAATTCAACTTTTTTTTTTGTCTTTCAGAACAAAATAGGCTTGAAACGGCCAAATTGCCCCGTTTGATTGGATAAACATCGAAAAGCATTCTTCCAATCCTTCTGTCTCATCCCTTCTCACCATCTACTGCGTCTCAGCTGACCTGAGGACACAGGAGCAGCGGGCACCAGCTTGATTAAGGAGACAATGTGCTGATATCTTCCAGCTGAGTGCACGCAGCACCCGCTTACAATTAAATTCAGTAGGGCAGTAGTTTCCCTTTTTTCCCCTTAAGTCAGGTGATGTGGGGAAGATTGTGATACAATCCAGGAAAATTTGAAACTCTCCCTTTCACACAGAGTTTCTGGTAGAAAAAACTCCAGGGCAGGTCCAGACAGATAATGGTGTGTGGTTGCTGTAAATAATATTCAGTCAGCAGATGTTAGTCCTGCAGCTGCTGGTGCTTTAATCTCCTCCCGACCCATGAGAAGTTGTCCCCGGGGACCTCAGGACCTACAGAGTCTCCCGTCTCATTTTAACATAACACTTGAGATTTGCCCTCGGCACAAGGGCCAGGGAGGCTTGTTCCACACTGACCCATATTAAGCTACGGTTCATAGCCTTTAGCTGAGGAGTCAAATCCTGTTTCTGTATCACATCACTCTCAAGACTATCAGTTTAAAATCTGTGCACATTAGACTCAACAATAACTTACATTTGAGTTACTTAAGTGTGTGGTATTTCTGTTTGAGAACAAATTTAATTCGCTCAACTTTTGTAAGGCTTGCTTGCACACTTCTCCTGGGCTCCATCCACTGAACTCAGTTGTGCACCAGCATTAACTTGGTTAAAGTAACATTACCTATACAGGACTCTAGAAGAAGTATCACATCCAAAAAGACAGGACAATTTCACTTGTCAGCACTACACCTGGCATTCTATTAGTTGAATGTGATAGAATAAAAACAGTATTCAGATATCTGACGATCATTAGTTATCAAGGAAGCTGATACCAGATACTTGGAATCAAATAAGATTTGTGTTAAATATTTTAAACTTAGTTAGTTAATAAAGTTCATAAAGATTAGCTAAACATCAGAGACACCTCTCTGCATATTGCAGCCCAACAACACTACACACAACATTTTCCAAAATGATCAGACAGTCAAATCAACAACTCTATAAAGCAATTTACCCAGAAGGCCACTCAGCAGAGTTTATATCTCCACCAAGGCCCAACAGTCCCCAAATGGAACCACGTTTAAATGCACTAGATCCACATTTTTTGTTGGATCTGCACCAAATTGCACACACTCATAAATATCAGTCCCCTAAATATGTTTTTTTCCCTTAAGATCCATGAATTATTCTCTGAGAAATCAAGGGAAATGATGAAATCTCACAATGCTAAATCAAATGAGTAGTTTTTGTGTAATCCTCCTTGGTGGAGGTAATAAAAACTGAAGATCATATTCTTCAATAGGAAGGTTTATCGCAGGACTTTTGTGTTGGACTACATCAGTTTGGATATATCAATTAACTACTAGTGTTAAGGGCATAACTGGAATGGGCTGATCGCCTTTGGTGCAGTTCCTACAGAAACAGCATGTATGCATTATTCCAATGCAGCCTAAAGATGTTCTTTAATTGAATAGTTTTGTTAATGTTTTTTCTGACTTGCTTTGTATTTTTCTTCAGCCTAATAGAGCAGACTAATTAATTTCTTTGAAGTAACAGTAGAGAGTGGTCATTCAGGTGTTGACGTGCTGCACTAAGTATAATTTACTGGCTGCATTTGTTGCTCTTTGTCTCAACTATTCATTCTCCTATTTATTTCATTGCATCTTTTTCTATGAAGCACTCACAGATCTCTCCTTCTTTTTGCGACACTCTCACTAATTCCATGGGTGTGCACACTTTTCTCATCCGATACTTCCTTTATCGCACAAGTTAGCAATTGTCACTCTCCTGTTCTCGGTGTTTAATCAATGAATAGAATCGTCTATTCGATTTTGGTGTTAGTGAAACTTTGGCATAGAAGACTCTGATGTTTATCGCAACTTTTGGCTTTTATCTGCCGCCTTACCTTCGACTCACCACTCTCTTCCCTTGCTGGAGCTGCTCCAGGCTGCAAATACATCCCTCTCTTGTCCCTCTGTGTACACAGTAGCCTTCAGTGTTGATAAGCTATTACTCATGATGTGTAATCAATCATAAGGAGCTGTGGTTGGGACATTACTCGACACAAGAGAGTGGTGACTACAGACAGGGAGAGGCATCAGAGCTGTACTTTTTTTTACATTTAAAAATTCAATTAGTTGAGAAATAAAACAGAAACAATCATTCTTGTGATTGTAAAGATGCTGAATATCGGCCAGGGCGATAATCTGTCGAATTTAAGTTGGAGATTTAGCAGCAGAAGAGACAGATATATCTGAGAACAGATACATTTATCAGGTGGACACAAACACAAGTTTAAAACCACCAAAGAATGCTGCTCTGTGTGGGCTGGACATGCAAATAAGCGACCGTTGGCTAATAACTTCCCCGCAACGATTTAAAGGTTCACTGTGATGAATTACGTGGTGAAGTTGCATGTTGCAGCTGAATACCCCTCACCTCACCCTCCCCTTCCAAACTTGAAAGAGAACCTGTGGTAGACTTCAGTTGTCAGAACAACTCAAAAGGTGTTTAGTTTGTCCAGTCTGGGCTACTGTAAAAAAATATGGCAGCCTCCGTAGAGGGGTCCTGCTCCTGATGTAAATATAAAGAGTTCATTCACAGCTAGCGAAAACAATAATTTGTACAATTTAGATAAAACGCATAGTTGAAACATCATTACGGTTATTATGAATTTAATTTCTGCTAAAAGATCCATTTTACCCAAATCTTACAAACTAGAGCTTTAAATGCGTTTGACTGTGATGGGCTTCCAGTTTGTATGTACTGCCTCCAAGTGGCGAAATCGAGTAATGCAGGTTTAATTGAAAGTTCCACTCAAGGAGTATTCCTGCTCTTTTCCAGCAACTTTCCTTTAAATAAACACATATTGATTAGGGCGTTATGGGGAGTCATGGGATCCATATAAGGAATGAATCGTTTCATATTATGATCAGGATTCTCATGATTAAAATCATTGAGTTAAATGCTGCAAAAATAATGTACGAAGCACATCATGAAATTACACCGTATTTAGAATTTCTTTGAATCTCGACAGAACTCATGAACTCATGGGAAAAGGCAGATTTGAGAAAACAATAAAGGGAAGGTCAAATATAAAATACATGTGAATATGTTAAAGGGATACATTTATAGATTGGATGTATGAAGCCCACAAATGCTTTTATTGAAATCTTAAGAAAGCTGTCTGACGTCAGCGCCGTGAAGATCCTCATTTACAAGCAAAAAGCCTGTATCTGCAAAGACATTCATGTTTTTATATTACATGACGGTTTTCCAGCAGATCCGGTGCGCGTTCACGGGCTCATGCGTCGCAGCTCCTCGTCATGACAACGAGCTGTGTGACTGAAATATTGCAAGTTGTGTCCTGCGAGAGAGAGAGAGAGAGAGAGAGAGGGGGAGAGAGAGAGAGAGAGAGCGAGAGAGAGAGACTGTTGAAGCACAGGCGGCGGGATCTTCGTCCTCCTCCTCCTCCCCGTCCTCATCTTCCTCTCCTTCTCCTCCAGCGCATGTATCAGGCTTCAAAATAATACCCCCGCACCTCACTGACATGTTTGTCCCGCTTTTCTTAAACCATGCCGGCTAAACGGAAGATGTTTGACAGAGCGAGCCTCTGTTCTCCGCGCACAGCGTCAGACACCAAGTGAGACCTTTCACAGAGACACCACGCAAGCGCGTAAAGGAGACCGATTTGGACACCTGATTTCGGTGGGTGTCTTTCCGACGCAAATTTCACGCTTTAACTCCAACTGTCCGCTGTTGTTGAACGAGTGTGTTTGTGTGCGTTGTGTTTTTTTTTTGTGTTGAAGGCCTCTGGCGGTGCAGATATACGGTGGATTATTATCAGCATGGACAAATGGGGGAGAAGGGACCGATCGCTGCGTTGACTCGCGGAGCAGCGCGCACAGTCTCGACGCTATAGCGTTACGCGTTTATATCACTGAGAGTCGTTCTTTTTTCCTTTCTTTCCTCCCTCTCTCGCCGCTGCGGCTCAACACCAGAATAGAGACAAAAAAGTCACACATCTGTGGATAAGGAGGAGAGCGGGGTGTAGTCGGAGAGGGATGAGAGGAGGAGGGGGCCACTATGAGGTGTGCTTTTTTTGGGAAAAGCCGGAGAGAGAAGACGGACGCCGAGAAGCTGTGCTGATGTGCGAGACCCCGCGACGCGCTGCCCTCCCGAGAAACAACTGCGATCGGGGAAGAAATGGCCTAGTTAGACGCTCCTCTTCATCATCACCATCGACACACCGACAGAGGACGGAGCCGAAGAATCGCATGGACGGGCCAGCATCACCATCATCATCCTCGTCATCATCATAAATCCGGTGCTTGCATCGAGACCCCTAAGGTAAGCCATATGTTCCGCAGACGTGAGCAGAGATTTTTTTTTTATCTTTCCCCTTCTCCCGTCTATCGGGTGTCATATGTGCGCAATGGTGACTTCGCACATTGCGCACGTTATCCATCTTGACGCACTGTCAGAATTGGGGGGGGGGGGGGGGGGGGGTATATATTTTTTTTTTATAGTGTCAATTCTCCCAAAAAGCACTTTGTTGCCATAGCACGTATTTATTCTTCCTTGCAGCGGGAGCCTTCCTTTGGCCTTGCCTGTTGATAAGCTGTCACATACCAACGCGATCGGTCGACTCTTTGCGTTCGGGAATCAGTATTCTGTCATTGGGGCCATGCTGCCGACGAGATGACATTCGTGTGATTTAATTGGGAATCAGTGGGACTGGCCGCTCTTCTCGTGCTGGGGGGGGGGCTCCGGTGTCCTGTCTCACTGCTGCAGGTGCTGGTGGAGGTGGAGATTGTTTGAAGAAAGCCTTTATTACATGCCTTAATGGCTGCTTAATTAGACACGCTTCTGTGCTGTAATGTAACTAAAATCAAGCGGTGTGTTTGTGTGTTTGTGTGTGTGTGTGTCAGGGCTCCAACTCAGAAGATGTCCTCTCTCATGAACAAACCCACAACAGCTCTGAGTAACACACACAGTACACACACACACACACACACATGCACACGCATGCACAACGTCGGTGCAGCCCTAGAAGATGCAGATAGGATTGTGAATTAAATGCACACACTGATGATCTAGGGGAGGCTCCATTAATATTCAGTGGTGGTTGGGCAGTGCTCAGTTAATGGCAGACAACAGGACCTCTGTTCTGACAGGTCAGGGATGAGAAATGGTGTATTTTCATTTTCAGGGAATAGATGTGTGTGTTTTTTATTCACGCGGATATATATATGTGGCCTGTAGCCACAGAGGAGTGACATTTAAAATCCATCAGAAAACCAATAAAGTGTTTTTTGTAGACTTTGTTTGCAGAATTTGTGGAAGAAGAAGTATGAGTCTGGTCCGTGTACTGTTGGAATTGCTTTGATTGCCTTCCAAGGCAGGCCTCACGTCAGCTTGGTTACTGGCATTTTACACAAACCGAACAGAATATGGCTGAAGACTAGCTGACTTATTTCTAAGGGCTTCCAAATGTCTTCAAACCAAATTTAGTCCTTGCATCCTAGAGAAAAGACACGGTGCATATTTACAGCAAAGAATGGAGACCCAGTACTAAAAATGTGCAGAACTATACATAGAATCTCAAAATGAAACGTTTTCTTGGAGGATTAAAAAATTGAAAACCCCTTATTCCCTATTTGATCATTTTGAATGTTTTATTTCTGGAATTTGTTTGACCATGCTCCATTTTGTGTCTCTGTTGCAGTTCTTGCATTCAACAGTGAGTGGGTTTGGAGGCTTTGGTGGCAAATTTAATACACAGATGGTCTTTTGGGACACCAAATATATCATAAAACACTTCATATAATCAACCAAACCTGTTGATACATGGGCTTTGCCTATTAAAACTGTTGTCTACCTATATAGGGAAACATGCAGATTTCTGCATTAAAATACGTCGGTAAAGCATCGATAAAGTTCTTTTCACGGCGACCACATTTTGTCCAGAGCAAAAATAGAAAAGATAAATGTTGTGTAAGAAAAAAATAGAAAGAGCGGCTGCTTAATGGATTGGATGATGACGCGAAGTGTAGCCCCAGAGTGTAGAACCAAAAAAAAGTGGAGTCTTAATGTTTAATGAAGTATGTTTGGGTAATATGTGAGTGAGGAAGGTGAAGTGGCCAAGAGTGTTGGCTGAGATATTCTATCACACGTGGACATTGAGCTTTCTTAAAGGGGAGCAGAGCTGATGTCCAGCTGTAGTGTCATCCATACAGCTGTTTTTGAGAGAGAGCTACTTTGTCACATATCAGTGCTTATATCCATCACCAAGGCCCAGCGTTCAAAAGTGGAGCCCAACTGATATTCATTTCTGAAGGCTGAGGCACATACTGATGTGAGGAAGTAAAACGGTCTGATACTTATATCTCAGCCCATATATACACCTCTAAAAATAGACAATAATTGATGACAAGATTTCATTATCAAACCATTATGACAGAGAAATGTAAGTAGGGCTTGATATTTAAAAGTTTATTAATTTGTCATCGTAATGTCACAGACTAGTTTTTTTGGTTACAAAAGATTTTTTGGAATATACTAATTAATTATTAGTTTAAGGCCAGAAAAACAAACAGGATACTTGGATTCCTCTTTTAGACTTTGATATGTGATATGTCTTCCTGCTGCTAACGAGGGCTCAAAATAACAGGTGATTATATTTATCACAGCTTCCCTTTGCTCTTTGATGCTGCACTGCTGCTTGGATGAATCAACATTTCCAAATGTTAAAAACAAAATTAGCTGTTGCACAGAATCTACGTGTTTTAACTCCCCGAACTGCAGCTCGTTGCGCGCTGAATGAGCATAGGCTGAATGCTACAGCCATTTATGTGCTGCAAGGAATTTAACTGGTAAATGATGGTTAACAGAGGTGTCATTTGTTCCTGAATTTGGTTATATGTCCATCAGAGACGAGATATTATCAGGAATTTAAAGTTTCTCTGCTCTTGTTTGGGTTTCGGACGGGATTAATGTTTTTTATTGGGTTGCGGAGAACGTTGCATAAGTAACTTAAAATATGCTGTGATTTGTTAAGCTAGCTGCATAACTTTATTTTACTCCTGCTGTGCCTGCAACATGTTTTACATCAGCTTGTGTTTTATTTAAATTTCCATAATTTTATACTTAATTACATCCTGTTGTTTGGTCACTTTATGCATTTTACACATTCCAAAAAGATAACATTCTGTATCGAGCAGTAATATTACAAATTAGTAAACAGGTGGCTGTCTAACCAAGATGCATTCACCGAGTGGAAGTGCTATTGCATGATACTTATACATTCTCATATTAGTTGCATTCAAAGTACATCCGCTTTGAGGAAGTTAACGTACAAACAGCAGATCCAGATTGTGCTCACAGTGGAGGCTGGAGAGATTTTCTGTTCATGGCCAAATGTAATCTTTGCAGGTATCGCTGGTGAAGACTTGTTTTAAGGATGTCGATCTTTACAGTGAACACCTTAGAGGTCATCACTGTTAGAAATGTTCCGACTGAAGTCATTCAAAATAATACAGAGAGAATCTCAATGTCCACTCCACGACTGAAGTATTGGACTCCATATAATTTAATTTAAAGAGCTCTAAATAGATTTATAAAGTATGGTATTGCACTATGTGGCACTCAGAACAGAGGTATCTGACCATCATTCTGTTTAAAAAAATAATAAAAACAAGGCCGCCTCTGGGGTTTCCCTGTCAATCCGGTTTTTTTTTTATGTCACAGCACTGTGAATTGTGGGTCAGTCCTGGGGGGAGTCTGCAGATTGTGCACTTACAGAAAGAGTGTATCATGGTCCAGAAGGTCCACAAAAGAGCCCTTGTGCACTTACCAATTTTGCAGTTTGAGAGTCTTTTGATCTGTATCAGGACCAATTCTTCAAAATCTGGTATTCGGTTTGGACATAGAGGGTTGATATTAGGATGGATGTAGACTGTCATGTCACTGCTGCACGGCACCTATTACCATGAATATGGAACAAGAAGCCCTTGTTGCTCTAGATTTTCCAATACTAACATGTTTATGTTTTTAGAATTAGCACAGCTAGTGCAGTGGCTGTTCTCAGTGTGGTGATGCTGGATGCAGCGATCTCTCTGAAACAGTTAAAGTGACCTGCAGTAGCGGAGCCTTGGCAGGTAAGGCGATGCTGCAGGACTGACTCCCCGGAACCATGAAGCTGCTCCACTGCTACTGCACCAAGAGCTGCTCGCCTGTTTTATTCAAAGTTCGGTGAAGCCCGACTCAGTACACAGAACCTGAACTGGAGAATTAGTTGTCATTTAAACTGTTGCACATGCACCCGTTGCTGTGAACGTCTTCGTCGTGATAGACGATGTCACTTCATTGCTGATTTCCATTCGCTGCAATGACAGAGGATTGGTCGCCTGTTTACTCAAAGATTATTAATGCCAATGGCAACGTGTCAAGTGCGAAGCCGACAAGATAATTGGTTCTAGAGATATGCAAGGCACATACAGAACGGCTGAAACATTAGATTATCATTTGCCCAAAACAGGATAAAAATCCATCCCATATTTCCGGTCATCACATGAGCTTTCTCAGCAAGCTATGGCATATTCACCTGAAACATTGGCTGCATGCCGGATTATTGGTGAAGCTGCTATAATGGAAGAGGTGGAGGAGATGTTGATACCTGTGTGAAGATGTCAAGTCAGAGAAAAGGGAGGTTAAAATGACCCAGCTCTTAGACACGTCACAACCAAGGAGGAGAGAAGCAGGAGAATAGCTCGACCTGACCTATTATCCGCGAGCAAAGTAATGCCGGAGAAACGCCTGTGCAAATGCCATGGTAACCATCTTGTGTAACCTCCTTTGAACAATATCACATAACATTCATCCAGGAGATAAGTCGGGGTGAATGCCGTCCCCGTCTCGTTCAGTCTGGGGAGGAATATCACACCGAACCCCATTAGAATATCTGGAAATATAATGTTTCTTTTATTAGCAGCTGAGGTGTGAGCCCGTTAAAACAGCCCACGTGTCCTTTCGTGAATCGCAAAGTTTAATTCACCAGGTATACGATCCATTCAGCAGCCGTAACAGTCCGTTCTCCGATGTTTGTTTGGGCTGTCAAACACGGCATCTTGAAAAAACAAATTGAACTGTTTCCTTCGAGCGGTGTTAGTGTATCATTGACGAGGATGATCATAATTCACCTTGCTCCCGACACAGTGCAGGCATTAGGCAGCTGGCGCTCTTTATGAAGGTGCGGGCAGCGTTGACATGAGTTACACACGGGCAGTCGTGGCCTACTTGATATACTGCTCTGGAATGGCAACCCCATTTGCTATGAGTTAGACGCCTTAGTTTCTGCATCTTCAGATGGGAATATGATAGCCAGTTAATGCTGCAGTATGAAGTTGGCTAATGCACGTTTCATTGCCTTGAGATAAAGTGAGGAGCTTCGATGGCTGAGCAAATTTTGAGATATGGTGCTCTCGGAAATGTTAATACCCCCCCCCCCCCACACACACACACACACACACACACACACACTGTCCTTCCAGTGCAGAAGTAAACTGTCACTTTATGTGGAAAGAACATTGGAGTGTGTGCTCGGCAGTGCACTCAATGCTTTGTGGAAACCCAGTGTAGCCACAGAAGACAGATTTAGCAGCCAAAAGACATTTTTAAGACGAAGCTGTGAAGAGTTTTTTTCACGCAATATTGTGGACGTTTAGTCTTTAATGAACATTGAATAAATATCTCTGTAAAGGTGCAAAGACATGCCACTGAGGATTATATATACTTACTAACCTTTTACTGACAGTACAGCAGCACCCTTTTAACCCATTGACACTCAAGGGGCCAAATAAAAAAGAAAAACCTAAGCTTTTTTTGAAAACAACCAAATAAAGCCTTTTGGGTTTCCTGAAAATGGAATCTGATTAAATTGTTATTGCTCATTGCCTTTTCCCTAAAGAATATAAAAAAATATATAAATATATCTGGCAAATTCCCAGTGATCCCCTACTTCTCTCATGTCTTTCACCGACTGAGCAATGGTAAGCATCATCTGAATCTTCATTGTTATTGTCAATGTTGTTTTAATCAATGGAATTATGTAATCTGATTCAATATCGCTCAATGCTATATACACGCACACCAGTATGTTGCATCAGGTCTAAATTGGTTAAAGCCACCTCAGAATCTCTGCCAGCTCCTGAATGAACAGATTGAGATAGGTAAACGTAATTGTCTGTCCCAAGTGACAAAAAGAGGTTGAGGTATAGATTTGCTGTTACGTGGTAAACTGACCGGTTAAAAAAAAAGATACAGAACATTGTTGTGAGGTCCTGTGTTTCTTGTGGAGCCACAAATCAAAGCGGACTGTACTTGACCTTTAATTAGACATTCAAGCGACTGCCCTGTGTGAGCCCCGTGCAAAAACCAGGCATCCCACAAGGCTTCTGTAATTGGTTATTTTTTTCTTCCAAATGAAATTGCAAGATAATTTTAACCACCCTGTCTCCTGTTTGATGCATTACTGCAGTCAGTGGGTTAAATGACACGTGCCGGCTTTATTCTGCTGATGTGCTGCTCGTGTGCTTGAACATTTGGAAATTTTGTTTTCTAAACTCCTTCAAGTCAGAGATTCAGTGGATCGCATCAATCCTAAACCATGGTGTTGTGCTGTTGACGCTCCGGTGATTCAGGGCCCAGGGTTAGTCATCTCAGTGGACCCTTATTGTCTTTCCTTGTTAATTCAAAAATACCCATGTTTGTTCCAACAAAAGACCCCTCACTGAGTTCAGACCAAATTAGTAACAAAAAAGCCCGTACTGATGATTACTATGTTCTCAGAAGGTCGAGAACTCAGTTTTAGGGCAGAAAACCTTAATGTTTGTCAGCAAAGCAAAAGATTGGTCTGTAGTTTTCACAATCAGTAGGCTGGCGAGAAGGGGAGGTAAATAGACGTTAGCTCCAGCAGCTTGAATACAAATTAAAATTGATTTACCTTTTGCAATAACATGAGGGAGAAAACATCATCCCATACCGTCTAAAAATAAAGAAATTTTCCTCTTACACGTTCATTGCAGCGTATTTACAACATTTCCTGTGACCTGTTTAAAAACATCTATTTCCTTTTGCATAACAAAATCATAATCACCTCAGCCAAGGAGTTTATCTTTTCACCTGTGTCTGTTGATGTGTCTGCAGCATCAAACAGAAAGTACTGAACCGATTTTAATTTACCGTGGCGGAGGGCCGAGGCAGGAGTGAGGGATGAGCTCATCACGTTTTGAGGCACATCCAAATTATTAATAATAATTTGTATGTTTTTTCTCTGACATCTGGTTTATGTTGTTTAGCCTTGTTGAAGTTCTCTGGGCTCATTGAGTGCCTTTCAAGTGAAGTATGTGTAACAGAGCTTTATATTTGGGGCGGCAGTATGATTCTATGATGTGATACGTTAAAGGGCTGAATAAAAAACATAATTTGAGGAATGAATAAAAAGAGTTGGGGGAAAAAAAGGGAAAAACATTTATAGCTTATGGAAAATTGTTTAAACACATGAATTGTTGCAGTGTATTGTGGCTCTGCTTATACCCAGAAACATGCAATTCCACACCATTTAAATTACAGTGATTATTTGATAATTTTTTATAAGCAGTGGGGCTGTTTTTGTGCTAAGGTATATGTGCCAACTGGGTGGGTGCATCAGGTTGAGGGAGTTACATTGACATCATAGACATGCATAAAATACAGGCTCATCGAGGCATCTTTAGAAATAATGCCATGTTGTTGTCGTATCTTTAGCTAACACTTCCATTAGCTCGGTCGCTAATGGAATGGAAAGCTAATGGATGTTTTTGTATCACAACTCCTGTCATAATCAGGGTCTTAAAAAGTCTAAAAATGAAAAATCTCAACTCAAGCCTTAAAAAAGTATTAAACACATGAAAAAATGTCCATATTAGATCTTTAAAATATTTTGGTAGAACTTTATTTTACTGTAACTTTACATTATTTGCTACTTCCAATTAAGATGTATGTGTAGTTAGTAACATCTCAGTGTGTATTTTCACTAATCAAGGATACAGATACTTACACAGTAATTGAACTGCAAACAAGACCCAACACCTTGGTTAGAATGTATCTCAGTACTCTGCTTGGCTGTGAGTAAGGATACAGAAACTTACTGGCTCTGGGTGGATTTTACTAGATTATGTAGTGACTAGAGAGTTGTTCTCAACTTGGCTACTTCACCTTATCTTTAAATATAGGGAAGTATAAGTAATTCTAGGACTCCTCCCATATTCCTTCATAACTATTTGTTGTAGTCTTTAAAATCCACAAATTAAAATTATTGAAACCTGCAGGAAACCAGTGTACCTTTCTGCATATAATATATACTTCAAAAGAGCAGGTTACATTAAAGTGTATTTTTACGACAAAGATTGTACATTCCATTTTGGGCTCTTTGATTTGAAGTTTGCTCAAAGATCGTCACTGACACAGTGACTTGCTATTGGTCAGTGGCACAAATTTGGACATCAAAGTTTACCAAAGTTGAATTTGATACCAGAGATAATTTGCCAGCACATTTTAACCATTAGAATTTACTTCTTTGTTGCATAATTTCTAATATCCCCAGGCTGAATGTTATTTATCATGAATGGCTGTTTGTTACTTGAATGTAAAACTGCAATATTTCAATACCTAGCATAAAGGCAACTATATAGAACCCTACATTTTTACTTTACAGTATATCCAATGAAAACACACTTGTGCTTGGCGATTATCAAGAGACTACACCATGGTCAAACAGCATTCTTGCAAAATGTCAGGTTGCAGAAAGACACTTATATACTTTCCATAGCTTTCCAAATGCCGTGGGACGAAAATTGTCTTTTATTCAAAGGACAAATCCGAGCATGGCTACTTCTGTGTAGCGGCAGAGGCAGTGACATGAATAATCACAGGAGTGAGAGAGTGTGAGCTTGTCAGACCAGTGTGAGCAAGACCACCTAATTACCTTGTTTCAATCTGATAGGCGATTGTAAGAGTCGTCTGATAGTGATCAGCTGATGGCACACAGGATTCCAGGTCTCTCCCTAAACCAATATGACAATACAGACAATTTTGTTGCACTAGTACTGTAGTACTGTGGGTTATCTTGAGTAATCAGGTTTATTGAGGCAGTATTGTGTCTGAATGTACTTTTTCTGTATCAGCTTATAAAGGCAATGAAAACAGGAAACTGAATGTCCTTTCTCAACCTGCCCGTTTGAATGGGCTGTTTGCTTGGCCTGTATTTATGCTCTGAAGCTTCTACAGAATTATTCCTTGTCATTAGTCAGTCCTCCTCAAACAGTTCTACAATATACGGTGCCTTTTTGAATGTTTGTGTGCTGGACGTAGTATGCAGAGCTTTTCATCCGACCTAGTTTATCTGCAATTAGGATGTTGTCGTCAATGTTTTTCATAAAACGAAACTGAATTTTCTTTGCTACTGTTCACGTGTGGTTTATATGAGTTACATCACATGCAGCGGGTTTCCTTGCTCGACTAATGCTAACGTACACATCATAAGTGGGGCCAGCCCATCTGTCAAGGTACATTTCCCACCGAGCGTGACAGTCTTCTTTAGGCCACGTTTAAATTTCAGCAGCAGTTGTTGTTTTTTTTTCTTTTCTTTCTTTTTTTCTTGTTTGCTGCAGTTTGATTAGCATGAGGAAAGTGAACTTGTACGTATTTACTCAGATGAATGATGAGCTCCCGTCAAAACCCTCCCCAGTGTTAGACAATAAAGGAGGCTTATGTTTCAGATTGTGTGTCTGAACTCTCGGGCTGCTTTCCCATCATGTCCGCAAACGAGCATTGTATATCTATAGGAACAGCTGCATGACATGATTGTATTACACATTGTTATGTCTGTCTGTGGTCAAAGATACATCACCTATTATCCACCAAACATATGGATTTGACTTTTAAATATTTCACTTTTTTAATTGCCTCTGCCAAAGAGGTTTTTCGTTCCTGTCCATTTATTTGTTGGTTTGTCTGTGAGCAAGTTTCTGCAAAAACTACTGGACGGATTGTCATGAAATTTGGTGGACAAAGGCTTTATGGGTCTGGGAAGAAGCCATTACATTTTGGTGCAGATTCAGATCAGTGAGCAGATCCAATAGTTGGGTTTTCTTTTACTTCCTTTAGCTTTGCGAGATGGGGTTTCTCTTTAAATAATTCATGGATCTTGATACAATAAAAAAAAACAAACGACATACTGATATTTATGACTGTGTGCAATTTGGTGCTGATCCAAATACTACAAATCTTGATCTAGTGAATTTAAATGTGGTTTCTTAATGGGACTGTTGGGCCGAGTTGATAGTCTGTTTAAAAAACTGTCTGCATCTGCAATGATGTACATCTAGATCACCCAAAAACTGACAACAGGACCTTCCTTGTTTTGAGCCCAGTATATAAATATAAAGGTGCATTTATTTAGTCTGTAGACACAGGATTTAATAGGGATTGGACCTGTATGCCCAGTGTAAGTGTAATAAAATATGATCTATTTCATCATTTCTCACATATATTCTGAAAGTACACATAAAACATTATTAATGTTAATGATTCTGCAGGACCATCATCGATATTGGATTATTTCTGCAGGGGATTATCCTGAGTGAAGGTTGTTTTTTCCTCACATTCCAATTTCTTTTCTAACTCTAATTTTTACAATATTAGTACATAGCAACTAAATCATGGTTAAACTGTCTACCTACACTGCAACCTAATAAATAAAGACGTTTACATTTTTTAAAGACTTCAGTTAAGTCGCGGTGTGGCGGTTACCTCTAAGAGAAGGTGGAGGTGTACGGCCTGTCTCCTGCAGCTTTTCTGACAGCTTTATCTAAAAGCTCACTTTGCATGGCTGCTCCTGCAATATTTAAAACTGATCCACTGTCTGGAAACGCCAAAAATAAAACGTTTTGGACTCCCCTTAGTTGAACGAGTGGTGTACGTTAGAGGTGTTCTGCGTTTCCTGTGACTTCTTAACAATAAAAGCAATTCCATTGGCTTTATCATTGTCTTCATACAGCTCTAATATGGTAGCAAGTGTGTACATGAACAGTAAGGTTGTTGTCAGTGAATTAATAATGCCCTGGAATATATTCTGCATCATTTCCTGTAAATCTCTGTGTGTAGGCAGCCGAATCCAGTGCAGGAAAGGTGGACTCTGCAACTACCAATAGAAAATAGCATTTAGATAGATCGGTAATTTTTTGGGAACACATTGAACCCAAGTCAGTCAGTCATTCATTAGAATTTCTAAGAAACGACTTAACTGATCTCCATTACGTTTTGTGGCGGTTTGGTGTGTGACCCAAGGAAGAACCCAATATATTTAAGAGAAGATCTGGATAAATAGGCATTTCCAGGATTTTTTTTTTCACTTTCTTTAACATGGCGAGATGCATTAGCCTTGGTGGAAGTATCCACTCTCTGAATGTCCTTCTAGACTGCTACTCTCTGGGATCTCCTGTAGATGTTTCAGGAGTAACTGCATTTACACGTTAAGAGCCCTCTGGTTTATTTTCAGAGGAAAAAATATATAGTGGTGTGTTGCAAAAGATGAAAAACACTATATGCATGTTATCCCGGCCTCTCTGAAACATTTTAATTATTCACGTGTTTGGATACTCAGAACACGGCTGGACTACAGCACCTTACACCGGCAGTTTGGGAGCCAGGTCTCAGCAGCAGGGAATGACACCAACTAAACAAACAAAAGTATGCAAACCTCCAAAAATGCCAGTGACTTAAAGAAGGACGAGCATCCAGTAAGAAAATGAAGGACTATTACGTGTTGGTTTTATGATTTCAAAAGTAACTTCTAGTATCTGCAGAACCAAAAGCTTGAGTCGTTAATGCTCAGCTTTCCACTTCCTCTCACAATGTTTTCAGTCCAGTGGAGCTCACTGTAATGCTCTCATGCATGCTGTGTAATATACTGGACAATTAAAACATTTGACTTAGTTATAAGTCACGGAATTTACACTGGGGTATTTCCTGTTCTAATCTGTTTTGTAGTTTACTCCCTAAAATTGGCCTGGAAAACAGATAGGACTTATATAGACAATATCTCCCGATAAAGTTACTATACTTCTAAGTCTAAAGGTGTCATAGATCATCATTTGGTCCTGGAAGATCTTATTTTTAGAGCATTCATCAAAGAATAACTTTAAAGTCTTTATTCAATTATGTGTATATGTATGTAAAGAACATATATTATTTATTAGTGAAAAACATCCAAAATCCTTCCGGCTCTGCAACCATGACATTAAAAAGTAATAAAGTCAATGGGTTATTTCTTTATTTATCTTTTTATAAATGGTCCATTTGTAATATAACATTCCATTTTGTTAAAGCTTGTATAAACCAGACACACCGTCAATATTCACATGCAATATCATCATGATAAAAAAGGATAAGTTATAATTCAACTAAGACTTAAAAAGGCTTTGTTTATACTGCTTGAGAGTGATGAGGTAATGACTATAGTGACCAATAGGGACCAACTGATGTGGCCGCCAGGGTAACAGTGGCAGTTGGAGTGAATGTTAAGTGATAATAAAAATCTATCTATTTTAAAGTTAGTAGAATCTGCCATTTTCTTTCTTTTCTCTTATTTCTCTCACTCCCTCTTACCTCTGCCAGGTGTCAGCTCTTCCTGTATTGATTGTTTCAAAATAAAAGCCCCCTGCAGAGTTATGAGATTGTGATGTTACAGTGCCGGCTATAATTGTGCAACAAAAAAGTGCTGCAAAATGTATGGCATGCAACGGAAACAAAAATGTAAAGTCTAGAAGGAGTTGATAACACTTATACTATCTCATAAAATGACTTTGTGACATAAAAGCAGACATTTGAAAAAAATCTAAGCTTCTCTGGACTACATCATTCATTCAATAAAAATGTTTACTAGATGGTGGGAACGAGCTTCCTGACCTTGTTAGCTATGTCACTAAATCGACAACATCATGTCCACCTATTTGTACTCGTAGCAGTCCCTAAAGCATTCCTCTGTTGTAGAGGCGTAAATGCTCCATAACAGGAGGTTAAGTAGAAACAAGACGAAGGGGACACAGCTATGATGGTGTCCTCCATTTTGGACTCTTTAGTGCTCTGCCCGGTCCAAAGGTCAACTCTGTCAGGGCGGCTTGCCGACGCTTGATGTACAAGTAATGCGTCAAGTTCACCAAAGTTTAACCTGTTGAGAGAAATTTGTATCGATCGAGTTTCCCACTGCGATTTTATATTGTTTGATAATTTATCTCTTTACTGCTGTGATCAGGACTTTACCTCTTCCATGCACCTTAACAGATACACCCACTGCCTCATTTCATCTCTATATATATCAACACTAATATAACTCCACATTCCCACCTTTCCGTTGCACTTCACTTCATCGAAAATCTCACAGCGCTTCTCTAGCGCAGCCGCTATCTGCCACCAGTGATGCAGTATCCAGGATGCAGCTGCTCTCCCCTATCCCTCAAACTGAGTGCACACTTGTGTAACAATGGGTATTTTTATGCCAATGTGTGTGTACAATATCAACCATGTGTGCTCTTTCCAGCCCAGTATCTTTCTTTGTTCTCACATGATCTTATGTAAGAATGGAGCAGGTGTGGCTGACATGTGTCTCTTAGCCACACACTGACTCAGGATGCTCCTTAAAGCATATTGCCGTTTCCACCGGGGAGAATGGGGACAGCAGGTATAACAAAACGCCTGATTGCAACACATTTTGACAACAACCAAAAGTAAGAGATTGATGATCTTTATATGCAAAGTGTAAAGTAAAAAAACAAAATCTCCAAAGAATCACACTGTTGAAATCACAGCACAACTAGCATGACGTGTATTAGCTTTGATTGTATCGTGTATTAGCTGTTTTGACTGCAGAGAATTGTATCGATAGCTCAATTATTAATTATAGAAATATAAACTAAAGTTCCATCTTTACGTGATAATAAAATAAAAAAAAATAAAAACATTTCGGTGAGACTGAGCTCATCACACATGAACCTCCTCTCTTCTGCTAACTGCACCCAAAACTCACTTTAACTTTTCTCACATCTTTATAATAGTTTTTACATCAGACAAAAAACCAGAAATATCAGTCATAACATGAATAAATCGATCTGCTTATTTAAAGTTTATCTTTCAACACTTATGAAGGTCAAAATGTATATCCACTGTTTTCCTATAATATTGAGAACTTAATTTACGGTTTTGACAATTTTGCTCGTAATCAAAGACTCCGCCTCTGCCACACGGACAAGCTCATTGCTGGATAAGGAAATCCAGATTTAACTGAGATAGTATATAACCTGCTTCGTAATACAGATTATCAAATTGGCGAATATAACTTGGCTTTTTACAGGCTGCAGGTGATGATGTGGTGAGAGACCAGTGTTAATCTGACAAACACAACAACTGGATTAATGTCTTCATTAGTACACAGGGCCGTTTATGCAGACATTAATGTCCCCACTGTCGTGTAGGGCTGTCAGTGGCTCCTAAACTCAATGCTGATGATGAATTGACTGAGAATAGCCTCATTAAGTAATGCACCCCTGGCAGGAGATGTGAGGAACATAACATTTACTTTTACCCTTTCAGTACAAAATATAAATAATATATTTACTGTCGTTTGACATAAGTTCTATAACCTGTAATTTTCTCGGCTTTATAAAACTTTACAAATTAGTTACCATCATCCAAACGGCAAATTATTGAATAAAGCCAATAAATCCCAGCAGTGAATAAAGAAATATTCAAAATATAAAAATAACATACTGTACTTGTTCAGATAAGCCAAGATGATTGCCTCCTGGAAAAGAAAAGATATTTTCTTTTTAGAGTGTGGCTTATAAAATCACAGTAAACATCCGTGTTGCTTCTCTTCCGACACGACAGAAATCGAATTGGTTTGGAATTAGTCACAAGGGGAAACTCAAAGGCAGAACGGTTGTTTAAAAAAAATATGTAGGGCACAGTCCAAACATATTGGGACGGTGACATGATTTGATTCCACTCCAGCACATCTGGTGTGAAATGAAGCAGTGGTTGTGAGGTGAAAGTGCTGTGTTTCAGCTTTAGAGAAAGAAAGTGGCTCTCATCTCATTGCTATACATATACAGACCGAATTGAGGAGGATGCAGCAGGACATCGATCGTGAGCATAAAGAAAATGCAGCCAAGGAGTTTTTTGGAGCCAAACCTCAGTCAGACCTTAAACCAACTGAGCACTTACTGAATCCCAGACAGAAGGTGAAAGCCCTTGCAACAAACAAGATCTGAATATGTCGATAGAAGTGTTTTAATTTCATCTTAAATGTCAAGGAATAATGTCTCGCTGTCATGCAGTCAAGCTACCATTAAGGACATTGATGTAAATGCATATCTTGGCAGCGTTGGTGTTAACTGTAATTCCATGAACATGTTATGGTCTAATCATACACACATAGATTTTTACGAGATTTCCATCAAGTTTCATCTTCAGCTTCCAGGCCATTTTCACAAACTGCCAGTATGGCAGAGCTTTGAGAAAGAGGATTGGGGGATGAGCCGTAACTTGACATTAAGCAAACCACTTAACCATGCATGTCACCCCTGTTGCCTTCACCTGCCTCTATTTTAGCCATGACGGGTTATGTTCCCTCTGTTCCCTGTCATCGCTTCGTGCTGCTGCGTGCCCTCTTTGAAGCCATCCTCTTCTCATGGCCTCTTTTGAACTCACATGTTTGGCTTTTTTCTTCCGCTTTCACAACCATGCACATTTTCCCCTCCCTCGGTTTTGCCGTGAGCAATACGAGCATGCAGCCACCAAAGAAAGACACATGGATGAATTAAATGCAAACTAACAGATTTGAGTTAAACTTGACCCTGAAACTGGGTGATTTTTTTTTTTTTTATAACCTCACTACAACTAAATATGGTTGTTTCGGCTGAAAGTTGTTGTCACTCACTCATCACTCATCGTCATCCGCTTATCCGGGGTCGGGTCGCGGGGGGAGCAGCTCAAGCAGGGGGCCCCAGACTTCCCTTTCCCGGGCCACATTGACCAGCTCTGACGGGGGGATCCCGAGGCGTTCCCAGGCCAGTGTTGAGATATAATCTCTCCACCTAGTCCTGGGTCTTCCTCGAGGTCTCCTCCCCACTGGACGTGCCTGAAAGTTGTTGTCTTTCATTCAATTTCAATTATCTAATTGTCCAATTAATAATTCCATTTGCAAAATACCATTAGCAACATGCGACAAGGTGGATTACTTTGACTAAACCATAATGTTCATTTTATTTTACTTGGATTTGACTTGAAGCTACACAGCGCAGGGATTTGCTCTTTTACCATAATCTGGCTCCCCCTACAGGTTGGATGCACAACTCACAGTCGTAAATACGGGTTGCGGTGTGAGCCTCTCTGTGCACACAGCTATGCACACAAGCATTTGTTGGCAAGCTGACGGAAAAGAAACTAACAATGTCAGAAGCCAATAAGCCACATTTGACAAGATACAGATTTTATCCTAAGGCTTGTTTGGCTAACCTGCTAAACCTCTATCGAAATAGATTAATTTGGCAAAATAGAATGTCGACAACTTAACTTGCACAGCCCAATGCAAGCAAACAGAACTTCACAAGACATAGCAAACAAGAAACAATTAGATTTATCTTAGATTTATCGACCAATAAGAACAAGGGCAGGTTACTATCTGTCGTTCATCCTTTGGTCTCTTCTCGTCAACGAGTAAAATATTCTCTTTCTTTCCTCCAACAGTGTCCTTTTTGATTTCTTCAAAATTATTTTCAAAATTCTAATAGCAAGTATTAACCTTAAATCTGCCTTTCCGTAAACTATTCCGCTTATCCTTGTGAGGGTCTCGGGAAATCCCAACTGACATTGAGCAAGAAGTGGGGTACACCCTGAACAGGTCCTCATATCGTAGGGTTATTGACTGAACAGCAGTCCTTTCCGCATCACTACTTTGGGTTATTTTTGCTTGTGCCAACATTGTAATGTCTTTGTGAATAGCAGCCTGTCTCGTTTATTTTAAAGCATTTTATTCCATCAAACTTCCTACATGTTCTTTCTTCAAATACAGGAAGGGGTTTTTGCTGGTCAGATGGATGTTGCTGTCAGGGCCAGTAATGAATTAGTCAGACTTTCAAAATGTTCATAACACACCCACGTCCAGAACATGAGGCGCACAGTGACAGTGCATTACTTGACAGCCCTCAGACAAATGGGATACACTGGGAACCACTGAGCTGTCAACCAATGCACCGGTGTAGCTCCTTCAAACTAGAGAAGGCTGAAGCGCGAACGTGGGGTATTTGTGCAACTCTGGTTCGGTGTCGTCACTTTTCAATGATCATATTTCGAGTAGGCAAAAGCAACATCTGGCCCGTAGCTACATTCAGACTTGTGAGTTTCCTGTCAGCCTGAGCTCCTCGGGCTCTTTTGACTCTCCTTCAGTCTTGAGTCAAGAATAAAGCTGATTGCAGTTTTGCTGGGGGGGCTTAGCGTCGTACGTGCCCGCCTGAGGATTGAAGCTAGTTAATTCTGTGTTATCCTGTAAATCTCCTTTTTAAATTGCACCCCTCTAGACACACTTTTATGTATTGTCTTCATCTTTGAAACCACCTTTCCCTTTTTTCCTAGCGCAACAAAGATCATCATCGGCATCATTATTATTATTATTATTGTTATTATTTTGCTTTCCACATTTAGCAGGACATCCGCTATGATCCGATGGGCAGTCATGTTAATATGGCTAAGCTGCCATTTCTGTTTAATACAGTGGGCCATTCTATTTTTAAATTAGCTTTAGGCTCGGGGCAAAGCAGCTGTCAGACTGCTCCCTCAAACTGTGTGCATTGCCCAGAGACACCTATGCACATGCTAACACAGCTAGCATTTCACCTAGATAATCGCTAATTAGTGTGTCACCAGATTGTGCACACTGCTTTTGCTTCATCATGACACATCCTCCCGCTCACAGTTACCAAACACACAGACAAGGCAGATAAATAAAAAGTAACAGCCCCCTAGAGGAGGCGGCATTCACCCATACCAGGGCTGTCTGGCCAGTAGCTGTCGACACTGCTGGTGTGGAGCATTATAAGATAAAGGGGTTTTCCATGGTATGTACAGGTGTTAAGCAGAGAGAACAGTGGTGACCAACAGCACTATATTGATTTTCTGGTCCACCACTGACGGAGGGCCTTTTGTCTCAACGTCTCCTATCTGCTCCCCCCGCCTGCTGCTTTATGATCCCCGCTGCTTCACTAACATGCATTGATGCTTCACTATGGACACGTTTATTGACCTCTACGCAAACACATGATTTATTTTCTCACTAGGTGTTTTCAGATTGTTAATTACTGGGCTACAGTTACGGAGCGGTGCAATCAAGAAATATGCAATAATGACATTTAGCTGTTTTTGACCCATGTTTTAAATTGAGGTTGGCCTCCGCCGTTCCGCTGAGCTGAGGTGTTCGCAGTCACTTCTTGGGTTAACTGCAATTATATTATGTGTTACTTCCTTGTGGATATTCCCACATTCTTTTGGGCTGCAGTGTGATGAGGATGGGGGAAGCGGTGGCAGATGGAGTGGCAGTGGTATCTGATTGAGCTGCTTTTGGTGTCTGGAGAGCTTATGGTAAATAGAATAAATTGTGGGATGAAGCTTGCAGCCCTCTTCAGCACTAGCAATGCGGCAGTTCTCCACAATTATGGGGTCATCATGAAATTAACACTGTGACAAGAACTTCCAAGCGGAATTGTTTATTTTCCCACGCAGATTAACATGTATTTTGATATTTGTGATATTTTGCCGAGGGATTTAGTAAGAAATCAAGAATGAGCATATCGGAAACGAGATGTAATTTAAATAAATGTAATTAAAGGATTTCACGTGAGGTATATTGAATACGTGCCTGTCACCAAGACCTGGTGAAACTGTACTTACGGAGCAAAGACAAAATAATACCAATGCTTTGTAAAAATGTAGTGGAGTAGAACTTAGTGATATTTTCTGATATATGTAGTGGAGTAAACAAGACATTTACCAAAAAAATCTTCTTCGGTTAAGTGAAAAATGTACTTAGAGTAAAAGTATAGTAGTAGAAAAAATATCTATTTCAATACACACAATATATGATTTTTTTTTATCAAGAAGTAACATGGATGATAGCTTTCTGCATGAATAGTTACACTTTATCGTGCCTTACAATTTCTATGGAAACTAATATTTTGAGAAAAAAACATTACAACATAAATATGTATCATCTCAGAAGGTTCCACATTGATCCTATTTATATAATCCTAATGTGGTTTAAAGCTCGATTGACGTAAAGTCTGCCAGATCTCTGCCTATTACCGTCTGCAGCCTGTCTCTTGTCTTTAGAGGCTTCAGTCGTCATTATGTAACACGTCACACAGTTGAAGACAAAAAAAAGTTGCAGGGGCTAAACTGTTTAATGTAATTAAAGTACATTTTAAGTGACATTATTTTTACCTAATATACTCATAAGATGTGAGCTAAAACTAGATGAGTCTACAGGTAAATTAATCAAATGGGATTCTGATTGACAGGAAATAGGCTATAACATCCCTCTGAGTACTCCATTTTAAAATATAACTAGTTTGCCAAACACTAGATGATGCCTAGCCCCTGTTACGTCAGCATCCTCCCAACTTCATACAGTTGTTACAGATCGCAATGGAGCGAAGATGTCAGACTTTTCTAGTGGTGGCTTTTGAGTAAATGGATTCTGATATAATACTGCACTTTGCAAGAGTGTCAGCCTTTTTTCCCCTCTTCCGCTATTCCTACATCACCCAGTGCACAGTCTGTCCAATCGGGGCAGATTCTGGACAGCTTCAATGTCTAGGGTGAAAAGAGGATGAGGCCCTTTTGGCGGAGCCTATGTATGCAGCCTGACAAGTGTAATCTTGGCTTCCGTTTCAGGAAACGCTTCACCATTCATCAGTTAGACAGCATAATCATCTTAGCTTCGCATTAATGTCTCTGAATATCTGTTTTAACCAAAAAGGTATCACCCGTTGTTATTGTACCTGCAAGAGGAATCATTCCGTGCTGATGTCTTACCCCTACATCAAGCTGAGTGGTCCATGCCAAATCAAAAGTGATGCCTATCTACTAGCTTATTTCTAGCCCAGGTATATACTAGGAATGTTATAGTAAACACAAATTACAGTTCTGGATTGTACTTATGATTTGAGGTATAGCGAATTCGGGAAATACAAAACGTAGGTCGAGTTCAGACACAAAATAGAGAACACCTGTCAGGGCTGGCAGAATGGCAGGCGTGAACCCAAAAGCAACGACAATGAGGCAGAGTGGGAATAGGCAATGTTCGTGGTTTATTGGAATGAGCAGGGGTCACATACCAGGTAGTCAGTCCGATGCAAACAAATACAATAAGGTGCAGGCCAGAGATAATCCAGTGTAGACAGAGCAGAGGTCAAGAGCCAGGTAGTCAGTCCAAAGCAAACAAAACCGACAAGCAGCAGGCAGAAGAGGAATCCAGGGGAAAAGCAGACAGGTCACGGTGGAGATCAGGCAGGCAAGGAATCAGGAAAGTACCACCGGAAGGATTAGGCACGAACACACTAAACGATCTGGCAGAGAACAAGGGGAACAGGCATGCAGATATAAAGGGGAGCGTCTGTGGGTTGAGCCGGTGAAGGGATCAGAGGAATGAGGAAGGTGCAGAGCAGGAGGGGAGTGGCAGAGTTCTGAAAGAGAAGAGAATTAGTAAACAAAACTTAACAGACAAACTGAAAATATTAATAAGAAGGTGAATTTGTGACAACACCAATCAGTGTTTGGGTTGGATCGGTTCGTTGTCTTACGGTCGGGTTCGGACAGAAAACTGCGTCACATGTAAGGGCTGGGTATGTATTGCACTTGAATTCCATGCACACAAAAAGTTACTCATGAGCAGTCGCTGCATTCGTTCCGTACATGTAGGTGCTGAAAGGCCCATGCCAAACATGCTGGTACGGGTTCATGTCACCCTGATAGAAATTAGGCTAGCTGTTCCCTCCTGTTTCCAGTCTGTGTGGTAAGCTAAGTTAGCTGGCAGAAAATTAACCATACACACATAAGAGTGGTGTTATTGTCTTGTACATTTTGCTTTGATTCCCAACATGTTGAACACTTTCTTTTGACAGAATAATCCTCCTGCTGCTGAGGAATGGAACTGTGACCGGACTAGAAACCCTTGGGTAGCACTGACAGACTGAGTTAGCTTAGCATAAGTGATGTGCTGATGTGGAACAAGAGAAAGGTTTCTTTTTCAGCTAAAATGTAGGGACTTTATTACTAAGGAAGTACTCAGTGCCTCTGAGCTTTTCAGATTGTTAATTGCTTCACAAAAGTAGCAAAGGAATCAATAAAGTCGGCCACTTTGTCAGGTTGTCCCCCGGACTCTGGTCGTAGGAGGTATGACCAGATTATTTCAATTAAGGGGTGACAAGCTGTGCTGCCACATCATTTATTTCCACAAACAGCTTAAACAAAGGGAAGACACCTGTAGCATTTGTCGGTTCAGAGAAAATAATAATACCCACAATATGGGACAATAAAATAATGTGGATTTACTTGGAAAATAACCCTTAATTACAAAAGGGATTTAGTCTTTCCCCTTAGATATCAAAGGATAGGAATGGAATATTTTGTCTATACATGGTTTAAGGGTATACAACATATACAGCCTCCAGAGCTTATTTTTATTTCAGTACTGAGAGATTCAGTGGCCAGAGAGATTTTTTTCTCCATTAGTGACAGTAGATCGCAGACAAGCAAGTTCAGTCAAAACCTCAGCACTCTGTTTCTGGCTTGCTTAGCTGCTTGTCATCCACAGATGTTTACTAGTGTAGGAGAGCGGCTTGGCAGCTGAAGTAGTGCATGTAGTTTTAACACTCACAGTGGAAACAAAGCAATATAAAATCCCAGGACAAGCATTTTCCTCAAACCACTCCGACCATCCCATTTAAACATGCTCACTAAAGTATATGACTGGCAGAGAGTCATTACCTCCGACAACAGCTCCATCTGACAGGACTACCTATTATATAAAACAAAACAGACTCATATCAACCTGGCCATGTTTTGTTTTTTTTAATTTGTCCCACTTTATGTGCTGGAGATGCACGATCAATGCCAGTTCAGCTCACGGATGGTTAACGGAAACAGATGTTAGGATTGTTAAGCTAGCACCCTTTGCCCGTCACATGTGAGAGGTTGAGAACACACCAATTTGTGCTCACGGTTGAGTCTCTGCTCGTATGCAACATCTGATGCCTCATTAGATTTTACACATGTGTGCACGTGTGTGTGAATGCTGCTCATGCAGTCGGGGGGGTGGGGGTTTTGTACAGAAAACAATGTGACAGGCTGTAGACACCTGACCATACCTAAGTTATGCCAGTCCTGATGGACATGCATGCATCCCATGAACTACTGTGCATATTGAATTTTGCTTTTACTCTGGGCTTGTGCCGAATGTTAAGTCATACCGTATTTACCAACACACTACAAACACCTGTTTTAAAATCACACTGCTTATATGAATATAGCAGATGTGAGCTATACAGTGACAGCAGCTGTTGTTTAGTCTGAACTACAAGGACATGCAGGATTTGTTTAGTTTATATTGTAGAATTATTGATTTGTGTGTGGTTTTGTATTGCAGTACGTCTTGATCTTATACTTTTTCAGTTGTCTGTGGATGGATTATGTTCAGATTTGAGATGATACCATCCACAATGCACACTGAATGTATTTTTTCTCAGGTTTTGGTTGTTTCATTTTTTTTCTTAAGGTTAAATGTGAGGGATTTTGTGATATCTAGTTGTGAGGTTTCAGATTATAGTCGACTGATAACCCCCCCTCCCCTTCCGAGCATGGCGGGCGAACCCCAGAATGTTTGTCCATTCTGGGCTACTGTAGTTAATAAAAAAAAAGTCACAAATTACATTAGTGAACACAGGCTTCTGTTTGAAAGCCAGCATGTGCAGTTGAAATTGAAACTTTGTTCATAAAATATACTATTTATTAGTGCTGTCAAAGGATTAAAATATTTAATCGCGATTGATCGCATTTATGTCATAGTTAACTCAAAATGAATCACGATTAATCGCAAATTTGTATCTATTCTCAATGTCCCTTCATTATTTTTGGAACCACATACACACACACAGACACACGCATACTGGCCTGCTCCTTGTACTTCATGACGGCCTGATACGATGATGTTTTAAAACATTATTGTGACTTAGTAAACCACCAACATGCAAAAGCGTGTGTCACACGGCGAAAGCATAAGAGTTGGCAGCTCTGCGTTAATCTCCGATAAAAAAATTGACGGTGTTAAAATGGGTTTGCGTTAACGCCGTTAATAACACGTTAAACCGACAGCACTACTATGTATTGATTTTGTTGATTTGTTGAAACTACTTTACTTGTGCACAAATTGCCTTGTGTGTGGATTTGATCTTATTTTTCACTATTTCATCACGTAATACACATTTATTACCCTTTTCAGTTTCTTGTCTCTTTGTACTTTTTTGTCAAAAGTTAGATGAGAAGCTTGACACACTACCACTCTCATATCTGACTGCTGTACAGCCGGTTAGCTTATTATAGAATAAAGGGCTAACAGCTAGTAACAACAAGTAAGAGAATCCAAGTAGCTGAAAATCTCCCAAATGAAAGGGGAGGTCTGCTGATTTTGCACATCAAAGTCTGTTTCTAAGTCTAGTGTATCTGGTGCTGCTGCATAAGTTATTATCCTTGTCCTTTGCGAGCTCTGCAGTGCAACGCTAACAAGAGCTCTTTAAAAAATCGTACGTCACACCAAAGAGAAAAATGACAAGTTGTGGTGTCATGAGGATTATACGCAGGACTATTTCTAGAACGAACATGTTAATTAGTGATATTTAGAGGTGCTGGACAGAGACGTGCGTACTGTTTCCCCTAGTTTACATTCTTAATGCCGAGCAAAGCGGTGCGATTTGACAATGGCATCGACCCGCCGAGCCTACCTTGGCTTGGAAAATATTAATGAAAAAATTCAGATGAGCAATTTATGGGAAATGAGGACGCCTCTCTGACTGCTTCGCCTCCTATTCCAAACAAGTCAAGTGGGTTGTCTGGATCACGCAATCTTACCCCCCCTCACACACTGACTCTTTTACAACACAGGGTATAAAGCCATGTACTGTGTATAATTCACATTAATCTTTTTCTAAGTTGGATTTTCAGCTCGACTATGCGTGCACAGTAACTCTTTTTAATAGGGATTCAGGGTGTCCTGACACATCTTACCTCCTCCTCAGAATGTGCAGAGATGTCATAAGAAGCAGTCACTCAGAGGGCTTTATGAACTGAGCTTTTTTCCAGTCAGCTTGTTACTGTTTTGCTCTACATGAAGCAGACTGGCGCTCACATCACTAACTTTGAACATCCTGTTATGTAGCACAGAATCTTTGTGCTGTATTTTACTGTTGTCCCCTTTGTCTGCTGGCTTCCAGTGGAGTGTGGATATTGCAGGGTTGAGGGTGGAGGGATGAGGTGGCATTCAACCAACAGTTAGCACCACATAAAGCCTTTATCACACCTAAACGGCTCTGTCTCCCAAAGCCAGAGTGCGATAAGCACTGCCCATTCATCTGTAATGATGTGGAAGCAAGAACCCGACTGAACTGAGTTGAGAAGGAGAGGCTAACTCCGACACAGTGTGGATGGCTGAAAAGGATGCAGGGCCAGCAGGGTTTCGGCTTGTTTACCTCTCCGAATGATGTGTGAACATGCTTTTATTTATTCTGCGTTTTCTGCGGGTTGAAGTGACTTTCAAGACAAGTGTTGCTTTACACTTCAAACTACTGTAATTATCTGGAAGACGAAAATATGAGGCAGTGGCCACATTACACAACGGTAATTGAAAAAGTTTCCCTTTGGACTGCAAATTAGGTTTTTGCAACGAGACCAAATACTCTTCGGCTATTGAACCTGCTCATTGTAAGCTTGTCTTCTGAGGTAATAATTTACAAAACCCATGAGTATCCAAGTTCAGCTTCTAAATTGGGAACCGGTGTTTCCAATATTCATCATAACACGAGAAGGCAGAATAATATTTGGCCAGGGCATTAATCATAGTTATAGACCATAATAACATTTAGAGTCAGTGTTTGGCTCTCTCCACAGTTTGCACCCCCATTGTGGCAGGGGGTGGTGGTGATATGATCACAACTTTACAACTCTAAATGCAGCCGTGCGTTTGCACCCAAAAGTTTACACCCCAGCAGGGAAGCACCACACGTGTGATTTAAAGTCCCCTCCAAATTAGTTGGAAGGGTATTTGAAGTTCCTTTGATTTTGTTGTACAATGAATACATTTGGTTAAAAGATGAATATGAAACATGGCGTCAATCATTTTGTCAAATCAATCTCAGAGCCCATCGGTATCGTCTGACAAAGAACCAGGCTCTGGTGGCAACAGCCTAGGTTTTGGGGCTTCCAGTGATGACCGCAGATATCCAGATTCACCATACATTGTTTACAGTCTGCATTCAGTATGTCAAGTTTTTAATAAATGTGACTGAAGCATTGATGATTCACATAAACAAAATAAAGACATTACCGATTCATGTCTACTCTGGGTTCATTATATCTGCATCGTCTGCTTCTGTCTTTGTAGATGTATCACTGCTCTTCTAGAATTAGCAAACCTGGGCCACAACAGAATTAAACTTCACCGAAGCTAATTCAGCACAGATGCTTGAATTCTCACTGACATTAATACTTTCAGGTTGAATCGATCATCTTCAAGGCGACAAAATCACATGACACAACAGATGTCTTGGTGTCTGTCAGAGGGGAGTTTAACCACAGGGTATTATAAATGTACTATAAAGTCGTCGTCCGCAGTAAAGTGTCGTTATCCTTTGTTTTACGAGCAAACAGACAATTCATCTTGGTTACATTTGTCTCACCCACTTTATACTCCTGTGCGTTTTTAAACGCACTCACAGGCTTTAACGATCAAACTGTTCACACTCGCAGACACTGACACACACACAAACACACTGACTCAAACCTGCAACCTGTTTGTGTCTTCCAGGTGTAATTGGCTCGCTGACTGCAGCTCTGGACCCATCAGGAGCGTTGAGGAGGAAGACGGATGAGACCACAGAGTCTACCTGAGAATGCTACCTGACCCTCCGCCTCACCATGTCACCCTAGGAGAACCTTTAAGCTGTTCCTTTTCACACACCCTCTTTTTGCCTTTGTTATCCCCATAACCCACTGAGCTTGTGATCCCTGTACATCCTAGTGATAGGAGTAAAAGAGCCTTTATTTTGGACATGTTGTTTTTTCCTTTCAATGCTGCCAGCCACCAAGGCTATGGTGGGAAGCTTCATTATACTTCTCAGCAGATTGCTAATCTCTGCTTGGTGTGGCTCTCAGGACTAGCGTTGCACCTGACCCTCTCCTCGTGTCAACGGGTTGACCTGAAATACCCCATAGTGTCCACGGGCTATGGAAAGGTCCGTGGTATCAGGAAGGACCTGAGCAATGAGATCCTGGGCCCAGTTGAACAGTACTTAGGAGTGCCGTATGCCACGGCCCCCGTTGGCGAGCGTCGCTTCCAGCCTCCTGAAGCTCCAGGCTCCTGGCAAGAGATCCGCAATGCCACCCAATTTGCACCTGTGTGTCCCCAGAACGTGCACGGGGTTTTACCAGAGATCATGCTCCCCGTGTGGTTCACGGACAACCTGGATGCTGCAGCGAATTATGTTCAGAGCCAGAGCGAGGACTGCCTTTACCTCAACATATACGTGCCCACTGAAGACGGTGAGTGACACTAAACTTGTATACTAGCTACAGGAGTAGTCATGCTGCAGATTTTTCTGTTTCAAACAATGTATCCATTACTGCCCATGTACCTCCATATGTCCTTTACATTGGGATTGTTGATAGGCAAAAAATCCACTTGAGTGTAGAAGTCTGAGTTATGACAACAACAAAGATGTCAATGGAGGAGGGGTTTGTGATAGTGTAACTCTTAAGAAACAGGCAACAACAGCTGTTTGTCAATGTGCCCAGGCAAAGCTACTTCGTATAGATGCCTCTAGTTGCTTACCAACTTGCAAAGTATATTCCCAAGTACTTAGGCCATTGTTGAAATTCCTTTCTTGTTTTGTATGGTCATCTATTTCGAACTATTGGCTACACTTCCCCACGTGATTTCTGTGGTACTGCTCTATAATGTCTGTTCTGTTTCTATCCACGCTTCAGAAGACATACAAAACTATGGATGCTATTAACGCAGGGTAGGATAGAAGTCTCTCTAGGCTTTCGTATAGGTATCTAGCAATTTTGTATACGAATCCTACATTGTCAATAAATGAGACATTAAACAGCTCTTTTGATTGGGCACAGGTCCAAAAGAAATATACATCAAACTGAGAGAGAAAGTGTGAAAAGCATTTCTACTTTTAGCAGTTCTTGGAAGTGTAATTTTGATAAATTAGCTATGATTATAATCTGTGGAATGAAGCCAACTGGAAAGAATATACTGATAAACCTGTGTGTTTGTATTAACGCCAGTCTCAGTTATTATTGGTTAGTTAGTTAGTATAATACTGTTTGAGATGCAGTCACAAACAATCTTCCCTCTCAGTCTCTGAGGCAATTAGATTCACTTTACTTTTATTGCTCATATTTAATTAACTTTAACATTAAATCAAATATTTAGAACACTACCGAGCATGTTCCATTGCCGTTTTGTACCAATTAGCCACATTGTGACATGCAGCATTTTTGACTTGACTTAACACTAATTTGTTTAAATCATCCATGAACATTATATCTTCATCATTGTAATTGTATTAGCTTGCTAACATTAACCTTTTGCATGAGAACCGCAGAGTAAGTCCCACGTGTTTGGAGTGACTGAACAAAGGAAACCACTGATGTAGTAAATCAAACAGTGACTCCCTGACACCATTAGCATTTTGTACTTTCAGTCTGTACAGGAGGAAAATGATACAGATACTGAAAGCCCCTGTATTTAGACATTTTCTAGAAAATGGGGGGGGGAAGAGGGTACTGTTATTTATATCCTACTATCTCTTTATTATTATCTATTATCTTTTTTTGATTTGTTTTAGTCCTTAGTAGTTTGTCTACTTCATATCATAACTGTCCTTAGACATTGTATTGCCTTATTTATTGATCTGCCATGGTTCTTTCTTCTTCCCCGTTGCACTGTAATTTAAATCCAATCATCACTTGTGGATGAAAGAAACCAAAGAAACCTTCACACCAACACAAGCCCCCTTCAAACTCCAGCTTTGA
Organism: Platichthys flesus; assembly: GCF_949316205.1. Lineage (NCBI taxonomy): Eukaryota > Metazoa > Chordata > Actinopteri > Pleuronectiformes > Pleuronectidae > Platichthys > Platichthys flesus. The sequence goes on along the minus strand of NC_084959.1, from coordinate 14,163,258 downwards.
ATATATGAATATTCACAGACACAGCTTCTTCATCAGATATTAAAAAACACATTTAAGTAGAAGTAATTATAATGAATAAATTAATTTCCTGCTATGAAAAAAAAATCATAAATTAACATCATCTGACCCACTTGAGTGTGTCCCAGCTCGGCTTCCCCTTCCCCTCTGGGACCGGCACCTTGCAGTCCATTCAAGAGCCTCCCATAGGGAAAAAAAACATTGTTTATCTTTAATAGTCAACTAGTAGCTTATCTGGACTTATCTGCATGTTTGTTTAATCATGCAGCTGACATGCAAAGACTAACATTCACATTGCCATAAGTTCCATAACTGTTAAATAGAAGCAATAGAGTCTTCTTTATGGCTCACATACAGGATTTAAGCTGGCAAACCTCATTTGTCAAGGATGTATTTTCCAGTGTGGCAGTTTGTATTGAGCTGCACACAAAGAGCTGTAATTAACTGTGTTGTTAGCATTGGTGGCATGTGGCTTTAAACCTCTGTGACCGCCGGGTCGGGACGCACGTGTCAGTTTCATGCTCTGACTTTCTCTTCACGCTCGTGTTGTGTGGATGCTGCACAGTGGTGTCTGTGCTTATAGGCTTTGAAAACAACTGCTGCAGCTATAGGTTCGTAGAAGGGTAATAGAAACATCAACATAAAAAAAACCTTGTGAAGGCCTCATAGGAGGAAATAGTACAAAACTGAAGATCACAATGAGGTTATAAAGCAGAAAGCAACCGTCGACAATAAGACATTTTATTGGTGTGCTAATTTGGAAGTTGAAATTTAACATATTAACTGTTGACGGTACTTAACAAATATAAATAAGTGCAAAACTCACATAATGAATAAAATAGTTTCCATCTGACCCATCTCACCCATTTACACCCATTGTTTTCAAACATTTGCTGCATGTCCCAGCATCGGAATCTTTTCACGTGATATATAGCCCCGCTTTCGCACTTTCAGCTTTAGCAGAGTTGAGGTGGCTGCAAGCTAACTATAGACAAATGTCACAAGCTCACCGGAGTTATGTTAACTAAGCACCTGCGCAAGGGGTGTTAATGTTGCCTGTTAGCATAACAGCTCTTGCAGTGAATAGCTCAGGCACTGAAATCGGCATTGTGATTCATAGTAGGTACTGGCTGTGTAGCAGGTTTTTGGTTCCTAAGACAACCTTGTTAAGTCCTCCAGGGAGTAAATTAGTCAAAAATCACATTAAGGAAAAACCTCCACCTGTTCATGGGTGATGTTGGTGAAATTTGTGCATGAATGCTCCTGTGAAGAGTGTTGGAGAAAGCAGATGGGCAGGTATAAAAGAACACTTGAAAAATGTGTATCTTTGCATAGCTTGCACAAAATACGATCTTAAAAAGTCTATTGTTAATGGGCTAACCTGAGACCTCGGTTCCCTAGAAAACACGTTCATGCATCGCTGCGGCTGCTCATCATTGCTTCCACTTCTCAAATGACGATACGCTTCAGTCCAGAGTTGTGATTTTAACATTAAACATTAAAGCTAAAACTTTAGCCTACTCCCTACAACCATGTGTCAGTATTTCAGTTGAATTATTTTATTGATGCTCCACAGCCCAACACACAGATGGAAACAGATTAATTGCTTGTGCAAAATATCAAGTGTACAGTGACTAGACTAGAGGACAGCAAAAAATATTGTCATGTGATTGAAATGACCCTGAACATGTTGGACAGCGCATAATACAAAACTGTTGTACAGTATGAATGCTGTACACTGCATATGCCACATACTCTGAGAGGATGATGTAGAGTCTCCTGTGTTATTCCCCGGAGAAAAGATGTGCAAATGAGTGAGACAGATTTTACATGTAGCCCTGTGTGCTTGTCAGAATCTGTCACTTATTGTCAGGGGTCAGTGCTTACACAAGGCTGATGCAGTCTCTGAGGATCTGTTGGTCCTCGTGTGTGAGGGAGAAAAATAGAGACTGAGGGAGAGTGAAAGTGCCCCTGAAATCAAACACTACATTTTTCACGTGCATAACGATTGTGTCACGGTGCCTCAGATTGTTTACACGGTGTTAAACTTGCAGTTGCATCAGATAGCAGCAGGTTTCGAAACCTGGATTTAAATGGTAAGGATTTGTCAATGACATAAAATGTTCAGGTCTAAATAAATATCGGAATTTTAGAATTATTAAAAGCCGAACAGTCATCTAATGTGCTTCAACAGAACTCTGATTGTTTGATCAAATGTGAGTGGCAGTTCAATAGTTTGTTATTTGTCACAAATATGATAAATTAAGAGCTGCCTTTAAAACACAACACAGCTCTCGCTGTTGATGTAACTGATAATTTCTTTAAAAAGAAGTACTAAATGTGGCACCTGTCAGCCTTCAGTGCTGAAGTCATGTGTTTATCGGCCCTAGCAATGTATCTCCACTGAGTAGTCATGTCCAGACTGAAGCTGCTTGCAGACATACACCGAACTCCATATATTCATCAGAGTTCAGAGCTGAAAACGGCAAAAGTAAGAACTGCTTTTAAACTGCAGCCCAATTCATGTTTGTGTAAAGAGAAGTTTTCGATGTCCCACCTGTCGGCCTTCAGATTAGCATTCATGTTTTCATCTGCTCTAGTAAATTCGTCAAGACTAAAATATATCAGGAAACACAGTATCAGAAGGATTGCTATGGCTTTATTTGCAGACATTCATGCTCCCCAGAGGACAGGTCTCACCATATTTGCAGATTCCTTGACCTTTCCTCTAGCGCCACCAGCAGGTTGACTTTTTTTTTTTTTAGGGGGAGATAATGTCTCTTCTATCAGGTAGACATTCATGGTACACATACGACAAGGCCTAATCCATTATCTCAAAAGTCACTGTAAGGCATTTGTGTTTTTTCAACTATTTGATTGATTTCTGAAAAAATTTGAATATGCACATCCTCCATTTTAGCAAACAGAGAAGCATATCTGCTGCCAGGGTCCAAGTCTCTGGATGCCCAAGACCATGTCCGTCCTATAGTGTTTTATCTAAACTAAGCTTTCTTAGCTAGCAACTAACTTAATTCCACATTGAGCATGTTTAAAGTCTGGACGTCGATGCTTTGGCAGTGAGGAGTTGCATTCCCACCCACAGTGGATGTAGATGGGCCAGAATGAATTGGCAGCACAGCTTCATACACAGCCTGGTTCTGAATGTTTTGCTGCCAGATCTGCCCTGCACAAATTGATTTTGATGCATAAATCTCCAGAGTGCAACATCACATATTATCTATCTTCTACCTTAAGCACCCCGCCTTCCTCACTCCTGCTATATCTGGCTCAGACGTAGAAATACTCTTACTAAACATTACTCTGTGGATGAAAGCAAATTCGCAGCTCTCTTTTCTTTCTGCATCTGTTCACCCCTTCTGCTCTCTCCTCTCTGAAACCATCCCTGCGTCTTCTCCTCTCCTCCTCTCTTTCTCCTCCATCTTTATGCAGATGGCAGCAAAAGGGGTCACTGTTCTGAATGCAAATGAACGCTTTCCACACCCCCCCTCTCTGGGCCACCTCGCCTGCTACTTCCTCGGCTCAGATTAAGCACAAATAACATCTCGGAAAATTGTAAATAACAACAATGTTCTAGTGGACTGAAGAGTGAGTTTTATACTCCCTATTTATCTCTCTCTTGCTTCCTTCCTCCTCCTCCACTGTTCACCCTAACTCTCCTGTGTGGCCAGGCTGCTAGGCAGTAGCACTGTCTCAGTGCATTCCTATTTTCCCAAGACACTCCTCAGCCAAGAGCCTGAGATCCTTCATTTTTATTGCTGCTAGAGCAGCCATTTACCGCGCCTTTATTAAAAACCATATTTCAGGAGGCAGGAGAGTGGAGGCAAAGGATGGAGCTGGAGGCTGCGGGCACAGTGGAGGGGATGGAGAGCCGAGGGATAGGACTGCATGTGCTGGAAGCTGCTGCCTGGATGCAGGGGAGAAGGTGGTGGAGAGGTGGGGGACCCAAAGCTGTGTCTGACACCTTGTCAAGCAGACAGGCCACCACAGACATGACATACTGCAGCTTCATCCCGTTTACTGCACTGAGGAAATGGAAAGGGACGGGAGACAGCTTGCGCTCTGGACACTGGCTCACTGAACCGAGAAGAAATGCTGTTGACTGAGAGATGGAGCTGCGTTAGGTCAAACAGTACTGGGACATCCCAAGCTAAATGCTCCTGTGTAGGACAACACATTTCTCTTACCAGTGGCATCTTGAGACCACCTACTGGCAGGCTTCTCTGCTGCTGTGTTAGTTTCCCTTTGGCTTGTCTGACCCATTGTATTATTTCTTCATAAATAGCATTTTATAAAAAGATAAATACTGCCAGGTGCATGTATTTCTAGGGAAATCATTGTTATCAAGTCAATAAACATTTACGGTTTTCCATTTATCCAAGATGTTCATGGTCCCTAAAAGATGAATCCAAATGAAATTTGAGTTTTTCATTTATTTTAGGGTTAAGGTTAGTTTGTTATTTAATTTATCAGGGTCATTCCTGCTCTGTGTACTTCTTGCATCAAGTTGGGATTCTTACCTCTCTTTTGTATAATGGTCACTTCTGCTACTGCCAGTCCTGTCTTAAAGTTACTTAAAGTTTGCCTTGAATAATGGTCATCAACAATAATAATGCATGCGGTCGGAAAGGTGTAACCAGTAAGGAGACACATGATTTTGTTTGCAGTCCTTTAAAGAAAAAGATAGAGAGAAAAGGAGAGATAAAACTTGAAAACTACCTTTCACCTTATATTTTACTGATGTATTGACATAAGATTATTATAACCTCTAATGATTTTCTGAGGTTTCTACATAGCTAACATAAATCCCACACTTTGTCCTGTAATTGCATGCAATTGCTCAAACAGTCAAAAGAATACATGTATGAGGAACTTTTACTTTTATATTTTTCAAACAAAATGTTTTTACAGAAAAATCGTCAGTTCATCCAACAACCATCAGATATTTGTTCAGATGAAAATAATCCTACACACAATACAACTATAAAGCGACAAGATCGAACTCCTGAGGTGAGGTGCCCATGTGATGGGTGGAGTCTGACGGTCCATTACAAACTCCAGCCGTCTGTTTAGAGCTTATCCTCACATATAGGTTACTTCTTTATTGGGCATTAGAAAATGAATGAAATCACGAAAGTCTCCATTAAGCGGCGAGATGTGGTTTCAGAGTGGTGCTAAGTAGCGGGGGAAGTGCTGACAAGACGGAGGGATAATGTGCCTTTCTATCCATTACCGGCCTGTCTACCTGTCTGCAGCGCAACCGACGACTAGCGGCCATACCCTCTCCCTCCATGGCAGGAAGTGCTCTCTGGACCTGGCGCCTGCATAGTGGTACTCAGAGGATGCAGCAAATCCATTCAGCATTGATCCTACTCCATTTAAACAGCAGATAAACATTTTATATCAGGAAACCATATTCATAAAGACGGATGGGTGAAAATGCAGCATTATTATGATTGGGGAGTGCGGTGTTGTTGTCTCTCGTCAGTAGACAGGAGGCGCAGTGAGAAGTGAAAGGGTATGTTCCATCACTTCTCTGTGAGGTGTCCTGCAGATTGATAGAAGCGGGCATGTCAGCAGCACACTGGTAGAGTGATAACCCAGCATAGAGTATTCTTTAAAATGAGTGACTGCAACGCCTTCCCACTGGGGAGATGGGCTGGGTAGAAGGAGGATATGAAAAGGACACCGTTGACATGCTTTGTGTGGCACGTGGATGTTCGGCGTGTGGGGGGGCTGCATGTGTGCGCACACGTCAGAGTGTTAAATGACTTTCTCTGGAAAACGCTCAGACAGTGACTGAGAACGACGGGAAAGCGCGGCGTTAATTGTGGTCTGATGGAACGCTCCGCTGACAGAAACCCAGAAAAAACAAATTACTGGGATTCTTATCAGTTCAGACTTACCGGGGTTGACGCGCCGGGGCATTGGTTGGTCACTGTGATAAATGCTTGTTATTGGCTCTGCCCTATGGAGCATTTAACTGGCGTTACCATTAAAAGCTTAATGTGGGGCTCCTCTTTGACCTTGGTGAGGGGGAATTCTGTCACAAGCCTTCAAAGTCAGGTTATATATCAAACGTGCGTGCGTGTGTGTGTGTGTGTGTGTGCGTGTGTGTGTGCGTGTGTGTGTGGTCACGTGTGTGTGTGAGGTTTGAACGGGCTGCCTTCTCTGGACCGTGCAGGGCCTCTTGCCTCGGGGCTGCGCCACTGTCCTGAGCAGGATACAAAGTATCTTGGCATTCCTTTGCCTTTTCTGACTGAAAAGAGTGATGGCTTGATTCTGCTCATTGATTTTTCTTTACAAAGCAGCAGCATGTCAGGACTGATTGGGAGAAGGGTCGAGGAGAAGTGGCCTCTGGGGTTATTTACGAGGCAGTCCGTGACTAGATCCTAAGCAGTTAAAACAGATGAGTTGGGGTTTATCTTTCCAGGAAACAGTGTGTAGTCCTTGTAAACATTTTTGTCTTCAGCTGTGCGGTCACACGATTTTAACCAGAGCGTCACATCTTACAGTTTTGCTATTTTTCCCTCTTGTGATCTTTTCTTGTTTTTCCTGCAAATGCAACCTTTTTGAATTTTGTCTTTTGTCTCTCCTCCCCCCTCTTTTTTTCTGAACCGTAGGTCCACTCACAAAAAAACAGGATGAGTCTACAATGAACAGACCAAGGGATGAAGGTATTTTATAATTGCATGGTTGTTTTTTTTCCTCGTGCTCCATTTTTGAAACTCCGTGGGGAAATGGTGTGTGTGGGTGTGTTTGTCCATGTTAATAACCATCTTAGACTCACCACTCAATGTGCACATTACACTGTCCATTGTTAACGGCTTTTATTAACCGACGAATTGCAAAAATCTCCTTATGAAATAGTCCAAGTCAATGCCCTTCATAATGCTATTGGGCCTTCTCCAGTTTTTTCCTTTTAAGAATCTGAGGATTTCTGCATGTCCCTGTTATTGCCGTACATTTTTCGAGTTCACTGCAGTCGGGGGGAGATGCCCTCACTACTCTCTTTAATGATGCAGCCAAAATCAATGCAGACAGCATGTGCGCATGTTTCTATGTACGTGCCCAGACTTACTGTCAAAGTGTATAGTATACAGCATTATGCACACGTAGAGTTCCTCACATTTCCATTTTTGCCTGTGTGTCTATCGAAGCACGGTGCTATGTTTGTGCTATTTGCTTATTGAGTCCTCTCTCTCCCTTGCATCTCTAATTGCCGTGGCTTAAAAAGAGACAGATGTAGCTAATCCAATTGTGTGGTTTTTTAACAGCGAAAACAGAAAGGATTCACACAGGATTGTCGAGGAGAGGAGCGGAACGATAGAATAGAGATGAAAGAAAGAGGGGGGAAAAGCCGAGCGCTGCGAGTGCACGGGGGAGGGCAACGAGGGGGGAAGCAAAGAGGAAAAAACTGTCATCATGAAGACAAGTGCATGATGAAATGACATTTATTGAGCTTTGAAAGTGAGAGAGATGTAGAGAAAGAGAGGATGAGGAGGAGACAGGTGGAAGCTTGACATTTATGCCGACACCTGATGGATCTTGACAGGATAGGGGGGTGGGGGGGCGATAGTCGGGTTGGCCTGAATCCCTTACTTAATTGCTCAGGTATGGATTGGAAACAGGTTTTTCAAATGCTGGGGAAAAATAGTTATTTGCAAAAACCTGCATTGCTTGGGTGTGGGTTTTGAGTGCAAAGTGCTGAGTCAGGCTTAAAACGTAAACGCCCAAATCAATTGAGATTTCCATAAGAGGACGAATGAGAGGAGGACCACAGGAATGAAAAAGTAGAAAGGAGGCAGTGTCTGCTGGGAGTTGAGATGTTACATTGAGGATGGGTGTGAGGGAGGGAGGTGGATATTGAAGAGGGGAGTATCAGGTTAGGTAGAAAGAAGAGGAGTGAATAATGTGCCAGTGTTTTGGAGGCAGGCAGCAGAGACAGTGAGCTCCTTGTTGGCTTTGGATCTGATGGAAACACTTTCACCCTGCGACCCTGCACCCCCAAAACCTCTCTGTTCCCACTGAGCTCCTTTTAGAACATTTCACACACCAAATTCTGCCTAATAGATTTGTATCTACTTTCTTTCTTTTTATTCAACCGTGTCCCACAAATGTGAATCTTAAATAAATCGACATCTTCAGTTTATAATCAAATCCAAAGGGTCACCTATAAATGCTAATTTTCTCACGAAAATACAAGCAGTGTGCAGTTTTTGTTTAATGTCAATAAAATTGTCTTGAACTCACCTGATCCTTTACAAATGTTCTGTATTCTAATGATGTGTGGGGACTTCTCTTTATAACAATAAAAACTATATCTCAATCTCTAATATCTGACTCCAGGACAAAATAGCAATTTTATTCCTGGAGTCAGATATTAGAGATTGAGATATAGTTTTTATTGTTATGACCTTGATGAACTTAACACCTTGATCTACTGTAACACACAATGAGATGTGTGTCCCCTGAGGTAAATCAACTTAAATGCAATCTTAGCAACTGGTGCACCATTAAAACCAGAAAGGAGCCACAGTCGTTAAACGCTAACCTAATTGTTGATCTATCATACAAATTTGCAAACTGCTTAAATTGTACTGTCCAGTACAACAGTAGACACCCATTTAACTTACTGTTTCAGCTTCTTCGGAAAAAAACAATGACCGAGAACCTCAATGGGGAAACACATTTTCTTATCAAGGCTAATGGAGCAGAGGCTAGCTCGAAAAGGGGGCCCTCTATTAAAGACATAATCTGCGATCTAAATGTAAACCACCTCTTAAAACTCATCAGCCAAACTGCTGGCTGCCAAGCTGTATTATGTGTAATGTAGGCGGCAGGTTTTAACAAGGAGGATAATTGCATGGCGGGTATAGGTGATCATAGTTCACTCCAGTTTAAATCTTTATTGTCCATCACAACACAAACACTTATAATACACGATAAAATCGTTGAGGACATTGAAAGTACAGTCAAAGTGTTTTTTGTACATGCTATTCAAACAGGATGTTAAAAGAAAGAAAAACATACAAAGAGAATTGTGTTAAGCAATAAAATGAGTTGCTAAGGTGAGGAATCTACAGGCAGAATACAATCAGCTAAGGGCACTTCTTGCACATGGGATATTTTTCAAATTCTTAATAGAGGGTGGGTACAGCTTTTGAAATATATAAGAGCTTGATCTACCATGATATACATATATGATATATCCATGTTTTTATTTGAAAAGGCATCAACTCTGCTGGATACACCTGCCGTCCACACTACTCCAAGTTTTAGAGCCGCTCAAACTTTGGAAACGCTGCTCGCCCTGTTTGAAAACAACATTTTAGGACTGACAGGCAGGAAGAAAGATATTGGGATACAATGACCTAGACACTTCTAACTGCTTGCATTTTGCCATCATGTTAGCCTCAGCTAACAATGTAGAATGGATAATCGATTACAAACCTTGTTGACCCTGTTGTCTTTGTGAACAGTTGTTGTAAATACAAGTGCTTCTATGCGGCTACGATATACGGATGGGGTTTTAAACAGTTTTTAAATCGTTTTGTTTAAAAAATTGTATATATTTTCAAAACAAAATCATAGTAGCATGGGCAAAGAAGGCTGCTCTCACCAATGATATTACTCTCTGTCCTGACGTTGTTTCCTTATTGATTCCTCATCCTGTTTCACACATTTAAATTCCGATACCAACAGATCATTGTGAAGTTTGGGACAGATTCTGTGACTGGTTGTTAAAATGACACTATAAGGTGCCCGTCAACCTTAAAAATATCTAACCTCTGCAAAAAAAAAAAACCCTTTCATTTCCTTTTTTTTTTTATAATATTGCTTTCATTGTTCATAAATATCACACAAAGATCTATTGTTGTAAAGCATCAGTCTGACAGTGTCATAATAGTGCAATGTTGAGATGTTTTACAGATAGGGTTGCATCAAGCACATTTACATCATTTTTCTTTGTTAACGCAGAAGCAAAACAATAATTTTACAGCGGAGAAAAATAGAGATTGAGGCTTAAAAATAGCAGCTGCATGTCACTGTTCTCTGTCTCCGAGGAGTTCATCTATGGCGGTGTTGCTGCGAGTGCGGCTGACGATGGCCTGCTGATGTCACTCCTCTGTACTGTCCTGGTAATGCCGGGATAATTGAACTTGTTTACATATCCTCTGGGAAATCAGCCGAGGTTCAGAGCGCACCAGAGAAGAGAAGGAAAAGAGCAGCATGTCAGAGTGTATGACTAAAAATGTATATTTTTAGCCAGTCTGTTTGTGACATTCCTGTGATCCATAAAAGATGTCTGCATGTGTGAAGCCATATGTGCAGTTTTGGTCTGCTCACGTGTGTATGATTGTGTGCGTGTCAGTGCGTGTGTGTGTGTTTTTGGACGTGAGACTGTGAGTGACGCACCCAAGTGCATGTGTAACCTGAGATTCAGGTGGTGATGCAGGCGGGTGTGCAAATACGTGAGTAGAATTTGTTACCACGGCAACAGGCATTCAGTGAGTCGGTGCAATGGAATGGCTGGTGCAGTTCTATTAGCGAGAAGCAGTTTCCATAGCGACTCAACATCGCAGCTGCCTATGCAAGAGTTTGTGTGTGTGTGTGTGCATGTGTGTGTGTGAGAATACGGTGTGAATCCTGTGTGAATTTGCGCGTTCATTACCGTACCTCGCTATGTATGACTTGCTCTGCAACATTTTCATATTTTTCATCCTCGCTATCACGCTTTTTTTTTTGTGTGAACCTCCCATCTACGTCTCTACCCCTGTCAGATCTCTCATGGTGCCCTATTTTCACCCCCCCCCCTCCCTTTATCTCTTGTTCCTCGCCTCCTATCTCTCTCTGCCTCCCCGTCTCCAAGTGCTGAAGCTCATCAGGGTAAACAGATGCCGTGGCTGTTATTTATGTTTCCACTTGGTCTGGCTTTCGTACAAATTATCCACAGGCCCTGCACAGTGCAGACGCTCAGCCTAACTGGCCTGCACTGGCAGCTCTCTCTGCCTTATCCACGCGCAGACACTCGGACCATACCACAGACACTGCAAGAGGGGTGGTTTCCGAGAGAGAGAGAGAGCGGCACCCTGTGCACATGCTGGCAGAGTGAACCATGGCAACACACTGATGGGCATAAAGATACCAATAACAAGAGTGCGCCTCAGAACTGGCTGCACCATTTGCTCCTCACATGGACAGTTTGGGAAGGTTCCATCACCGCACGAGATAGGGTAAATAAACATCACTGAAAAATATAAAGAGGATGAGCCCGGAAGGGCAGACTTAAAAAACTTGCTGCCAACTGAAACGCAGTCTACTGAACATGTCTGCATCTTTTTTATTCTAGTGACTCACTTGCTGTAGGAGGTTGCGAAATGCTCCATATGGATTTTTTACTGACAAGACTGCTGCAGTCATATAAATCTAAAGCTGTCTGATTAAACTGAGGAGACTGCCTGTTGCTTGCAGACACTTGAGCTTAGTAGGGATGCTCAAACATTGAATGTGTGGTAAAGAATTTAACATAAGTGAATTAACGTGATAATAATGTACATTTCTGTCTGTGTCATGTAGATATTCGGGATCGTCGCAAGAAGCCGGTCATGCTGTTCATCCACGGAGGCTCCTACATGGAGGGTTCAGGGAACATGTTCGACGGCAGCGTCCTTGCTGCCTATGGAAACGTCATCGTCGTCACCATGAACTATCGGCTTGGTGTGCTCGGTAAGTTTGTTTGACATGTTTCATCACGCAACTTACCTGTGAAGCCTGCTCTGTTTAAAAACTAGCGCACTATGGAAAGCACCCGATCCAGTAAGACTCCTTAAATTCAATCAGGCTGCATCAAATTGCACACGCGCATGAATATCAGTTCCAAAATGCGCCAGATTTTCTTCATCAAGATCCATGAATTGTTCCATTTAAAATATCAACGTCCGTTCTCACAACGTTATGTATAAAGATAACAAAATATGGGATATGTACATTTATCTGCATTCAGCAAAAGGTTTAATGGGTTCTTCATTAGGTCATGCCCCACCCCTCCTTCAAATGTCATCGAAATCAGTTCAGTATTTTGGTGTTCTCATGGGGTTATTGCAAAGAGTTTGTATTTGAAACAGATGCATGTACATAGCCGGCAGTCATAGTTGGAGATATAAAGAGACATATTACCCTTATAATAAATTTCCCTAATCCTATCCCTAATTTAACACTCAAAATAGCACATTATATAGCGTATACCTCCACCAAGGCCCAACAGTCCCCTTATGAAACCACTTTTTAATCTACGGAAATGTGGAAAAACTCCATTAAATTGCATCAAAACTTTATGAGTTCTTCGGGGACCCACACCACATCCATCCACTGAGAACAAATTGATATGGGTGTGAACAACCTCCTTTTTGGAGGTAATCACCAAACCCAAACGTAGAACCTGACCGGCCCTGACCAAATATGATTCATGTCATTTAGCAGAGGACACACCTCATAGCACCGTACTGCTCGACATTATATTACCGGAACTTGGAAACGTATTTGTACAATAACAATGTTTGTGTGCACAGTTGTACAGGGATATCAGTCAGGAAGTCATGCACATTGAGGTGAGAGTTAATCCTGAGTTATCATTTCTCCTGCTGAAGTTGCTCAGACATTCTCAGTATCTGTTCACTGTTGTTATTTCTGTGCAGCGGGGATTTCAGTAAAAGGCACAAACAGGTGTATTTAGAGTGTTCATTTACCCTGAAAATTGCGTTTTTCAATTAATTAATTGTTCTATTACCATGCACTACTGCAGAGAGAACTGACTTCAGAGAAACCAGCGAGCACTTAGTGCCTTCGGTGTACACCCATTGAAAAGGGCACTTTCAGTGTGCTTCTGTTGCTTTCAGTGTATTTTTGGATTATCTTAGAGTATTCTATTTGTCCATTCTGCTGGAGCTTTGCAGTGCTTGCATCGTCTATGTGTGTGTGTGTGTGTGTGTGTGTGTGTGTGTGTGTGTGTGAGTGTGTGCTGCTGGGTGTCAGTGGAGTCAAGTATTTACACTGGGCATCATCTTTTGGAGGTGTTTGCACAAAGACTATCTGTGTCAGTCATTGCAGTTGCCAGGTTGAGTAATCAGATCTTGTTTATTGCATCACGCCTGTTTCAACATATCAGAATAAGGATAAACAGAGAAAGGAGAGTAGTTTAGGAAGCCGTCCAAGAGTTGCAGCGAGGGTAAGCACAGGGTAACATGATCCAGACCGTTATTGACGGTGCCATTGGAGAGACACAGGGACAAGGGCAAACGAAGAGTTAGTGCAATGAGGCCCTGCACCTGCAGCGTCCTCCGGCTGGATATCAGCTTGTTGTGTCAGACAAACCGTAACTATTAAAAGTTCAGCGAGAGATTCAACCCTCTCAATCTAAAATCAGGTTTGTTGAGCTCCATGCATTGAATGGCATGCTCCTCAGAGCTCTCTGTCTCTCCTTTCCCGCTCCACCTTGTTAGAAGTTGGACGATTTGCATTGACATCGTCGCTGTGATTCATGTCGGAGATGTTTGAAGAAGTGCACTCATGCGCAGCGCAGCACGCACACACAGTCGTTAAAGTGCATGTACGTCGAGGTGGAGAGCGATCCTGCTGAGTGATTATGAAGGATGACGCAGTGTCCTCGATTCCTTTAACATTGTTGAACATTTTTTGGTAAGTGGGCGAATGTGTGCTCTCTCTCCCTCGGTCTCTCACTCACAGATATGCGTTAAATGGGTTACTGTACTAAGGCGATTATCCTTCTTTGTGTGTGTGTGTGTGTGTGTATTAGTGTAGCATAACCATGCATTTTTGCCTGTGTGCACGCCGATATCTCCCCGTGCATGTGACGTCGTGTAACTGCTTGGTTGCAGGCCGTGCGTAAAATATACATATGAATAATGCACCATACATGTGAATTTTTAATAGCACCCCACTCTGACACTGTGCATTTGAGTCAAAGTGAGAAACACAGCATACCGTATTTTAATAGTTTTTACCTTCTAATCTTTAGCATTATCCCGTACTTACGCACACACAGGAGCTTACACATGCCAACCTCATTTCATACGGTGCCTGTGCCTTTAAGAGAGTGATCGGGAGTTGGGAATAAGGGAAGAAGTGAGAGCAGGAAATAGAGACGGATGAGCGAGGGAGAGTCATGGAGAGACAGTGAGGGAAAAGGAAACAGAAGGGGGGAGATGGGAACAGTCTAAAAATAAACCATCAGAAATGCTTTTTTCAATCTGCAGTGATGCAAAGTATTCATTCAAATATAAGCTGCTGTAATGTGACCAGAGTGCCCTTTCATATGCTCCAACGCCTTATGCTTTTAATTCCAGTGCGACACAGACACATGTAATTTTGCAGCAGTTGAAATACATTCTGTAGTTTTCTCATTAATTTATGACGTGCTCCGTGGTGCAATAAAACGGGTGAATGAAGAGAAAATGTCTGCAGCGCACAGCCCAGGTCAGGCGCTGGGTGACAGTTGAGATTTGCGACTGCTGCTCGGCTCACCTTCTCCTACCTTCCTCCTGCTCCGGGCCCTGAGAGCCTTCTGATTTGTGTTGCATAGCCATCTGTTCAGACTAATTAACTAATTAACTAATTAATGAACTCTGGGGAAGGGCCCACCATCGTATGCTCCGGCAGTGAGAACATTTTTCACCTCCGGAAGAGAGATGAAACGCTTCTTCTGGAAACGTTTCTCTGCACTTTCTGCCTAATTTCAGCTTTTTACTAGTAAGAGCAACCGCATACCGACACATTAATAACCACAGCTTTTATACTGAATAAATGCAGTTATCAATTTAACATATGTTTGGATATCATCCTTCCAAAATGTACAGTTGTGCTCGGTGACACTTAGTGTATTTACATTGCCGTTACCTAAAAGTTGTGATAAAACATATTGAAAGTATAGTTCAGAACAAGCAGATTCTTCCATATTCTGAAAATGTGTCACCAAACATGATTATTTGTGGGGGGTTTTATTCGATTTTTACAAGCTGGGAACACAACATTAACATAGCATCCCCTTACTAAGTTGATTCAGTCAAAATGCCAGCAAACAGCTGCCTATTTATACAATAATACAAGCTTTTGTTTGCATTAGCATTTACAGCCCTGAGCTGCTTTTAAAATTCTTATAGCCTACAAGTTGCTACATGTCATATATGATTAAGATTAAGATACATTTATTTATCCCAAACACAATGGTGACTGTGGTCACCTGGAAAGTCACAGATTTAGTCCTTCTTGTTCTCTCTTTTGTGTCAACTCCCGCCTGAATGAATCATCTGTCTCTTTAGCTGCCGAATGCAAATATATGGGAAATTGATCTGATTATGTTGACTGCAAACAGCTGCCAATCACAGCTGGAGCAAGGTTGACAAGAGCAGTAAGGCTGAACATAGACGCCTTAGTCTCAGAATGGAGAGCCAAAACTATGACAGATGCAAAATGGCTCTGTAGGAGTTAGGTGCAGGCGAGAATATTCGGTGATTTTTCACACTGAGAGACATTTTTTAACAATACAGAAACTTTTTTATATAAAAATTATTGATTAGCACGGCTTATAGTTATTAGTCATTGTCGTTATTATGTTGCTGTTAAAACCGAAGTGGAAAAAAAAAAAGGTAATAATTTTTACATCCTACTATACGGAACGTCTGACCAACTATGATGGATAACTTAGTCAAAGAGAAATATCTAAAGCCTTAGAAATCCATATACCTATGTTAAGTAGAGACATTATTAGATCATGTAAATCTCTATTATATTTCTATTAAACCAAATCCAGGTCAACCATATTAAATACTTTTTCACATTATTATTTTAAAGTCTATATTTACCCATCAAGGACAGGTTGGTCATTAAAAGAAAGATGCGCTCATGTAGTAAACACCATTCTGTCCGTTACTTAATAGGCAGAATTTGACAGGCCTGTGCATATGAAAACATTTTAATGATGAGTCAAGTCAGTTAGCCTTGATAATCTATTCAAATCGTATGACCTCTTGTTCTAAAAAACATCCCTATTAAATGTGACATAAACAATATTTTTAGCCAGCACAGATTGTGTTCTCAGTTAATTTCTGCCTGCTGCCTTTTCACGACTTATTCATCCCTAAATACAAATGGAACGCACCTCCCACTCCCTGCACAGAGCCACAGTCCTCCCACTCTGTGAGCACTCCGCGGACTGAGAGGGCATCAGAGAGAAGTGCCTCGGCGGCGGTGAGATTGTGACTAGATTCACCTGCAAACCAAGATGTTGGGCCTTCAAATTAAATATAAAAACACTGGACAGGATTTCTTGACTTTGCCGAAGTGGCCGGTTTATGTTACATTGTTCATCCCCTATCCTGTTTCAGTTGATGATTGTGCGTGAGCTTTCTGCTTGTATGGACGCCAACGACGGATCCTTTCGTATTGGCAAAGTTCATATTGAACTCTAATGACTCATGGGTGAAATGACTGAAACTGACACCAGTCTGCATGCCAGGCTGCCAGCCAGCCGCGCAGCTGGAGTAGTCAAACACAAGCAAGATAATTAACGCAGCTACATCTTACGCACCATATAAAGTCAAGAAATCTGGTATGGAGACAGTTCTTCCAGCATGTCTATATTGTGTCCTTATTCTGACAGTTTTAAATCCAAAAGAAATCATTGAAAAAAAGGTCCATATAACTCAAGAATTCCTCATGCTGTTAAGCTTTCCTAGGTATCAAAGTGACCAAGAGATAATTATCTGTACATTCATGGATACACTGCAAACATGGAACTGCTATAATTTGCAACATTTCTGATGGTCCAATTTGGAAAAACCAAGAATATACGCTACAAAAACTAGGCTGGAGTTGTAGCCTACAGCTGAGTCAGTGACTGTGGCAACATGTGGAGCTAAGGCACAGAGGGGGCTGACAGTTTCTGACTGAAAGCCCCTAATTTAGATGATTTCTGAGTGGTTGACACTCATTTACAAAGATTTGTAAACCATTTCACTGATTAGATTGTTCAACCCACTATCTCTTACAGAGTAATCTTAATAGAGTAAAGGAGAAGGAGGTTAACCAGATAATGTAATCAAATACTATAAATACCAAAATACAATTATACATGTCTGAAGATGCCTCAGTATGACTAACCTTAAGAGAATCCCTTTAAATTGGGACCAGTGATAAAATATCCATCCATCTATGACCTATACTGCTTTACCTCTGAGGGTCACAGAGAGAGCTGCAGCCAATCCTAGCGGGCATTAGACAAAAGACAGGCTACACCCTGGACAGGCGACCAGTGTTACGAAGTGACAACATATACCTCTTTTAGACCGGATATGACTTTTTTGTAATCCTGCAAAAAACACTTGCCCAAAGAGGAGTTTGCCTGTTTTTTCTCAGTGAGTCATGTTTGACATCACCAATGCCCCGCAAATGGAGGCCCTCTCACTTTGCTGTGTTGCCAGATGAGCTTGCTCATCCATGTGTCACGTTTCCATCAGCGTCGATTAAAACCCAGGTTTACTGCACTCATTTGACACGGGAGTGAATGCAGAAGAAAAACAATCCCCTACAAACTGGGATTTGAACCTTCTTGCCGCCCCTCTGAAATGGTATCCACTAAAATATTTAGTGAACCATTCATCCAGTGTATGTTATATTGTTGTATGTTTGTGTTAATTGTCTGTTTTTTTCTGAAATTTTAACTTCTTTTCCAAAACTTTGAGCCGTCTTTGTGTCCGTGTCCCATTTAAAGCATCCAGCTAAGCACTTCAGATTTGCACGGCAGCCCGATTTCATTGCACAGCTTGGCTCCTTACTGAATGGACATGTGTAGTGAGCAAAAATTAAATGAGATTAGTAAGGTAATAAATACAATGACATTGGAAGCCCATGGGCGGTGTACTGAAAGCACGGCAGTTCCGCGGGAGGGAGCCCAATTACAGTATAATTTCATTTCTGCGTATACTTGACATACAGAGTGATACATAACTGAAATGGGCCTATTAGCTCTTCACATTGAACTTCCCGTGCCGGCGAGAAGACTTAACAAATTGTTGTAAAAAGAAAGATGATAATAATACAATGTGAAAGAGCAAGAGGCGTAGAAGAAGAGCTGTATATCTTTGAATAAGAACATTTAAATGATATTACCAGACTTTTACAATGTGGAAATAGCCGCCTCTAGGGGGCGTTAACAATGCTTTAGACTTTTAGTGTCAATATAGAAAGTGCCCTGTATTTCAGAAACCTCGTTATTTAAATTGCAAACCTCAGATTTAGTGTTTTTCTATTGATAGGACCTTTAATATCATCTCATAATTTGTTGTTAAGATCTCAGAAGATGTTTTTTATATGGTGCAGTGAAAGCTCATGTCATATTCATCCATTGTTACAATCATTTACAGTCCATGATCCTCAAGGTTACTATACAAATGCTGAATGATCAGATCGACTTCACTCCGATCATCGAAACACATCCTTTAGTCTTCAGGAGCTCACCATCTGCTAAGGCTAGTTTCCTTTTTTGGCAGCGCCTCTACTTTTCCTTGATCAAGTTAGTGACTCGTATACACACAGAAAAATTTGATGTTTCCCCCATTCCGTCACCTTTTCCATGTGGATAAAAAGGGCAATAACCTCTTTCAGATTTTTTTACATCTCTCCTCATCACCATTGAAATGATATCTGTCCTTTAGTTTATTCTTTTCACCTCTCTGGTCATTTAGGATCTAACGGTAGCTTTGGGCAGTGTTCGTTTTAATACCTCTTTTTATGTCTCTGGCTTTTTTTTCTCTTTTTCATCCCTACACACCCCTCCCTCCGTCTTTCTCCTCCGTTCACAGAAATATGCTCAGTGACCCACTGCAGTCATTCTGTGCAGTCCTAAAAATGACTCTGCAGATGCATGTTCTGTTCAGTAGTAAACAGTCAGATGACTCTGAACCACGCTTTAGCTCCGGTCTGTGTGTCTGTGAATAGTGCAGGCTTTTTGCCGAGATGTTTTGCAGAGGTGTAGAGAATAAAGCTCTTTATTATAGCACAAACATAATTTTAATATGGGGTTGTTGCCTCTCTTTGTATAATGCAGATCTCTTCTGAAATACGAAATAAAAATCCCCCTGATAAGAAGTTCCCTTCATGTATGCAGAACCATATCAGTATGGGATAACGGCTTTTGACATGACTCATACAACACAGGAAGACTAAGAGGCCCCGTTTTATGCTTTCATGATTTTCTGTAATCATGACATTGAAGGTCGTAGTTATTATCAGATGTTTTTGAGCTTGTTTAAACTTCCCTCCATGTGTTGCTCACCACACATCTGTTGTCTCCGAGCCATTCCTTTCGCTGTCTTCAGCCCCTATCTTTACTTAGAGGTTGATGACTCTCCTCACAGCTCCTTGGCCGTTACCTAAAGCAAGTGTTGAATATGCATGAGTTCAGCCTCATAAACTGCTTCTCTCAGCGCTAAAGTCAGTAGGAAGCCCAACTCAGCAGATGGGGGAGGGGGTGGAATCAGGACGAAAACTTACTGAGGAGAAAGAGAGGAGGAGGGAACTCGTTTGACTTATCTTTAATGGTGGGAGATAAACCAACCTCTCTTCATGTTGCCCTTGCAAAAAGAGGGATGGGAAGTGCTAGCTCGAGCTAGCATGCTAGCACACACACTCTTGCACGCGTGCTTGCGGTGACTTTGCCTCATGTGCTCATGTGCGCGTGCATGCACTTGTTTGTGCACTTGAATGTGGAAGTGCCCGGATTTTGTGTATGCAAGTGCTTTTGTGAGTGTCTGTCCATATCATTTTGCCTGAAGCTCTGGACAGTTGCCAGGCAACTGTGGCAGGCAGCTCAGCGCTCGGCTGGGCAGCCGCGGCGCAGACACTTCCACATGCCTATGGTTTTGATAAGAGACACAGGTCAGCACTGATACGCTACCAGGTCAGAGTCACATCAGGCTAAAAGCCAGTCAATTGCTGGGATGATCCACGGATAATACAATTACACAGAAACATGCAAACTATATCTTGATTGCTGGAATAATCCCTTTAAAGTAATTTCTGCTGTGACATTGATATGATTTAAACTAACAAGATTTCTTGTTGTTCTCTTTATATGTTTTGCACTCAATATTTTTCAATAAAAGAAATTATTATAAACTGAAAGATAAAAAATGATCTAAAACGATTTACCAGGGGGCAATCATACATCATCATCAAAAAAAACCTGCCACTTTACTGTACAACCCAAGTATATCCAAAATTATGAGCAACCGCTGCATATTCGTCACATTTATCACTCTCCAAGTTGTCGAATTAAAGTGGGAAAACATTTGTAATGATATTTATTCAAGAATTTGGACAGTCTGAATCATATGAATCATATTCGTGTCAGTGTAGTCCTCCAAAAAGACTTTAAAGTGCTGTTAGCGGCACTGAAAGTACAGGGAAGAGTGTGGAACGAGACGCGTGTGTCAGCCCGATGGTCTTAGGAAGGTCAATTTGGCAGGATGTCATCATTATCATCGCCTTCATTATCATCGCCGCCATCACATTATCATCATTAACAATAAAACTTAATCTGCTGCTCAGCACACTTGGAAACGTGCTGACTGTGGCCTCCTGCCATCTGTCTGTCTGTGTGGACTCCCTCTACTGTACTTTGCATCCGTCCTTTAGATGATGCCGGTGATTCAGCCACTTATGTGTCTTTTACAACTCCCACACACGGAAACATTGTGAATAATAATCACTGTATTCACCACAAGCATAAATGTCTGTTTATACCATGTAGAGTATATGCAGACACACTGACCATTACATCAGGACCTTGTGTATAGTGGTATATCTTGTTTATACTGGGTTTTACTGTACATATCCCAGCTAGTCTAAACATTTACTATTCAGCCACTTTTCCCATGTGGATAACATTGTTTCACTGTAAAGAGCTGCACTCTTAGTGTTTGCTAATGTCTGCACTCCAGGTTTTAAATTATTACTGAATATAAAACGATTCGGTTCAAACTACACATTTACTCATGCACTGTGTAAAGCAGCTATCCTAGGCCAAAATAAAAAAACATCCAGATCAGTCTGTTATGCCTTTTTGTTCTTTCCCAAAATATAGAGCAAATTAGGGAAGAAGTAGGCAGCTTTTTTCTCCAATGTCCCATTATTAAGCCGATCCGACCAATAATCTGAATAAGGCACTGCCATGTATACACCATTTTCTGATTTAACCTGAATGAGGTCATACTCATATGCAATAATCGAATTACGACGTGGAGTATTCTGACCTTAGTCCCATTATATAGACATGTCTATGTCTTAATCCCATTATAACGTGCTATTGGAGTTTTCACAGCATTTTCCACATACTGCAGACACCAACTGCTTAATGGCAGATTTCCTGGGTTTATTGGTTTTGCAGTTTTTGCAAAATTAGAAAAAAAACATCCAAATCTATCTAAGGTTGGGTCTTTAAACCTGGACGTAATCCAGTTAGACTATGCTTTGTAACAGGAATGTGAATGTAATATCCCATTAGCAACTCATGTATAGACCATAATTGAAATAGTGTCTTATTCTGAGTAAGATCCACAAATTGGCGTCCATGTAAATGCCGTCATTGTGACCCCCTGGCTTTAGTTTTGGGTACTGACATAGACTGTTTGTAAAGACGGATGACATGACAGCACCTAAAAATTGTCTTGATCGCCTCCTGGTGCCTGGCTGCAGTATACGTTATAAACGCTGCCTGATACATGTTTGCTGATAGTACATGGACCAAACCAATAAGTCAAAATACACGTCAAACATATTTTTTATCAAAGATGGTTTCCGTCAGGTTAGCTAGTTCTTATCACTGTGATCTGAGTTTGGTTTAAATGTATTATTTTATGCTTTAAAAATGGAAAGAAACTTCCTTGTTGACATCTGAAAGTGACTCTGGAATGGTTGAGTGAATGTAACGATTGGACCTTGATACTCAATTGCTACTGTGATAGGGCATGGGCCAGGCTAAAAAGTCAAATCGATACAAGATTCAGTATCCAGGATATATTCGCTCGTATCCAGGATATTTTGGCTTCATTTCTGAATTGGAAGCTGAGGCATGACTTCCATCTTTATTTACAGTCAATGGGAACTACTGGAAAATTCTGTCAATACACACGTGAGAGAGTGATGTAGAAAATCATTAAAACATACATTTCTAAGCAAAAGGAGTATTTTCTGTTACTGAAAATCAGGAGATGGCAGTTATTCTCAAAGATGCTTTGTTTTCATTATTTTTCATTACAACCTCCAACCCTACAATGACTTTTCTGAAGAGTGTGTAGTTAACTGAAATCGTTTTACATCTCTTCTCTGTATAAAGGTAGTCCAAACTGTCAAAAATGGGAGAATTTCCACGTTTGTTGCAGGATGAAATAGCTTGGCGCTGCTTGAAACGTGTGTAATCTCCTGTAATTCGCTCTTATAAGAAAAAATGATTCTCCTATGTGTGTTGTGCATGTGTGACATTTTGTTCAGTTTATTTTATCTTGTTGTGGGTGTGCACCTACCGTGCAAATGTGTATCCTGGAAGTAGGTGAAACATGCCTTCTGTTGCTCTCCTCTCTCTGCTGACAGGTTCTCTTAACTCTGTTGTATTTCCAGTGTGGGTATTAAAAATGAGTAATTTGGCAAGTTTTCTGTGTGAAATCTCTTCACACTTGCATCGAGTTGGAGGCCGACGAGTTCCTGACAATGACAGGATGCCATCTCCTGTTTATTTGTGATATTTTTTAAAAAGGCAATAAACGCTCAGGATTATGTTATCCTGTGCCGCTGGATTTATGCCCTGCTCCTCCGTTTGCTCATAAATCTGTGTTTTCTCTCCCTTTTTTCCCCTCTCTGTGTTTGTTCTAATTTACCCTGCAGGGTTTCTGAGCACAGGGGACCAGTCTGCTAAGGGGAACTATGGCTTGTTGGACCAGATCCAAGCCCTGCGCTGGCTCAACGAAAACATTGCCCACTTTGGAGGAGACCCAGAGAGAATCACCATCTTTGGCTCCGGAGCCGGCGCCGCCTGTGTGAACCTCCTCATCCTCTCGCACCACTCCGAGGGTAAGGTTCATCAGAACACTGTGGGTAGTGTATTTCATTACAGAGCAGGTTAGCACTTTCAATGAACAGCCTCAACCAGATAAGGGTACGTGACAATATTATTCCCCCAAGCTAAAGGATTCCATATCTAAAAAATCCTCCCTCTATATTCAGAGATGTATTTTTAAATATACGTGAAAATTGTCAATCTGGACTGAGGATGGAGTGACAAGATGGCTGATGCTGTAAAAGGTCTGCAATAATAGCAAATACACAATTTGTAATGGGGCTTATCAGTGAACTACATGGGGAAAACGTTCCTTCTTCAATAATCTTTCTCCAATCAAGTAAAGAATCTAAATAAATCGTACACTATCATTGGGCCGCCCTCGAGGCAGCGGTTTGGGAACCAGAACAGTACTGTATGCTGCAAAGGACTGTGTTTACTTTTTTTGAATGGTGGATCTCTAAAATACCCAGCAGATGCATGATCACTAATGCTGTGATGTGATCTTGGTTGGCAGAGCTCAGAAGGGGAACTACAGTTCATCCTGTACAAAGAACTCAGATTACGTTCTTACTGAACTGTTAACCTTCACCTTGTCCTGGCCTGACTGTGGACACATAAAAACAGCATCTCTCTGTGCTGTATGAAGCCGATTCTCCTCAATGTGAGGGAAGAAACAACTTTTTATAGCTGTCGTGAATCCGAAAATATTCAGAAATATAAGGGAAAGAAGCCAGTTGCTGGATGTATTGATTCCTGACAAACACCTATATGATCAAACTATACTCCAATTCCAACAACCAAGATTAATGTTGTATTATTACAAGAATAAAGTCCTGATTTAATGAATAGAAAGCACACGGTTTTAAAGGACCTTAGTTCCCCGGCCAGGCAGACCTCGTTGATGGCTGATTAGTTTATTCAGGGTGAAGCTAGCAGAGGGACAAGAGAAAAACAGGGACAAAGATCAGGGACAACTTTTTGGGTACAATTTTGACTAAAATTAACATTGTGACTATATTTTTGTAAAATTCCAACCCTTTTCCTGTAAAATTATCAAATTATCAAATATATTATGGCCGCATGGAATTTAGCCTTTAGCTTGACAGACTGTCAGGCGCTTTGCATAAAAGCCTCAGCTAAATGAAATGTAATTGTTATAGCGAGTTCTTTCTCATGTTAACAACTGCTGCAATCTTAAATAAATGATCATTCACGTTCACATTATACATTGTTATGCATATGTAGATTTGTAGCAAAAAAAAAAACTCTGCTCGATTTTGAAGGCTTTAACACTACAAAGGGACGGAAAAGTTGGAGGGTGATGAGTTTTTTCAAGGTACTGTGTGCGTGAAAGTGTGTGTGGGAGAGTTTGTGTGTATGCATGCACGGGTGTGTGTGCGCGTGCGTGTGTGTGTGCAGAGGAGAAATGAGATGAGCAGTGGAGCTGGAGCTGCAGCTGAGAGGCTTCTTAATTGATTTCACAGGGAGAGGAGCGGGGGTGGGGCACATGCAGAATATGGGGGGGCTTAATTATTAATGACAGAATCTGCAGATAAAACAGAGGGACAGCAAGACACTTTACATAACAGTGCAGCGGTGCAACAGTGCGAGCAGTTTTCTTTCTGTCTCCGTCTCTTTTTCTGTCTGTCTTTATTTATCCGACAACAGCCATCAAGCCATTTCTCCCTCTGCTGTCTCTCGTCGTATGCAATGCAAGCACTTGATTTTCCTACACTAATATTCATAAAGACTTTCAGCAGGATACCTGCTCCATCTTGCTTTGTATGTACTGTAATACTCTACAATCGCTCCTCCTCCAACATATGCATTATTGAGTGCTCTCACCCTGCAAAGCCTTGAAGGCCCCATCAGCTGCTAGCAAAAGTATGTCAGAGGGAAGAAAGCTGAGTTAAACTGAGAGAAAGAACAAGTGACCGTAGCTTCTCTGCTGTATATGGTCCTGCTCGTCCCTAGGCCTATTCCAGAGGGCCATCGCTCAAAGTGGCTCCGCCATCTCCAGCTGGTCAGTCAACTACCGACCGCTGATGTACACAAAGATCCTGGCGAAGAAGGTTGGATGCACTCTGGGGGACATGGCCGAGTTGGTGGACTGCCTGCGGAGGAAGAGTTTCCGGGAGCTGGTGGACCAAGACATCCAGCCGGCACGCTATCACATCGCCTTCGGACCCGTGGTGGACGGGGACGTGGTGCCAGATGATCCTGAGATCCTCATGCAGCAGGTCAGAGCTGCTTTCTCTTTGTATCGTCCACTGAAGAACTGCTTTGCTTTTTCGGCGCATCATTTCCTCGCTGTTGGCATGTGAATACAGTTTTCCCCTGACTTCTGCTAATTAGAGTTAATGACTGTAGCATTCTGTTTTGTGACGGCGTGCTGTGTGTGTTTGTCATGACACCAGGGCGAGTTCCTCAACTACGACATATTGCTGGGCGTCAACCAGGGAGAGGGCCTGAAGTTTGTGGAAGACAGCGAAGGAGAAGATGAAATCTCGGCAGCATCATTTGACTACACCATCTCTAACTTTGTGGACAATCTGTATGGATACCCTGATGGTCAGATCCAGTTTTACCTTCACATTATTCACTGATTTAAAGATCAAACCTGCTCTTTTAGACCTGCCAATGAGAAGTCCTAAAAATGATGCTCAATGATGCTTTCAGTGTTGAGCAGAGCTGGTTAAAGTCTTTTATTCAGACCCACACATTTAAGAATCTGAGGAAAACTTATGAAATTAAATCAATTTGACACAAAAAAAGGTTTAAAAATCAGATTAATGAAAAGTTGCATTTGCCTACATATTCATGAAAGCCTGTTTGTTTTAGAAGGTCGTCTCGCTACGTCTCTTTTTCTCAACAGTGTTGCAGTGATTGCACTCAAATTTCAAAAGTTGTATTTTATTTTTCAGAAGTAGAGTTGAACAAATAAAGATGTGGCAGGTTTGATATTAGCATTACCGTTTTTCTGACTGCTGCAGAGTAGATTACATTTGTAAGGACAGTAATGTAACATGCGCCTTCAATGATTTACTGCTGTATGTAGACAAGCTAATAGGCAACACTAGCCTGCTAATGTCATTTGACAAAAGCAGTCCTCATGTCCCCTGCTTTAAAGTCATGGATTGTGCAGATCCTCTTTGCTTATTGATTTGCTGTGATGGAATCACCTGTAGGACATAAGATAGCATTGATTTTATAATATAAAGCAGTGTTCACAGTAACAATGTTCATGATGCTTCCCGAGCAACGGCTCTGGTCTGACTTCATTGGTGCAGTACCAGGCCTCACTCGTATGTGCTGAGTACTTTAACCCAAACGCTCCTGATTCACTTTGAATGAGAGGATGCATGCATTGCCAAACGGCAGCAACGGAAGCATCAGCCAATCAAATCCTGTTAAAACAAACACTTAAGTGCAGATGACAGCCAATCAAAACACAAATGAGGAAGCAGAGGCGGTGGTAGTAGTTTCAATTTGCTGTATACTTTTCTTTTGCATTGCATTGACAGCTAATTTGGCACATTCGCTTGAAAGCCAACTATGTTGTGTGTCCCAAGCATGAAACTATAAACTGGAACAGGTCCATCATCAAGCGTTAACACTACACATTAGTGAGTCCAGCGTGAAGCTGAAGACCAGTACATTGACAGAAAGTGTTTAAAAAATCCAATTGCCATGTTTCAGAAAACCACTCACCCCATGAATATGTAGATTACATACTCATGTTCCTTCTGGTTTCTTCCCAGGTAAGGATATCCTGAGGGAAACTATAAAATTCATGTACACTGACTGGGCTGACAGGGACAACAGTGACATGCGGAGGAAGACCCTCCTGGCTCTGTTTACCGACCATCAGTGGGTGGCCCCAGCTGTCGCCACTGCCAAGCTGCACGCCGAGTTCCAGTCGCCTGTCTACTTCTACACCTTCCACCACCATTGTCAGACCGAGGCCAGGCCGGAATGGGCAGACGCAGCACACGGAGATGAGATCCCCTATGTGTTTGGGATTCCCATGGTGGGAGCCACTGACCTGTTTCCCTGTAACTTCTCCAAGAACGATGTAATGCTCAGTGCTGTGGTCATGACTTACTGGACCAACTTCGCCAAGTCAGGGTTAGTAAAGTGCCAGATTTCATTGTGTGGAAATGTACGATTTTGAACAGTTTAAAGTCACAAGTGAAGTTAGTAGTTGGGTGAGTTTTGGGCAAACGGAGCCTGAGAAAGAGCACACTGTCTGTGAGGCTTGATCCTTACCACAACTCTGCCATAGTTACTTCTGCCGACAGAAACACAAGACAGAAACTGTTGAGTTTCCAATAATAGTCCACACATCTGGGTTCACTGGAATATAATACTCGTAAATACTAATATAATACTTGTAAATCACCTATTTCTTCTAAATTCCACAGCAGATTTGTTATCTATCTTAACAGTTTATCAGCTCCTGTGTTGTGGTTTATTAGATGATTGTAATAACACAGCAAATGCTAAGTTATGAATTTAAGACAAAAATATGAGTCTCACCTCTCTTTCCCTGTTCCAGGGATCCTAACCTACCAGTTCCTCAGGACACCACCTTCATCCACACCAAGCCCAACCGCTTTGAGGAGGTCATCTGGACCAAGTTCAGCTCCAAGGACAAGCAGTACCTGCATATCGGCCTGAAGCCTCGGGTCAGAGACAACTACCGGGCCAACAAGGTGGCCTTCTGGCTGGAGCTGGTGCCACACCTCCACAGCCTCCATGAGGAAATCATTAGCTCCTTTACAACTCGACTGCCGCCTGGAGGCCCCAATCGCTGGAAGAACCGTCAAAACCCTCCTGGCCCCACCCCACAACACCCTGGAATCATCACCTACGCTCCTGATCCTGAGCCTTATGGTTCAGAGAGACCCCGCACTTCTCCATTCCCCGGTGCAACCAGGGACTACTCCACCGAGCTGAGTGTGACGGTAGCTGTGGGCGCCTCGCTTCTTTTCCTGAACGTGCTGGCCTTCGCTGCGCTTTACTACAAACGGGACAAGCGCCACGAACTCATGCAGAGACGCCACCGACGACTCTCCCCACAACGAGGCACGACGATGGGCATGGGCATGGGTGTTGGAATGGGAGTAGTCGGGTCCCCGCCGCACAACGACCTGGCGCTAAGCCAGGAGGAGGAGCTGATGTCCCTGCAGATGAAGCAGCAAAGAGTGGAGCTGGAGCACGGCACACCCCTCCCGTCCCGCGGCGTCCTCGGCGTCCTCGGCGACCTGGAGCCCCTCCGGCCCCCAGTGTGCCCGCCTGACTACACGCTGGCCCTGCGGCGAGCACCGGAGGATGTGCCACTGATGACGGCCAACACCATCACCATGATCCCGAGCACCATCAGCAGCATGCAGCCTCTCCACCCTTTCAACACCTATCCCCCTGTCCCGGCCCCCTCCACTACACCCGTCCCCAGCCACAGCAACAATGCCCTGCCACACCAACACTCCACCACCCGTGTATAGGACCAGGCACAACCTCTGCTACCCCACTCTGGGCTTCCAGAGACACACCACACAAACTGTTCCATACACACTTCACTCTCGCCGCCCTCTCTTCTTCTCCACTACATCTCCGTCTTTTTTTGCATCGAGCCCTCAGATAAAGCTGCAGTTTGTAAGATGCGAAGCAGTGAAATACCTCTAAAATGTTATCGTAAATCAAGCAGCGGATTTTTAAAAACACTTTGCCAAAAGCCTGTCATCACAGGTACATACTGTTTTGCCCTGTTAACACACCCTTTCAGTATCTGGTGCTTAATGTGAGCCACCAAAACCACAGCTTTAAGCTTGTAGCTCTCTGGAGCCATCACAAGCTCATCTCGATCAGTCAGGCATCGTGCGTGCAGCTTGGTGGTTCTTCGCGCATGTGTAGCCGCGTCAGTGTAAAACTAAGTTGAACATAGAATCCAAATAGTTGTTTTCCTCCGTTTAGTGCAGAGATATTACAGTAGCGAGCAGCTTTGTGTGAGGCGACATATGCTCCAACAAGCTGTCTGTCATAAAGCGGTGATTTCTTGAAACTTACAAATTGCAGCTTTAAAGGCCCAATCTGGAAGTGAGGTTCGGCACCCTGTGTCGAACGCCGTGTCCCGACAGCTGTTTCTGTGATCTGGTTTCGGAGAATTTACTTAGTGTGAAATGTATGGGCAGGCCCGAGAGTGCAGGACGAACGCCATATGCAAAGAATTAGTTCCTCGTTTCAATTTGAAAATTACATTTCCTCTATTTACAAGCGCGTGTGTTGCTGTTTTCAGCTATGATGCGACCTAAAGGACAAAAACCAAAAGTTCCGCTTTTCAAAAATCTGCACACTCAGAGGTGATGCTTTCAGAACATTTCCAGATTGGGGCTTCAACTGGCGGGCGGTACAGGAAATAACCGAATCATACTCGGTCTGCGGGACGCAACCTGGAATCCAGGCTGCCCATTAGAACTCGCTGCATCTCCGCCACGAAGGCACTAATCATGGCCATTACTTTATTTGTTTCTCTCTCATTATCTCTCTCTCTGTATCCCCCATCTCAGCTCATTCAGCCGCTTCTCTCTCCATCTCTCCGTCTGCATCCTCCCGTAGTAGCTCTTTTTATTAAACCATCGCCATAATCCACTTTCATCTCCACCTCTCCCCTCTTTCTCACAATCACTTCTAGACTCTTTTTTCCTTTTGGAGTCTTTTATACAAAAACACAAATGTAAATGATGTATTATTAATAAATTGTAAGGATATGAATGAAAAAAATAGATATTCTGATATCTCGTTTTTACCAGCATTCTTGGTGCCAAGTACTGTGATAAAGTTCCTCTTTCACTGGCGTCCAGTGGACCGCCTGGAGAGGTCCGTCCTGACTGTATCTTACAAAAGGAATTACCATCATAAAAAGTGCCAACCCCCCCTTCATCTTTCTTTTGGATCCACACCGGTTTTCTTTTCTTTTAATTACACTCAATGTTGCACTGTGGCTGGTCTCTTCTTTAAAGGGAAATCAGATCAAATCAATATATCCTCATTTAAAAAAAAAGAAGAATATAAAGTTTTATTAACTACTTTGCTGTCTGGGATATATTTGCATGATGTTTTCTTTTTCCTATAGAGTGTGGACAGAGGACTTTGTTTGTCGTTCTGATGATTTGCCTTGTTTTTCATTGGTTTCTTTTGTATTATTATTTTGAAAATCATTTTCATATTCTATTTTAATATCAACTGCACTTTGTGGCACTTCAAAAGGTATTAAAGTACTAAGAGATGAATATTGTGTATAACTATGATTATAACAAAGAGAGTAAATATTTCCTCTTTATTTTTTGTTCATTTCCTTTCACTGAGGCTGTGCTGCAAATCTACCAGGAGGACTGACGAAAGCCTTTCTCTCTCCCCCACCTTCTTTGGTTCTGCTCTGTTTCTCTGTCGGGTTTGCACAGTCACTGTCTCTCAATCTCACCTGAAGATAGCACTTTTTTTTTTGTTAAGAAAAAAGAAACTTTACGTGAATAGTCTAAATACGGTTTTTGTCTGCGAGCGACATAAACCACATGCTTCAAGTGTTTGAAGACTGCTTGACACTTATCTTTTTCGTCTGCTCTTTTTCTTGTTTTACGATTCTCCCTCCTGCGAGGCGGGGAGAGAGGATGAGATGTATTTATGATGGTCAAAAGGTGAGAAGGCCTTGTACGCGCATTTCACATCTTTCGCACAATTGAACACAGGGACGGGTCACAAGCTGAACAGTTCTGAAAAGAAAAAGAAAAAAAAAAAGACAACCCCGGTGGCATTAGAACAACACTGGACAAACGCCAGCCGTGATTCAACGGTGACGAGGAAATAGCTCGTCAGCTACACTACGATCTGTCAATGCACAGAGGACCCATTCTAAAAAACCTTATTTAAAAAAATCTTTAATGACAGACATTACTCATACACCATATACCACAAAAGCAAGGCAAGCTGGTTGACTCCCGCTCCTTGAACGGTTCTGTATCCTGTTAGGATAACGTCACTCTGGAGCCAGACTGCCATCCCTCACTGGACTGGAGCAAGGACTAAAAGATCAAAAACCAACGCGTGGAAACAAACTGTACATTTTTTAAGTGTAAGAGAACAAACTGGAATTTGTAAATATTATGTTTGTCGTTTGGTTTGAGTGATTGGCCGGATCTTTTCTTTGTGACAACAGGTGCAAGTTTAGATGACTTACATGATTTTAGCTCTCATGCGTATGTTTGTATGTTTCTTTCCTAGATCTCAGAGGGGTATTATATTCCAGTAGGTTGTGGGCACATGCATACATCTGTTAACATACATGAATGACTTTTTTTTTAAAAGAAAAAAAAAAAGAACCACAGCATGGTTGAGGTCGACATAAAGACGAAAAAGGAATGCTTACGGCTCAGGATAGCCTTGATATTGTGGTGATTTAAAAAATGTTCTTACTGCATATATGGCCGTCTTCAGCATAGCGTTCACCATCCCATCAATCATGAAGGAAGCTTTCAAAACGAAATGGGTCATTTTTATTGGTTAAAAAGCCAAAGAACAGCTGCAGAGAACAGATGAAGAAAGAGGAATGAGACAGAAAAGTGAGATGTGTCGAATGTGCTCTAAACTAACCACAAATGGAGAAATTTGACTTGTGATGCTGTTGGATTTTAACTTTCAGTGTCTCACGTAGTCTTGACCATTGTCATACAATATAACCAGTAGCTGGGAGGTTGTGAAAGCCCTTGTATTGTTTAGGTCTTATTTCAGACTCTGGTTGATTTGCTAACTTTTGGAATTTTGTCTGAAAACTCTGTTTTACGATGATGATTATTGACCCGGCTATTTGATGTGAGTTTGATTATCCCTCGCCTCCAAAAAGCAGCATAACAAATCCTTCTTTTTTTTTTTTTTTTTTGGGAAACATAAGTTTGGACAGCCAACAGATAATGGAAGCACACTCACCAAGTTTACATGTTTACACTACAGTTTTGTTGTTGGCTTGAAATAAGGGACAAAATCAGATATATATTTAAAAAAAAACATTACAGGAATCCAGATATCTTCTTATTACAACATGAAATGCTGGAATGGTAAAGCGATGGCTTGCACCTGTTTGTCTGTTTCATTTAGTCTGATTCAGTAACCTGCTTGACGCTCAAGATACTGTGAGTGAGCATAAATGACCAGGAGGGGTTGAAAGAATTAAAAGTTAATATTTCTATTTCAAATAGAGGCTATTACACACTGTATGTTGTGTATCTGAACTGGAAAACATTAAAAAGACATTCTTAAACAAAATGATTTGCCATTACTGTTCTTCAGTTTTGTCACATGGTCAGATATTGTATTATTTCTTCGCTTAGTTTGGCCACTTTGGGGCCGGAGAACAAATCGAGACAACAAGCGCCTTTCTCCTAAACTGCTTAGCTAGCAGGCAGCTGTCAGGTCAAGAAACAAGTGGAGCACATTGAGTGTTGATTTTGAGTTTTGTTTATTATACCGTATAAAAAAATATTAAATACTGTAGCTTTCAGCTCTAGTTTGGTCTCCACTCTGTCTTAAGGGAAACAATCTATGGTTGAAATGTAGCTTAGTTTTATCTGTAACTTTGTGGATTTGGAAGAACACTGTTGGGATAGCTGAACTGGTTTTTGTTTAACTGCTGCTGCTTGAAAAAATTAGTGACATTTGTGTATTGAAGTCTTATAATTATTTTTGAAGTGTACGTTAAGAAAACCGAAGGTTAGCTTCAATTAATGTCATTTTTCTGCTTTCACATCAGGGTATTTCCTTACTTGTATTTATTTATTGAATATCATAATGAAGGAAGTGATGATTGTTGTTTTTGTTTATTTTTGTCTTTTTAAAGAGAGAAATAATTGATGTGGGTGTCCAGAACAACAAACAACAAACAAGACATGTCAGGTGGAGTGAGGCTGTTCGCTGGATTGACTATAGGTTTCTTTCTTTAGGTTGTCTGGTGTAGCTATAGGAGAAAATCCCAAACTGTGGTTTTTTGTTCTTGTTGTGTTTATTTGTTTTTCAAGTTGTCAGCATCTACTGCAGCATTTGTAACAAAATGTGTTTTCCAAAAGGGACTCCAGAACTGACGTTTGGCTCTGTAAGATCTTTGGATTTTCATTTCAAAGCCGAAAATAACTTGGCAGCAGCCGGTCTTATTAGGGAGGCTGTCCTCTGATCTGTGTTTATTCAGCTGCAGCATGCACACAATAAATCAGCAGCACAGCAAATATACTGGAACACACTGATGTGTTTCTGTTGCTGCTGCTGCCGCTGCTGGGGAATAATGATAATGTACAGTCATCCATCCATCCATTCATCCAAGCCCTGTTGTCGAAATAACTGAGTACCTTCTTTTCCACAGAAACAATTCTATATTTGTATGTTTGGGCAACAACTGGGCAAATTACATTTTTGGGAGAAATGAGAACAGCCTATCAAGCAGAGGGATATTATTATATATTAATACATAAAAAATAAATCTATCTTCAAATATTAATGCACTGTTACTTTTTGATTTAATTTTGCCCCAAAAAACAATAAACATAATAATTGTAGCCCATGCAAAACTTTTGGCAGCTTTCTACTTAGATATGCATTAATCCATTAGCCCTTAGATGTGGAAATGAAAATACTTGAAGACTATACACAGTGGTAGATCTATTTTTTAAGTGAGGGGCCGTGAAGGGGCCACGAAGTACACAGAGGGGCCAATTATAGATCTTACATCTGTGTACAGCGCAGATGTAAGGTTCACATTTAAGTCATTCCTTCTTTACTGTTAGCTCTATAGCTTTGAGCAAAGCCACAAATCATTGAATATATTTATTAAAATTGTTCCTTGGTCATGCACTTTGTGTACGTTACTAATCAAATGTACTCATATATTATTATAGTATTGTTAGAAATTGACTAGCTAAAAAGTTATACGTTAAAACCTCCAGGGGCCAATCAGATTCCTGTGCCCTCCTGGCCCCACCCCTTGATTCACCCCTGACTGTATAGTGGAGACTTTTAGTTGCAGTTCCCACTATATGAAATGTTTTTAAGAAATGAAAGTTGGATTCAAGAAAAGGTCTTAAAAAACAGAACGTTTTTCAAATTGTACGACTTGTAAAGTGTCTTTGATTATCATGAAAAGCGCTCTATAAATAAAATGTATTATTATTATTATTATTACTACGACACATTTGCTGGGTGAAAAGTCAAATCGAACCCCCAAATAAGTGCAGAAGAGCAGCAGGAAGGTTTAGCTGCAGGACGAGTGGAGCATTGTTTCACTGTGCAGCACAAACAGACAACATGGAGGAGTCATTCATATAGAAAACCTGAGATCTCTTCACAAATGGATGAGCCGGAGTCACCACAGAAACAAATGCTGCAGACAGAGGGAGTTAAGTAATAGGTTCAGGATAAGAAAACTGAAAATACTTTGGAGTGGTACACCAACCCCACCAGAAGGTGCCATGTGTTTAGAGAGGAGCTGTTGCAGCATGAGGGAGGATGTATACTGGTTTGGGGTTGTGTGGCAGCCAGTGGCACAGGAATCACTGAATAGATGGATTCCAAAAACCTTAGCTACTACAGTAAAAGACTATCAAATCTAAAATAGAGTAGAATAGAGTAAAATAGAGTAGTAAATATATTATTTTACCCTAAACTAAGAAGCAGTACATGTCTTGCTTTTGGTTATATCATCATATGAAGAAGACAGGACAGTTATATTTATTTGGTGAAATAAATGGAAATCATTTTAACAGTATTATTATTTTTAATCAATATATTTTGCTGATGTGTACCTTTTAAATTACAATACAGTTGTGGGCCCAAAAATTGAAAGCGGCTAGTTTCAACAGCTGGACAATGACACGCAGTAAAGCTCAACTTCCTTCACTCAAATTACACTGGAGCTTTTGAACGGGGCCCAGAGTCTTGTTACTAGATGGCCAAACTTTTGAACACAACTTCATATTTAATTATGTGTTTTCACTGGAAAAATAAGTGCTTTAAGAATTGCATTGCATTTCTTAACCTCTGATATATATTTTTTTTTCAATAACATCTTTGTTATTTTAAACATCACAGGTATGCTAAACTTGTTAAAACAACAAAGCCTCTTTATCTCCAGAAGAAACCCCTGCTGTCAATTGTGTGACAAGGACTTTTAAAAGTTGTTTGTAGTAATATATATATGAAGGCAAAGTTGAGCAAAGAGGATTCTGAACAATCTTAAAGTTTATTATGCGTCTATGCGTTAATACATCAGTAGTCTTCCATTGTTTTTAATTTTTCTTCATATCTGAATTGACAAAGTAATTATTTTAGTTTAGAATATCTGACTTGAGTTATTGCAGCAGTAAGAAGCAGTTCATTAGTCCCCAGTCTAATAAGTCTTTTTGTTGCTGCACCCTGCATTAATCATCATCATCTCTCCTATAATAACTTCATTGTGCTTCACTGTTGTTTCTATGACAGATGCACATGGTAATGTCTTTGCATTTTTCTTCTGCACTCGACCCAATTTCCTCTGCAGATAATAACAGTCGCTTGGTTTACCTGCAAGACATCATTAACGAAAATACCACTTTTCCCTCACTAGGAGGCAGTGTTCAGCTGTAATGTAGAGAGAAGGTCAACCTACTGCAGCAAACCATGGCTCCAACCCATGTGTATCGGCAAAATCATCTTTTTTTTATAAAGAAAGTTCGCCTCTTCGTGTTTTTAACTGAAAGTTTGACACTGAAAATAGAAAAGTAATTTCTTGAAACATTTAAAGATCATTATCAGATGAAACCAAGAATTCAACCATTTAAATGTAAATAGTCGAATAAGCCTAATGTTACAACCCTTCAGTTTATTTTGCACGAAATACCCAGATTTATATATAGCCTTGTAAATTATGAAAAATCACAAAAAAATTTAACTGTCCAAAATGTTGGTATGGCATTTGTCAGGGTTTTCAAATCCTGTTATCTTTTGATAGCATCAGAAACTACCTGATGGATAAATAATTTAAGACATTAAACCCATCAGGACGTCACAAAAGTCAAATCCAATTTATTACAAATGACCAAACTTTCAGACTCATGCGTGCAGGACTCCAGGAGGTATTTCGAAATTCTACCCAACTTCTTCCTCTAAATGTGTTGATTTAGCATATATTACTATTACTTACATATAAAGTAAATTACTACAGGGCAGGCCTTGTTTTTCTGTTATTTAGCCTAATACCACATTTGTGAATCTTAAAATTTGACACATCAAAAATCTAAAACGTATTTAGTGTTCAACCCAAGCTCAGTATCATATATAATTTACTTCACAGTGTATGTAAGACAAACACAAAACATGCCGGTAAATTAAGATATTTTATTTAAAGAGACAATTTGCATAAGATACCACAAATTTGCATAATAATGATTGTCTCAACAAAGCAGATCAGTAGAAATTGTTTGGGGATCTGGTAAAAGACAATGTTATTTGCTTAGCAGAAGTTTATTTAGTGTTATCAAGCACTTAATAGAAAACTCTTTCATGGAATAACTGAGGTGCAATTTTTTTTTTATTTCTACTACAGAAGATGCTTGGATCATTTTATTTCTTAACAAAATAAAAAGCACATATATGTCTACTGATATTTATGATGACAAATATAGACCCACATGCACACAGAAGGTTTAAGTGGAGTGGTTTTCAGATGGTGTGTTGCAAGTAGAGAGGAAGTGGTGATGGAGAGATGCAGTTGTCATAAAAGAGCTGAAGGTTCTGATCAACGTCCATGTTGCTTTTCAGAAAGATCTCCAGCTCCTGCACTGTCATCTCGTGCACGCTGTTGCCCTCTTTGGCATTTTTAGCCAAGGCCGCGTAGGACGGGAAGCGGATGCGGACGTCGTGCGGTGAGTTCCGGTCATACTCGGTGCAGCAGTAGGCCGACCACACGTCCTCGGGAATGGCCACGCGGCCCTGGTTGTTTCTATGGATCATGTTCCCCCTGGTGGTCACCCCGGTCACGATGAAGGCTGTGCCGCGGCAGAAGTTGTTGAGGCGGATCCGGATCCGCTCCTCGAACTCGCGCCAAGGCCCAATGTTGAACTCGCGCATTTCTGGGACCACATTGGTCAGGGTGTAGGTGGCGGCACGGTCGTGGGGGGTGGACTGGTGCTGGTCAGGGTTCAGGTGGGCTCTCTCGTAGAGGACCACGTCAGAGTAGTCGTCCAGGACGGCCTGGCTGTCCTCGAACTTCATGTGCAGGTAGCCTGTGGGGAAGGGCAGCATGTTCCCGTTGCCATCCATTTCTGCCAGCTGAGGAGACAGAGGAGAGGTTACAGTGAAGTGTTAGCTCTGCTGGTTGTCTCTCTGACTCTGAGGCCTCTGAGTTCCCCTTTCTTTGTTTGCCCTTTGACCTCTTGAGTGGATCTACGGCCTATTTCAGCTGCCAGATTCCTAACCAGTGGAACAGCTCCTAGTTTGTGTACGTGAGACAGAAAGCATCTCTTGGCTAGACTTTAAACATTCCTTTTGGATAAAACTATTTAAGCTAAGGGCTTGATAGTCAGGCTGGATCAGATGAGTCCTGAACCATCCCTTAGTTATGCTGCTATGAGCTTAGACTGCTTGAGGAACTCTCTCCTTATCTCTGTCTCTTTGCCCCCATGTTATTTATTTGTATCACATCAATAGATGGAACTAACTTTCTCTCTCTCTCTCTCTCTCTCTCTCTCTCTGTCTCTCTCTCTCTCTCTCTCTCTCTCTCTCTCTCTCTCTCACTCTCTCTCATTCCGCAGGTATCTCTGACTCCAGAACCGCAGGATCCAGATCTTATTACTCAACAATTATTATTGTTATAATAACGTTAAACATTCCTGCTATCATTAATAACATCATTATATCTGTAGGTATCCATTTGATTATCTTATCTTATCATCATATTGCAGGTCTGACAGAGACTCCCCTCCCCTCCCCCTTACCCTCTTTTCCACCTCTCTTCCCCCTTTTTCTCCTCTCACCCCAATCAGTTGACGGCCTCACACATTGGTTCTAGAGGTTTATCCCTGTTAAAAAGGTGCTTCCTCTTGGTCGGAACTAAAATTGTAGCTGCTGTCAAGTCTTTTCTGAGAGATGTGTGTACAGAATGAATGTAATGTGAATACAAGTCACAGACCTGTGGCTCATACATCCAAGGGTAGTCCACCCGTCTGTCCCCCTCTGTCTTCTTGAAGGTATACGCTGAGTAAACTGGAATCCTCTTCGCAGGGTCGTACAGGGTCACGTAGCGAGGTCTGTCTGCGTATCTTTGGCAGATCTTCTTCAGCTTTGGGTCCATGAAGCCCCGCGGTGGCGTCCCCATGTACAGGGAGTCCTTGCACCTCTCCACATGATTGAAATCCTGAACGACTGTCGAAAACATCAGAGGGAAAAAGCAGGTGATGAGAAAAGCAGAAACCAACGGCCTGAACGTATTCATGGTGAATGATGTCTGGTCGACGTGTCCTAGCGTGGCATCAATGACAGGGGATGTTTGCAGTCACGATTTTAATGTCACAGAGTAGATATGCAAAGGGAGTCGCTTGTGGCCAAATGAAAGGCCTCCTGACACATGTGGGTGTGGATGTACAGGGTCAGTGCTTTTGTAATATTTTATAAATGATTTGAAATACAAGAAGCGTTTCATACCTGGAAGCAGGGCTCCCACATGAATCGTGATGATGAAACATTTGACTATACTTCTGATAAACCATTGCGAATGATCCATTACCGATGACTTCCAGCGCTTCTTCTTGAATTTAACTCTGTTCTTGATATAGTTTTGCAATATATTGTAAGCCTACATGACTTTGGTGGTGGTGGTAAATATTTCCCATGGTAGCAGCGAGGCTCACCAATCAGTCCACCAGTCACTTCCACAAAGAAACATGGCAAACCGAAATGCACTGGGTCTTATATCACGTGCGCATTACTTTCTGCTGAGAATGTGAAATCTTCACCTGGGGATTGTGGGAAGTGTAGTGTTTCTCCTTGACATTAGCATTTTTTCTTAAAACTCACTTGATATCGTACAGACTCGTGGCCTCTACAGGAGCAAATTGTTTCCCAATGCAATAGCTTTTTTTTGGATGGTTCAAATATTATGGCTGATAATAAAGATCTCTTTTGTGAAAATGAATTGGGTTTTTACTTCTTGAACAACGCTGTTGAGCTCTATTATCCTACATATCCTCTTTAGTACCACAAGGAAATCATAATAAGTTTTCCTAATAGTTCCTAATAGCCTGGTCTTAAAAATGAGTCACCACTACGCTTGTGAATCCTCCATTTGGCACAAAATGTAAAGCCCCAAGCTTCCTGCCAGAAAAACCCTTTTTGACCTTGCACGATCTTTCCTCTCCTCTGACGTCAGCACAGTAGGTTTTCGCTGTAGGGGAAGACATCTCTTTAAATTAATTGCAGTGCACATTCCCTGCTTCACAAATTCAGCTGTGTGATGAACACCGAGCATTGAAATGAGATATGTGCCAGCCTGAGGATAAAATGCAAACCGTCTAATCTGCCCCAGTAACGAACAAAAGACCTACAGTGACCAGCGTGGTTCAGACGTACTGTGCTGCTCACTATGAATGGTGGATAAGCCAAAGGGCAGAAGAGAGATAAAGCACGAAGGTTTATTATAGTGACATAGTGTACGCTGCTTTCTCTTGTGTGTTGCTGCTGCATTACATCAGATACAGTAGTTAAAGCTGAAATATAATAAAGTCCGTCTACGAGCAGAGATAAAAGTGTTTGTACAGATGGGGTTTAATTTGGAGTCGGAGGGGAAAAGAAGAGTTGTTTGTGGGTTATTTTACGAGCAACAAGCTTAAAAAAGGGTCCTTGCACATGAAGTCGTTGTGAGGCTGGTGATTAATATGAAGAATCTAAATAAGGAAACAAACCCGTAGAAGGGCTTCATAGAAAACTGAGAAACTTCATTTGCAGCGGGGCAGAATTATTTCAGAGCAAATGACTCAGTGCTCTGCCAAAATGGCTGCTTGACCTATTTTGGCAGCGCGCTGTGTACGGAGCGATTCATCCATTTGAAACCGTTCCATCTGAGTATGCGGTATCTTTCTTTAAACACCACGATTGAAATGTTACATCAAAGTTGCTCGGTCTTCTCTCTATTCGCCCTGAAAGAAGATTTCATCAAAATCTGTGATTCCAAAAGCAGGGGCTGCTCGAATATACAGAAAATGCATGTTCTCCCTGTGTCTGTGTGGATTTGCTCAGGGTCCTTCGGCTTCCTCCCACAGTACAGAGACCTGCAGACTTGGGTTGTTGCAGCGGATCATGTTGCTATTGAAGACAAAATTACGACGTGAATTAAAAATAAGTCAAGATAGACATTATTGTCCCAGTGAAAAATTTACTCTTGATACCTCAGTGTCTGTAGTATACAAACACATTTGAATAAATCCATCCTATACAATGTATAGGGGGGGGGGGGCAGTGGTACCTGCTGGCACCACTGATGCTCAGGACATGAATGATGATTTCATGGGCTCGTCTGATTATAGTTTGATGGAAAATCACCTGGGAATTGGGATGTTCACAGACTTCACAGATATTTCCATGGCTGTGTTTATAAGCTGGTTGAGCTGGATTCACCACGACATGCAAGATACCGTGACGCAGCAGGATTCACTCCTGCATGAGAGATCTGAAGCTGCACTTCACAGCTGGCTCCACAGGATGTGAGCCTTCCAGAGGAAGTAAATGGTTTGTATTTATACAGCACTTTTCTAGTCTTGGTGACAAATCAAAGTGCTTTTTAGTACAGTTTATTGCCATACCCTCATTCACACAGTACATCTCTGGGCAGCACTTTTCCTCACTTGGGCATACAGATGGGGAAGACAGGGATCAAACTGCCAACCTTCTGGTTAGAGGACGACCGCTCGTCCCCCTCAACCACAGCCACCCAGAAGTGCAGCATAATAGGATTTTATCGATGTTGCTGCCCAGGTACTTGTAGGCGTGCACATGTATTATGGCCTGGTCGAGGTGAAGAGAGACCAAGAGACAATTGGGTCAAATGTTATATCTTCTCTCCTTCTGTGTTCAGCATAAGACAGTGAGGATAATGACTGTGAATGCATGTTGTGATATGCTGGCGACCTGTCCAGGATCACTGTAACCCTGTACCTCGCCCATCACCCGATGTCAGCCGGCTCATGCCCCCCGATTTACCCTGAAATGATTAATGTATCCGGATGA